>NC_069132.1:22411991-23081991 GCF_026914265.1 Mya arenaria | reverse complement strand
TCACTGGCAATCAATTTAAACTTAGATCAAGAAATACAAGCTCAAACACTAAATTGTATTAATGATATACATGTAATTCAAATAAATACGGACTGCTTCTACTGATTTACCGGCACACAACCGAGGTTGTTTTCGATAAAAATGGCCGAAGAGTTTCGAATGTTAGGTAATTTCCGTATTAGTCCGGAAATAGGGCCTATTTTACAAAATAGCCGAGCGTGGTTGGATTGCGGGCTTTTACAACTTACTTCGTGAGAATCCTAGGTTTGAGTATGCAACAGCAACAACAACAGCAGGGCGGCACAGCAGTCTTCACCTTTGTGCCGTTTAGGGCCTTCACGAGATTGCCGCCGAAATATACCTCGATCACCAGTGACACGAACATGTAGAAACACACGGACAGGTAGCTGCAGTGAACGGGGAGAGGGGGGTCTGCGTCAGATGCTTATTTAGATGCAAAGTGATCAATGATAAAATTCGTTACACTTTTAAATGAAATAGTTATGTTCTAAATATACATATACATGTACAGTTAAATTTTATATATCCTTTTCACAAATAGAACCTATTTTATTGTGTTATTTTCGTTTGTTTTAATGTTGCACCAAGTGCCATTATAATGTCTAATGATTTAAAAAACAACATCATTGTGGCCCTGTCAATAGGTTGACTTACTATGACAGTCTCTCGCTCAAAGATTGAACTTTTTGACAACTTTTTTATTATTGTCTTGGAACCAGCCAATTTTTACGAATAACCATGGAAAGCAGTTAAATAGGACTGCTTACAAAAATAGATCACATATTTTATATTTTATTAAAAAAAAATGATGTTTTATGGGGTTTTTTAAACCGGTAGTAACGGTTTCAGCCATAAAACATTAATTTTGGAACGGAAATATGAAAATCTGCGATCTAATCTTTTGTCAGCAATCTTTTATTACTGGTTTGCAGATATTAAAGCAAAAAAAAAGACGTTGAAGCGGTATATCTGTGAGGGTGCATCTATAAACAGTTTATAAAAAGTTTACATACCAAGCGGCGACGAGGTCCACGAGAAGGGAGCTTTTGGGCACCAAGAGCGCCAACATGGCACATGCTGTTGTCACCTGAATTAAAGAATATGACTGAATCTGCGAAAACATCCGAATAACGTCTCATTCGGACGTCAGAAGACCTTGAACAAAACGGTTTTAAGACATGTGTGTGGTCATTTAATTGCACATCACGGATGTTATCTTTTCTCAATTACACATACCGACCCGAATCTTAAAGTGGCACTCTTATTCAAAATCAATACAGACACATGGATAACAAACATCAATACAGACACATGGATAACAAACATCAATACAGACACATGGATAACAAACATCAATATTGACACATGTATAACAAACATCAATATTGACACATGTATAACAAACATCAATATTGACACATGTATAACAAACATCAATATTGACACATGTATAACAAACATCAATATTGACACATGTATAACAAACATCAATATTGACACATGTATAACAAACATCAATATTGACACATGTATAACAAACATCAATATTGACACATGTATAACAAACATCAATATTGACACATGTATAACAAACATCAATATTGACACATGTATAACAAACTTCAATATTGACACATGTATAACAAACTTCAATATTGACACATGTATAACAAACATCAATATTGACACATGTATAACAAACTTCAATATTGACACATGTATAACAAACATCAATATTGACACATGTATAACAAACTTCAATATTGACTGATAAATCTTTAACTACTAAATAAAGCATTTATGCTAAATATTTAATTAATACTAAGAAGATTGTAACCGTGTATTTAATAGCAGAAAGCGCCAAAATATTAAATGATTGGTGAATGCTAAAATATTTACTGTGGTCTACTATTGTCTCATGGGATAGAAATACCGTGTTTTATGAAGATTTCTTTCAAATAAAACTCAATATCCTTCATAATAACCATTGTATTCGACATTTATTCATCCTTTTAGGAATATAGAAACAATATTACTAATTGTGGTCAATCTTATTTGGGAGTAAGAGTGCATCTTTAAGTGATATATAAGTTATACAGAAGAAACTTATTCCGAAATTGGATTTTACGAGCTAGCTGGCGATGGCCGAGTAGTAACGATTAAGTTTGTCCAGCGTACCGGATGCAGGCCAAGGATGGTGCCGACCTTGACCACTTTCTCGCTGTGACCCTTATTGACCCTTATAACGTAGAGCAGCGACTCGATAAAGATGATTATACTTCCGACGGTGAGCACGCACGCTAGCGCCATCAGCATCATTGACACCCAGCTCCGGACTAGAACTGGAATGAGACATTAACCAGGAAAAACTAGTCATACGACTATCTCATAAATGATCGGTCCCTGCACTGGATAATTTTGTCGTAGTGCAGCATAAATCGGGCTCTAAGATACGCACGGTTCTGGTCTACGTTACGATAACATTTTTATAAAAGTATATAATGTATGAATAATTTTTGAACCAGCGGGATACAGTATATTTCAATTTTTGGCGTTTAATTGTCATATCGATCGACGCTATGTAATTAAGCCCTTGTCAGACCACTGTGATTGCACGGTAGAGTGCCGTGAACCGCAGGATATTTTTTTTTTCATGAGGGTGACGATGTCACGGTGTTCTCACGGCGACCTTGACATTTATACGGCGTGTTGTTTTGCACTACCTATGAAAACGATATCTCCATCAATTCTCCATTCTTCGAAATGCTCACGAACATTTGAGACCATGTCCGCCAAAAGAGATGTGAAGAAGGCAGAATGAGATCCACAGCGTCTCGTCATCCGGGATCTGCTGGACCTGCATATAGGCAAGCGATAGCCCCGCTTGCTGTTGCACATCAGTCATGATAAACTTAACGTTTTTTTTGCATATATCTTTTCCTTTATGCTATTATGTTGGGTTGACTGAGAGTCATACAAACGCCGATCAACAAGGTAGAAGCGCATTGGGTTCTCAAAGATTCCCGTGGTGGCTCCGTACAAAAGTTGTTAGAGCGCCGCAATCATGTACGTGAAATTAGCTGCCTAGCGGCCTAGCGGCGTGAAGTTAGCGGCCTAGCGGTCTAGCGGCGTGAAGTTAGCGGCCTAGCGGCGTGAAGTTAGCGGCCTGGCGGCCTAGCGGCGTGAAGTTGGCGGCCTAGCGGCCTAGCGGCCTAGCGGCCTGGGGGCCTAATTATTTTTTCTATTTCCAAGCAATTGTTAATGCGTTTTTTTTTAAACAATGATAAATCAAGATTTTTTATTCATATAGTTACATAGCGGCCTTAAATTATTATCTATTCAGAATATTTTTCTTTACCTTTTATTCTAAAACAATTTTAAATTAACTGTTTTATGCACAAAATATCACTCTGAAGCGTTTTTCAACTTTTTTTCAAAAAAGTCGATCAAGCACTTCAGCGACCTAGCGGCATAGCGGCGTGAAATTAGCGGCCTAGCGGCCTAAATTGAATCCCATTTCAAAGCATGTATACATGCATTTTCTTCTAAAACAATGACATTTTAACTGTTTTTATGCACAAATTAACACATTGAAGCGATTATCAACAGTTTTTTTCCAAAAAACGTCGATAAAGCAGTCAGCTAATTCAAAGCATTAAACATGCCTGTTCTTCTAAAACAATGATGTATTTACTGTTTTTATGCACAAATTATCACTCTGAAGCGTTTTTCATTTTTTCCCCAAAAAAAGTCGATCGAGCACTTCAGCGGCCTAGCGGCCTAGCGGCGTGAAGTTAGCGGCCTGGCGGCCTAGCGGCCTAAAATGATATCCTATTTCAAACCATGTATACATGCATTTTCTTCTAAAACAATGACATATTAACTGTTTGAATGCACAAATTAACACTTTGAAGCTATAAGCGATAATCAACATATTTTTTCCAAAAAGTCGATTAAGCAGTCAGCTATTTCAAAGCATTTAACATGCCTGATCTTCTTAATCAATGATATATTTACTGTTTATATGCACAAATTATCACTCTGAAGCGTTTTTCAACTTTAAAAAAAAAAGTCGATCGAGCACTTCAGCGGCCTAGCGGCATAGCGGCGTGATGTTAGCGGCCTGGCGGCCTAGTGGCTTAAAATGGTTTCCTATTTCAAACCATGTATACATGCATTTTCTTCTAAAACAATGACATATTAACTGTTTGAATGCACAAATTAACACTTTGAAGCTATAAGCGATAATCAACATATTTTTTTCCCCAAAAAGTCGATTAAGCAGTCAGCTAATTCAAAGCATTAAACATGCCTGATCTTCTTAATCAATGATATATTTACTGTTCATATGCACAAATTATCACTCTAAAGCGTTTTTCATTTTTTTCAAAAAAGTCGATCGAGAACTTCAGCGGCCTAGCGGCCTAGCGGCGTGAAGTTAGCGGCCTGGCGGCCTAGTGGCCTAAAATGGTTTCCTATTTCAAACCATGTATACATGCATTTTCTTCTAAAACAATGACATATTAACTGTTTGAATGCACAAATTAACACTTTGAAGCTATAAGCGATAATCAACATATTTTTTTTCCCAAAAAGTCGATTAAGCAGTCAGCTAATTCAAAGCATTAAACATGCCTGATCTTCTTAATCAATGATATATTTACTGTTCATATGCACAAATTATCACTCTAAAGCGTTTTTCATTTTTTTCAAAAAAGTCGATCGAGAACTTCAGCGGCCTAGCGGCCTAGCGGCGTGAAGTTAGCGGCCTGGCGGCCTAGCGGCCTTAAATGCTTTCCTATTTCAAACCATGTAAACATGCATTTTCTTCTAAAATAATGACATATTAACTGTTTGTATGCACAAATTAACACTTTGAAGCTATTAGCGATTATCAACAGTTTTTTTCAAAAGCGTCGATAAAGCAGTTAGCTATTTCAAGGCCGCTAGGCCGCTAGGCCGCCAACTTCACGCCGCTAGGCCGCTAGGCCGCTAACTTCACGCCGCTAGGCCGCTAACTTCACGCCGCTAGGCCGCTAGGCCGCTAACTTCACGCCGCTAGGCCGCTAGGCCGCTAACTTCACGTACATGCCGCAATCATAAAAATAAAACTCCTTGTTAGACGCGTAGACGCGCCGAATAAGCGCGGTTAAGACGCATTGTGTGATCTTAGGAAACCTTACTGCGCTGCTAAGGCGACCTCACGGCGAACCAACTGCGCTCTCACCGGAACGCCGAGCGACGGCGCTTGTTTTGGGCATGCTTAAAGTGTGCGCCGTCGCTCAGCATACTGTGCGACCTCACCGCGTTCACTTGGCGATGCCACTGCGTTACCGTGGCGATGCTTGCGATTCCACTGCGCGCTGGTCGGCGTGCTGGATTGTTCTTGGTCGCGTGGGAACGCGACCCTATTGTGACAGGGGTTAACATAAACCTAATGAGAGCTTAAACGGCGTGATAAAAGTAAGCCTCCTCCACAAAACTACCATAAAACTTCATTTATTAAAACCGTCCGATGATTGTGGATCTCCGTTGATATGAATGTTGTGGAAAACCTGTCTTAATTTTTGTGATTTATTAAGAAAATTGGTTTACGTAACGTCAAACATTAGTATATAGGTACAACATTCATCGCCGAAGTTCATAATATAAATAGGTCAAGACAAACATGGCCCTCTAAGGTAATAATGAGATAAATACTTAAATATGTATTAATTGAATTATCTCTTAATTGTATGCATTTAAGTATTATAGCCGAAACCACATTATGAAAAAAACATTAATAACCATGAGAAACTAATTGCATTACAGTAAACACTATTTTGTAATGTATGACATTTCTCCTGTAAACATGAAGTAAACGAGAAGTACATACCTGGATAGTAGTCCTCGGTGCTGGGGAATTCGTTGGAACAGTTCGTCATGATGATCCTGTATGTATATACCACACATTTATATACTTATATCCCACATGTATATATCCCACATGTATATACCACACATTTATATACTTATATCCCACATGTACATACTTATTCCACATGTATATACGTATATCCCACATGTATACTCATTTGTTCTTGAATGTATATTCTATATAACATACATAGTTAAGATTTATTATGTACAACCAAATGTGAAAACCTTTATCAAATTATTATTCACCTCTCAAAATATCAATATATTAGAAACTTATTGTTATATTAAACTAAATTACGTTAAATTATAATGTTATTTAGAAACAATCCATGTATGCATTTACGACTATATATTGCATAAAAACATATGATAATTATTACGGATATAGTTATACTCTCCTCACGCTTTATTTTATGCGTAACAAATTTAAAAATGTTAAAAATTGAACATATATACCTTTATATTTGGATGATTGACTATGAACTACCATCTAGTGTATTCCCTGTTCCCACACGGCAAGTGTCTGTCCTACATGCACGTTGTAGCTAACTATATATGTATTTGCACAAAATCAGTTGGGTTGAACCCTCAAGGCAAACAGATGTCAGAGTCATTAGTTATATCTACAAGTATATATTATCCAGTATGTTTCATAAAAAAGAAACAAGTAATCCGCAAACTAGTAAACCTTTGAACATCACAATTTTACACTATTATAGTATCCAAGAAATCAGTTAACCTTTGGCCATCACAACTTAGCACTCTTATATACATACAGGAAAATCAATCGATCATTCTGCTGGCGCTTCTGGTTTCTTTTATCTACACGCGGAGCGAAAAATCTTCGATCAGCAGCTTTAAATAACGTTACAATATGTATATAGTTGAACGATCAAATATAATATGTTATTATAATGTTCGATGAAGCTGCACTGGAGGTCAGCGTGTCGCCTTTGGGCGTCTTGCTTGATACCTTTTCGCTTATGAGGATGAACAGTAACGTTGCAGGTTGGACTACACTATAAACCGTATCAGATGTCACATGGTTCAAATTCATTAAACTTACTCAACAAAACTTGTACATATCATGTCAGATTCCAACACGAACTAGTTCATCAGGGGGGTTTCATGACAATTGTGTTTGCAAGAGCGACACAAATGGGTCATTTT
Source organism: Mya arenaria (assembly GCF_026914265.1). NCBI lineage: Eukaryota > Metazoa > Mollusca > Bivalvia > Myida > Myidae > Mya > Mya arenaria. The sequence continues at coordinate 23,074,881 of NC_069132.1, read as the reverse complement.
ATCAATCGTGCACAAATTTACCTACAGTACTGACTCCATCGCTGACGACAAAAACAGCGGCAACAACAGCGGCACTTGTGGCAACAAGCTATAGCAACGATATCCGGTCAGCTTTCAATGTCTTTGAATAAAAGACACTTTGATCAACTTTGACGGAATCGACGAAGAAAAGAAAGAAAAAAACAAAGGAAAATATAATCAATCATAGATACCTGATATCCGCAATCAATCGTTTTGATGATTCAATGACAAGCCGTTATGGCACATATAGTGTGTGAGTGTGTACATCAATCAATAGAATAATGAAGTAAAAACCAAATAATGCGGTTTAGGCCTAAACAAATAAATTGTGTGGTTCGGGTAACATGGTCCCCAAGAATAGGTAGGGTAGGTCGGGATTTTTTTTTTACTTTCTTTATAAATTGTATGACAGGAATATCGTACAGCTGTTCTTCATAAAAACGGGTCCATGGCCCCTTGTCGGATCTTGACATGTCAATCTCGGATACAGATCCCGGCTCGAACAAAAACGTTATCTCTACATCTTCGAAACTCATCTTGGGTTTATGAGCTTAAACTCCCGACGTTCTGGAGTGTTTTTTTCGCAAGTCGCACCTAAAAAAAAAAAAAGTAGGGACGGCGAAACCCGAACCACACAATTTATTTTTTTAGGCCTAATGGAAAAGTTTAAAAAAGAGGACTGTAAACATTAAAATGCAAAAAAAGAAACGCGTTGATTCCAATTAATTTAAAGTGACACTCTTATCTTATTCAAAATCAATACATACACACACATATATAACAAACAACAATTTTGACTGATAAACCTTTAACTACTTACTAAATAATGCATTTATGGAAATTTTACTGATAACACGACTGTAACCGTGTATTAAATAGCAAAAAACGCAAAATTATTAAATGGTTGGCGAATGCTAAAAGATTTACTGTTGTCTACTCATAAGATAGAAATACCGTGTTTTAAGCTATTTTCTTTTAAGTCAAACTCGGTATCCTTCATAAGAACCATTGTTTTCTACATATATTAATTCCTTTAGGAATATTAAAGCTGCACTCTCCGGGCACAGATTGAACGTTTTGACAACTTTTAATTTTTTGTCTTGGAACGAGCCAACTTTTGCGAAAATGCATGGAAACCAGTTATATAAGACTGCTGACAAAACATTTGATGGCAGGTTTTTATATTTAAGTACAAAATTTGATGTTTTATGCATTTTTCGTAAACCGTTAGTTTAGGCCTTAAACTATTAATTTTCTAACGGATATATGAAAGTCTGCGAGCTGATCTTTTGTCAGCAATTTTTTTATCGTTGGTTTGCAGATATTTACGCAAAATTTTGCTCTTTCCAAGACAAACAATAAAACAAGTTGAGAAAACAGTATATCTGTGAGAGTGCAGCTTTAAAACAATGTTATTAATTGTGGAAATTCATATTTGGGAGAAAGATTGCATCTTTAATGTAAGGGAGAAAACTACGTTAAAATTCATATATCAATATTCATAATAACTTAGTTAAGTCCCGTTTCACCGCTTTTTTATTTTGACAGGGTCTTTCAGTAACTAATTGACAAATACAACAGAATAAAGGAAATAAATTGGTATGAATACAACTGTATTTATTCTGTCAAACGTTTTAAAATTGTTCGACAGACTGTTTCTACAAAGGACTGAAATGTTTGAAATACCATGTGTATGTCTGATTTCAGTAATTAAGTTGTGATATTTGGATTTTGCTTGATACTCGTATTATATCAAAATGAAAAATGATAAACTTTACAATACATTTAATTTAAAGCTATCGCACCCCTAGTTCAGCTGATTCTTCAGCTGTTAGCTTTTTAAAATATATGATTGATTCTTATATAAGCCGAGAACAAAACAAAAATGAACACGTGCATTTTTTCCGACAGAATGACATAGATTTGATTTGAAAGATTAGTGCAACCTTATATCGCTAAGTGAATTACAGAGTTATTAAATACAGGTATTGATATGTGCGTTAGTAATATAAGCTTTACCGCAATGTCTAATGTACTTTTCAAAACAAACTATTTGCATTTTGTTAAGAATTTCAATTACCTTAATTGCCATATTTACGAGTAAAAAATACCCCCATGAGCAAATTTTGCCACATCAACAATTTTTCGGCAAATAATATTGATAACACAATGAAACCGAAATCATTGATATTTATTCCATAAAAATGAAAAATAATGAAGTCATAATGATATAAAAATGGTGAGAACAGTTGAGTGCGACGTCATACGGTCTTTGGCCGGCCTGTTGCGTGCGACGTCATACGGTCTTTGGTCGGCCTGTTGAGTGCGATGTCATACGGTCTTTGGCCGGTCTGTTGGGTGCGACGTGATACGGTCTTTGGCCGGCCTGTTAATCGCCCATCATAAATGCAACAAACTCTGCAATAAAATTAAACACACATTTATCAATGCTGCGTTTTTGTAAATGAACTGTTTACTGCAAGAGCATGCCGATTCAATAACACACAGTTCGTACTAATACGAGCATTGCTTACAAGAAAAGAGTCGTCAGCATTAAAAGGTCGGTCGGTTATTACTGACATTCCGAAAAAAAGGTATTTGCACGTATGTTGTAGTTTCTCTCAACATCATGAGTTAAAGATCGGTTTGTCTTTAACTTATGTTCCACTATCAAAATGTTTCTTATTATCACCCTTCAAGGGCCGTTCCTTACCCTCTATGTCAATCTTTCCATCCCCGTCCAGGTCGGCGCCGTCGATGATGGCTTGAAACTCCACTTCCGGTAATTCCTCTCCAAGAAGCGGCGCTACTATCTCACGCAGTTGCTCCTTGCTGATGTAGCCGCGGCCGGCCGGGTCGAAGCAGCGGAACGCATCTCTGAGCTCCGCCGCCTGGTCCTTCCTACCCAGCTCCTCGACAACCTCCGAGAACTGTTCGTACGTGATCTCATCTGGCGAGTAGAGAAGTATTGTGGCATATTACTACCGTTATATAACCAGTTAACGTTCGCGAATTGTCTCGTGTCAACCACTCATTTTTCGCGATAATTATTTAGCTATCTAGTTAATATTCGCGAAACCTTTACGGAACGATAAATATCATGAGACAATATCAGGCTTGAAAGTGCCCGAAACTGTCACCTATTACCTTTTTAAGCTGTAAAACACTAACAGGTTAACTAGTTATAAATAGAGAATTTTACTTAATATGTTACATAATAACTGGTTAACTTGATAAGATTCGTGTGATCAATTATCAATACATGCGTTTTGGCTTCTACCAGTAGCTGGTTATCTAGTTATGAATTGCAACTTTCAATTAGTTATCAGCACAATAACTGTGATGAAATGTAGAACTAAGTTGTTTGGACTGACCTTGTATGTATCACTCTATTAGTTTATCTTATAATTTTCGCAACATAATTTTGATATTTAAAACAATCCTAACCCCAACCTGCATAGTTTATATACAAATAAGAAACCTAGCCGGGTTTCCAGCCCATATAAGCCACGTACCCGGATTGCCAAGCCTCTGTTTCAACGTGTCCAGGTCTGTTGGAGTAGGATTAAGTCGCGCCACTCTGAGGGCGTTCTCCAGCTCCACGACGGGTATTTTCCCCTCACACTCAACGTCAAACACGTCAAACGTCTTCCGTATCTCTGCATGGCAGTGAAATGACGTTCATGGTTTAGTTGCACATCTGCATTAAAAGCTTGCAAATCCTTTAATTAACTTTAACACAAGCAATATTTTCTTGTTCAATATCCAAAGAAACAGTGTTTTTATAATACAGTATTTTCTCATTTAGAAATTATATAAAACAGTGTTTTCTAGTTCAGTATTGATATAAAACAGTAGGTGTGGTTAAGTATTTATGTATAAAACAGTGTTTTCTAGGTTAGTGTTTATGTAAAACAGTGTTTTCTAGTCTATAATTTATATAAAACAGTGTTTATTGGTTCAATTTATAAATGAACAGTATACAGCTGTAGTCTGCGGTGTTCACGCACTCCAGTCACGGATCGAACACAATCATTCAGCCATCAACCAAACGAACGATTTATTGAGTGCTACATCTATATGACCGTTGTTACTGCAGCATCAACTACCAATGACACAAATTCTTCATAAATAAATGTGTGATTACTCACTATTACTACAATACTAGCGAAAAAAAGTAACTAAGCATATGCCGGATCGGATAAAAATGCTGTGCAAATCACAAGGTTGTTCTCCACCTTCAATTTAATCATCAATGGATACGAGGTAAGTCCTCCTCACATGTGGACTTTTTCAGAATCAATGCTCTTGTTAAGATGCCTTTATCTTTTAACTTTGTAAGAAACAGTAAAATTCATCTGTACTATTTACTACTTCTTCTACTACTACTTCTACTTTTACAACTTCTACTTCTACTACTACTTAAGCTACTGATTCAACTACTTCCACTACTGTTACTGTTACTGCTTCTGCTTCTGCTTCTGCAGCTACTGCTACTGCTTTTGCTTTTGCATCTGCTACTACTACTATTACACTGCTACTGCTACTGCTTCTGCTTCTGGTGCTACTACTACTACTACTACTACCACCACCACCACCACCACCACTACCACTACCACTACCACTACCACTACTACCATCACCAACACCACCACCACCACTACCACTACCACTACCACTACCACTACCACTACCACTACTACTACTACTACTACTACTACTACTTTGCTGCTACTTACTTCTTCCGCTTCTACTACCAACGCTGCTGGTACTAGCCTACTTCTCTTACGATCCTACTTGTGCTGCTGGTAGTTCTGTTGATACTACCTACTACTGCTGCCACCTACTACTGCTGCCACCTACTACTGCTGCTACTGCTGCTGCTGCTACTACTTCTGCTGCTGGTAGTTCTGTTGATGTTACCTACTACTGCTGCCACCTACTACTGCTGCTACTGCTGCTACTACTTCTGCTGCTGGTAGTTCTTTAATGTTACCTACTACTGCCGCCACCTACTACTGATGCTACTGCTGCTGCTGCTACTACTTCTGCTGCTGGTAGTTCTTTAATGTTACCTACTACTGCTGCCACCTACTTCTGATGCTACTGCTGCTGCTGCTACTACTTCTGCTGCTGGTAGTTCTGTTGATGTTACCTACTATTGCTGCCACCTACTACTGCTGCTTCTAAAACTACAGTTGCTGCTGATTCTGCTAATGCTGCTGATACCCACTTCTTTGGCCACCCACTAGTGCTGCTGCCACCTACTACTGCTGCTTCTTGTAGTACTACTACTTCTACTACTGCTTCTACTACTTTTACTCATACTTTAACTTTTACTGCTGCCTACTACCTACTACTGCTTCAACTACAAATGCAGGTGGTACTATTGCTAGAAGTACCGGTACTAGCGCTACTAGCCTCCTGCTCGGTCTTTCTTGCAATTACATGTCTGTTACTGCTTCTACTGATTCTAACGCTGCTGCAGCTGCTACAGCTTCTGTTACCGTTACCACTATCCACGCTGCTTTTTCGCAGGCACTACTTCCACAGCTGTGTTAGGTGCTTTTGTTACAATTTTCCGTTTTCAAGTACAATTTAGTGTTTTTCATTTATTAATTCACGCAACTAAAACTACCTATTTCAATGGAATATACATATAGTACTTACGTGTCTCGTCAGTCTGTTAAAGTTAAAACATATTTAAATGATTTGATAACTGGCTTAAAATGGTAATAATTTTCAATTTTCATTTATCAGTAATAATAATAATAATAATAATAATAATAATAATAATAATAATAATAATAATAATAATAATAATAATAATAAAATTAATGATGATAATAATAATAATAATAATAATAATAATAATAATAATAATAATAACAATAATAAATTTACCATATCTATATCCGGAAGATGTTACTGCAAAGTAATAGAGAACCCAACCTTATGAAAACTTAAATTCCACACTTAAGGAAAACTGCTAATGTAAAAAGTCAATTAAGATTTACAAAATTTTAATGTGCATAAGAGAGCCATTATTTGGAAAAAAATGAACAATGTATCTTTTGTGGTAGTCAACACATTTACGTCGGTATATAGAAACATGTGTTGACAATTACTCTTAATTTCATCTTAAGCACTTCTTCAAATATTGAAGAACCTTATCAGTGTTAAAACTTTAAATATAGAGAACATTCATAAATACCTAATTGACAAATCGTATTAGGGCGACTCGGGAGACGAAGCTATTTGAAGGATTAATAATTATTTTCAATCACCTATAATCATTATATGTTTTTATGATGGATCCGGTTTCTGACATTACAAGATGAGCATTACTATCGTGCGTGCCTGACACATGCACGACTTGTGTTTTATGCATGCAAATACACATCGCCACAATGCAGTGGCAAAGCCGTGAAATAAATTAAATACTGAAAGCAGTGGTCTGCTATTGGCAGGGGGCATTAACCCGGTAATGGACCATCTAAAAGCAGTTTTTTTGGTCATCATTATTATAAATGATTCAGGCACATTCCTCTGTCATTGAGATATAACCGGACAGATCTATCACATATAATAATTTTGAAGAGCTCTGACAATCAAACATCCATTAAACAGATAACAAAACCGCCAAATGTCCATGAAGTAAAGAAAACAACAGCCAGTTTCCATTAGTTCTTAATTGGTTTTATTAATTTGGACTTATTTGAATCTCACGCATGCGCACTAAGCAATATAAAGGCATTCGCGCTGCATTTCGCACTGAGCACTAAGAAAGTTAGCATTTATTTTTATTCTTCTAAACGAATAGTGGCCGCCGGGCTGCGCTGACTTATCGTTTAGAAAACCTAAAATAAACACCAACTATTACTTTGCAGCACGGGTCAGTCTCCAACTTTTGTGATGGGATAAAATAAGTGAAGAATACGAAAACAAAATTATGTAGGAGTTTTTCTTTAAATTTAGAAGTTATTATAAAAGTAGACAAACATCATTAGACGGAAGAGACGTATAATTAAGAATGTTACCACACCATTCATCATGAAAAAGTAAATACTAACAAGATGAAGGTATGGTAATTACGTCAAGTTATTCAAGTTTTAGTGTGTGTATCCCTGGCATTAAGTTCAATAAACATTCAGATGTCCCTTGGTTGCTTAGTCAGGGTTTGTACAGCTTAAACCTTCCGATATTTGAGTGCTGCTGTCGATCACTACCAAAACATGCAGAAGTCCAGGGCTATCGGTTTTTAAAGCGACACTCTCTAATTTAGTGTGGACATACCACGTAGTTTGTGACGTCACATTTAGTTATAACGTGAAGTAAAATACTGCTCGACTCAAAAAGGATTATAGCTGTAAGTGTGTTATTTTTATATCAATTTTTATAAAACCTAGCGGAGGCTAAGCGGAAAAATGTACACTACACTCGGTTACTAAGCGGCATGTTGAGTAATTTAGAGTTTTTTTCAAAAATCGTGGGCAAATGCTGAAAATGGACAAAATATTGTTTGTTATGACGAGAAGCAAATTACGTTTCTGGTCCAAAAAGTTGTTTATATATATATTCACCATGTTTGCCTTAAAACGGAAGTCTCGGAATGCATATTCTATCCTCAGGATATATACATACCTACAAATAAGACATACAGTATATAGAAATACCAAATGTTTGTATTTTGTTATGACGAAAAGCAAAACCTATTTGGTTATGACGAAAAGCAGTTTTTAGGAACAATTGCCGACCTATCTCCATCTTGCAATGAGCCCACTTTGAACCTGTTTTGCAATGAGTATCGGTTATGTTTTACAGCAATTAAAAGACATATACATATATGACAACTGCATGTCACTGCTAAGTATTTCACTCAATTTATTGATCAGAAAACGTCATGATTCCAACAACACGTTGCATGTTCTTCTTAAGCTTGTCTGGTATTTTTTGACAAAAATGGAAATTATGTGTCGTCAGTAGGTTAGAAGTGCAACTTGATTAAATGCATATTGATAGACATATGTTAAAGTGGATACATAGAGATAAACCTTGATGTCGAACAACTGAAGCAAAACCATGTTTATCGGCACAATAAAGAGGGTCAATGATTAAATCAAACAAAATGTTTTCTTTTTTTCAGAATGATGCGGCCTCCCCTTGCCGTGGGGAAGCGCTGCAGGCGAGCAAAGAAAACACAAGGGGGAGGACGTAATTTCGTTTCATGCAAACATTAAATGAGAAAAATGTTTCATGGCAAACAAAATGGCGGATTTAGAATGCAAAGTACTGATTCAGGAACCAACTTTTGCCTGGTAAGTGGACTTTTTCTTTAAATTTTGAAAAATGTATGCGTCCAGTATGTGGCGAAAAACATATTCTTCGATCGACATCTTAGTTAGGTATCATAACTTTAAAGATAAAAAGTTATTGAAAAGATTGTGGCTTAGGAGGCAATGTTTACAAATAAACGTGTTGATTTTATCCACAAGTTTTCGTATTTTCTCGGCAAATATGGCATATCGATGCATGTTGTAACTGTGCTTGCATGTATATATTCCTATTTTCAAAACTTGGTTATTGCTCGGTTGTACACGTTTCCTGGCCGATTTTTTGTTCCTTAACCCCCATTTTGTTTATTGCAAGCACATTATCCACATTTTGGTGAGATGTAAACAAACTTCTGCAAGTTTGATAATGAAAAAAGACAAAATGGCAACGTTTACTTCAATGAACGTTTGTTTAACTTACATACAAATGTTTTAAGGGTTTTAATTGAAACACAATTAATGTGAACTACATGTAGGTGCACTTCTAACCTACTGACGACACATAATCTCCATTTTTGTCAAAAAATACCAGACAAGCTTAAGAAGAACATGCAACGTGATGTTGGAATCATGACGTTTTCTGATCAATAAATTGAGTGACATACTTAGCAGTGACATGTAGTTGTCATACATGTATATGTCTTTTAATTGCTGTAAAACATAACCGATACTCATTGCAAAACAGGTTCAAAGTGGGCTCATTGCAAGATGGAGATAGGTCGGCAATTGTTCCTAAAAACTGCTTTTCGTCATAACCAAATAGGTTTTGCTTTTCGTCATAACAAAATACAAACATTTGGTATTTCTATATACTGTATGTCTTATTTGTAGGTATGTATATATCCTGAGGATAGAATATGCATTCCGAGACTTCCGTTTTAAGGCAAACATGGTGAATATATATATAAACAACTTTTTGGACCAGAAACGTAATTTGCTTCTCGTCATAACAAACAATATTTTGTCCATTTTCAGCATTTGCCCACGATTTTTGAAAAAAAACTATAAATTACTCAACATGCCGCTTAGTAACCGAGTGTAGTGTACAATTTTCCGCTTAGCCTCCGCTAGGTTTTATAAAAATTGATATAAAAATAACACACTTACAGCTATAATCCTTTTTGAGTCGAGCGGTATTTTACTTCACGTTATAACTAAATGTGACGTCACAAACCACGTGGTATGTCCACACTGTAATTTGGATAGTTAAAGATTAAGCCTGCAATGCAGCTTGAACAATTCTTTCAACCTATTACATGATAGCTTGAAATGTTGACAAACAAAATTAATGATACATGTAGTTTGGTTTCAAAATATGTTTGAATGTAGACAACTGTATATACAATGTTGCTAAAATTCAGTTTGTTAATGCATCTTAAAAATCATAATATAACATACTTATTACTTTTTGCTCCAGTGGCGCAGAAATTACGACTAGCGGTTCATAGGTAACGACTAGCGGTTCATAGGTAACGACTAGCGGTTCATATGTAACAACTAGCGGTTCATAGGTAACGACTAGCGGTTCATATGTAACGACTAGCGGTTCATAGGTAACGACTAGCGGTTCATAGGTAACGACTAGCGGTCCATAGGTAACGACTAGCGGTTCATAGGTAACGACTAGCGGTTCATAGGTAACGACTAGCGGCTAAAGGTCCATGAATTTTGACTAGAGGTCAAGAGTTAACGACTATTGGCAAAAAGGTTACGACTAGATGTCCAGAGATAAAGACTTGCGGCCCAGATGTTATGACTATGGGTCGAGAGGTAACGACAAGAGGCCCAGAGGTAAAGACTAGTAGGCTGATGTTACGACACTGGGTCGAGAGGTACCGACAAGATGTTCAGAGGTAAAGACTAGCGGGCCAGATGTTACGACTATGGGTCGAGAGGTACCGACAAGATGTTCAGAGGTAAAGACTAGCGGGCCAGATGTTACGACTATGCGTCGAGAGGTACCGACAAGATGTTCAGAGGTAGAGACTAGCGGGCAATATGTTACGACTTTGGGTCGAGAGGTACCGACAAGAGGTCCAGAGGTAAAGACTAGCGGGCCAGATGTTACGACTTTGGGTCAAGAGGTACCGACAAGAGGTCCAGAGGTAAAGACTAGCGGGCAAGATGTTACGCCTATGGGTCGAGAGGTACCGACAAGAGGTCAAGAGGTCCAGAGGTAAAGACTAGCGGGCCAGATGTTACGACTATGGGTCGAGAGGTACCGACAAGTGGTCCAGAGGTAAAGACTGGCGGGCAAGATGTTACGACTCTGGATCGAGAGGTAGCGACAAGATGTTCAGAGGTAGATACTAGCGGGCAAGATGTTACGACTTTGGGTCGAGAGGTACCGACAAGTGGCCCAGAGGTTAAGAGTAGCGGGCAAGATGTTACGACTATGGGTCGAGAGGTACCGACAAGAGGTCCAGAGGTAAAGACTAGCGGGCAAGATGTTACGACTATGGGTCGAGAGGTACCGACAAGAGGTCCAGAGGTAAAGACTAGCGGGCAAGATGTTACGACTATGGGTCGAGAGGAAGCGACGAGAGGTCCAGAGGCAAAGACTAGCGGTCCAGATGTTACAACTATGGGTCGAGATGTACCGACAAGAAGTGCAGAGGTAAAGACTAGCGGCCAAGATGTTACGACACTGGGTCAAGATGTACCGACAAGTGGTCCAGAGGTAAAGACTAGCAGTCCATGTGTTACGATTATGGGTCGAGAGGTAGCTTCAAGTGGTACAGAGGTAAAGACTAGCTGTTCAGATGTTACGACTATGGGTCGAGAGGTAGCTACAAGAGGTACAGAGGTAAAGACTAGCTGTTCAGATGTTACGACTATGGGTCGAGAGGTAGCTACAAGAGGTCCATTGGTTAAGACTAGCGGTCCAGATGTAGAAGTACAGGATATCGAATCATGTTGCCGACAGGAATTCATGTGTGGTGTCTTTGTGGCTGGGGAAAGCATGAGTATGAGTATACATCGTTGATTATTGATTGTGTGTTGGCGTTTGTGCTATTCAATGCTAATAGATGCACTCTTTCTCCCAAATAAAATTTACCACAATCAATACAAATGTTTAAATATTCCAAAAACAATATGAACAAATGTCGAACAACATGGTTCTTATAAAGGATACCGAGTTTAAATTAAACAAAATGTGCAGAAAGCACGGTCTTTCTACCTTATGAGACGATTGTAGATCACAGTATATATTTTAGCACTCACCAATCATTTAATATTTTAGGCGTTCAGCTATTAACTACAAGTTTACAATCGTGTATTCGGTAATTAATAGTTTCCATCAATGCATTATTTAGTACTAAGTAGTTAAAGGTCCATCACTCAAATTTTATGTTTGTTATACATGTGTATGTATTGATTTTGAATATGAGTGTCACTTTAAGGAAATGAGATTAAATTAAGGTTAACAGTCCATGATTAATGCAGATTTATGTTAGGCATTAAATGTCCACCGATGTGTTGTTTATCTCACAATTTGTCCCCACAAAGATATAAATCAACATGGTAGACGCAAACAATGAGTTAAATGTCTGCGGTTATAAGCTTGAAGTAATTATCACGTCCTGTTAAATGTCAGCGGTTATAAGCTTGAAGTAATTATCACGTCCTGATCTAAAAGAAAGGCAAGAAATTCCTCGTCAGAGTTTACAAGTTTATTAATTAATGTTAAATGCAGGTTCAGTTTTTACAGAAACAAAACTCACAAACGACACGCGCAGCACTTGTTAAACAAGAGGACCACCAGCGGACGTCAACGCTCGTCCGTTCTTTACAGTTGTGTTGACAGACGGAGCATAACTTAACAAGATAGAGGTATGGGTCTGCTACCGATGATAACCAGTAAATAATGTACCAAGTTTCATAACCCTTATATACCTATGGTAAGTTTCTCGCCGACGGAGACGATACCGAGAATACGACAAAACCTCGAGTTTTAAAAGGAGCTAAAAAGAAAACAAAAACAAAAGGAAAACAAACAAACACTAAAAGGTTCAGTAAAAACCTACGACTACAATGGACATTAATTCTAATAGACATATAGTAATCACCTGAATCAAATGAGTATAAAAATGGCAAGATTGTTGTATAGAAGCAGACGGTTCGAATGATAAACACAAAACAAATCAAAAATCAATCTGCCAAAACATGTACCAGAAATTCCAAGCAATGAAAAATATGTCTTAACTATGAAATAGTTGCAACTCTAGCATACATATAGCACTAGTTTATACAGTATATATCGTATTACAAAACATTAACGATAATTATTGAGGCACACTGCTGGAAGTCTGTATACATCAGTAAGTTGGCACGGTAAGTATGCAGTATCGTTGCAAAATACATACGCTATGATGGAAATGGAGCGCTTGTTTCCCCGCCATGCCTAGGAAAATATTGCTACTTTTTCTTTACCTGTTAACAAGTGGGTTACTGCCTGTGGATCTATGTTTATTAACTTGCTGTGAAAGCAGAACATACATGAACATTGGCAAACGCCAGTCCCATATTTCAGAAGACGTTTCATATAATTCCCAGGATATTTGATGAGACTGACTCAAAGGCCCCCTTGTAGAAATAAGCACATGTATTTGCAACGCGTGGCATAGTAAAGCACTTAATACGAGTATTTAAAACATACATATTATCTACATAAACAGCAATAAAAAAATATTATAGAAAATATAATCGGTAAACATCAAACATTTGCAAATGATAACATAACCATGGTAACGAAAAATGAGTAATGTGTTCTACAGACACAATTATGCAAATATAATTTCTATCCTGGAAACCCGTATAAAATGTCTAAATTTTGTCCATGTTATATTGTTTCCTTTGATGCAAGAATGCCACGTTACTATTTTAAACTTTGTTTCTTTTTGAGTAATAATTTTGAACTGTTTACTATCAAACAAATTTCTTATCATCCCGTAAATTTGCACTGGTATATTTCCAACTTAACGAAGTAAGTACTTTTGAAGTAAATGTCGGTTGCTCATTCCGAGAATATTTCCTCAACGTGCAAACAGGCAAGTTACGTGTTTTCAGCATTAGTTTTATCATATCCGGTCTGTAAATATCGGATGTCGTAGATAGTAGCTTTTTTGACATACGAGTCACTGTTGGTAGATCTCGTTACATGTTATGGTATGTTAAGCGTCCTTCCAAAGCGTCCTTCCACAGCGGGGCATCCGTTCGTGTGCCACACTTGGTAGATTTCGTTTCACATTGCGACTTGATCAGGTGTTTTCATGAGATACAAAAAATACGTCGTTTTTTCCATTCAGCTTATAAATATGTATCACTGCTGCTGATCTACAACAAGGGACCAAAATAAGCGAACATTTTACTTCATTCAGCCAAACTTTCGAGTTACTAGACACAAATGCGTGTATAAAAATGATATACATTACATGATGCATGAAATTTATTAACGATATTAAAACTATTGATCACTTCAAACTCGCGCCACCCTCCCTGGGCACAGTATACGCCGACGGTCTATTTCTTTAGCTCGATGACGAGGAAGACGCCGGCGATGAACGCTAGGATGGCGCCAGCGATGGCCAGTCCCATGGACCAGCCGACCCCGTATGCCGCGTGCACGTCGTCAAACTTGAGAGCGAATATGAGGAACCCGATGACCATCGCCAACACTGAAACAAACGGAAACAGGAAGTACGGTTACTAATTGTATATTTGTGTCAAAACAAAAGATGTCGGGAGGTCAGTGTTCGTTTGATTCTGACGTACAATAACTATTACGGCGTGCAGCATAACGACAAGCATCTTTTGCGAATTGATTGAAACTTCTTGTGGTAGACACATGGGAACGTCTGGCCCCAATTTCTCAAAACTTCTTATGCTTAACAGGCTTAAGTAGCTTATTTCAATTAGCCAAAATCATACTTGTATAGAATTTTTATAAACGAAAAATGGTTTATTGAGATTATCATAAAGATTGTTCCTATCTTAAGTATAAGAACTATAATCAAAGTTAATATTATACAAATTATTGAAAAGCAAAAATAGCGAGCTTAGCTTAATCCTGTTATAATAGACTTAAAACGTTTCGAGAAATTGGGGCCAGATCGACCCGAAGCAGCACTCTCGGCTTGATCGTATACGTCTTATTCATGAATAACTTAACCATCTGTCTCATAGGGAAAATATAAATATGTTCAGACGTAAACATGTAAACATAGCCTGTAAAACATAAACAAAATACATTCGAATGTTAAAACAAATTCGCTGCAATGTTTATGGTCTCCAGTGTTACATAATACCTGTTGTACATCGTTGTCTCACATTCGGAAATCCTCGGCCATTTTTTATCGAAAACAACCTCGGATGTATGCGGGTACATCAGTAGAAGTAGTTCGTAAAACTTTGAATTATATTATATATTAATTAAGTGTAGTGTTCTAGCTTGTATTTCTTAATCTAAGTTTAATTTGATTGCCAGTGAAGTGTATTATTGCAAACATAATTAAAGCTGCACTCTCAGATTAAACGTTTTGACAACTGTATTATTATTTGTCTTCGAAGGAGCCAATTTATGCGAAAGTGCAAGAAAACCAGAGATTATAAGACTGCTGACAAAACATCGGATCGCAGATTTTCAGATTTAAGTTTAAAAAAATGATGCTTTATGCATTTTCTTAAACCGTTAGTAACGCTTTTAGCCATAAAACAATAATTTTCGAACGGAAATATGAAAATCTGCGATCTGATTTCTTGTCAGCAGGCTTATATCACTGGTTTGCAGATTTTTACGCAGAAATTGGCTCATTCCAAGACAAACACTAAAAAAATGTCAAAATTGTTAATCTGTGAGAGTGCAACTTTAAAGTTCCCAAGTGTTAAGTCATTACGCTTAACTGCTAAATTAAATGTCAACGCGATCAACATGCAGCGGACTTAAAAAGACCAGATTTCTGACATTGTAAACAGTCCGTCCATATACTTCCAAAGTTGTTTTCGATAAAAATGGCCGAGGAGTTCCGAATGCGATACCTCTGTGTTACAGCCTAGCAATCGCTACTATCAACTACTCATATGCCCATATTTCCCCGGTTCTATCTTTTTATGTATTCAGTTTAGGTTTTTAGAGTTTATTTTATTTTTTTAAGTTTCATCATCGTAAATGAATTTCTAAACGTTCGAACATGTTATATATTTAAATAGTTGGCATCTATTACTGTATTCATATATAATATATACGGTACAGTATTTAATACACACTAAGCCTAAAATGCATGGAACCTGTTGGAAACAACGTTTACACAATATAATTTATCCTGTACCTGCGGCGAAGGTGAAGACGATGGTCGCGATGAGGGCGGAGCGCTTCTTGCAGCGGTCGACGAACACAAACAGGAAGGTGATAAGTAGGGCGAGACCCAGGCAGATCAGCCCAACACACTCGAACGCCCGCGTCGCTTGGTACCAGTCTACAGCAGAGTATATAATTTAGCTTAAACTTTAATATTTATTTAACAACGACTGTGAAACAAATTATTACACCATTCATAACTCTAGTTGGCACCATTATGGCGGCTGATTTCTGATACTTTGTCGTGTTTTCTGGTTTTGCCTTCTTGCCACGAAAACCCACCAACACAAAATGTTCATTTCAGCAAACAAACGTGAGAGTGCCATGTTCAATCAGAGTACTCAGGGGGACCCACTTGACCTACTTTAATGACGACCAACAAACTGCACATTCACAGTCCTGAGAGGATAAAGTATACCCGGTAAACGTTACAACATATCCCCCGGTGAAATTGCCCGCCTGTTAGTTCAAAACTGACACATTAATGTGTTCACCCAGGTAACTTTTGTGGTGAGTATGACCAGTTTATAGCTGACTCTATAAAGCTAAACATATTTGCATTAAACTGCTGCATATTTAAAACAAAAGTAAATAGAGTAACTCCTTATAGACATTTGCATTTTTGGAGTCGGAAGAGGGTCAGAACTAGCGATAAATGTGTGGTAACAAAGAACGGTTATGTTCACTCATACCACTCGTTCATAGCAAAACATTAATACAACAATGCAACAGGCTACTCAGATACGAAATGAATCATGATATCAACAATATACCTGTATTTTCTTTATTTTGAACAGAACAAATTATTTGGCAAAACAAAATCATGCAAAATAAATTAAGCACATCTAACTCATTGTTTTTTTGCAGCGCCATTATTGATCGATACACACAGTCGTATTAAGTAGCTACAGGCTGACAAAGTGCCAAACTCACCTGGGAAAACCCGAGATACCACAGCCTAATTAGTTTTATGCCCAGGCTCAGGGCGTGATTGATGACTGATGAATATTACTCATGATGAAACATTCAAACGTTACCGCCTAGAAACAATGTCATTGCCATGCATATACATTTTTTTGTACTACATGTAGTACTTAGTAATACTACACTGTATTGAAAGTGCTTAAACCCTTGATGTTTCATATAATTGACCGGTCGTTTAAATGCTATTGTCATAATTATATGCAAATCACATACGCAATGGGTAGGGTATGGCTTCATCCTCGCCAGTGCTTGTACTTTGTACTCACCCTCCCATCCCTGTACGTCGAGCCAATAACCCGAGATCTTATACGACCAGCACCGAGAGCGGTCACATCCGGAGTGCCGCCACAGGCCGTAGTCGCTCGACCCATAGGCGCCGCCATACGACATCCAACTCACGGTGGCGAAACCGATTACAAACACGAGGGTAGCTAGAGCAAGACATACCACCGACACTTTCAACCACACAGACGCCGTGTTGAAACCCATATTTCAAGATGTTTCCTTATCAGTTGACTGATCTCAACCCGGAGCGTACGCACGAAGTAGGATATCTGTTTAATCACACAAAATCCGCAGTAAAGGAATATGTTGCACCATTCACACAAAACAGAACAAACGGAAAGTATCAGTTCTCAGTATAAGCTCAAACGTGCCGTGTAAATTTTAAACTATGAGAAATCCAAGGTCCCGCGCCCACACAATATCACTTCACTAGCATTCCTGAGCCAGCGCACTGAGGTAGCTAACGGCCCGCAATCTGCGCAGGAATATGAATAGGTTTCTCATACACAGCGTATAGACAGCATCGCACTCTTTTTCGTAGTAACCATGGAAACAGATCCTTTAATATCATCAATATCTGTATCTGTCATGAGTGATAATTGTATGAAAGCATGAAATAGTGTCCCATTCAGCAGTTCTAAAGCGGATTGATGGATTGCCAGCATCGTGGGACGCTATGAAAGCTGTTGCCGCCATTAATGGAAATGATCATATAGTTTAATTTTATTAAATCAATTGATAAACAACACACAAGATGTCACTGTAACCTTGACATCATTGGGAGGTTCATATATCTTTATTCAAAATAATTCTTCAGACTGAAGTGCGAAATTAGAAAGCACATTCCACAGTTTAGTGTTTTTTGAGCATGCGGATGCTTGAACACGCCAAGTGTTGTTTTTTTGTAATTCATGACTTTATAAACTAAGCTCGAACTTTCCTTATCCTCTTTAGCCCTGATCGTGTGATAATCTCGCTGCGGCGCTCACTGAGCTGCTGATCCCCGGTGCTCTGTGACGCACGTGCCAGATTGGCGGCCACTACGCGCTGCACTTGCTCCAGCTGCTGACGCATACTCGTCTCCAGGGCGAGCCGGGCCCGGTGACGCTTGGTGTATGATCCCCGAAATTTGATAACTTCCGGGGACCCACTTCTTTCACTTCTGATATCCTCCACCGAACGCTGTAACGAAGAAATAGCAGGTTTATTATTTATAGTATTTCTGCTACATTGTATAATTAATTAGGTCTAGACTTTTTAATTACAACAACGTGTCCCTAAAGAGGTGTGCAATAACAATTATAGGTTTTATGTAGGCGGGGCTTATCATACTTGGTTTCAGTGTTTATCTTATAACAATATTTCCAGACAAGGAATGCGACGGGGTTGACCCCCTCCTCTTCCCCCGCATGACCTGCTATGCAAGGGAATTTGATGATTTAGAGCATACCGAAGTGTCGAATTGTCGCGGTCGCCATGCACGTTTCTTCGCGTCATTTGACTTTCTCTCTCGATCAGCTTCCACAATATCAGGAGTCGTCAACACGATGGACCGGATCTGGAATCAATATAAAAATAACTTTCTGATCAGCGTTAACGTCATTCAAACGCCATCCAGATTGCACGATACTCAGTTTCGGGTGAACAGATACAATAATGTTAATTCACTGGTTCACTTGTTGGATGTAACGTCACCTAGAAATTTTAGAACGTCAAGTTGTTATCTTAACTAGAATCGTAAACTACCCACCCCCCACCCGCCCCCGCCCCTTCTCTCAAAGCAGCATTATATATATTATGATCCAGATCATATGACTTAACAATTTATCTATCCCTGTAGCTCGAGCAGCGCCCTTTCACCACGCAATGGTTGAAAAGAAAGGAGAATTCAGTGATACTGTGAATTTTTTAACAATCTTATTTTTATTTTATTTTTAGATGTTAGCTCACTCCTTATCACTCTGGTCGATAGCGGGGAAACAATGCCGACAATTGAGAATCTGTCGTAAAATAAAGCAATATCCTCAAGGCTACCCTATTAGTTAAGAAAAGGGTGAACATCTAGTTTGTTTCGACCCGCCATTTTGTGGCAGCACCTTGTTCTCCTTTAGCTTGTCTAGGGCGTCGATAAAGGCCGTCCGCCAGAGTGAGAAGTACTGCTGTCCCCGTGGACTGGGCGACCGCCTACTTTTGGGAGCATCCTGTTTCACTTCTTTCAGTTCCGCGTTCCCTTTGGCATTAGACCCTGACTCTTGTTTTAAAGTCCTCTGTTGCTGTTGCTGTTGCAGTTTTAAACGTTTCCATTCGTCGTATGGCATTTTCGGTTTGGTAGTCTTATTTTGAGTACTGTTTAGCGTACTCTGAGTAATAGGAGGGGGCAACACAATAGGTCTATTTTTAGTTTTACATGGTGCACTTTTTCTCAGTTTCGGGGCGACAGCTTTGTGGCCCATATATTTCGGTCTTGGTAGAGGTTTAGTGCTGTTCTTATCTGCTTTCCCGATGTTCTTCTTTTGGTCTAACGACGTCTGGTCCGTTTGTGCAGCTTTTCTTTCTTTCTTCTTAACGGACTTTTTCTGAAAAATAAACCAATATCGAAATCATAATGCAAGGCAAATACATTTATGCACAGATATATAATTGTGAATTTTCAAGCATGGCATCCGGAAACCGAGGTTATTACTGCCCTTATATTGGAATGCAGGTTTTTATGAGTGTCGAGCTCAAAGAAGAGTTACGCAGAACCTCAAAATTTGGTATTGTTCCGTTATACAGTATTGATCTTAAAATTCACATTTGAATTTGAAACTTGCCTATGAACCTAGTGGAACTATACCTTCTGTTCTGGCTGCTCGACTGCCTGTTCTTCCTGACTGGACTCATCCTTTTCTTTTTTCTCTATCCGCGAACGCTGGGTATACATAAATACATACTTATATATTGATAAATAGATACTGATGAAATTGATGTATTCTTTCTATGAAAACATCGACGAATCTCCCGAAAACCTTAAAAAAGAAATTCTTAAGCTCATATCAGTAACATAGGACGAATTGACGTAAGATCAACAAGATTTTCGGTTTTATATTTATGGTAGGTTCACAAAAATGTATTGAATAATTTACTTGCAAATTCATATAAGCCTTTTCTTACGCAAACGCTCTTAAAAGTATTGGTCTCATTACCACCCAGGGAAATCGATTCTTAAAAATATGATCGTACGATACGATCTTCGATAAATCCTCTAGCATCACTGACAAAATAAAATTCGCAAAATAGCACAAGGATATCTTCTAGCGCATAAACAGTTATCTTTGACATACATGTAACTCGAAACTTTTAAAGATAACCGCATGACATTTATCAATGACAATAATTAAGTGTAGCACGGCCCTATAATTCTGGTTTTCAAATTAAATGTGGAGTTATGCTCCTTGACATTCTAAGAAAGACTGAGAAGCGTTGGATATCGCCCGTGGCCCTATTGTTACAATGGGAATTTAGCCCAGCGGGCCACCGGCCAGTCGAGATTTATCCAGGACTGGGCCGGGCGGCGGCGCGCTTATCGCTCGAAGTGTGCACTTTCAACAGCGCCGAGTACCAGAACCGGTTCGATGGCTGTCATGAGCCCGGTGGCACGTGACTCGGGCGCCTTCGAACACTCCCGAAAGTGTACAAGCCAACGAAGTGGACCCCTCACCCGACCGAGGACGTTACGTTTATTTGTCCGAATTGAGTGTTTAAGTCTAAACTATTATAACCTTTGTCATTAAGCCGTGGTTCGTTTTATAAACGTGGTTAAGACTGGTCAGAATCCATCGTGTTTATAAAGAATACCCTGGAAATAGCAAACTTAAATGAAAAAAAAAAAGATATGAATATTAAGTGAAAGCGAAAACAAAACGTAGAAAGAAACAAATAATAATCAGCTTGTCAATGGGCATAATTTAAAACACATATTTAAGCCGGAATTACGGGGCTTGCTATAGTTATATATGCACGTTGAAATTGAAAACGGATGTACAACATTTAATTATGAAATCTTTAAAGGTGTATTTCAAAAGAGATTTAAATGAAACTAAATGATACTAAAATGGTTCCCTTTTTTCTTTATAAAAATATTAAATTGAATAGGGTTATTACATAAGTACGTTATGATATCTCTGCTGCTGCTGCTGCTGCTGATGCTGCTACTACTACTACTACTACTATTACTACTACTACTACTACTACTACTATTACTACTACTACTACTACTACTACTACTACTACTACTACTACTACTACTACTACTACTACTACTACTACAACTACAACTACTACAACTAAGACTATTTTGAAAATAAAACGCTGTATTTACCTTGCGGTAGGCTGTCAGTAGAGTTTCATTCTCGAAGCTCATGAGGTCAAGGATACCTGCAGTGATGAAACGAAACTGAACGTGGCTTTCTTTAAAACAATCATGGCAATGCACTTTTTTGTATCTAGTCAAATTCGAAATATATTTTACTCCAAGTTTATCCATGTAGTTTCATTTAATTGAAAAGTGCATGTCCTTCCCTTCAAACAGTGAGAACTATCATAATGCACCAGTCAATTGTAACCACGCCCCCTCCCCCGGTCCAGAGAATAGCAAGGTCTTTGACTCTCAGTTCAGCCAAACCCTGGTAAAATCCCCTCCCTGCGACAAACTGCTGGTCAAATCGCCGCCAAATTCCCCCCGCAAACCGGAGACGTCCTAAGTAAGCCCATTCCCCGCTATTTTCGGCCCAAAAACAAAACCACCACATTCACTCGGCACAACCCAACCTTGAAGGTAAAAACATGGCCAATTTCCCCCGCTATCCCCGGTTTACCTCCGGACCTGTGGGGGCATGGTTACAATTGACTGGTGCATAACATCAAGGAGGTGAATCTCACCCTCATAGAATATCTCCCCAGTCCCATTCGTGTCCACTAACTCAACCATCTCGTCCAGTTCCTCGTCCGTGAAGCCGCATCCAAGGCCCTGGATAGCCGTCTTTAACCGGTCGGCGCTCACGTACCCGTCACCGGCGGGATCAAAGAGGGTGAACGTCTCCCGCAGGTAGCGTTCCGTCTGACTCGCCTGAACCTCGCTCTCCAACAGCCGTACGAACTCGTCGAACGATAACACGTTGTCGCCTGAAAGTGAAAATAAAAACATATCCAAACATAAGAGAATCAATTTAAGCCACAGAAATATTCTTGATTAAACATTTTCATTTGTTTTATTTCCACTTTTAACAACGGTTTCATCTTTTGTTATGTGACTTGAATTTGAGAACCTTATATTTGCATGTATTCAGTCTGAAATGAATGTATTTTCACGGTCCATACAAGGAAGCCGAAGTATGAACCATTAGCCAGTGCTGTTGGTCATCATGTTCACACACCATTGGTGTCGATGGTGAAAAACAGCTCCTGCAACTCTTCCGGTGAGATGTCCTTGCCGAGGGACGTCAACATCTGCCGGACTTCATCCACCTCCAGACTGCCGCTTCCGTCAACATCAAATTCATCGAATGCTCGCCGGTACTCTGAAGGTACAAGGGAGTAATTCTATAATTATTATGGTGGAGAGAGGAGTCCAGCCAAGGGCGGTCAACATCCGGCGTATATCGTCAACTTCCAAGCTGCCGCTTCAATCAATGTCAAAATGACAAAACGCTCGCCGGTTTTCTGGTAAACCCCCCAAACAATATCAACATTCCGTGCTCATTGCAATGTTATGTTTCCGTAGTTGAAACAAACGACCTGTAATCTTCGAACAGCCCCTTTCAGACACGATCCTATATTCAGCAACCTTTCCTGCCGTTCCAGGGCGTAATGAATTTTAACACAATATGATAGACTAATTGTAGTTGTATAAATTGGGCGTGCCGGTGACATACCCGCTATCTGCTCCTCTGTGAGTACATTGTCGCCACCACTTCCGCTGGGACCGGCAACCGGGCCGCCCTTGGAAGGAAATTATGACATATATAAATTTATGAAAGTTATTTGTTTACATGTGTATTGAGTTATGCGCGGCAAACATCCATATATTGGCGAACAGGCATCAATGGAACCCGCTTTAAGACAGAAAGAAAATTATAAATCGTTACAAAAAATAATGCGGGAATTAAGTTGTATATATTTTTAAACGAAACTTCAATATGAACACTTTACGGATGACTGTTTCTTACCATTTCGATGCCTTTGGTTAGATCCAGCAGAGTGATCACTTTCACATTTTCCCATGGGAATGAATAAATAAAGTACCATCAATGACTGAATAAGAGAACAACTGGTTGTATAAGGTCACGTTGGGACAGCGAAGATTAGACTTATGATTTTCTTTCTATGTATTTTGAGGATCAAATGGGTAATCTAACTATTAAATAATACTTAGATCAATACCAAAGTGCATTAAGTGTACGGTACATTAATTGTATTAGAGATATGTAGGTTCACACAGTGGTCTGAAATTATAAATATGAATATTAGTGTGTCAGTCGGTTGATCTGCAGGATTGTATCACTTCGATGATTGCGTAAAGTTCATATACATGTAGTATGAGACCGAAGATCTATTGGGCTGTATCTTTTAATACGCATGCAACGAGAAGTGATACAATCACACACAGCAACTAACTTTTTTATTTATTTATTTCATACCTTTAACGTATTTTTTAATAAATAAATATGAAAAATATATATGTTAGTTTACTATACAGTTTAAATAGACTATTTATTACGCGTAATATTTTAAATAAGAAAATACCATGAATAATACCATAACGTGCAAACACATCGCTACGCGTTACTTATAACTTATTGTTGTAAGAAATTACAAGACAAGCCGAGAAGTAAATAAAACATACGATAATCAAGCATTCTCGCAACGTGGGCGGACAGTTTCACATATTAAGACTTGAAATCAGTCGATTACACATTGTATGATATAGCATGCAATTAAGCCTTACTCGTATGTTTCCAATCGTCTAGAAAAATGAAAATTGGTTTGTGGTACACCGTAACTCACCGTCATCGGTCGTAATACAATCTCAACAAACTTAAGTGGTCAAAAATAATCGTCCAAGATCGTGGTAAAGCCTAAACGCAATCGTGGCAATCCGTACTAGACGATGGACGTTAATACGTATATGAACGTACCGTATCGTGGAACAATCGCACGTAATCTGCTTTATGTACTACCAACATAGTTCGTATTCGTATTTCGTCACTATTCGTATGAAAGTGAAATCATGGCCCATAGCCACCGACTCATCACGATTCACACGGCTACGGTCAACCAGGATAAATCGTAGCCTAAATCGTGATAATGCAGCCACGATGTGCCACTTTTTCGCCATGTGCTAGCTGCGCTGTCGCCTCGTTGTAGTTCCGTTGTGACACGATTGTCAGGTGACAACACATATCAGAGTAGGGTGATGCTTAATTGTTACGTTTTTGCTACGTTATACCGCGTTTTCCCGACGTTGTTGAAAGTTGTGGAGAAACGCCAGCACACTATGAACATGTCCAAAATTTCAGTAATTTCCATTTCACGTTGTAGCAACGTTATCTTGCATTTGGTAACGTTGTTGTCACGTTTTAAAACGTAGATAAGCGTGACGGCCAAAACGTGACTCTATGACTAAAGCATTATCAATTAATAAATTATTAACATATCAATGACACAAGTTCTGGGGCAACAATTGTCTAAAAGTCTCAAACCTTGCAAAATTGCAATTGAGTACTAACACTTCGAAGCATTGAAGACGAAGAGTGATTTATGTTGTATTAAACACGATCGGTACTTACTCGGTGAACTGCTCTGAGCATAGTCATGGAATCAATCGTGTTGCATTCGCATAGTACTATCGTCAAAAATCTTAAAGGCGTCGCCATCAATCGTCGTAGAGTCGTGACTAGTCATACGCAAAGCTGTTGAATCGTACAGAGTCGTATTCGGATAACGTAGAAAATCGTGCCATATACGTAACGGGTTATACTGGAACATCAGCCATTCCTGATTAGTATCGTCATAGAGAAAAGATAGACTAGTATTCACTATTACCGAATAATTACTAGGACAGCCTGTACGATAGCTACACACATGAATGTGTCCGATTCAATTACGAATGCACTAAGATTGCGATAGAGTTTGAATCAAAGCACTGATAGTGCTGAATGGCTTGAGCGAAGACCGCCATCACCATCATCATCACCGCCACAGTCATGACCACCATCATCTTACCGTAATTATCTTCATCATTAGATCATCATTCAGATTCAACCATACATGTTTACTGGGGTGTTGTTCTATTATCATTGCATACTAACTTCAATTTCAGCGAGGTAATATGAACTGATAATACTGTTGTTTTTCAAAATATAGCTTATTACACATTATTGATATATAAAGACCAATTTTTCTTAGCAATGATATTTGGAAATAAGAATCATTAAAATGTTCATAAAACATAAGACGCTTATACGCAAGGGTGGATATTTTTTTCAACTTGCACAAACATACATAGCAGTGCAGAGGAAAAGACCCAGCTTTAAATACCTGTACTAAGAATAAGAAGTTAGAGTATGAACGCCAGTATGTTTGCAGAATCTGAAATATAAATTGATTGGTAATGTATAGATATACGTTCTTCCATATAACCAACAATCCTACTCGATATATGTAGTCCATTTAACTAACTTACATTTCAGAAGGGAGAAAACTGCATTGAATTAATAATGTATTGTATATCTGGGCTCCCTCCCCTGTAATAGGTTGTTCTTCGTTCTTTATAGAACAGCCAGCACTGCCAGCAGTATTCGAATTCATACGAGTTTTTCCTTCCATATCCGTACATGTATTTTAAAGTGTGTTGACTGCTATTATATCAAAATTATTACACGTTCTTTTTTATTTCAAAAAACATGAAAATAAATTGTAAACCAAGCATAATTCAAGGTATGTTTCACAAACTGATTTGTATGGAAATCTGCTGGCCCCAATATCACGAAAATACTCTAAGTCAGGGGCAAATCTCAATCTCAGTCTCAACACTTTTATCAAATTACAGCATTATATGATTTAAAATTATAAATGTTTTATCCTTTTTAAAATCGCATTCTCTCATTCATTATGTTGATAAAAAAATGGTCAAATGTTATAGAAAAAAATATTGAGAGCAAAAATTGTACTGAGTCAAATTTATTGGTTTTGAGTTTAAAATGACAATGTTGTAAATGTCGTGGATATCGCGAATGTCGCGCAAGTCGCAAATATGAAAAATATAGTGCGCATGATATCAATTCTGTTAATGTCGTAAACATCACAAAGGCTGTGGAGGACATTTCGTGAATGTCGCGAATGTTGTAAATATTGTAAATACCGTGAATGTTGTAAATGATGCACATCTTATGAAGGGTTTGAATGCCAGGAATATTGTGAATGTCGCGAATATTAAGAATGGTGTGAAATATATAAATGCTATGAATGTCCTGCATGCCTCAAATGTCGTGAATGTCAAAAATGTCTTGAATATCGCGAATGTCGTGAAAGTTTCAAGTGTTGCGAATATGGTGAAATTTGTGAATATCGTGTATTTCAGTCGTGAATGTAGTGAATGTCGGGATCGTCGATAATGTAGCGAATGTAGTTTCTGTCGTGAATGCCGATATGTTGTGAGTATTGCGAATGCCGTTAATACATGTATAAAGGGGAAATTGTGAATGTCAGGAATGTTTTAAATGCTGTGTATGTCGTGAATGTTGTGAAGTTTACTCAGAGCATAAACTCGAGTGTCGAGAATGTCGTTTATACTTATATATGAGTATGCAGTTTAACTAATATTAATCCAATAAGTGAATGTGAAGTGATATATTTTAGGGACCATATCTAGATCTTGTTGACATTTTCTACAAATATAGCTTAAATTCATGGCATTCATTTTTTTTTATAAAACCACTGACAGATCATTATACGATCAATATGAATTTATGTTCTCAATTTTTCAAATCTCAGTTTTTGATTAGAAAGAGACTGTTGATGACAACATATGATTTGACAAAGCGTTGCACATTGTTGAGCTGGACAATGGTTTGTGGCGTGTTACCACGTTTTCGAACACGCCGGTTCTGCTTCGTCCATTTTTACGATGCTACCGACAATATAACTTATTACTTGGATCATAAATTTAATTTCTAGTTTATTTTCGATCAACACTGAATGCCACCTACATTTAATTTTAACAACATTAAAAATAACTTTGAAACTCATATCAGGATAGAGGAAACCAGAAACCAGCGTTGACCAACGGGACGGATATTCCTAGTTTGTCAACTTCCACATTTGGTGTTTTTCGTATATGAGGATCGTCACACAATCCACAATGACAACGTGCAATTTTATTTCGCGTCAACTCACAATTTGTTCGAACCTAATCAAATAGCAGCCATGAACAGACACTAACGTATGGAAATATTGAAAAATAAAAAAAGTTATACGATATCATGCAAAGTTAAACGATTTGCTAAGTGTACTTCACAAGCTTGTGATCTGAATTGTGAATCTGAAAACAGACAAAGATTCAAACCCACTCGAAGTACGATCACGTATGTGCTGCAAGCGAATTAAGCACTTATTTGAATTTAAGGCGAAAAGAAATGGAATCTTGAGAACTCCTTATCAATTTAAATGTATTGTTGAATAGTTTTAAACTACATTGAGAGCCAACCTGACAATCAAAGAAAAACGGACATAAATGCTATCGCCTCT
Organism: Mya arenaria; assembly: GCF_026914265.1. Lineage (NCBI taxonomy): Eukaryota > Metazoa > Mollusca > Bivalvia > Myida > Myidae > Mya > Mya arenaria. Next base: position 23,047,116 of record NC_069132.1, on the reverse strand, counting down.
TGACCTGGAACCTAATGACAATGACTCTGATGATCGACTATCGGAATACAGTTTGAATTGTTTTCATATCAAAATGGAAATTACGGTACGAACGCATTTTAAATATAAACATAATCTAAACGGGCGATATATTGACATTACATAAACTTATGTTTACAATGTCCCTTAATGTTTGGTTAATTATTTAAAAGGCATCTCACGTGCTTCAGCCACACAAAGGATCAATGTTCAATGGCAAATATCGAGCAAACACAACTTTCATTGAAAAGAAGTCTTCATTAAATCTCATGTTCGATTCTGTTGATTACACTTTCAAGAATGCGTCTCGAAAAACGCTGCCATATACAAACTTGATATAAGGCAACAGAATGGATACATCTTTAGTGGGTTATGATTGTTACATTAATATTACTCCAATCGCCGGAGAAGGACTTCAAACGATCTTAATATAAGATCTATTAAAATAAGAGCATCAATTTAGAAGCTCACATTTTTTGCAAATGACGCGGTGCGCAATTGTGTCCGTTTTTAGACAGGATATCGCAATCTGTGGACATATTGCCTACTTTAATATTCTAGATAGCAGGTAAATGAAAATCATCAACTATTTAGGCCGATCATATTATACGGAGCGTCATTCGCGATGAGCAGAGATCATGGCTCCTGGCGGGGCGGCCGGGACCGGAAGTCGACGGCGTCAGAGGAGGAGCGGTACGAGAGCCTAAGCAGCCTCGGCCGCCTCGTGGAGACAGACATGGAGACGGTCATCAAGACCAACCGCCGCCTAGTGCTTCCCGTTATAGACGTCAAAGCACTGGTTACACCGCCCGCCCAGCAACACAATCCGGGCGCCGTTAACGATTACGTGAACGAGCTCATGGCTGCTCGAAGACAGCTCATACAGCGTCTGGTGCCTGACGTCACGACGGGACAAATTGAAGCTCAATCCCCTCGGACAAACGTCAAAGAAATTATTAAACAGTCGTCTGACAGGACCGGTGGTAATGACACTATACCGACATCTCATCTTAAATATGATATCGTGATTGACACACATAGTGCGATGGATAATTCAGTTGATGATACAGAAACGATGGGGACTGAAACAGCACTGGGCGATACTGATGATACAAATCTTTTAACGGATACAATATCTGCGCTCAGAGATAGGTTGGCTAAGTTTGAAGCGACAAGCAATACAAAACGGTCTGTCCATGCTGACGACTTTCAGGAATATCTCGGGACTAGGTATCTTGAATTGTACAAGAAAAGAGCTAAGGAATCCAAGTGTTCACCTAACAACAGTACCAACCGACCTATCGCAGACGATAATTATGGAAATCCGACAGGCTCCACCAGCGCGGACTATTCACTGAACGCGAAGCTGCACCATCTTGCCAGGTCTCACCACCGGAAGCGGGAAACCGAGGAAACGCCGTCACTGCCACCCATCGAGTACCGGAAGCGACCACGGCGGCCCTTCCGATGCCGTATGTACAACAGCAACGGTATAAGCGCCACGAACGGCATGATGCCAATTTACAATGACATGAATGAGGAAGGATCTAAGAATTCAACGCGCGGAATTCCCAGCCATACTGAAAGGAGAGCAAAAATGCGCTACATAATCTCCAACGGACTGCATACAATTCTTACGGAGCTCCGCCGACGGTCCAGTTCCATTGACAAAACAGAACCAAAGCAAGTGGTGAACGCCATTGACAGTGATGTGGAATAGTATAGCGACATGGGTTAGTATAGACAGGGAATAGAACAGTATAGTGAAAAAGACACATGGAACGGAATAGTGACATGGAATAGTATATTGACTTTTGTCCATGACTTTCAATGTACGTATTGAAATATTAAACATTGGATTTTATGTCAAGAATCGCATTATTCATTTGTCACGGTATGGCATTTTTCACACAATATTTCATATCTCACCTGTACAAGTTTGAATAAGGAAATTGTTTAATTGTATTCATTCTAAATTTGACATCGGATTAAACAGTTTGATTGCATTGTAATGGGAAAGTGACTTATGTACATATACATTGTAGTCGGCAGTCGATGGAAACCTTACAAAATGGCTGCCCTCTAGATCAAAGATGTATTATTGGTCCCAGATGTGATAAAATGCCATTTCAAAGACATTTCGGTTAAAAAATACCTATTTGGCGTAAAACCCACCATTCCGAGAGGGGGTAATTTCCTACATTTCAGCAACACCATTTCTGTTCTGCCATTTTGCTTATGCCCCGTCTCCAATATTATTGAAGCAAGAGTATTCCTGTTGTCGAAAAACATTGAAGTCAGGTTTTGTTAATATCGGATTACAAAATCAACTTCATATACGCCCGACACCTACTCCATCTGCCCGTCGAGGTTTATAGTTTGTTTCTTATTGTTTATCAAGGTCTGTCCGCGCCCATAAGCTGATACACGGAGATCAGGGTGCGACACCCCCTATCTCTTATAAAAGACCTCTTGGTCTTGATCTCGGCGTTAAGCATCGATTCAAGGGCGACAGCATTCCTCAGGTTATCACAGTAGATTACTATCCATATTTGTAAGTTTTACCAACTAATGCCGAGACATTGGATTTACTGGTTCCAACTTTTTGTCTTTGGTATGATAGATGAAGAATTGAATCCGCGACCATCCACACAAGGAGGCACTCTACAGTACCACTGAGCTATTGGGGCGGCCAGCCACGACTGATAGGATGCCGTTAAAAGTTTAAAAGGTCTGCCTAAGCCCGTTGGCTCCATTATTTTTTTACCCCAACCAGCCCCACGTGCGGTTTTAAAGAGGAATTTGGAAGATTAAAGAAGAAATGTACCCTCGTCAGTGGCCGAAGAGATTAAATTAGAGCCGAAAAAGTGTTGTGTCACAACGATAAATAACATTTATAACGTTTTACAAATAAGAAGAAAGATCGGTCAGCGGTCGACCATGCCTTGTAAACGTTTATGTTGTTAAACTAACCCAAGCCTGGCCTAGGTTGATTAAGTTATACATATCCAGTCTAAAGTTGAAGAAATAGCTGACACTAACGAAATTAAGCATGTAATTTTATTAAATGTAAAATGGCAAAAATGAAATAAAAGATGTGGAATAATTGTAAGACATGGTAACAATGAAGTATAACAATCTTATTTAAAACCACAATATCAAACACATAATAATTTGATAATTTATAGTAACATTATAATGCCAACATTTCTTAACTGAGAACAGAAGCATCCACAACGTTTAAAACAAAATACTAGCAAAAAACCGCATAGTCGGGACTGTCCAGTAGCTGATGGTTGTATACCAAAGCACAAGCATTTAACATACAGAATTTTAGATAAAGTAAAGAAACAAGAGCTGTCACAGTATGTGACGAATGCCCCCGAATGTGACATTGACCTACGAACAAGGTCAGTACATGAAAAGTTGATCTTGCCTTTACGTGTCAAATACATATGGCAAGTTATTTTAAATTGCCTCTGAACATAAAAAAATACCACCCATACTTGACAACCTACACTGTTATGTCCTTATATTCAGCATTCCATTGTGAATAAACACTTAGTGCATCTTTCACCTTAGAGGTATAAACATGTAGCAAGTTATTTTAAAATCTGTCCATACAAGGGAAAGTAACAGCCCTGACACAACAACCTATACTCTATGTCCTTATATGCAGCACTCCATTGTGAATAAACACTAAGTGTGACCTTGACCTTTGAGGTAGGGACACGGGTCTTGCACGCGACACGTCGTCTTGGTATGTGGAACACATGTGGCAAGTTATTTTAAAATCTGTCCATACAAGGGAAAGTTACAGCCCGGACACGACAACCCATACTCTATGCCCTTATATGCAGCACTCCATTGTGAATAAACACTAACTGTGACCTTGACCTTTGAGGAAGGGACACGGGTCTTGCACGCGACACGTCGTCTTGGTATGTGGAACACATGTGGCAAGTTATTTTAAAATCCGTCCATACAAGGGAAAGTTACAGCCCGGACACGACAACCTATACTCTATGTCCTTATATGCAGCACTCCATTGTAAATAAACACTAAGTGTGACCTTGACCTTTGAGGTAGGGACACGGGTTTTGCACGCGACACGTCGTCTTGGTATGTGGAACACATGTGGCAAGTTATCTTAAAATCTGTCCATACAAGAGAAAGTTACAGCCCGGACACGACAACCTATACTCTATGTCCTTATATGCAGCACTCCATTGTGAATAAACACTAAGTGTGACCTTGACCTTTGAGGTAGGGACACGGGTTTTGCACGCGACACGTCGTCTTGGTATGTGGAACACATTTGGTAAGTTATTTTAAAATCTGTCCATACAAGGGAAAGTTACAGCCCGGACACGACAACCTATACTCTATGTCCTTATATGCAGCACTCCATTGTGAATAAACACTAAGTGTGACCTTGACCTTTGAGGTAGGGACACGGGTCTTGCACGCGACACATCGTCTTAATATGTGGAACACATGTGGCAAGTTATTTTAAAATCTGTCCATACAAGAGAAAGTTACAGCCCGGACACGACAACCTATACTCTATGTCCTTGTATGCAGCACTCCATTGTGAATAAACACTAAGTGTGACCTTGACCTTTGAGGTAGGGACACGGGTCTTGCACGCGACATATCGTCTTAATATGTGGAACACATGTGGCAAGTTAATTTAAAATCTGTCCATACAAGAGAAAGTTACAGCCCGGACACGACAACCTATACTCTATGTCCTTATATGCAGCACTCCATTGTGAATAAACACTAAGTGTGACCTTGACCTTTGAGGTAGGGACACGGGTCTTGCACGCGACACGTCGTCTTGGTATGTGGAACACATGTGGCAAGTTATTTTAAAATCTGTCCATACAAGGGAAAGTTACAGCCCGGACACGACAACCTATACTCTATGTCCTTATATGCAGCACTCCATTGTGAATAAACACTAAGTGTGACCTTGACTTTTGAGGTGGGGACACGGATCTTGCACGCGACACGTCGTCTTGGTATGTGGTACACATGTGGCAAGTTATTTTAAAATCTGTCCATACAAGGGAAAGTTACAGCCCGGACACGACAACCTATACTCTATGTCCTTATATGCAGCACTCCATTGTGAATAAACACTAAGTGTGACCTTGACCTTTGAGGTAGGGACACGAGTCTTGCACGCCACACGTAGCCTTGGTATGTGGAACACATGTGGCAAGTTATTTTAAAATCAGTCCATACAAGGGGAAGTTACAGAGCCGGACGGACGGACGGACGGACGGTGCAATTTTAATATGCCCACCTTCGGGGGCATAAAAATAACAAATCACTTTTCTAAAATTACCAAATATCATACAAAAGTATGAAGATGAATGCTCAAAATATACACTGTCAGGAGCGTAGCTGCCTATACGCGAGTACGCGGCTGACTTCACATGATTCTGAATAAAAAAATAAAAATAATAAATCAGCCGAAGATGCAGTTTGCGTACTTGACTAAATGATCCTAAACCTGTCCATTTTCCAGTACTAAAAAAATAGCACCTCAAACCGCCCAGAATGCACCATGGTTTCCCCCTAGCACAATTATGATTCCACCTGAATAGAGGGCTAGCGTCGCGCCCGACTGTTATTTTAATGATAAAACAAGATAAAGCACATTTAATAAAACAAAAGAATGCCCTAATATTTGTTAATATCAATTTGTACACTCACTATTTAATTAGGTATATAATTGTGTTCAACAGATGTGTAATACAAAAATAATAATTAATTGTACAATCTTGCAAATCTAAGGTTCATTCAATGTGAATGAAAACTAACAGTTCACTTATTTGTTCGATTAATGTCTGGTGTTTAGTCCAAAGAAATAATGTCAAAGACTGAGCTGTCATGGATATAATAGTTTATATTCAAAGATTCCAACATGCATGGAGAAAGTTAGCGTATTGTTGTTTTATCACAAAATTTAATTCATAAAACTTTCATTCATATTTGAGATCAAGGAGTCTATTCTGGTTGACAAATCTACCTGCCCTCATGCTAGTATTTTCTAAAACGAGTTTTTTTTGTGAAACCACACAACCACCTACATGTATGTCATACAAAGTCAACAATGTCACTAATCACCATCAAATGGCAGCCCTAATTTCTACCCCTTTTAGTATCAGAAATAAATAGATTTGGATTATCACTTCTAAATCAGAAAACTGTAATCATTTTCATGCACAAACTTGATAAATATTTAAGTTATCAACAGGTTTTTTTCATTATCAGGGGGTATCATCTTATTCTAATTATCAAGATTCAGCACTGTCCATTCTACTCCACATCGTATGCTAGATTGGTGCCCAGCCATCGCTCCACTACACTGATGTCCATCTGTTTTCTTGCTGCGTAGTTCACAACCTGATCTTTGTTCACTTTTCCTGTAGCAAAGTAAGAGCTCCGTGGGTGCGCGAAGTATATTCCTGACACAGATGCGGCAGGCTCCATGGCGAGAGACTCGGTGAGTGTGATCCCAACCTTGTCGGCTCGCAGCAGTCGCCACATGGCATCCTTTTCTGTATGGTCTGGTTGGCTTGGGTAGCCAGGTGCAGGACGAATACCCTGTAAGACAAATTACATACAGTGATTGAAAATAAAATTTTACGTTTTTCCGTGGAAGGATGGCATACTCGATATACTCATATGTGACTTCTATTTCTCATTTTTATTTTTCAATGGAAAGCAAATCAAAAAAGTTTTGACACAACGTTTTTGGTTGAGATTTTAGTCTTTTTAATTTCCATGTACTTGTATTTTCCAATAAACATTGTAGTTGTGAGGTAACAAAATCTGATTACAATGTTTGTAGAAAAGGAAGGAAAAACTATTTTTAGCTAACAGTAGCCCCTACCTGCGAGTAAGATTACATGTATTATTGGTCCCAGCCCCTACATATGGCAATACCGAAAATTCTACACGTGTTTTTCACCAACCTGATATTTGATTTTGTGGAGTTCGGCAGCATCGAGATTTTCTGTCTTTACATAGCCCCATAACTCTCTCCTCACTCTCTCATGCAGTTCCTCTGCAAATGCCTGAAATTTGAAAAACAGAGTTATGGACCTTGGTTCAAATATACAAAGGTAAATGGTAAAATGTGTACGAAGTTTTATGCGAATATCTTGACTTATGGTGAAGGTCAAAGATTGTTTCTGATGGATACACTGCCCACGCCTAACAAAGTACTGATGAACGAGCAAGTGTATGAACACTTTGTTTAAACAAAGCTATATGCATGGGTGTGCAAGAATATTTCAGATGTACTAGTATTTAATTTTAAGTTTTAAACATGGCACCTTAGATCATGACAATGGCATCATAATAATGTTTTAATGAGAGTGGGTTTAGGGACTCTCTCAAAGAGGCAAACTTTGGGAAGAAATGCCCCCCCCTCCAAGTATTGCAAATCATTAATAGCATGTAGTAAAACGAAGTATTTAACTGAAAGCTTCTTAAATGCAGGAAATTTCTTTATATGTTTAATTCTTGGATTAGAAGATCTCAACTTTGATAAAAATAGATGTCCGAGATATTTGTGTATGCACTGCTGACATTACTGATTGATGCTCAATAAGTTTGCTGCAAGGCTTGTATATTATGGCTCAAATGTATTCAGAAAGAAAACAGTTTAACACGAATATCAATTTAAAGTGTCTCTTTATTGACTTAATGGATAATGCGTTTTGGCGCCCATGTATGACAGCGTCCTTTTAAAGAAGCGTACCTCAGCAAGTCTGTCCGCCAAGGCCTTCACCATGATGATGCTGTAGTCATCAAACTGTTCCTCAAACCTGCACACAAGACAACACACTATTAATACACTCAATTCATTTCAAAACAAATAAGGAATGAATTGAATGATGTTAATATTAGGGTATGACCTCCACACATACTTTAACCAGCCCAACTGCTGTCATGTCCCATATAATTTCATCATTCACGCAATTCACTACTTATATTTACACCAACAGTTTATTATTTCTTTCCAGAAATGTTAAAACAACCCCACTAAATTTCATTTAAGAAAACCTTACGGTCATTCTTTCTTACCCATTTTGTTAATAGAACAAACAGAAACAATTTATCATATGTAGTCATAATTAGGAGGAAAAAATTTAATCACTTCATAGTTGATACTTTCTATAACTTTTTAATGTCAAGTTGCAAAGCTAATAACAACAATACATTCAACTGAACACTTTTCAACAGGTTGATTCAAGTTTTTCCTGGCCTGCTGACACAATATAAACTATAACATATAAACAATTTTCAATTCATATTCATACGCAATGATTTGTGATCAAACATATCCAAAGATGTCGTGTTCATCAGAAAATATTCGCAATTGCTGAAAGGTCATTCATTTAAGGAATGGAAGTTGAGGCGTTGATATTGCATACATATATAGGTAATAGCCTTATGTTTCTTGCATTACAGGGCATTGCTGTAATTTGAAATAATGTTGAAAATTGAAAATGTTTGCATGATCACAAACTAAATGGCAAATAAAATACATAAAACATAAGATGGTAATCAAAAAAAAGAATTCTATGCATAAAATAAAAGTGTTTCATATTATACAAAACATTAGTTCCATGGAAAAATATTGCCTTCATGGAACCGCTTAACAAATATATTCAGTCATCATGTATTTGCAGAAAATAATAAAAGTGCATCTGTAAACTAACGTGTATACATGCAGTTTTTTGTACATGAAATCCGTAATAATCACTCATAGACTGTTTAGACTTACTTTTTGCACATTACATCCACCCCGTGTCCAGTAGTGACAGCAAACAGCCCAATATGGTCAGTCACTTCGGAGCCTTTCGGTGCAATAAAGTCTGATAAACATAGGTACGGGTCACTTGAGGCCGAATCCTTCTCAGCCTGGAAAAGTAACGGGTAGATTAAGTTCAAATCTGTACAATAATGGTGATGATGAAATAAAATTATTGTTTAGACTACCCCAAACTTTTGTATGAAACTGGTTAAGTTATCAACAGGTTATCATTTGGTTGGTTTGCACCATGCAGCTTGATTGGTCTACAGTAATAATTGAATAACTATTGTCCAAACAATAAAGATTTGGGCTTACCACACCAAAGTATTTACTACTTTTATTCAATTCGCTGCAGGAAGAGTGAGGCATGGATTCCTAGGACATCGGGAAATTATTGTGAGAACAAATGTGGAATTTTAAATGCAGTATAGTCTATGTGTACAAGTATGTGTATATGTATTTACAATGGGCACTCAATGTAATACCACTGTGTTTAAATTATAATGGAGGTTATACAAAATTTTAGCATCAAAGGATCCCTACACCTCAATGTTGTTCCTAACACTCCCTGGAGGTAAAACACCTTCCTAACATGTCTAAAGATAACTTACACCTAACCTGTTGCTAAAGTTTGTGTTATCTCTTGATGATTCAGCAATCTCACTGTGCCCCTGAATAGAACTTAAACTCCATGGGGGTAAAACTTCAACTGGCCCCCTCCCCCCTTCACGCCAATTTGTCTAGAGATAACCTTCCCCACAACCCCTACCTGTTGTCTAAGCCCATGCAGAGTCTCAAGGACCTCCCCTGTCTCACTGTACACTTCAATATCATCACCGACACCTGCTGCAGGGTAAAATGCCACCACTCCGTGTGCCTGGAGACTTCCTGATGCCACAATCTCTTTTAACATCTTCTGCGCTTCATCATACACCTTTTTAGCCTCCGCACCTAGAAAAAGTTGTTTGAAATGTTAATCATTATATATCAGTTTAAGTGCTTTCAAAATTTTATTAGTGTTTGCTAATAAATGTACCACTTAAAAAATCTAATACATTTTGCCAAAAGAGAAAAATAAAGAACTTATTTCCAAAATACATTCTATATTTACACAAAAATATTAATTACAAAACATCCAACAAAAAGTGTTCATATGATAGCTCCAATAATAAGGAGGGTCCCAGTATGTAGGTTTCTGGTTCTCCTAATCTGTTCATTTGAGTATTTCCCTGAAACTAAGTTTAATACAAGAAGAAAAATTAAAATGTAAATGTAATGTTATAAATATAATCGTGTCCTAATGTACTGTATGATTCGATATAAAGGGCATGTTGTCATTACATTTATTTTGACTACAACTCACCAACAGCTTTATCATTGAAGATTTTTGGGTATCCCCTGTTAGGGTATTTCCCCCTGAGCTGCCAGACGTCGAAGAAGGGTTTCCAGTCAATGTACGGTATCAGGCGGGTGAGATCATAGTCTTCGAACATCTTCACACCAATAAATGATGGGGGACCTGTAATGTTATGCAATGACCTTGTAGGACCGTTGACTGTTTCTATTTTGTGAGTTCATTTAAAATGACGTTCAAGTCTTGACCTATTTTGTGACGTTTAAATTCACCATGCCACAAAATAAAATCATCTGAAGATAAAATTTGAAATTGAACATTTTGCTCACTTTTAAAATGGTGAAATTCATGAAAATTAAACCCTCTGAAATTTAAACATTAAACCCTCTGAAATTAAAATAGTCTTCAATATTGCTTGCTTAAGGATACACATACATAGGAATGAGATGAATGAAGTGAAGAACCTCATAATATCTTACGGTAACCTTCTAACATCACCTACCAGGAGCTGGCTCAGCTGACCAGTCTATATGGAGCTTTTTGGCCTGAGCCTTCTCTAAGGGCAAGTATTTTCTATCCTGGATGTCAAGAAAGAAAGCTGTTAAACATACAAGTACTTTAATACACTGATGATGACTAGTGTAAACAGAGTATGTTGGTTTTTAAGGAAAGAAGTATTAAATTATAAGTTAACAGACCATATTCCATTGTTATTGGTTGCCAGTTGGTTTTAAAAGCTATTAGAATGTTATTTGTATGATTTTAACTAAGCAAGCTAAACGAAAATTGTTCTAAAAGGGAGTAAATAATGACCAAAATCTCACTGAAATTCAAGCTGTGAAAACTGTTACAAAAGGAATAATTCCATGACCCAAACTACACTAGAGTGCAAGCTATATGAAAGTTGTTCCAAAAGGGAAAATACTATGACCCAAACTACACTAGAGTGCAAGCTATATGAAAGTTGTTCCAAAAAGGGAAAATACTATGACCCAAACTACACTAGAGTGCAAGCTGTATGAAAGTTTTTCCAAAAGGGAAAATACTATAACCCAAACTACACTAGAGTGCAAGCTATATGAAAGTTGTTCCAAAAGGGAAAATACTATGACCCAAACTACACTAGAGTGCAAGCTGTATGAAAGTTGTTCCAAAAGGGAAAATACTATAACCCAAACTACACTAGAGTGTAAGCTATATGAAAGTTGTTCCAAAAGGGAAAATACTATGACCCAAACTACACTAGAGTGCAAGCTATATGAAAGTTGTTCCAAAAGGGAAAATACTATGACCCAAACTACACTAGAGTGCAAGCTGTATGAAAGTTGTTACAAAAGGGAAAATACTATGACCCAAACTACACTAGAGTGCAAGCTGTATGAAAGTTGTTCCAAAAGGGAAAATACTATGACCCAAACTACACTAGAGTGCAAGCTATATGAAAGTTGTTCCAAAAGGGAAAATACTATGACCCAAACTACACTAGAGTGCAAGCTATATGAAAGTTGTTACAAAAGGGAAAATACTATGACCCAAACTACACTAGAGTGCAAGCTGTATGAAAGTTGTTTCATAAGGGAAAATACTATGACCCAAACTACACTAGAGTGCAAGCTATATGAAAGTTGTTTCAAAAGGGAAAATACTATGACCCAAACTACACTAGAGTGCAAGCTATATGAAAGTTGTTCAAAAAGGGAAAATACTATGACCCAAACTACACTAGAGTGCAAGCTATATGAAAGTTGTTCCAAAAAGGGAAAATACTATGACCCAAACTACACTAGAGAGCAAGCTATATGAAAGTTGTTCCAAAAGGGAAAATACTATGACCCAAACTACACTAGAGTGCAAGCTATATGAAAGTTGTTCCAAAAGGGAAAATACTATGACCCAAACTACACTAGAGAGCAAGCTATATGAAAGTTGTTCCAAAAGGGAAAATACTATAACCCAAACTACACTAGAGTGCAAGCTATATGAAAGTTGTTCCAAAAGGGAAAATACTATGACCCAAACTACACTAGAGTGCAAGCTATATGAAAGTTGTTCCAAAAGGGAAAATACTATCACCCAAACTACACTAGAGTGCAAGCTATATGAAAGTTGTTCCAAAAGGGAAAATACTATGACCCAAACTACACTAGAGTGCAAGCTATATGAAAGTTGTTCCAAAAGGGAAAATACTATGACCCAAACTACACTAGAGTGCAAGCTGTATGAAAGTTGTTACCAAAAGGGAAAATACTATAACCCAAACTACACTAGAGTGCAAGCTATATGAAAGTTGTTCCAAAAGGGAAAATACTATGACCCAAACTACACTAGAGTGCAAGCTGTATGAAAGTTGTGACCAAAAGGGAAAATACTATAACCCAAACTACACTAGAGTGCAAGCTATATGAAAGTTGTTCCAAAAGGGAAAACACTATGACCCAAACTACACTAGAGTGCAAGCTATATGAAAGTTGTTCCAAAAGGGAAAATACTATGACCCAAACTACACTAGAGTGCAAGCTATATGAAAGTTGTTCCAAAAGGGAAAATACTATAACCCAAACTACACTAGAGTGCAAGCTATATGAAAGTTGTTCCAAAAGGGAAAATACTATGACCCAAACTACACTAGAGTGCAAGCTATATGAAAGTTGTTTCATAAGGGAAAATACTATGACCCAAACTACACTAGAGTGCAAGCTATATGAAAGTTGTTACAAAAGGGAAAATACTATAACCCAAACTACACTAGAGTGTAAGCTATATGAAAGTTGTTCCAAAAGGGAAAATACTATAACCCAAACTACACTAGAGTGCAAGCTATATGAAAGTTGTTCCAAAAGGGAAAATAATATAACCCAAACTACACTAGAGTGCAAGCTATATGAAAGTTGTTACAAAAGGGAAAATACTATGACCCAAACTACACTAGAGTGTAAGCTATATGAAAGTTGTTACAAAAGGGAAAATACTATGACCCAAACTACACTAGAGTGCAAGCTATATGAAAGTTGTTCCAAAAGGGAAAATACTATGACCCAAACTACACTAGAGTGCAAGCTATATGAAAGTTGTTCCAAAAGGGAAAATACTATGACCCAAACTACACTAGAGTGCAAGCTATATGAAAGTTGTTACCAAAAGGGAAAATACTATGACCCAAACTACACTAGAGTGCAAGCTATATGAAAGTTGTACCAAAAGGGAAAATACTATGACCCAAACTACACTAGAGTGCAAGCTATATGAAAGTTGTTACCAAAAGGGAAAATACTATGACCCAAACTACACTAGAGTGCAAGCTATATGAAAGTTGTTCCAAAAGGGAAAATACTATGACCCAAACTACACTAGAGTGCAAGCTATATGAAAGTTGTTCCAAAAGGGAAAATACTATGACCCAAACTACACTAGAGTGCAAGCTATATGAAAGTTGTTCCAAAAAAGCAAAGACATGATCATAACTGCACTGAAATAATAGCACAACGATACATTATTTACTCTTATGAGGAGGATTAAAGCAAGTTACAAGATTCCTCAAATCACATCTTATGTTACCTTAAGGCTGTCATAGTGTTCTTCCCGGATTTCTTCATACTCCTCCACAATGTCCTCGAGAAATACCTCCCGGTCATCCCTGGACAACAGGCTGGAACACTGCATGATAAAAATGCATATTTTAGCTTGAACTTAACTTTTTCACATTAATCATCCTCATTCGCACAATATTATGAGAATGTTGGTTTTAAGTTGAATATTTTAAAAAGAAGACTTAAACCATTCATGTCAGCATTTCCTGAGGTTTATCTGTGTTGGCTATGAGCTGCTCTTAAATTCCTGACATAATTCATTTCTGGCTCATATTAGCTTTTTGTCTATAATATTATTTGTTTTGAATTAAGTACCCTTGTTGTATGTAAAACATGAACAATTTTTAGTCACAAAGAAGCCGAGGCTATTGCCATTCCACAACGCAGATGAGCTAATAAACAAGAGGGCCATGATGGCCCTGTATCGCTCACCTGTGCACTCATAAGGCAAATCACAAGGCACAGATGGCTCTTAGAGCTTAGAGAGGCGGGTATTGACCTCCATCTGTTTTCTCAAAGTACCCTGCACAGATGGGCTAGAAAGCTCATCTGCACCCAAACCAGATGGCCCAGCTGCAGTAGCAACCACAGGCACAGACCCCAGTGGATCTGTAAGGGCATCTCCACCCTCATCAGGCACTGCAGGATGCACATCATGACAGTGACAGCAATCATCTACCTCGAACTTGACCTAGATTTTATACAGAGAATCCTTTTGACCAAGTTGCATTAAGATTACGCTAAAATTGTGACTTCTATTGTGTTCACATGGTTTTTCTACTAATTGACCTAGTGACCTAGTTTTTGACCCGGGTTGACCCAATATCGAACCTGACCTAGCATATGTTAAGATGATCATTCTGTCCAAGTTTCATTAAGATTAGGCTAAAATTGTGATCTCTATTGAGTTCACAAGGTTTTTTTACTAATTGACCTAGTGACCTAGTTATTGACCGCGGATGGACCAATGTCGAACTTGACCTAGATGTTATAGAAATGATCATTCTGACCAAGTTGCATTAAGATTAGGCTAAAATTGTGACCTCTATTGTGTTCATAAGGTTTTTCTAATATCTGACCTAGTGACCTAGTTATTGACCGCGGATGACCCAATATCGAACATGACCCAGATTTTATAGAGATGATCATTCTGACCAAGTTGCATTAACATTAGGCTAAAATTGTGACCTCTATTGTGTTCACAAGGTTTTTCTACTAATTGACCTAGTGACCTAGTTATTGACGGTAATTGACCCAATATCGAACTTGACCTAGATTTTATAGAGATGATCATTCTGACCAAGTAACATTAAGATTAGGCTTAAGTTGTGACCTCTGTTGTGTTCACAAGGTTTTTCTACTAATTGACCTAGTGACCTAGTTATTGACCGCGAATGACCCAATATCGAACTTGACCTATATTGTTCTAGAGATGATCATTCTGACCAAGTTGAATTGAGATAAGCCTAAAATTGTGACCTCTATTGTGTTCACAAGGTTTTTCTACTAATTTACCTAGTGACCTAGTTTTTGACCTGGGTTGACCCAATATGGAACTTGACCTAGCTTATGTTAAGATGATCATTCTGACCAAGTTTCATTAAGATTAGGCTAAAATTGTGACCTCTATTGTGTTCACAAGGTTTTTTTACTATCTGACCTAGTGACCTAGTTATTGACCGCGGATGACCCAATGTGGAACTTGACCTAAATTTTATAAAGATGATCAGTCTGACCAAGATTCATAAAGATTAGGCTAAAATTGTGACCTCTATTGTGTTCATAAGGTTTTTCTAATATCTGACCTAGTGACCTAGTTATTGACTGCGGATGACCCAATATCGAACATGACCCAGATTTTATAGAGATGATCATTCTGACCAAGTTGCATTAACATTAGGCTAAAATTGTGACCTCTATTGTGTTCACAAGGTTTTTCTACTAATTGACCTATTGACCTAGTTATTGACGGTAAATGACCCAATATCGAACTTGACCTAGATTTTATAGAGATGATCATTCTGACCAAGTTACATTTAGATTAGGCTTAAGTTGTGACCTCTATTGTGTTCACAAGGTTTTTATACTAATTGACCTAGTGACCTAGTTATTGACCGCGAATGACCCAATATCGAACTTGACCTATATTTTTCTAGAGATGATCATTCTGACCAAGTTGAATTGAGTTAAGCCTAAAATTGTGACCTCTATTGTGTTCACAAGGTTTTTCTACTAATTGACCTAGTGACCTAGTTTTTGACCTGGGTTGACCCAATATGGAACTTGACCTAGCTTATGTTAAGATGATCATTCTGACCAAGTTTCATTAAGATAAGGCTAAAATTGTGACCTCTATTTTGTTCACAAGGTTTTTCTAATAATTGACCTAGTGACCTAGTTATTGACTGCGTATGACCCAATATCGAACTTGACCCAGATTTTATAGAGATGATCATTCTGACCAAGTTGCATTAAGATTAGCCTAAAATTGTGACCTCTATTGTGTTCACAAGGTTTTTGTACTAATTGACCTAGTGACCTAGTTATTGACCGCGGATGACCCAATATCGAACTTGACCTAGATTTTATAGAGATGATCATTCTGACCAAGTTGCATTGAGATTAGGCTAAATTTGTGACCTCTATTGTGTTCATAAGGTTTTTGTACTAATTGACCTAGTGACCTAGTTATTGACCGTGAATGACCCAATATCAAACTTGACCTACATTTTATAGCGATGATCATTCTGACCAATTTGCATTTAGATTAGGCTAAAATTGTGACCTCTATTGTGTTCACAAGGTTTTTCTACTAATTGACCTAGTGACCTAGTTATTGACCGCGGATGACCCAATATCGAACTTGACCTAGATTTTATAGAGATGATCATTCTGACCAAGTTGCATTGAGATTAGGCTAAAATTGTGACCTCTAATGTGTTCACAAGGTATTTCTACTAATTGACCTACTGACCTAGTTTTTGACCCCAGATGACCCAATATCGAACTTGACCTAGATTTCATAGAGATGATCAGTCTGACCATGTTTCATAAAGATTAGGTCAAAATTGTGACCTCTGTTGTGTTCACAAGGTTTTTCTAATAATTGACCTAGTGACCTAGTTATTGACTGCGGATGACCCAATATCGAACTTGACCTAGATTTTATAGAGATGATTATTCTGACCAAGTTGCATTGAGATTAGGCTAAAATTGTGACCTCTATTGTGTTCACAAGGTTTTTGTACTAATTGACCTAGTGACCTAGTTGTTGACCGCGGATGACCCAATATCGAACTTGACCTACATTTTATAGAGATGATCATTCTGACCAAGTTGCATTGAGATTAGGCTAAAATTGTGACCTCTATTGTGTTCACAGGGTTTTTCTACTAATTGACCTAGTGACCTAGTTTTTGACCTGGGTTGACCCAATATGGAACTTGACCTAGCTTATGTTAAGATGATCATTCTGACCAAGTTTCATTAAGATAAGGCTAAAAGTGTGACCTCTATTTTGTTCACAAGGTTTTTCTAATAATTGACCTAGTGACCTAGTTATTGACTGCGTATGACCCAATATCGAACTTGACCCAGATTTTATAGAGATGATCATTCTGACCAAGTTGCATTAAGATTAGCCTAAAATTGTGACCTCTATTGTGTTCACAAGGTTTTTGTACTAATTGACCTAGTGACCTAGTTATTGACCGCGGATGACCCAATATCGAACTTGACCTAGATTTTATAAAGATGATCATTCTGACCAAGTTGCATTGAGATTAGGCTAAAATTGTGACCTCTATTGTGTTCACAAGGTTTTTGTACTAATTGACCTAGTGACCTAGTTATTGACCGTGAATGACCCAATATCAAACTTGACCTACATTTTACAGCGATGATCATTCTGACCAATTTGCATTGAGATTAGGCTAAAATTGTGACCTCTATTGTGTTCACAAGGTTTTTCTACTAATTGACCTAGTGACCTAGTTATTGACCGTGGATGACCCAATACCGAACTTGACCTAGATTTTATAGAGATGATCATTCTGACCAAGTTGCATTGAGATTAGGCTAAAATTGTGACCTCTAATGTGTTCACAAGGTATTTCTACTAATTGACCTACTGACCTAGTTTTTGACCCCAGATGACCCAATATCGAACTTGACCTAGATTTCATAGAGATGATCAGTCTGACCAAGTTTCATGAAGATTAGGTCAAAATTGTGACCTCTGTTGTGTTCACAAGGTTTTTCTAATAATTGACCTAGTGACCTAGTTATTGACTGCGGATGACCCAATATCGAACTTGACCTAGATTTTATAGAGATGATTATTCTGACCAAGTTGCATTGAGATTAGGCTAAAATTGTGACCTCTATTGTGTTCACAAGGTTTTTGTACTAATTGACCTAGTGACCTAGTTGTTGACCGCGGATGACCCAATATCGAACTTGACCTACATTTTATAGAGATGATCATTCTGACCAAGTTGCAATGAGATTAGGCTTAAATTGTGACCTCTATTGTGTTCACAAGGTTTTTCTACTAATTGACCTAGTGACCTAATTATTGACCGTGGATGACCCAATATCGAACTTGACCTAGATTTTATAGAGATGACCATTCTGACCAAGTTGCATTGAGATTAGGCTAAAATTGTGACCTCTATTGTGTTCACAAGGTTTTTCTACTAATTGACCTAGTGACCTAGTTTTTGACCCCAGATGACCCAATATCGAACTTGGCCTAGATTTTATAGAGATGATCAGTCTGACCAAGTTTCATAAAGATTAGGTCAAAATTGTGACCTCTATTGTGTTCACAAGCAATTGTGAACGGACGGACGGACGGACGGACGGACGACGGACGAAGAGTGATCACAAAAGCTCACCTTGTCACTACGTGACAGGTGAGCTAATAAAACAAGAGCACTGTTAGCAGATGCCAGCACCCGTCTATCATGAAAAAACAAAACTCAACAATCATTAAAGCCAGAGTTATGGGCCCTCTACACATGTAGCCATTGTCATAACACCAAGGTCAGCACTAGACCTGTTTCTTCGGAAAACAGATATACTTATAAAAACTTGAAACATTTAATAATAGTAACAATTACCACAACAACACTTTTGGAAGCATCAAGTACATGGATGACAGGCTGCTTGTACCTCGGGGCGATCTTCACTGCAGTGTGGGTCCTAGAAAAGGTATAGCAAAACATTATCAATACAAGGCATTAGTTGACATGTGCTACATTGTTTTATCAGTATCAAGAAAGTGTTCATTTGCCGAGTGAATTCTCAGTGCTATCATATGAAAAAGGACAACTTTCCAAATTTTCAGCTGTACATTTAGTATTGTTCACTTACTTTGATGTTGTGGCCCCTCCTATGAGAAGAGGTACCTGCATGCCGATTCTCTGCATCTCCTTGGCAACGTGAATCATCTCATCCAGAGAGGGGGTAATAAGCCCAGACAGGCCGATGATGTCTGTAATAAAATATTGAATACTGTAGAATGTTTCTTTATTGCTATGTTCAACTGTAATAAAGCGAAAAGTTTGAAAAAATAGGTATATTTCCAATGATTAAATGATGGTATGGCAAATATTTAAAGTCTTTTAAAATTGGCCAAAACAAAAAAGACACTAAAAACACCGCACCAAGTTAAAGACATTTACAGTACAGTAGATTTTAGAGATATGTCAAAGTTAAAAGTTTTTTCAAGCCAGGGCGGACAACCCAACGCCAAAATAGCACACTGCTATTTTTTGCAATAAAAATGGACAAGGTAAAATCTCTTCCAACATACCTGCTTTTTGATCAATGGCTGTTTGCAGTATTTTTTCACAGGGGGTCATAACTCCAAGATCAATCACCCTGTCAGAGAAAACAGGAGCATCAATTTTAAAACTAGAATGAAGTGTAATAATTTCTACGATTCTCATCAATTCAATTTTTCTGTCATTAATAAGCTAAGATGGAAAATACACAGGGTAAAAATAATTGTTGACTAAGTTTTTTTCAGTTTCACGTCTTCCCTGTGTACAAAACACAAGGAAAATATGAAACTTTAATAATTTATTCTAAGTTCATTTAACGATCTATGTCTGCAGGGAATTCTTTTATCCTATTCTGGGGAGCACAACTGCATAAGATCTATATCATTAAATTCAATATATGTTATATTCTGGTAAACATTAGATCTACTGGGCAGTAAGATGAAAGCTTAAGGGCCCGTCCCTTTTACAGTTCTGTTTGCATTATTATACAGATATTTCATAAACATTCACGAAAAAGAAAGATATGAACATCTAATGGATATTTTCCATATGCCACAGAACTTAAACATTTAATTTAAAAGATAAAGCCATTCACCTTCAGACAGTAGCACTTATGTTAACTTATCACTTACTTATAGTTATTACAGCCCAGCACCACAGCCACAATATTTTTGCCGATGTCGTGAACATCCCCCTTCACGGTTGCGATGACAACAGTGCCAACATACGCTGACTCCTGAAAACAAGTAAATCAAATAGAAACCTAAGGACAATGGGGTCAACATGAATAGGACAAAATATCGCAAGATTAAGTTTTTAAAGTGAAATATTTAGAAAGTGTCACAAATAAAATTGAAAACTTTACTAGCAAAATCAAATAAACTTAATAACATAAACAGACAATTTAAGCTCTTAAAGTTTCCAAATAGATATTGTATATACACAGTAATAATTATAAAAAAACAACATTGTTTGACATGTGTGTTGATCTGATGGCCCAAATAACTTTAAAAAAAAACAAAGCAAGAGTTAAGGCAGCTTCATATAATATACCTGATAAGGTAATGTACAAGTGTTTTAAAAAAAATCAATATCATAAGCATACCACCCACGTACCAGTTCAGTAGCTCCCGAGGTCTTCATCCTCTCCTGGCGTTCCACCTCCATGAAGGGTATCAGGTGGCCTACAGCTTTCTTCATCACGCGCGCTGACTTGATCACCTGGGGAAGGAACATCTTTCCCGCGCCAAACAGGTCACCCACAACACTCATTCCCTAGATAGATACAAGAAAATACTTTTTTAAATGTTTTTAGATAGTTAGAAAGCTTAATCTATATTACTGTTAACATTCCAGACTGCCATTAAGAATGATAACAATTCTTCCTAAAAATTAACAATTTTTCCTAAAAATTATCCAGAACAAAAATATCACACTGTCATGTGACTCTATATGTTCATGTGTTTGTACAAAAATCTTTATTTAAACCTTGAAAATTATAATGTCAAGGAGTATATTTCTTCAAAATAAACAAACATGTAACATTATTAAAAATAGAAGCTATATTTTGTTTAATCCCGGTCGCTGTTACCAAGCATGAAAATCACCTTTTTATCTTTAAAATAAAGGTTCTAAACTCTGTCACATGGATGGGTGTTAGTTATTTCTGAGAGATCTGTTTGGCCAGTCCTTCCACTTTTAATCACAAAACACTAGAACAAAGGGTAAAAAAACAATCAACCTATATCTGAGAGGCCCTTTTATAATGGTAAGGAGTCTTGGATATGTTTTGTAGTTCTGCCTGGCCTTCTATCAATTAAAAACTACCACTTTAAAACAGGAGATACAAGTTACAGGCATAAAAACCAGCCAACCTTCATGAGAGGCCCTTCTATGACATTGAGGGGTCTTGGGTATTTCTGCAGGTTCTGCCTGGCCTCCTCTGTATCCTCAACAACAAACTTGTCAATACCCTGGAAAGGATAAACGAGTTTACAATGCACTGATGAAGATTCATAACCACAGTTCTTTGACTTAAAATCAATGTTAATCATACCAACTCACACTTGTATTTATAAAACAAGAAACGCGGCAATGTTTGGTCAAGATATGTCAACCCTAACTAAAGATATTCAGTTTCAACCATTTTTCTATTTCTAGTAACAGCGACCTTGACCCTAGGGACCCCAAATGCAATCCCATGAAAGGTATCCATAAACTCTTCCTATAGACCAAGTTTGGTCAGGATATGTCAACCCTAACTAAAGTTATTCAGTTTCAGCCGTTTTTCTATTTTTAGTAACAGTGACCTTGACCTTGACCCTAAGGACCCCAAACGCAATCCCATGAAAGGTACCTATAAACTCTTTCTATAGACCAAGTTTGGTCAAGATATGTCAACCCTTACTAAAGTTATTCAGTTTCATAGGTAAGTTTGACACCGCCCGGCGGACCGCCCACCCGCCCGAACAACGACGTTTGTCATTCTACTAACCAGGTTTCACTATGTGAAAACCTGGTTAAAAATGATGATTGGTAAAATCGCAATAACACCCCCCCCCCCCATGGACAAGGAACCCACTTGATGAACACTTCTTTTTATTAAGAATGATTTAGTTATGACATTCGATTGTATATCATTTGGGAAACTTGCTAAAAAGTTTACAAGCGGAATTTGATTACTGAAATTAGTAAACTTTTCCTAGATGAATGATTAAGTTGTAAATGTTACAAAGGTTATAATGAATTTTATCCATTTTCATAAAGGATATAATACTGTACATTTGTAAGTGAGTGATTAATTTCCACAATTTTTACAGAATCCATCATGTTTGAAAATTTAACCCAGCAATTTTTTTGATAAACTGTTATCTTCTAAAGATTATGAAATGGCATCCACATTTTTAACCTCCTGAAATTGGTCAAAATTGAAAATTGTGAACATGAGATGCTTGCATTTAACCAATCTACAGTACAAGGCAACTTTCTTACCTTGATGAGAGAGTATGAGAGTCGCTCCTCCACATCCTTGCCCCGCCACTCGTCACTGACCACCAACTTCTTACCACCCTGACCCATCGACTGAAAATAAACAGAACATACTAGCAATCCTTCTTATGTTTATACTAATGTAAGCTTAATCATTGAGGCAGCTTTACATTACTACAAGCTAACCTGAATCCCTCAATAATGGTGTCTAGTATTGTTAGCCCCTAAGCAACAACCTCTTGTGTGAGAAACAGTCACATAGAATCTTAGATCTCACTCATGCAACTATTTTGTCAGTGACATTAAATATTAATTGCAATATACACTATGACATTTTGTTTGTGTATGGGCCAGAGGTCTTCATTTGATAAACTTATAATGTACACATATTTTATGAAAGTTTAAAGTCTGACCTTCCATGTTAGAAGGCAATTTATTGTAAAATTAAATATGCAACTAACATTACTAAATCTTAATTTCATTCAACCTTTTCTGTGAAGAAAAAAAGTCCCTCCTTTATTAAAATGTTTGTTGCTATATATTTGGTGTTATTTACATGAAGTTGTATATGTGTAACAATAGTTAAAATATTTAAGAGCATACCTGGGCATAAGCTAGAAGTTTATCAGTGCCATTAGGGTCTCGAGCCCATAGCAGATTTTCACACATCTCCAGCAGTTTAGGCTCTATGTCATCATACACGGGCAAGCAGCCAGCATTCACAATTCCCATGTCCATTCCAGCCTAGGGTGGGGAGAAATAATAATCTTAATATAATATCAAATAAACACTATGAAATGTTTGGAACTTTTCTGAAATAAGATCTTAAACAAAATGTTTTGGACTTGTCAAAAAAATCATCTGTATTTAATTGACTCTAAGAAATGATTTATGAATGACTACGCATTTTATTCAAGGCATGAAAAAAAGAGCAATACTTAATTCATTATTTCTCATTACTTAAATTTTCACATGTTTTTGCATAAACACATCAATGCTGACTTCAGCAAGCCTGTCATATATAAACCCTCATACTGACCTTAAAAGCCCATCACATAGACCTAAAACCCCTCTAACTGACCTTAAAAAAACCCTTACTGACCTTAAAACCCCTCTTTCTGACCATCAAATCACTCACACTGACCTCCAAACTTATCACATCGACCTTAAAACCCTCTGACTGACCTTAACCCCCCCCCCACCCCCTCTGACCTTAAAACCCAGCACACTGACATAAAAATCCCTTACACTGACCTCAAAACCCCTTGCACTGACTTTAAATACCCTCACACTGACCTTGACATGTCTCACTCTACCCTTATAAGCCCTCACATTGACCTCAAAAACCCTCACACTGACCTTAAAACCCCCAACACAGACCTAATAAAAGCCCTGACACTGACCTTTAAAGACTCACTAACTAACCTTATGAACCCTCACACTGACCTTATAAACCCTCTCACTGACCTCAAAACCCCTTACACTGACCTTTAACACTCACACTGACCTAAAAAACAACTCACAGTGACCTTCAAAACCCCTTACACTAACCTTAAAACCCCTCACACTGACCTTTAAAGGCCTTACACTGACCTTCTCAATCCTCACACTGACCTAAAAGACCCTTTAACTGATCATATAAACCCTCACACTGACCTTATAAACCCACATACTGACCTTTAAAACCATCTTCCTGACTTACAAAGCCTCACATGGACTTTAAAATCCCTCAAAACATTCTAAAAAACCTACAACCTTAATGATATGTGGTAGAGGAAGAACGCTTTAAGGACTTTATTCCAGGAAATGAGACAAAACTCAAAATTACAGCTCCTCAAGCAATATGTAGTAATATTAATACACGCCATCTCTATACCAACCTTAATAGCGTGGTAAAGAAAAACGCTGTGCATCGCCTCTCTGACAGCCTCCATCCCTCGGAATGAGAATGAGAAGTTGGACAAGCCTCCACTAACACGGGCACCTGGCAGTGTTGCCTAGAGACAAGCACAAGTACATAAGTACATTTATGGCAGAAAAACAACCTTAACTCAACATTGGTGTTTTTCTGAAGACTGACAAACGGTACGTGTTATATTAATAGTATGATCTATACTATTTTTCTCTCATACTTCTCAATGATAGCATTTCTTAATAATATAATCCATGATGTTAAGCTAATAGCAATGTTTTTATCTAAGTTAGCATTTCAGGTTATTATATTGTACTATTGATAAACACTGACACTTCAATACATGTAACTACATACATGGTGAGCCTCTAACGGAACAACATAGAAGCCAAGTGAACAGTGTTACACAGACAAAACAAGAAAAGCAAATAAGAATCCAAAAATTACCTTGATTAGCTTGGTAGCTTCTATGAATTCTATTCCGTATCGATCATGTTCCTCCATCCCCGTTGCTATGGTGAGGATGTTGGGGTCAAAAATGATGTCATTACGGTTAAACCCAACCTGCTGCACGAGGATGTTGTAGGATCTCGTGCAGATCTCAACCTTCCGAGCAGATTCTGTCGCCTGTAAGCAAGCACTCATAGTTATCAGACTAGTTTACAGTACAAAAAGTGTGTGGTAAATACAGAACTACCAAGTATTTACTTTGAGTTGACATGACATTTGTCATATATGTAAGAGCATAGGATTTCCAGACATAATAACTTCATCATTTTATCAAATCTACAGTAAAATTGACCTTATATTACACAAATAATATTTATAATGCTGATACTTGTTACTGTACTCAATAATTGAATGTATAGTATAAAACAAATAAATACTAAAATAAATTAACCTTGTTGATTTTTTTTTTCTTTTTTACGATTTAAAAAATTCTTGATTCAGCCACAATACAATGTAATAATTCACAAGACTTACAAAAATACTACAAAACGAATATCGTTTAAACTGGTGCAGAGATATATATTTTCTGCTGTCAAAACTTATTTACTGATGTTGGGCAGAAATAATTTCAATGGCTGATATTTAAAGACAAGTGTTCAAGTGTTCCATGTTTTTTTTCCCTACTTTTAAGCGAATGGATGTGGGGCCTTTTGATGTGGGGAAAAAAAGCGTGACAGTTGTTTTGTCAAAAAGGGGAACAACATAACATGATTCATAAAAAGTTCAACTTGTTTCCAAACATTCTATTGAACAAACCTATGGGCATATTCATGAATGGCACTATTTTGCGGTAATTGCTAAATGTCAATAATACTTTATTTTTTATTTTAAAGGAATTTTTTCACCAGAGCAAGCGGAAACTATATTCTTTTTCAGGAGCCGAATAGGGCTGAATAACGGCCCAAAAATGCTGTTGATATATTATTATTATAAAATTTTGTTTAAAACAGAGACTTTTTCATATTCATGAACATATCTCTTTTTAGAATTTTAAGAACAGATAATTATTTATTTAATTCTAAGCTTTTTTCAATTTGCAAGTAAAAATGTCCACAAAATTTGTTATACTATTGTAACAGCAAACTAAAATTCATAATTTAACTATATTTTGTAAATATGTTCACAAATAAGATGGACCTTGAGAGCATTATTAACTATATACCTGCCCCTCCTCATCAAAGGCCATAACCACAACCGCTGCCCCGTACTGCTTTATCTTCTGAGCTTTTTCTATAAAATCCTTCTCTCCTTCTTTCAAGCTGATACTGTTCACAATGCACTTTCCCTGGGTACATTTGAGCCCAGCCTCAATCACAGCAAAATTTGATGAGTCTAAACACAACGGCACTTTTGAAATGTCTGGTTCTGATGAGATCAGGTTGACAAACTTGGTCATGGCTGCAACTCCGTCCAACATTCCCTCGTCCATGTTAATATCGATAATCTGGGCTCCATTCTCCACCTGCAGCTTTGCTATGTTCAAAGCTTCCTGAAATGTAAATCTTTCATGATTTCATATATTTTGGACAACTTTGCAATCTTTAAAATTTGCGACTCCATTATTTTATAATCCAAAAGCAACAGTCAATTAAATATTTCACTTTAACCCTTAGGCTGCTGATGGTGATTTTAAAGGCTTTGCAAACAGCTTGGAACCAGACCAGACACCGAGTAACTCGGTGCCTGGTCAGGTTCCAAGCTGTTTGCCACTCAGTCAATATATCCCCAAAGTTTTAAGTAAATTGAAAGAAATTTAGAATAAACCCAGACGACATTTTTGAGCAGACAACAATTTACCCAGCATGCAAAGGGTTAAATTAAATTGATTCACAAGTATGTTTTCAACACTTGCGAAATTAAATCAATCTTTAGTAGTTCTTGGCCTTCAAAATGCAATAGGAGATTTCATTAGCAGTAGAATAAAGCAACATCGTTCTCATTGGCTGTTGCATAAGCCTCAGTTACAATGTAAAATTTAATGAAGATTAAATAAATGTACTGAAAAACTAAATACTTCAGGTAATACTTCTGTAGTTTGTCGCAATTTAGCCATTGTTTGGATTAAGCCATTTTGTAAGGTTAAAAATTACAACATCATTATTTATATATCTACACTAGAAATTATTGTTTTACACATCTTAAGCAGTTTATTGACAAATTATTTACCTTCATAGAATCTAGCATATTAAAAGCACAAACCAAAATTTTATTCATAACTTGCCCAGGTAAAACAAATACTCACATCATATTTTCCTTTTGTAATGAGATTTGCAAACCTCCTGGAGCCTGCGACATTGCACCTCTCTCCGATGTTGACAAAGTTTGTGTACGGGCCTAGTCGAGCCTCTTCAAGCCCACAAAGAAGCATGTAGCCCTCATAAAGACTGGTGGGTGGGATTCGGGGTGGGAAGGGCTTTACAGCTTCAGCAATTGCTCTGTTGGTAAAATATTTATGCATCAATGTTATAAGTAGAGCACAATTAAATGATAGAAAACAAAATACAGTGTATAGAAAGAATATATATATATAAGATATTTATTGAAACACTGCAAAATTGCACTTATGTAGTCAGGCCCTGTCAATGAATTTATTGTATTATTGGTAACACCTATTATTAATACAATGTATATTTAAGGAATGAATTACAGGTCATTATTGGGGTATGAATGCAAGTGTGTGGAGTCCGTTCATATAGAAATTAGTGGCCTTATAAAAGAATACAAACAATATTTCACTATTAATATTCATGATTCGCAATCTGAATATATCCTATGATATTCCATTATTCCGAAAATATTTGCAATTGCCGAAAGGCTGTTCAATGAAGAAATGAAAGTTGAGGTGTAAATATTGATAAATAGCGATACGGCTTTGTGAGACAAAGTATGCTAAATTTGCGTATAAAACTTACCATTATAATTATGACAATGATTGTAAAATCAGACTGAAATAACTTTATTGAGAAGATGGACGCTATGCTTGAAGGTAAATTCCTTCCAAAACTGTTTTAAAGGTACCGGTATTAGTAAATTTCGAACCCCCTCTGATGTGCAATGTATTTTTGTCATTTTACATAAAATATAGACATTATGGTATTGCAATAAGTTATATAAGTGTGAATGATTCAAGCAAGATTTCGGTTCGTAAGTTGTAACTCAATCATTCTTATTACTTGATGTGTTCAGGTGTAGTCCCACAACAGCCTCCTATGATGTTGATAAGACCATCCTTGGCAAACACCTGTTGGGGAGAATCAGATTTAGAAGAGAATTTAATAATATTTTCAATATTGTCCTAACCTGTCTTTGATCATAGATATTTTGGCCCAAAGTCAATAATCTGGCTATATTTTTTTAAATCATTACAGCTATATTCATTTTATTATTCTTTCTAATGAAAGTTTTCAGACTTTGGGCCAAAAATCAGGTTATGTGACACAACTAATGTGCCTTAATCATCTTCATAAAGTACATATTTTGGTGCAAAAGGGGACATGTTGGCCATAGATAATTTACCAGAGTTCCCTCCATAGCGCCTGATGGCATCAGGTAAAGACAAATATACACAAACGGTAATGGTTCTTAGTAAAAGTTTCATGCAAAATGGCTACGGCTCATTTTGGTTGAAAATAGCTCAAATGATTTTAGAAAGTGATCTAAAGCAAAAGTTGACTAAGAATGAAGAGTTACGAATGCTCAAAATTGCTTCTCTTTTTTTTATAAGTTCTCAGATCTGTTAACAAAAATGCTGCAAACAAAGATTGAAAGAACTTTGTGTGTTTGACTTGATAAACGGGCATGAAACAACTATCATTAGCCAAGTCTTGATTCTTAAGACACATCTGTGTATTGTCACAGGTATCATGTGAACTAAGCTTTATTTGAATATCTTGAATATAACATCTCTTTTTTACGGGTAAAATTAAGATGAACTCTTACTCCAAAATAAAATGTACCACAATTAATAAAATTGATTTAAATTACCAAAACTGATGAATAAATATCAAAAACAATGGTTCTTATGAAGGATGCCTTGTTTAATTTGAAAGTAAGGTGCAGAAAACACAGTATTTCTACCTTATGAGACAATAGTTGATCACTGTAAATCTTTTAGGAACCACCAGTCATTTAATATTTGTGCCTTTTTAGCTATGTAATACACGGTTACAATTTTGGTATCAGTAATTAATATTTTCCATCAATGCCTAATTTGGTAAGAATTTAAATGTTTATCACTCAAAATGTGTTTGTAATACATGTGTACATATTGATTTTAAATATGAGTATGACTTTAAGGATTTTGTATGCAGCTGCGGCCAACATCAACGGCTATCACAATACTTACTTCATTTCCCCAAAAGAACAGATACTTAGTAAGCAAAATGTATCTAATGGGTATGAAATCATACCTTCAACTGTGAAGCCATCATTTCTGGTGTTTCATCATACTCACCAAATGTGTTTGGGAGTCCTTAAAATAACAATTTAAGTATTTTTAGTGTATTTTAATATAAAATAAGAAGAACTGTAAAGAAAATAATACAACCTATAACATTTAAATTCTACACAGACCAGATGGGATTAAAAATTATCAAAAGTGTCATGAAAAACCATCAAAAGGATCACAAAACACACACAAATTTAACATCATTATTACATACAAGTTTAAAACCATAGCATTCTGTCTAACAAGTAAAAAAGCAGTGTTTACCCCTTTTGTTTCAGAAGAGTGCCAGAACTGATTGTCATGTGCTAACAGATATGGCCGTCAAATTTATTAAACTCCGCTTTACGGTAAAAGTATCCTCCCCTTCTGTGTGCATGCCTTCAACAGCGCACGAATGATTATTACTGGTACAGAAGTGTACAGTTTACATTACATCTCGTATCAGAGCATTGTACATACCAGCATTTGGGTAACAGATGGTGAATGCCTTGGTGTTGTTACTGACGGTCTCCAGGAAGGGCCTCATCTCCCCTGCCCCCAGGGCACAATTCAGGCCAAGACTGAAAACATTTAATTGGGTATAACTACTTAAGACAATTCATACTGTATTTATCCTGATATACATGCAGGGCTAGTGTCAAATTTATCCCCATGTGGACTTATTATAAACCAAATTGTTGATGCATATAATATAGTTTTGTGTGACAGTAGCCTACCATAGAATAATAGGGTAGTTTGGTTAAAGAGTTAAAGATGTTAAAGAGGTCAGCATGTGCGCTGGAAACAAAATGGCGGACAAAAAAATTTACATTGAAAGTTATTGAAAGAATTAAAAGAAAATTAGAAAAGCGTTGATTTTACAGTGTTTGTTTCACACAATTTTTCTGCACTAAGATGAGCAAATAAACCTACCACATGGGTTCACTGTGGGAAACACTGATCAGGAAAGCTTCAGTGGTCTGACCAGACAGTGTCCGACCACTTTTGTCCACTATTGTACCCGACACCTGTTTATGATACAGATTATTTATAAAAATACAATTGACATGGTC
This sequence comes from Mya arenaria, assembly GCF_026914265.1. Lineage (NCBI taxonomy): Eukaryota > Metazoa > Mollusca > Bivalvia > Myida > Myidae > Mya > Mya arenaria. Next base: position 23,016,617 of record NC_069132.1, on the reverse strand, counting down.
ATTTATCCATTACCTATGCAAATGAAAGCTCTTTGATATTATTACTATTTTTTGTAAGCATTTTCATTTTCAAGGCTGTTGGAAAACACTATTTAAGTATCCTTCATAAATTATGTATTAGGTCCTGATTGGAAAATCTGACCTGAGGCCACATACATGTGGATGCTGGCAAAATGGCTTGAAGGGTTTTTAACATATAGTCCAATTTACTTCTAAAACTGGGGCTCCAATAGTTGTAGCCCGGAATTATAGCCATTCTGGTTTTTCCGACCTAATCCTCCGGTACAAACAAAATTAAACCGTTGTTATATACACATGTTACTTAGGAAACAATAAGAGTCACTGGACTGTTACATGAATTTCAATAGCTTGAAATTCACCTTTTATTTGTACTGGCATGGGAAAACCCAGTTATGTTAATTCCGGGCTATATGTATTAGTGAAGTAAATATTATAAACACTTACAAAGATAGGACAGCTTCTATTCTCCACTTTAAACAGCTCTTCAATGGCAAAAAGGGCTGCCTGAAAAGGAAATGTCAAATTCTTCATGAATTGTCTTTTAAACAGCAAAACTATGATCCATACGATTGCAGTAAACTGTCATCAATTTCTCGAAACTTTCATAAGTCCCTTATAACAGCTAAGCTCACTATTTTTGATTTGCGTAATATTTACTTCTGAGTTTTTTTTATCAAAATTCAAATTAAGGATGTATTTTGGCTAGATTTTGTCAGTAAAAACATACTGACCAGGTTTCGTGTGATTGCTTTAATTTTCTTTTTTTGTATGGCCAAGGTTACAGTTTTTGCATGCCATCCAAGGATATAACAAATATGCTGACTCTTTTTCATTGAAAGACTGACCAGCTTATTATCACCTTAGAGTTAGCAGTATCAAAGATTGTTTCGACCAGCAGTACATCTGCCCCACCATCCAATAAGCCTTTAGCCTGTTCCGTGTATGCTTCAACAAGTTCATCAAACGCTGAAACACATGATGCAAGATTTATTATACATAAAATATGAGTGACCTTGCCATGGTATACATGTTAACTAAATTTACTACCAGTTAAACATTAAGCTGTTCTGATCACTTATTAAGTTGTCTAGAAAGTGGACTTGTGGGTTAATGATAGCAAAAACAAGAGCTGTCACAGTATGTGACGAATGCCCCCGAATGTGACATTGACCTACGAACAAGGTCAGTACATGAAAAGTTGATCATGCCTTTACGTGTCAAATACATATGGCAAGTTATTTTAAATTGCCTCTGAACATAAAAAAATACCACCCATACTTGACAACCTACACTGTTATGTCCTTATATTCAGAATTCCCCTGTGAATAAACACTTAGTGTATCTTTCACCTTAGAGGTAGGGACATGGGTCTTGCACACGACACGTCGTCTTCGTATGTGGAACACATGTAGAAAGTTATTTTAAAATTTGTCCATACAAGAGAAAGTTACAGCCCGGACACGACAACCTATACCCTATGTCCTTGTATGCAGCACTCCATTGTGAATAAACACTAAGTGTGACCTTGACCTTTGAGGTAGGGACACGGGTCTTGCACGCGACACGTCGTCTTGGTATGTGGAACACATGTGGCAAGTTATTTTAAAATCTGTCCATACAAGGGAAAGTTACAGCCCGGACACGACAACCTATACTCTATGTCCTTATATGCAGCACTACATTGTGAATAAACACTATGTGTGACCTTGACCTTTGAGGCAAGGACACCGGTCTTGCACGCGACATGTCGTCTTGGTATGTGGAACACATGTGGCAAGTTATTTTAAAATCTGTCCATACAAGGGAAAGTTACAACAACGACAATCTATACTCTATGTCCTTATATGCAGCACTCCATTGTGAATAAAGCAGCACTCCATTGTGAATAAACACTAAGTGTGACCTTGACCTTTGAGGTAGGGACACGGGTCTGGCACGCGACACGTCGTCTTGGTATGTGGAACACATGTGGCAAGTTATTTTAAAATCTGTCCATACAAGGGAAAGTTACAGCCCGGACACGACAACCTATACTCTATGTACTCTATGTCCTTTATATGCAGCACTCCATTGTGAATAAACACTAAGTGTGACCTTGACCTTTGAGGTAGGGACACGAGTCTTGCACGCCACAAGTCGTCTTGGTATGTGGAACACATGTGGCAAGTTATTTTAAAATCTGTCCATACAAGGAAAATTTACAGAGCCGGCCGGCCGGACGGACGGTGCGATTTTAATATGCCCACCTTCGGGGGCATAAAAAATGGTAAGAAACAATCTATTCACTCTCAAAACCTTGGACATAAAGCCAATATACAATATAATACATTCCTCAGAGATTCCATCTACTGTATTGGTCAGCTTTTAAGTCCAACCAAAAGCATTCAAGAATTTCTCCTTAAGGTGAAGATCAATCTGATTACTGTCTTCCTCTTGTATTAAGTATCTACATTTAACAAGAGATGTTTGTCAAACATCAAGTTTGATGACCATAGGTCCAGAAATTGTTGAGTTTGCATTCAAGGGGGGGGACATAATTATAAAGTGGATAAAGATACAACATAATTATTCTGATTAAGTTTGAAAGTAGTCTTGTTAAGCCATAACCATTCATCATAATCTTAGTGTAACTTACTGACGTTCCTCATATCAGGGTGTTCTACAGAAGGGGATATAGAAAGTGTCCGGTTGGTTGGTCCCATGGCACCAGCTACATACCGCATCACGCCTGAAAAAGCATTATTACTATGAAACATCATTTGCGCAGGAACTTAATATAATAACAGCATATGAAAAGACATAAGGCACTTATTGTGATGCATAAAAGGGATGTCAAAATAATATTACTAATACTTGAAGCCATAAACATGTATATACGAAACAATTCTTGTAGCTTATTTTTGCAGAAATCCAACAGTTAATTAAATAGTTTTTGTAGTTTTGTTGACTGAGTCACCTGAAGCTTACATCCTTTCATATCATTGGTTTACAGTTTATTGGTCTTAAATTGGAACAAAGAATGGCTTATCATATTTGATTATACAGCAAAAACAACAGATGCACAGAACATATGAATTGATGGCGACATGATGAAGTAAAAACATACCAGTGGCCCTAGATACATCTGCAGCTGCTCTTTTTGCCAGCTTAGCAGATTCAAAATTTAATCTGTATGTCTGCAATGTTAAAGAAAAGGAAAAAGTTAGTATTTGTAAATTATTTGAAGCTTTCAATTGAAGTTGCCAAACAATATTATTTTTTTTAAATTTAAAACGTGAATCAAAACTTCTTCATTCGTTCACAATTTGTTACTGTGTAAAACAAAGGCCATTAAGAACCTAATCTCTGGCCTGTTCCGCTCTGAAAATTTCTTATAAATATGCTGTTCTCACAAATTTCTAATTTACCGCTAGGAAACCTTAGATTCACCAATCAGAATTTAATGTGTTTATATCCATCAAAATAAAGAAAAATGTTTCCTTTCCTTAATCCAGAAAAAGGCTTTGAATGTACACTTCTGTAAATGTTAAGTAATATGTTTTTTTCTTACCAGCGATTCCAATCCATAATCTGCCTGTGCAATTCTTGTTCCACTGAATGTGTTGGTTTCAACAAAATCTGCACCCGCCTCCATGTATGACTGCAAAACAGGAACAAAATACAAGAAAATGTAGAAAAACGAGTAGAAATTCTACACTGTTTTTTAAATAACGTCAATTTTAATGAATCATGGTTAGTGAGAAAGTCTGACTTGTTTTCTCTTGTTATTATCAATGCAGATTGATAGTTTAACTGCACTAAAACAATAAACTATTTACATAATGTAGTTTGAACACCCTGAAACAAGGTCTTAAACATGGCCATTTGCATGTTTTGATTATTTAAAAACAGCAACAACTACCAGATACATGAACATTATCTTATGCTGTGCATTGGGCTTTCTGCAATGCGTCATACACAAACATTTCTTTAATCATTTCATGTTCAGCTGTCTTATAAGTAATAAATATTTATCTTATAATAGCATGTATCATTATAAGTAGAGATTATAAAATCACTCCAGTAACCTTATGTATGTCATATATGACATTGGGCTTGGTTAGTGAGAGCAGGTCGTTGTTTCCCTTCAGGTTCTTGAGATGGTCCCTGAACTCTGACCCTCGGAAATCCTCCTCCTCAAAGCGGTGTTGCTGAATCATGGTCCCCATGCCCCCATCAAATATCATGATGCGCTCCTTCAGGGTGGCAAGGATTTCCGCAGTGACATCTAGAGAGTGAAGAGAGTGCATTGTCAGAACCTTTTGACTTTTGGATGACTTAATTATTGCACAAATGGTTGGCATAACAAAATATGACATTATAGTCTGCTATATATATTGTGAAACTTGAGCAAGCCCAGAAAGAATTTACCAGAGCAAGGCTTTATTGTATATATGTTATGAATAGCCTGGGTACCTAATAAATGAGAGAGCAGTGTGGCAACATTTTCTATAATTATTTACAATACAATACAATATGTTTATTTCGGCTTTAAACTTACAAAGTTTATAGCAGTGAACAATAACATATATGAAAAGTGGTATTTTAAAACAGAACTTAACAAAGTGATATTTATGTATCAAAACTATGTGAATGAGATGTTATTACATACGTCGTCGTGTATACTATTCCAATATAACAGTACAAAAAGTCAGAAGAAAGTATAATTTCAGGATCAATATTTAACTTTAATGTTTATTTTGTTTAAAAACTGCAGAAGGCAATTCTTCCTGTGTGAAATCACAATCAAACTCCTCTGAATACAAGTCACATTAGGGTAAATCATTAATTGTTTGATCGGAGTCTGTCTCATTACCAAACATATTTTTTAAGTGTCAAAAGAAGTCATCTAATTTTAAAATACTTGAATTATTTTTTTTATAGTGTTTTTAATTTTATTGCAAAATTGCCTTGGATTCAAGGTAGCTAGATTGCTTAACTTTCTTACCTCATTTTGTTTATATATTTTCCAGGCCTTATATTTTGCTTTATTATAATTCATTTAAAATTACAAAAGTTCTTATATTAAAATTTGATTTAAATCTATTAGGAGTATTTCTTTTTGTATTAAAGTTTTGTTTCGCATCTTCCATCTTGACATTGAGAATTAAATCATGGTTGTTTATCTTTCCTATTTCGACCTTTTGTTGGCTGATAGGTCATAGTAAATACATTGATTACTTTTTCATCCAGAAGCAAAATTGGTAAATTCACTGACCAAGTGGTCAATGTCTGCCATATGGACCAATTATACCAATCCTCCAATTGCTTGTAAAGCAGTCACCATGTGGCTGTGGATATTTTCAGGTACCAACTTATGCCACAACAAATTTCTTTCAATGGTATAGAAAAAAACTGTTAAGTTCGTAGTCTACAAACGCAGCATACAATTTATCACATGAATTAACGACTTAATTAATTATTGACTGTAATATAAAAATGCAGTCTATAATTGACTTTCCTTTTTGGAACCAAAATTGGTTTTTACACAATTTTTGGTATTTGTTTGACCATTTTGCCAAACAATTAGGCAACAATAATAAATGTGAATAAATATTTGCAAGAATGTCCAATTTCGGACTGTTGTAACATTCTGCTGGAGGTGGCGGATATGCGTTCATCATATAACATTTCCGTAGATGGAAGTATGTTCATAGTACGTATGTTGGTAATATGCAAATTAGCAAAGCCAGGGCTCCTTGTGGAAGGAGAATTTACTGTATACAAAGACCAGTGGAACCCTTCAGAGTTGAGCATGCTTTTCTCTGAAGAGATCTGATGCGTCTTTGACGTCGCACGTTACACTGTCATCAGATAGTAAAGTGTTAAAGTGGTGGAGTTCCGACTCTTCCATCTTTTGTAGTTAAAACCAGTATTGTTATTGAATCTGTGTTTATGGGCACCTCTAATGCAACAGCCAATTTTTACCATGCCCCCCACCCCACCCAGGTCTGGGGTATAGTATAGCTCTCCTTATTCACAGAATAGTTGAGCTAAAAAGGACACATTATTTTCAGTTACTTCCTAATATTCCTTTATTTTTTATGAATACATCATCTCGAGGGGTAAATGCGAAAAGGCTCTAAGTGACATTAAATAAAGAAGAAGATAGAACCATTTAGCTTTCACCCCTTGAATTCTAGTGCAAGGTGATTGTGATTATAAATTGAGACTTATTTATTGATAATGAATACTGTATATATTTGTATGTACTGTTTTTTTTTTAGTTTATGATACTCATTTATATAATTGATTCGTATTATGACTAAATGGAAAATTAAAACAAGAAACAAGATTATTTAGATAAAAATTTGTGTTTTCTATACGTTAATATTTAAATGGTAAAGCAATCTACCCCTCTGGGCCCTAATCTACCTCTCAAGAGAAAAAATCTGCTGTACTAGGTTTTTAAATTTTTATTGTTCCGTATTTACTTTATTCAAGGTACTTAAGCTTGAATTTGTCAGGGCCATTAAACATTTTTGAAGAGTTTATTTTGGTTACCTTTTAATGTCTTTAATTAACACAAAGTGTTCCTTTTAAATTCATATTTTTTTAATAAATATGTATTCATACATGTATTTTGTTAATTGAATTTAAAATCTACCATTGTTTAAGCTTACGTTTATGTAATGTTTTGTAGATTGCTTCTTTAGTCTTATAATCTTTCTTTCAAAGTTGTCAGCATAGAACCATTGATTTTGTATTCAACACAGTAGTTTGACACAATACACGTGCTAATGTTTTGACAGATCTAGGTCAACATACCAGGTTGCTAAACGCTTGAGTCTGAGTCCAAAATTAAGTACGGATATAATACAAGCGCCTATAGGATACGCATGTAAATAAAGACAATAATTCATATATTTACCTTGCTTTTCACCAATGACATCTCCAGATTCAGAAGTGGCTGACATATTTATAAAAATATCAAAACAACCTACTCGAAAGCAGATCAGAATTGGACTTTAATTATTTATTTACAGTACAGCTAACCTCAGATGTTGACGGTTTGACGGCCAGAGACCAAATGAAGCGCATTGGTTTATCAAGTGTTCATTGCGCATGCGTAACTTTAGCGGATGTGACGCATATCGTGAATCGTGGACGTGAAAATTAGACAACTGAATTTAGAATTTAGCATATTTTTTTTAAGTTTTAATGGGCTTTTTATCTCAGAACTGTTGATATACGTGAAGTAAGTATGAATGCCCAGCCACATAAAACTACATTTCCCCATAGACTGCCTCGATATTTAGAAATCTAGCTGAGACTCGGGTGACAGCTGAGACTGTTGACAAGTGTCAAAACAAAACAAACCGAATTTTATTATCCGATCATTCGTCTATTCCGTGTTCGGACTCTTACCCTGAAGTAAATGTACGGTTCTAACGACAATTTAAATAGTTACGTAGGTGATTTTTTGGTTAAAATAACTAGTTTATTTTTTATTCCATTTGAACGATAATGAAAAAAGGTACGTTTTGCTTAATTGAGTGTTTTCACAGAGTTTGCACCATGTTGAACGAGAGTGTGGTATTGTTAAAGGAACCAGGATACTGAGAAAAACACACTTGTCCCATTTGGTGATCACATGTGACTAAGCAATCGAACATAGGACACCTTTGTGAGAAGTGAATGTGCTAACTGGTTATTTTGCAGACTAGTTTTATGTTTCCAATTTCATAACAATATTTCTTTATTTCAGCTATAAAATTCTACTGATGGGATCTGTTTTTTTGAAAAGAGTAGAATATCTCTGTCACAAATGATAGCCAGACGAAGAAGAAACAACTCTGAGTCAGATGATCAACCAAATCCATACAACAGATACCAGGGCCCCAGTGGACAGACGTTTGTAACTCAATCCTCACCAGCACAGTCATATTCTCAGGAGCCTCTCCTTTCAGTGTATGACGGCGAAATGTCATGTCGAGATCGGACCAATGAGTTTAAGTCGGCAGTGAAATCGCAACAGACTCGACAAGTCAATGGAGTTGTGTCAAGGAAATCCGCTGCTATCAAGCACCGGAGTGAATTCACACAGATTGCAAAGTAAGTATCATAGGCAATAATTTTGATGTGAAATTATATGAATAAATGAACAAAATTTCGTTAAACTAGAACCTGTTATGCCACAATTTTAATAAGACTCAATTTTAAAACAATATCAAATTAAAGTTTAAACTAAAAAAAATGTACATGACTTTAGTAATATCTGGCATTGAGGAACAAAGTGTTTCAAAAAGCTTAGTAGATGATAAGTTTGCTGTTTATCATCCAGAAATGTCATGTGAAGGAGTCAACTTACATGATTTTTAAACTTTGAATAATTGTGGTATCAATTATGTTATATTTTATATTTTATTTTATATTACAAGAAGCTCTATGGAGCTAATAAAAGTAACTTTATCACCATTAAGATGTATAAATAAATATCATAAATGAAATTCTATTCTATTTTCAGACGTATTGGAAAAGACCTTGCCAACACATTTGCCAAACTTGAAAAGCTTGCATTGTGTAAGTCATATAAATAAGTAATGATATTAGTATTAAATCAAATATGATAGGAGCCGCAACATGATATTTTAGGTCATCCAACAAGTTTTTTAGATTTTGGATAGGTGAAATTGAATAAAGTAAGTTCAAGTATATGCTCAATTTTGATCGAAGATTTGATGTTTGCTTTGCCTTTAATAGCAGCCATGAGGTTAAGTTTTTGTTATCATGCATATTTGATGATATTTTTGGTAAATACAGTCATTTGTAAAAATTGGGAAGAGGCATGGCCTTTTCAATTCGGGTAAAATGAATGATGGGGAAAATTAAAAAAACGCATCAAGCTCATATTTTCAATATAATGGAAAATTGACATTAAATTAGAAACAATGATAACCAGAACATCAACACCAATTTTTATGATTTAAAGATGCACTCTTACTCTCAAATACGGTTTACCACAATCAATACAATTGTTTTAATATACCAAAAAAGGATGAATAAATGTAGAAAACAGTGGGTTCTTATGAAGGATACTGAGTTTAATTTAAAGGAAAGGTGCAGACAATACAGTATTTCTACCTTATGAGATGATAGTATATCAAACTAAATCTTTTTAGCACCCACCAATCATTTAATATTTTTGTGTATTCAGCTATTAAATACATGGTTACAATCTTGTTATCAGTAATAAGTATTTTCCATAAACACATTATTTAGTAAGTAGTTCAAGGTTTATCACTCATAATTGATGTTTGTTAAACATGTGTATTCATTGATTTTGAATAAGAGAGTCACTTAAAATAAAATGAAAAGTATTATTTTTTTATAATTTTTGAGAAACAAATGTCTAGATATAGGAAAAAATGTACTGAAAAATTTAGGTAAATTGCTGTTTGTAATTAAAAGGTATCTTGATTGTATGAGGCACTCATGACCATGAAATTCTTTATTCTACAGTGGCGAAGCGCAAGTCACTGTTTGATGACAAACCCCTTGAGATCCAGGAGTTGACTTACATCATCAAGGAGGATATGAACAGCCTTAACAAACAGATAGCCCAGCTACAACAACTAGCCAGGGGTCAGACGACTGGGGCTGGGCGTCAGAAACAGAACCACTCTAACACAGTGGTCGTCACTCTACAGGTGTGATTTATAGGACTATGTACAGTTAAAAAATAACCTACATTTCCAGCCATACCTCATGGCTTTATTTTATACAAAACTTAGTTATTAAGAACTGCATTTTCGACAGACGTGACATCATTATTTGGTTCCCTGAAATTATAATCCTAGTAAGAACATATTTTGTGAATAATTAATGACTAAGAAGGGCTTGCTTGTGCCGCCCTATTTTATCAGTTAGATTCTACAAAATATGTTCTAACTATTACATAACAGGATTGTTGCATTTTGTGTTGCTATAAATTGTAAAAGTATATTAAGACAGGACAGCTTGCCTTTGATACAGACATCAGCTCCCCCCCCCCCCCCCCCCCCCCCCCCCCCCCCTCCATCTAGACTAAAAAAATGCCTGGTATTATTTATAGTGTATATGATTATAAGTATCTTCCATGGCCGAGAGTGTAAGATAGGTTCATCCCGACCCGAGCGTAGGGTGTTTTGCGGAAACTAGGTTTACTGAGTTTCCGCACAACACCCAATGTGAGGGTCGGGATGAACCTATCTTACACAAGCGGCTATGGTAGATGCATTTTTTCCCACCTCAGTTAAACAAAAAAAAATGTATTTTTTTGTTGGAACTCCTTTGTGCGAAGTCAATTTAAATGAGTATGGATATGTGATAATTCCTGGTCGTCATGAATATGTGCGCAGTGATTCAGATTATGTTCATAGTCGAATCGGTCTTTAAATAGTTCTAAGGAGAGTGAAGCATTATTTCTTGAAAGGTGCGTGAAAACGTTTTTATGGTGACATTTGAAGCAAGAAATAATTAATTAGCATTCTGAATATTGCCACAAGACATGGTTTCCATGATGCTACAGACGACAGTATTCAACAAAGAAGGTAATTACAATATGATGAGCATTAAAAGGAGTTCCATACGGGTACTTGTTTTATCTTTGCCGGTGGGAGAAATGTTAGTCTCACACAGTCAGTCTTTACTTATGTTACTCAACTGACTGGATAGTGCATGTATGTGAATCTGTTTTTACTTCTATTAAGCGATTGTTTCCACATGTTTCAATCCAAACATTCTTGTTACATTTTTTCCAGTCCAAGCTGGCAACCATGTCCAATGATTTTAAGCAGGTTCTTGAAGTTCGGACTGAGGTAAGTGGATGTTATTGATATATTCTAATTTATATACTGTTGCGGTATCACTCATTTTCAGACTGTTTAGTACAACAACCTAAAATTAATTAAATGTAACAAAAAAGCAATTTGTTTGTAAGTTCTAGTTTTTCCCCTCTCAATTAAGGGCCAGCCCCCTGTACTTCTGAGTAACTGTATTTAATCAACATCTTAACTCCCGAGTCATATCCTATAGACAAAGCTTCTGGCAGGAAGGTAATCAGTACCCATGATTTAGCTATCTGCTTGGTCACAGCCGCCCATATCAGAATACATGTAAGCCCCTGATGGGGATTGAATCTTTGACCTCCTACTCAGTAGGCAGATGCCCTAACCTCTAGGCCACAGACACAGTGTAATGTTTATGAAACGTGAATATTCATTGTCTACGATATTTGTATTAATCCAAACCTTAATGTCTCTTAAACAGTGATACAAATGAAATAATGGCCAAAAATGGTAACCAAAAGGTTGACTTCCCTATTTAGCTTTATATTTTGTACAAGCCGGACAACAAAAGACATTACCGGTAATCTTAGGCTTCTAAATGTAGTGTCTATGAAAACAACTGGTTAAATTTGTGTTAGTTATGTAATACTTATACAATGTGGCTGGCCATACTTTTCAGAACTTGAAGCACCAGAAGAATCGGCGGGAGGAGTATTCCCAGTCCTCTGTAATGACGACAACCTCACAGAATGGCTTTGGAAGCCCAGGTAATTCAGCTCCAGTCAATCTCTACAATTTAAGTCCTCTGTGCTCTTAGTTTTATTAAAGCACTATTATTAAAAAATAATATTGAATTGAGGGTGTGTCTGTGGCTGTTTAGTGCTTATTGGTTACATTTAATTGAATCACTGAATTTGAAAACACTATAAAAAAATAAATCTGAGAAGTTCTATTAAGATTTTTTGAAACAGATCTTATATCAATGTGTATAATGTTCTTGTATGTTTGCAGGTCAGTCTGTCCTGCTGCAGGATGAGGTTAAACACAGTGCAGGGGCAGAGGGTGGGGACTTCATGATCAACATGGACGATAATGAACGTTCCCGATACCAGCAACAACTACAACTTATAGACGAGCAGGTGAGAAAAAATGTTTATTTGTGTATAAGCTCGTTATTTTCTGAAATGAAATGTCACCCAGGGTTGGATTCAGACAAACTGTAAAATTTATCTTAATCGCACCCTAGTGCAGGGAAATTTGTCCAAGTCCCTGGGGCCAGAAGTATGCCAGGCAGCAAAAATCCAACAAGTCTATTACATTAACCTGGTAGCAGTCTGTGCCTAATCCAGCCTGTTGGGAATCATTCACTGTCTGAAGTCACCTATATACATACCACCCCAGTGGGAAATGTCTTAGTGCATACACATTTTTTAATATACTTCATGGTTAATAATATTATTTTTTCATCAAATAATCCTCTTTATGAACTGTGTAACGTTGATTAATCTTATACAGTAAGTTCTGTACGATATGGCGTAGGTGGTCTGTTCATAGACTGTTAAAAACAGCTGAGCAGTTTCGTTTTGGGGGCTTTTGTTAAAAAGTTTTAAAGTATATTTCTCCCTAAAAATGGGCTAAAACTTCCAAAATTGACTGCTTGGAAGTCTTGAAACTTCCAACACTTGGAAAAATCTTCAGAAGGTGAAAGGTTGGATGTTAATGAAATAAAAACCGAGTGTCAATGTCAATTCAAAGCAACATTTTCAATAAGTTTTGAATGAAGTCAACTTTTGAATACTCTTTTATGAAGTTGGCATGTTCAAGTTGCAAATTATTCAATATTTCGTCAGAATTGTTGTACAAAAGACTGTTGTGTAATTGAGACTTGAACTTCATTGATATGGAGAAAATTCTCCAAAACTGACGTTTTTGAATGTTCAAACTCCAATTATTAATGGTAGCCTTGGTTAAATGTATTTTATGCTTATACAATCCCATGATAATTTATTTTTAGCATTTTTTAGCTAGTCAGTTTTTTCAAAGAAAAAAGTATTGTGATAGCCTTGGTGTCCTTGTTGGCGTGTCATTCATTTTTTTTACCTTGACCATAACTCAAAAATCGTTGAAGATATTTTAGTGAAACTTGACACACATGTTTCCAAAGACAATAAACATTTGTATAGCAATGTGTATAACTCGGGCTTTGATAATCATTGAGTGTTGCCCTTTGTTTGATTAAAAAATGAGAACAGATGATTGTTGGAGCTCGCTCCTCAGCAATCCTGTTCAACCAATGGTACATCTATTCTAACATTACTCAATTCTTCAACAGGACTCGTACATAAGCAGTAGAGCTGATACCATGCAGAATATAGAGTCAACGATTGTGGAGCTGGGCTCAATCTTTACCCAGCTGGCACACATGGTCAAAGAGCAGGAGGAGTCAGTCCAAAGGTGGGTACAAGTGATTGTGTTATTGTATTAGGCGTTAGCAATTAAACATTTTCTCTGAATAAAACAGGTATAACCTTCTTATTTAAACAATCACTCACAACAAATGTTATGGCACAAGCTGAAGAATCAAGTTGAAAATAAGATGCACTCACAGTGGTCGAAATTAGCACAAGCCCGCAAGCCCTGCACTGGTAAAATGTCTTTCGGACTTGCTCAAATTCTGAATTTTATATAGCAGGGCTTGTTAAAAAATTTGATGCCAAGCAATAGTATAATAATTCGGGCTTGTTCATCCAAAAGTCTAATTTCGATGACTGTGCACTCATGTGATATTTTAATTGTTATTTGTATCTGAAGTCAAATTTAGAACAAGTCCTATAAGGTGGTAAACATAATAATGTATGACCATACTTACACAGTACAAAAACAAATAAATTGATAGTTCTAACTTAGTTTCTGACACCAGTACAAAATACCAAATAGGTCCAGTTTCAAAGGGGGAACTTGATTCTTGGACAGTGTTATTGAAATAAACTGGATAGCAACAATTTCAAAATAAAACACTTTGTCCTTATTACATGCTGCAGTTTATGCAACAATACAAATCTCCACAATGACATAAGAAAAACATACAGAAAATTATGTCTCTATCCAATGTTAAACTTATAACTGCACAATCAAAGTAACAGACTTTTGGCCTTTATGTCCATACAATAACTGCATTAGCTGAATTCAACATATAAATGGCCATTTATGAATTTCAATGAGATCAAAGGTATGCCCGACACACTTTGAAATTAACATGTTCACATATCCAAGTTAGTGATGTTAAACAATTGTTCTGATGAACATCGCCATTGAAAGATGTTATCATCTCATTATTCATTCTATGTCCTATGAAATATATATCAGTTGTTTGAAAACCAATTATATGATTTCTATTTTCAGGATTGATTCCAATGTAGAAGATGCTCATCTTAATATAGAGGCCGCACATGGAGAACTGTTGAAATACTTCCAGTCTGTGACTAACAACCGCTGGTTGATGATAAAAATATTTGCAGTGTTGATTATATTTTTCATCATATTTATTGTGTTCATGGCCTAATACTTGTGTGAGAGGTAGAGTTCAAGTGTACCATGTGACTGAAGAATCAAGAAGTTGTTCTGAAACGGGCAATAGGATACAGACAATATTGAAACACAGGAGTTTTAAACATAAGGTGCCTTTACTGTGATTGGTGTATGAACCCTGGGATAAATCAACTATTTACTATTTTAACTCCCGAGTTGCGGTCAAAAGTGTGGCTTATATAATAAGAGCGATCAGACTTTGTGTGTCTGTTAGTGTCGATGTAAGTTATAAATATCTTGATGCAACATGCAAGAGGAGGACATAAATTTTATAACATCATTGATGTACACAAATGGTTTAATCTTTCTGTTGTTATTTTTTCTGATGAAAAAAGTTTTCAAACTCTCTGGTTATTTCTGTTTTTTAAGAGAATTTTAGTCCACTGTAGATCTGTATTTTAACATCTTGATAACCATACTTTTTTGTAATTAAGCATAATTATGATGATTTCGTTTCATTTTCATTGTAATTTGACAGTCGCAAATTGCAAACTGTTAAACTAAATGATACAACTGTATTCATGGTCTCATAAATGTTCCTGAAAGCATAAGGGGGTTAACAGGTGTTAGGTTCATAGGGCCTAAAAAAAAAATTGTTTGGTTAGGGTTACATCCTTTTCAAAAATAGGTAGGGTAGGTAGGCTTTTTATTTTTTTTTTATTTATTTTTTTTATTAGGCTTTATATAAGAATGTCATTTTCATCATTGGAGAATGGTGTTAAAGTTATCTTCTGTATAAGCATTTAAGGTTTTAAACTACATATTGAAAAGCAAAAGCAAAAATTTTTTTTTTTTTTTTTTTTTTTTTAGTTTTTCATTTTTTTTTTCAAGCTGACTATAAAAACGTTAGGGTCGGCGCCTATTCCGTAGGTAGGGTCGGGTAACCCGAACCAAATGTATTTTTTTTTTAGGTCTAGTCATTATGGGTTGGACATTCCTATTTCACATATACAGAACTTTGTAAGTCTTCCTCTGAATCAGCAATTAATCATGCTTGTAGACTTTCATTTGATGTAAAACCTTAACCTGTAAGGTTGACCTTGTTCATTGGTTCACGTTTCACATATTGAAATGCACTATATTTTTAAAACTTTTGAGACAATTTTGACTTAAACTTTTTATAATGGGGCTGAATGAGCTTAATTCAAGACAAACAGTTATACAGCACTGTTGAGAAGTTATTTTTGAATTAAGGTATTGATATGACTCTCAGTTTGAATTAGTCTGATAATAATGTGTTTAAGTCATCATTCATCAATAAAAACATAGACTTATAATCTTAAAGTGACATTCTTATTCAAAATCAATACATACACATGTAAAACAAACACCAATTTTGACTGAAAAACTTTGTCAGAGCTACTTTATAATACTAAATAATGCAGTTATGGAAAATATTAATTACCGATAACAAGATTGTAACCATGTATTTAATAGCTGAGAACGCACATAAATTAAATGATTGGTGAATGCTAAAAGATTTATTTTGGTCTACTTAAGTCTCATAAGGTAAAATTACCATGTATCATGCTCATTTCTTTCAAATTTTAACTGGTATCCTTCATAAGATTCATTGTTTTCAACATTTATTCATCTATTTTGAATATTTAAACAATATTAAAAATTGTGGTAAATCTTATTTGGGAGTAAGACTGCATCTTTAAGCAATGTTCATTATTTAACTCCATCAGAGATCTCCATCTATGTGTTTTTTCATGATTAAAAAATTACTTTTTTGAATTAAACTTGTTCATTCCGCATAGAAATGGACTTTATAATGCATGCACATGGTATGTGTATGGTTGTATTAAATTGTAGATAAGAAATATTTTACCATTGTATGATTATTTAATGCAATGTTGACTGTTTTGATTGTTTTATTCCATGGTAACAGTTTCACTGTCGTCATGCAGACATTTTGAAGTAATAAATTATACAAAGAATTTTTATTTGTATCCCATTGAAAACTTCTGTAGAATAATATAAGCATGCTGAATATAAATATTGCGAGCAGTCACAACACCGGAGTGAGTTACAGTTGTATTTAAGTGGTTCACTGTCAAGTCAAGAACCCATTTGTTTCACTAATGTCCAATAATCATAGCAAATGAGGTTACATGGCGGTTATCATACCGTCAGATTAGATATGTTGATAGTCAATGGACTCCGTTGTCAGCTTACACTTTCAAAACAACACTTAAACCACATGATGGAATATTTAGTATGTCTTCAGGAAGGTGTAGTTATCCCTATATGGCAGAATTGAAAACTTCAATAATGTTTTAGTCTGGAACACAAAGACCAGGGATTAGCTATGTTGCATATTATCAGTAGGGTCTAAGCTAAGAGTTGATGGAAGGGTGCTGCACTCAGTCCTTTATTTGGTACATGTACAAACTTTCTGCCCTCTTGAAGATCAGCATGGCCACCCTTCTGCTTTAAAGAAGTAAATACTGGTAAGTCCACGCCTATAATCTGGCTGCCACGTAACAATATTTTTTGGCTTTCGAAACGGGATAATTTGCCCAAAGAAATAATTTTGTCTGATAGTCTAAATAGACACGCACAGACAGCCGTTGTTCTTCATAAAAAACAAAAGTCACAATCAATACAGATATACCAACAAGAAACACATGATAATTCTCGCATATGTAAAGTTTATTACCTTGCTATCATTTGGTACGTAATGAAAAAGAAGAAATGTCAAATAATTGTCTCTGGTAGAATACGAGTATACGCTGTTTCCATGATGGCTGTTGAAAATAAAATGCACTTGGCGATATTTTTTATCTACTCTGCAAGTTATGATAGGGAATAGTAAAACGTCACACAACTTCTTAGAAATCATCCCTGTCACAAACAGTAAGTGTCTAACCGTACCACACTGCTATGTCAGTTCAATTCAATTCAGTTCTATTTCATACGTTTATTTGACAAAGGCCACCGGCCCATAACAAAATATGTGTACATCAAAGGGCAAATATAGCATTAATGTAGCGTAGTAGTTTGCTATTAATACATAAATGATATTTCACTGAATTTTATAAAAGGTTATTTCTGGATTGCATATATCTTATACATGTTATCATGATAAACAATAGTCCTGTTAAAACAATCCTTCCACATAATATATTTTCCTGGATTTTATGTGCAGCTACCTTAATTCCTATTATTGAGGAGATCGTCTCTTAACATAAAAGCATAATATACAAACAATGACAGATTTTGTAACAGGCTTTCTGATTTTGTACTAAGCAAACTGTAAAGTTTATGTATACTTGGGTTTTCAAAATAATTAGCCGGTAAATACTTCTTTCGTAAATCAGAATAGGCAGGGCATTTAATTACAAAATGATACTCTGATTCTACGTCCCCAAAACATAGTTTACATGGTCTTTCAGTCGATGGAATATTTGAATATCTTCCGTATTCAATTTCTAATTTATGTGAAGAACATCTTAATTTAGCTACTGAACTTCTAAACCGTCTAATTGTTAATTTGTCTAAATAGTACTCATGCTCAATATTGTTTTTTATGTGGACATACATTTTAAGTTTAGAACTATCCGAAGGAGCTATCCATTCGTGCATGTATTGGTCCTTAAGTCTCTGTACTACTGCTGCTATAAAACTGAAGTATGATTCATCAAAGACTGAAACCGATCATTTCGCGCGTCAATCTCTCTGGCAAAGTCTTCGAAAAGAAAACTGCAAAGATCGGGTTCCTTCTGCATTAGCTCTTGGTAAACTGCTGACATTTTGATACCAACATGATTCTTGTCAGCCAAGTCTCTATCAAGCTGTACTCCAATGAGAATATTTGCAAGGTAAACTCGGTTTTCTAATATCAAAACGCCAGCCGACCCCCGAAGATCCTGGAACAAATTTCTCACTGTGGAAACACTCGAAGGTCGGATTTGCGTTTGGAGAGAACTTATTAGCTATTGCAACCGTTTTCTCAACTGCCTGTTTCTTCCAGGAACTGTGTACGACCAAATAAAACGGCTGCCCTGGTTCAAGAAAGGTGACAGCGACGGGGGTTTCCAGTTTCTTTAATGGTTTCTGAACTATTTCACAAATTTTCAGAATGGCTATGTCGAGATAGCCAGAAGCATATACTATTTTTACTTTCCTGGGCTGGTCTTCGTCTTTAAAGAGCGCTTCTACATTTGCATAGTCCGTTTCCTCTAAACTCTCGAATGATGCTAGAAATAAAAAAGGGTTACTAGAAGTACTTTTAAATAAGTAGAAATACAAAGTATGTCTACATGTTTTTAAATAAGAACTGGTCAATACAATTTATATTCGTCATAAGCTGACTGATTTACCGAGGAGTAGCACGTGCTTCGCTGTAATAAGATAATCTGTGCCAATTCTAAATGCAGTTCCCGAAGGTCCAAACATGGTCCGTATTCTAACAACCATGTCTCCAACAACTTGCAACACTTCGCTCGGATCACCAGCACATGGCTTTGCTTCGTGAAAACCTATTAAATGCCATTTTAGATGGTTTTATAACTTACATCACTATTCAAAATTACAAACAAAGTGTTACTGAAGAAGACCTTTTAATGAACACTTGTATCAATATTAATGATTTTTAGACATGGAACTTACAAAAGTGTTCAATTTCCAAATGCATGTTGGAAATATCTCGTATCCTCCTTTCTTGCAAAAAGTTTGCCAATTCTTCTGATAACTCTATGCCTTGCGCACGCAGCGGAGTCGAATGGGAACGTGTGCGTTTGAAAACGAACGAAATTCCTGTCGAGACAGTAGACATGGCTGTGTCCTCTTTGTCATCACTGACATGTTTCGAAGATGTAAAGGCATTCTTCCTTGCAAAATATTGTTTCGGGCATGCATCTGTGTCTTGAACATTGAATTGAGGGTTTATGGATACGTTGACAATATCCGGAAATTGCCCATCAATACTGCTGAGGTTCATTATAAACTTCAATATATTCGATATGTATTCGTTTCGTATTTTGCGTTTCTGTAAGAATGCAAGAGCTAATTTAGCATCTTTGACTTTAAAGTACAGACAAACGCACTCCTTCTTTGCAAGTTCAAACTCTAGCCCATGTCTGTCTGCGATCCTATGCAACTCCTCTGCTCCACTCTCTTTTTTAAGGTTCGAGACTATGTCTTCTTCATATTGTTCTACTTCTTCTGGTGTTTTAGTGCGTGTATCAACTTCTATGTTTATTAGAAGTCTCTCCGCAAACTCTGAAAATACAAAACCCGTGATGTTAATGGCAAGTAACCAATAGAATTATGTGGATATATATAGTGTTATTTAAAATGTTATTCAATTTCACTGTTGCCTTTTCACCTCTTAATTGCTGAATTATTTCGATGCATATCAAATCTTTTATTAAATAAACCTAAGTTGTGGTTGTTGTTTTTTCTGTCATATACATGCGAAGTTACTAGTATCTAATGATAACAACACACCATGTCCGTTTTGCACGGGCGGCTGTTCAGTCGTTCTTATGTTTACATCAATAGTTTTGCCATTTGATAAAATCACTTGTATTTGGCTAGTTTCATTATTGATACTGTTCGGGGTTTGGTGTTCACCAAAAGATTCTCCTTGTTCTTGTATGTCTTGCGGATCTTCAGTTTGTTGTTCTGTTGGAATATCTATCATTTCAAAGCCATTTTCGTCTGAAAGCAAGCAGAATTTACAGTTATTACACACAAAACCCGTATGTGATGTTCATTAATATATGTGAAAACAATTTATAGATAAATATAGTAATTCATTGATATTGGTTACCTTCAAAAGGGCGAAGAGAAACGTAATGGTCACGTCCATCGAATCCTAAGCACAGGGTATGCACTGTATTGTGTTGTAAAGCCAAAGCTGGGCGCACTATGGATGCGTCCAGTTTGCCGGCATGATATACCTCTATCGCTCTTTTAAAAGAATTCGCTACGGCATACAACAACATTTGGTCGTTCTGTTTCGGTTCTTGAGGCATGTCCCTTGTGCGTGCAGTGAACATGACCAGTCGTGCATCGTCGACATTGTTCGCTAAGTATTGTTCAGCCCTTTGACGAACTATTTATGCAGTATAATTTCCTGACTTATTTTGCAACAGCAACTGGTCGGCTATTGCTTCAAACATATTGTTCTCCCCCGCAGGTATATCTTTTATAACGAAGCCGAGAGGTTCAATAAGTGTGACAAGATTTTCAGGAACAATGTTTTTTGCTGTTTCACGAATACTATCAGGCTCAGAAACATTTTCGTTCTTTCTTTCACTTGTATCTCCAGGTTGAGAGTGACGCTCATTCTTACCACAGTTATTATCGCATGACACAGGAAGAACATTTTTCTCGTTTGTGACACCTGAAGGGAACTCGGGAATGCATTCTTCGCTTTTTATGTTAGTAATGCCAACACAAATGGAACGGTCTTTTTGTCTAAAACACAACAAAATTACGACCAGAAAAACACATATTGCCACGAAACACGATGCAGCCATCTGGTCCTGCAAAACGAGAACAACGTTTTTTTTGTGGTTTCAAGTATTGTTAAAAAAATCTGTTTATCGTCATAAATTCCTATTATTTTCTTACCAAACTTGACCGTAAAACCCCCATTATAGCGCCTATTATGTTCAATATTTAATCAATGCGTTAATCAGAAATAAAATCAATCACTTCCTTAATTATAAAAGTTTCCGATCCACGCAATATTATGGAATCCCTCTTATTATATTTTTACGTTTAATTACATTGACGTGTACATTAAAATATACTAATTTGGGATTCCTAAAGTAAAATTTGTTTCTATTGTTTAAGTTATGTTTTTATCATTTCTGGAGAAAAAAAAACTTCATTATAGCATTACTGCTGTTTATTAGTGACTAGCAAATTAAACTAACATATTGATAAAGCTTCTACGATTTAGTATATAATATCATTGTATAATCTTGTTAAAACCTTGAATGATGTCATGTGACCAATGCATCCACTCATATTAAAAAGAGTTAATCTATAAATAATCATAGCCTTATACATGATTTGATAAAACATATTACACGGAATATATATAATTTAAAATTATCTCACCATTTCATTAAAGAAATTTAAAAGTGTGTTGTACCAATATTGAATATCCATTTTTTTTTCAAATTGGCGTTTACTTAAACTTATGGTCCTGACCGGGTAGAATTTGCCGTAACGGGTGGAATTCCAAACAAAATGACACATACACTAAAATAGGTCATTGTCTTTCATTTTCCAGAGGTTAATGAAAAGGATATTTGCAATAATTTCACAACTATTGAGACAACTGATTCAGCTATGCTTGATTTATCTAATTATTATTATTATTGATTTTATTATTATTATTATTATTATTATTATTATTATTATTATTATTATTATTATTATTATTGTCATTATTATTATTTTTATTATTTTTAGTAGTAGTAGTAATAGTAGCAGCAGCAGCAGCAGCAGCAGCAGCAGCAGCAGCAGCAGCAGTAGCAGTAGCAGTAGTAGTAGTAGTAGTTATAGTTTATATAGAGCTTATATAGAGCTTTTTTATAAAAATACACGCTCAAAAGCGCTTTACAAACTGCATATCACAGATTATGGATAAACTATACAAAATGAAATGAATACCAAATTACCGTTCATTATAATGTAATGCTTAAAATAAATTTCCAATGCCTAATTGTAATTAAAAAAGATTCAATTTATAGCAAAGAACATTTCATTAAACATAACAAAATAATTAAAACAGTTGTAAAAGTAATTGCATTTAAAAAAATATATATAATGTTATTTATAGTTATATATATAGTTTTATGGTTATATAATATCTGTTTTCATATTACTTTGATGTTATATATAATCAGTTCCCATATACCCATCGGTAAGCTTCAAAAAGACACTCAAAACTTACTATATGGGTATATTCAGTTCCCATACACCCATATAGTGGGTTTTGAGTGCCTTTTTGAAACTTGCCGATGTTTATTCACAGTTTTTATATAGAGGGAATCGCGTTCCGCAACATTCCAGCTGCTGATTGAAAGCTTCTGTTACCATATCTTACAGTTGGACTTTTGTAACCATAAGTGTTCAAGAGTTGTTTTGGATTTCTAAGTTCCTGGATATCGAGTATATTTCTATCATGTTCACAACATACGTTGGTGCTCGGTCATTGAATGCTTTATAAGTATGTGTAAGAATCTTGTACTCTATACCCTGCACTACACTGGAAGCCAATGGAGTTTTATCCGTGTCTTAATTATGCTTCGGAGAAATCTGAAAATGAATTTGTAGGACCGGTGTAATGTCACTACATCTCTTCCCTAAAATAGTAAATATGACCCTTGATGGTTGAAAAACATACAGCAATTTTTCAATCTGGGCGCCGCTATAACTGAATATTAGTAAAGACCCAGGGGCGATTTTCATTAAACTTCTAAAGGCATTTTCTAACTTAAGTCATTTCTCTAATTTTATTATCTCTTAAGCCTTATGAAATAAAAAGTAAAGAATTTTCAAAATACATTATTTCTACTGACCTTATTGAAAAACAAATTCATTAATGCTAATACACTTATACATTCCTTTCATTTGACAATGAAAATGTTAAGAAATTGGCTTAAGTTAGTAAATGACTTAAAAAGTGTCATGAATTCGGCTTTGCTGGTTGTTTAGGTTTCTATTAAGGCAAATGTTTTACTCCGTTTTTAGATTTAAGATTAAAGCAGATCATATATCTTTGAGGCAGAAAAAAGATTTAATGTTTTCAATTGTTTAAATGATGTCATCTTTTGTCACTTGGTGTATGATATATCGGCATTATTTTACTTAATGAGCTGAAGCAGCTGGAAACAATGGGGTTGAGCTCAGATTACTGCCGAACATTGTTATCATCAACGATAATTAATGTTTTTTTGAAGTTTTTTACTTTGGGTAGTAACTAGAAATCATAAACGACCCATCTGTCCAGTTTGTAGAATTAAAAAAAAGCCTACAGTACTGAAACAAACTTTTGGATTTAACTGTTTTTATAACACTAATAGTTATGTCAACTTATCTGTTGCCTTGTTTTTTGTTTATTACATGAAAAATCGCCTGAAACTGTTAACTATTTTTTGAAGTAAATGTCTCGGTTTTTATGACGAATGTATATCTAATGTCACGTCTTTGTGTCGATGGGGTCATGGCTTATTGCAATTTATGGCACACTCAGAGATATCAATTTCCGAGGAACTGTTTTAATAGAGAACACAGACGTTTCGTTTAACCTAGAAGTAAACGCATTAGAGACGAACTCAAAAACAACAAACAGTCCACCGTGGAAATTATTTACCTATTTGCCGAGCTTGCTAAATTAAAAAAAAATATATGCGAATATTTTATGTTAACTTTTGTTGTGTCTTTGGCGTCGCTTTCAGAAGGAAAACAAATGCATGCATGCTGCCATGATGCTTTAACGCACATACTATCTATATTTCAGATTAAATGCATAGTAGTAGCATTATGTATTACATGAAATTCATTGAAACAACATTCATTATTCTGTATTTACACATATTTATTTGTATACGTAAGCCATCTTATTTTATGAATTTTAACACTGGTCACGTTGACCTATTTTAAATAAATATTGTGTGTTATATTTCCATGAATAAACTTTCTTCTTCTACATATATCATGGTAAGAATTGCGTTGAGGAGAGTTATATTATAATCTGTACTTGATCACGCCATTTCGATAGTTCGTTTTGTTTTCTGTATGATTTCTGTATAATTGTATTAAAATATTAATTCTACAAACATATGGTCTTTTCCTTATCGTGTCTTCAGGACTTATAGATGTATCATGATTACATTATTCATATTCGTAAACTGCAATAGTTTCTTGGCGATTTCAAAGCCCGCAGTTAAGGTCCCAGTATCACAAAAATATGTCATTTTTCAATTTCAATCTCCACACATTTCATCACATAACCGCAGAGCATGATTCAAAATTGTATATCATTTTCTCCTTTAAAGGTGGATCGTCTCATAGATTATGTTGGTACAAATATTTGGTCAATATTTAAAAAAAAAATAGTTATGGGGCAAAACTTATACATGAAAGTCATATTAGTATTGTGATAATACTCAAATTCAAATTTTGCCCGAAAAATCATTTTTCATTAGGATATTGAGCAATGACGTTCAACGATATGATGCACATATTCATGCGCTTTAAAATCGAGTAAAACTAATTATTTTGAATCATGCTGTATTGTTAAAAAGATGAGCTTTAGAAACGATATTTTCGGGATATTGGGGCCTGATCCAAGATAATTCTACCATTGTACAGTACCTACCTAACTAAGTACTTTGTCGAAGTCATGTGCATACTGTGAAACAAAAGGAGTGTTGTATTTATTTTGAATACATTTTGCTGTGCCTTTGTTGGTCTAGTTCATGTATGTACACAACAATTGCTTAGCACCGATACATTCTGAATTACAGATGTTCCTTTCTTACTCTGAAAATGAATTCCCTCAAATATTGACCAAACAGTGTCACCCTTTCTTGATAGCTTGGCAGCTCCATGATCTTCGGACTAATATGAGAATCATTTTGACTTAGAATTTTCAATTTTGAGCATACATTGGTTCAACTAATTGTCTTGTTTTATTCCGGCAGGCACTATAGATTAGCCTTGTGCCTTGTGTCATTTCCTTCAACATTTTGTGATAGGTATGCACCCGTCACAACATTATTTGAATGATTTGTTATGAAACAAACAATTCGTATGATATTTGTGCCACAACAAACTAGATAATTTATCTACGCGGGCGCAACGCTAACAGGGACACAATCAAGCTACCTGTAGAGAAACTAGGTGTAACAAAATCAGACAATTCTGAATTAGAGTTGGCACCATTCCGCATACACTCTGGGGAGAAAATTGATAGCAACAATAACTCTTGAAGGAAAAATCCAGGAAGGAACATAAGAATATTCCCTCAAAAATGCAAGGGCTGCTGCAGATTGCCCCTAACCAGTAACTCCCTACTAGTCGCCATTTTCGGAAAATATTTCGGCGGAAGTCAGACGAAGCCATGCAGGGGACCACAGCAACACAATCTGGATGTTGTAAAATCTCATGAAGGTCATCTGTCAAGAGATCATTCTTTGCCGAGATGAAAAGGCACGTGTAAAACTTTTCTTTAATACCCCCTTTGATTTAAACATTATATATCTAACAACGATTGTGAAGAAAGCTATGAAAGCTTAAACTAAGTCACTCTCGTTGGCACGATGTTGCGCGAGATTGTGGTCTTGTGTTGTTGGGAAAACCGCAGTACCCGGAGAAAACCCACTTGTCCGGCTTGGTGACCACTACCCGCTTTAGAATGTGACGATGAAATAAAGCTATCGTCCCGATTGCCCATATTTGCTATTTTACGCTATCCCTACAAATAATTTCTTTGCATACACAGGTCCAATCCAGACAGGAAACTTTATTATGAATGTATAATTATGACATATCAAAAAACAACAGTCTACAAACATTTTAATTTATGTTTTTTCGAAAAGTTGTGAAAAATGTCAATTTAATTGGAAAACCTCATTTTGATGGCGTTTTTTTAAAAAATGTTTTATCCGGCCGTGTGAACGCTATGTTTATTTCGGCCAAACCCTATGAAAGCAGTGAAAATGTCATTGTATTGTAGCGAAAAGAGTAAAAAAGAGTACAATGCTTTTCACTGAAAAAATAAGGCATTTTGAAACGGCCAATAAATTTCGTTTAACATCAGTGGTTTAACTCCGCATTGGCAATTTATACAAACATATCAATTATACAAAACAAAACAACCATGTTTTTTTGAGTCGAGACATACTTGTTTTCTCTCACTTTTTCCAATAGCGCCATGTTAGCAAACAGCTAAGACTATAGTGCTACGTACACACATATACGTATATGATCAGTCTTTCTATCATGTTTACCTCATTTGCCAACGAAACACTACGCTGTTTACATCATGTTTTTTGAAAAATTATATTTATTGCTTGCAACAATGCTTTACTTGAATCGGTGTATGAACAGTTCAGTGTTTGCCACACCAGCGGAAATCACCATGTTTGCTACACCAACGGACTTCAATCAGTTTGCTACACCTGAGGACGCAACAATGTTTTCTGCACCAACGGACACCAATCAGTTTGCTACACCGGCGGACATCAGTACATTTTCTACACCAGATGATATCAATCTGTTTGGCACGCCAACGGATATCAATCAGTTTGCTACCCCAACGGACACCAATGAGTTTGCTACACAAGCGGACATCAGTCCGTTTTCCACACCAGATGATATCAATCTGTCTGGCACGCCATCGGACATCAACATATTTGCTTCACGAAAGGACATCAAGCAATTAATTTTGCAGTTGTTTCAACAGCATGGCGATGAGATATGTCCTCTCACAGATGTATGTACGTCTGTGAGGTCTGATCTTATAGGCAACCAAAACAGAAAACCTTGCTGCCTGGGTAAGTCTATGAAATATCTATAATTTTCAATCATAATTTAAAGGTGTACTATCAAATCAAAATTGCCGATGTTTTGCCATATTATATGTGTCGTTGTCAACGTCGTCGTTGTGCCAAAACCCACGAATCTTGGACTGTGCCTAAAAACCTGTAAATAAAAATGGGTTTCGGGAATTATTGTACACTTTTGGCGCTTTTCTTTAAACCCAACTTAGTTTCAAAAGGATTGTTTGTATTGCAAAATATTTGAAATTCATATCCGTTGTATACATTTGGATAATTTCTTTCATTTGTTTATCAAATGACAAATTCTGCTCATTGACAAACACTGAAAAATCTGAAATACAAACATGTACATAAAACTGAAAAAAAAAGACTACACAAAATAAAAATATATTTAAGATTTCACTGCGCAACCTTTTCGTCCGATTTTTGTTTGTTTCTTCCAATGCTTTTGTTGGCGATTTAATCATATTTTGTACAAATCGGTGTGCTATTACTGCATTTGTAACCATGGTAACATTTTTATATGCCGATCTATAAACCATACACTGAAGTAAAACAAGACTAAATACTTTAATCACTTTTTGAATCAAATATCAATTTATAGCGAACGCCGGTAATATTAATCCTTTTATAATGAATTATTCATAAAGAATACAATATACGTGATTGATAAAACAACAACAAAAGACGCTTTACAAATGCCCTATAAAACTAAACTAATATATTTCTTTGGCGTTTGTATGCACCTTTTTTAGAATTTTAAAATGGATGTCATGGGCTAGTAACATGAAACATTTGTGTTTTCAGATTGTTCTTGCGGTGAAGACTGTGAGTTTTACAACGACTGTTGTTTTCGTAACCATTCACGTCCGTACCAAAGCAACGATGAGAAATGTGTGTTGGCTATTTCCCACGCAAACCAAAACATTAAATACGTCCCTTCGTATTATATGGTTGCAACCTGCCCTAATGACACAAACTGCTCTAAGTTCGAAGACGTTGCACCGTGGGGAAGTTTGTATCCAGTATATTCCAAATTACATCACCAGATATTTCTGAACGCTAAATGTGCACGGTGTAATGGTGTTACGTTATTTAATCACTTTTCGCCAGTTTTCACCTGCTCCGATGTATCGGTTCAGTCAATAGAAACTTTGACGTACAGTATTGAATCAGGATCGTGGACAAATGAATGTGCTGTTGGCTTTGAAAACTTAAATCAAACCCTTCTCGTCTCCAAGAAACTCTGCTGGAAAGATATAATTGAGTCATGTTTGACAGACACATTTGAAATTCCAAGATTTTTAACGAATACCACACGACATCATGACATAGTGTCTGCTTGCAAAGGCGACTTTTACTCCCCTTTTGTTAAACTTTCAAAATCTCTAAAAGTGTACAAAAATGTATTTTGCTACTATTGCGACGAGCATGTAGCCAACTGGGAACCATCTTGTTCAACTCATTACTCTCCATCGAAGAACGCATTTGGTGGAATGGTTTCTATTCTTAACTACGACGCCATTAAAATAAACAAGTTGACCTTCAAAAAGCCTCTTGCATGCATTTATACTTCCACGGGATATTCGGTAAGTGTTCAAATATTCTTTAAAAATAAAGGTATGTTATTTTTAAATTTAAATTAATCAAAATTAAATATGAATGATATATATTTTTGTTATAGGAAAAATGTTGACTGTTCCGATATAAAAGCTTATCAGAGATATATTATTTATTTTTATTAATTTAAGATAAGATTATTTGATATTTATTTCCTGTAGTCATATGTTAAATACTTGATACGCACACTCTTACATTCTGTACTAAGTCTTCATGAAAAGCATGACAGAATGTTATCACTATCTGTTTCCAGGTAACAAACGATTGTCGACCGATCAATTGCCCTACAGGACAGATACGTACGAAGGTTGGTAGGTGTGATTTCACAAGTCTATCAGGTTTGAATACAGGATACAAACTTTTTCTAGGACTGAAGCTGCATATTTCAGTTTTGATAGACACTGTTGTTATAATGGACGGGCGTATCGACATAAAGGAAAAGCTATCTATAGCTTCTCAACTTTCGAGCAAATGGACAGTGGTCAGAATCTAGTTTGGTGTCTCGAAAATGTATAATGGTAGTACATCTCTTAACCACGTGGCGTTATATTACGAACATATTCGATCAAGGCCCCTTTCGGTTGTCGTTGATGACCTTATTCGGTCATTTAAAACCCCATGGAAAGGTCATCTGGGTAATAGCGAAATTCTTTTTGACCCGAAATATATGCCGTTTTTATCCTCGAGATTCGACATATTATCTTCCGGAGCGTACGGGTTTTCTGTAGATGTCAAATACAATGCGAACATTGATTGGTACTTGTATATGGACATAGGATCAAGCAGACCATCTCTTTTACCGATTAAAAGGACATTTCTATGTCATACTGTATCCTTTGAAAATGACCAGTTTGAGATGACAAAGGACAAGTCATCTTTGCTAGTTCCAAAATATAACCTGACTGTACAGGAGGTCGATTTCGCCTTGGTGAAGGGCCACAATGGAAGGGTCAAGGTCAATGTATGCTTGGATAAAACATCATTTAAACAGTTGGTTGGCGGGGCATATTGCATGTTGCCTTTTGAGATTTTGATTATGATGACATTGTGTTTATTTGTTCATATAGTGTTGTGTTTCTGCGCGCGATGTTGAATAAGAATTAGAATAGCTTAAGCCTTGTGCCTTTTAAACAGGGTCATCATTAAATTTAAGACAACTGGGCTTATTTCAGTTAATGGCAAAAGTGTTTAATGCATCATACTACTTACCGATATAATGCTATACATTACTATACTTTTGCTACTTTATTTTAATAACTGAGTTAAGCAATATTTTTTTCGTTGAATCATATCTATCAATCAGAATATGCTTATCACATTTCAAAGTATGACATAATAAATATTATGAAAATAGTGTTTGGTAGGTCATTTTATTGTTGCTTATATATGAATTGACTTTAGATTATACAACTAATTTACAAAAGGATTAAAGAAGTACAATATTAAATATTTGTATAAAGCTATTTTATATATCAGTAGAATTTGAATATTCTTGAATGTAAAAAGCAGTTCAAACAAAATAATAGAAATTGAAAAAAGATATAAATAAAAATGTATGGATATAGTGTGATTGCTCGATTTTATCATGTGTATTTTTATTTTGTATAACGATTTAAAATTTCCAAAAATGTAGGTACAAAAAACCCGTTTCTTACAATTTCCCAATTACTTTTATAATTATCTGAGATATTTTTATTTTCATAAATGTAACATGCTTATTCATGGGGAGACATATTGCTTTTGCTCGAATTGTCTGTTCATGCGTCTGTCCGTCACAAATCGTGTCCGCTCTCTTGAACCACTTGAAAGATTTTGAAATAACAAGCCACAAATGTTAATCATATTTAGACGGTGTGCAGAACGCATGTTACAACCAGATCGGCTTAAGATCAATTTTACACATAGCGGTCAAAGGTCATATCACTATAATATGACTATATTTCGTGTCCGCTCCATATTTCTTGAACCGCTTGAGTGTTTTTGAAATAACTACCCACCCATGTTCACCATATTGAAACAGAGCAAATGTTACAACCAGCTCTTTTCAAAGTCAATGTCACAGTTAGATGTCAAATATCATATAACTACAATTCGTGTCCGCTCCATATTTCGCGAACCGCTTGAATAATTTTAAAATAACTACCCACGAATGTTCACCATATTGAGACGATGGGCGAATTGTACAAATCGGTGTTACAAACAAAGTAAAACAGATATCTTTAATCGAGATTCCGATTCGAAATGTTTTGCGACTTATGTTGTACAGAACAGAACAGACCAGATGGTCGTATTCAAAAATATAATCCATGAAAAAATAATATCATGGGTAACCAATATAAATTAAACATAGAAATAAACTTACACATACTTGCATTGTAATGATGGATATCTTTTCTTAATATTAATTGATTAATTTCATGTTGTAATTACATTTTAAATACTTGATACGCACATCTACCTTTAACCTAACCCTATAAGTTAAGGGTTTATAAGACACGTACTCTGATGTCGACATACGTCGAAAATACATAGATGGCAGTTACAGAAGTCGAAGAGCATGGCATACAACTAGCTGGCAATATACAACACAGATTATTGCGAATACATCTTTGTAGCACTTGTATTGGAAAAAGTTGAACTATGAAAGGACGATAAACAAGAAGTGCACCGTGTATGTGTGTATTTTAGGTTTGTAACATTGATGATTTACCAATTTACATTTTACAACCGCCAACTCATCGGTTGTATGTTTACATTTTACACTGCACATTTTCATTTTTCATTGTACCGATTGGAGTTTTATTCTCGTTGCATCTATTCAACAGACGATTCAGTTGTGTTAATAAAGTTGTGTATGGTAAACACACGTTATTCTGTGAAAGTCACATGCCGAGTTTTACATTGCGGTGTGTAAAATTCAAATTTCAGTTCGTAGTTCTACAAAGTACATTGTATGGCGGTGACTTCATTCGCAGTTGAACATGTTTACGAGATGAATTTAATTTAATTTATAGATAGCTCCGCCTTAAAACCGTGTCTTAACTCCTCCTTACTTCTTTCGGAAATTTCCGCTATCACTCGGCTCTATTTAAACCAATTATGGATACTTTGGACCATGGACATTGCGAACCTTATTATGGACATTACGAATCATCTATATTATGACACTATGGACTATGATTTGGAAACAGGATGGATTATAAATTATTTCATGTCGAATAAAATAATATATGATATTACAACATGTTTTTGTCTATATAATAGTAATTAATACGCACATATGACATGAAATGAGATGTATGCAAAATGATACTTGACTCAAACACAACAAAATGTAAGTCATTAGCATTAAATTATACTTCACGAATGAAAAGTCCCATTGTCTTATTTTTCTTTTAAAGCTGCACTCTCACAGATTGACCGTGTTGACAACTATTTTTATTTTTTTGTTTTGGAATTAGCCATTTTTTGCGTAAATGTCTGAATACCAGTGGTATAAGACTGCTGACAAAAGATCAGATACAGTTTTTCAGTTTTACGTTCGCAAATTGATGTTTTATGGCTAAAAGTGATACTACAGTAACGTTTTAAGAAAAATGAAAAATGTCGGCAGCTTTGCAAACAATTTAGATCTGTTTTATTGTGAGTAATCTTATTATTTGTATAGAAAGCATTGCTGCCAAAATCAGCCGAGTCTGGGACAAAAAAAAAATGTTTAAGATTGCAAGTTATATTAGATAATTTAAAATTTACGAAGAAAATCGCGCGTTTGTTTTTTCTAATCTAAGACTCACGATATCTATTTTTTCATGTTCTTGAAATCCCCCACTTGATTGTTATGGTTCACAGTGGCAGATCCCGTAATTCATAACTGGGGGACACAAGTGGGTTGTTCTTGACTAAATAATATGGTGATTTTTAACCCATTTAGGAACATTGATCGTCAAAATAAAATAAAAGATGAAGTTAATTTAAGTTTTTATTGTGAAATAAAGAGAGAGTACTCGGACTTACAACCGGGAATTTACAGGAAGTAGGCGAAGATGTTATCTCCCTTGCTTGATTCGTAGGAAATAAACGAAAGAAAATCCAATTCGTTAGCTCCGGCCATTCACCTTCGTTTCTTTCGGTGACATTTACCATATAAGGTATAGGCGGAATCGTCTATCCTTGTAATTCTGAACTTGTCAATTCACGTTTGTAAACCTGGACTTGTTGGACTTCAAATGTTCATTTTACGAATGCGAGTGTCGACTGTAGGATTGCAGTTTTACATATGCATGATTCGGCTTTCTAAATTACATCATCATATCGTTCAAGGCAAGTTATGCGATCCATGTTTTTGTGAGTTTATACAGGGTAGATCTGACAAATATACATTTTGACTACTATAATGACAAATGACAAATCAATATGGAAAAACTGACAAATAGAAACAACAAATAGCACGTCTACATTGACAAATGTAAGAGATATTTAGTACGATTAAGAAGCACATTGTGGGAATTACACGTCTGGACTTTTGGCAACGAATAGCCTCCATAATGCCCAACCAGTAAGTCATCATCGATTACTATTTTCGGACCATTTTCCGTTATAAATATATTTTTTTCTTGTTCTCCCACTACCAGGAATCGTTGTCGATGCGCGTAATGGTCTGGTGGATGGTGGTGGCTGCGGTGGCAGCTCTCATGTTCTTCATCTCGCCACTCGTCTCGTGGCCCTAGAGAAGACGTACCGTATCCAGAACCGGAATTCAAATGAATTCCTCAGTTGAACATAGACTTAGGCCGCTTGATTTTCATAATAAGTAGAAGAGACTTTTCATAAGATATCAGATTGGGCAATCAACGGATAGTTATTAGTTAACTGAGTCCAAACAGACATAAGCAGACCTTGGGAGCGTGTCGTGGTGTGCTAAAAATGTAAAACGTTCGTAATTAACAAATAGTTGAGCGTGTCCGGCGTTCAGTTCAATTTTGCTGTAGGTATACAAACATTCAAATTACTTGTGTAATATCAATTGAGTCCATTGGATATTTTCTGAACGAAAATTCATATTAGTTACGTAAAATCTATGAATGTATTTCTTCCAATTTGAAATGCATCGCAAAATAGTATATGTTATAGGACCCCCCTCCATCCCTGTTTTTGATGGTTTTGATGTAGTCGCTGTTATCGGCGTCGTCGTTTAATTGTTTTGCCTTGGCTTAAGATTCACGATATTCAAATTAAACATGTACTGATGTTGGCAGGGACAATACACAAGTGTTTAGCAAAGCGCAAAACTCTGGCTGTAACAATACATCCTTAGTTTTTCCCCTTTTTCGACAGAAAAAAACAGACGTGCGTTAGTGGTTTTTAGAGGGCCACATTGTGATTAAATCGCATGTTGTTGTGTTTTACTTTCTATCCTGATGTGTATATATATTTTTAGCATACTCATTATGTTCAATTTACTAACTTTAGCTGTTATGCATTTTTAAACATATTTTGTATTTGTTCTATCGATTATATGGTTTTATTATGTGTGTATACAAATATTAACCATAAATCGTACTATTATACCCTTATCAATGTACTGCCTTTTTAGTAAGTTATTTAAGTATGTTATATGAATGTATAGCGGTTTATCTGTAACGGCTTGATCGATTTTTGCAGAATTTTACAGGATAGTTCAAACCAAGATAATTCAAACTATCCCGATTCGTCCAAATTGACTAGGTCCTTCTTTTCCTTATGTCTCTACCCAACGTCGGCCGGACATTGCCCTCCTCAAAACACTTCTTTCCCAACATCGGCCGGACATTGCCCTCCTCAAAACACTTCTTTCCCAACATCGGCCGGACATTGCCCTCCTCAAAACACTTCTTTTACTATGCGGCAACAACCACGGTGTTAGAAGCACAACATGAAACATTGACTCCTCGACCAAATTCCATTTAAATCGTATGTCCCTTAAAAGATACAATCCGACGATCTTCTTACGAGCCCAATACCCAAAGTGGTAGGCTGATGGTAGTCATAAGCAACCCGACGTTGACGATATAGTGTGAACCTTTGAAAGGCCACATACTGTTGGGCTGCCATGAACATTTTGACTATAGAAACATATATCTTGTGTTAAAACAGTGAGAAACATGGCGAATTGTTTTTTACTTTTTTATCACGCATATAAAAAATGATACAGTATAGAGTTAAGATGAAAAAGACAAAAATAGTCGACGCCGACATGGCACTAGGACGAGACAAGGGAGATCACTGGACACGCATCTGGCTGGGCTTATCGCCGTTTCTTCCTTCTCCTCAAGCTGCACACACTCGGCCGATGGGTAGTGCCTGATATAGATAATGGTACTGTAGTGACACTTAAAAATGTTTGTTGAAATGAGAATATTCCAACGTTGAACATGAATGAAAGTATAACACAATTACAAAGCACGCATTGTGATGTGTTTAAAACATACAGTAATTACATGTAGAGCTTTTATATTCGAAGTCATATTTGCATTGGTCCCAGCCATACACAATCGCCGACTTGCGACAACCTCATGTCACCAGTTGGCTGTTAGAAGTCGTCTGGAAATGATTGTGGTCCACGATTTGTTCTAAGAGTAATGTTATATAATGGTCTTCCTCTGTAAATTGGTTATAGAATACTGCGGTAATCTTCCGCGGAGCTCAATAGTAATACAGTCAGGTAAGTGATCATCTTTAAAAAGGTCACCAAGTTTCGTTTAAATGTCGGACACCAGCAGCAGCAAGTTGTTGAGTAGTTGCCAACTAGTTGACGACATTCGCAAGAGCAGTCGGCCATCAATCTTTATAGGTGTGCAGTGGTTAAAGGCCTGTACAACCAGTCGCCAAGTATGCTAATTTCGGGATTTAATTCGGCAGTGGATGTTTGTCGAAGCCGTGTTTGTAGAAGTTTGATATCGATCGCGGGACATGTGTGACTGAGCATTGCATATGTAAACACGTAATTTCGGTATATGCGTAATTACCTTGATCTGTACAGGTCGTTGGTTTCGTATAAACGCCTTTACACTCTGAAAACAAACATCAGAACAACATAAACATATAACAACAAATTGACTCCGAATTGAAAAGTGCAGATTTCAAAGAAAATATATTGTACTTCAGTATATAAACTATATATCTATATTCATATACGAACAATGTTTTTACACAAACCTGTGGACCAGGCGGAAGTGTCATCAATGCGGAAGACGATGACGCCAGGCTCGGCGCCACAATTATCACTGTTTGAGCGTTCGGGGAGGTGTTTTGCGCTTAAGGTGTTGGTATAGCACACCTGCTGGACACTACCGTCCCCACCGCCCACGCCAACCTAAAGGAGACACGTTAACTTTTTACATCGGAATACCATCAAATATAAAATTATTGTTATCTCGCTTCTTACAGCTTCATATAAAATTCCATGGGAATACTATCAAATGAAATTATTGTTATCTACTAAATGATGCTTATTTTCATAAAACATTTTTCTTTTTGTTGCTTCACATGTTGATTGCACGTAGTAACACTAGCCACTAATACTTTCGAATAACTATGCCACGTTTCAGTCTATTAATGTAATTTTTAGAGTAAATTTTTAAATTATATTTTACATACTAGACTGTATATCATTCAACACACACAGGAAATCCCCGAAATAAACCTTAGAATCTTGAAGATCGATGGTCTTTAAAGGTTAATTTCTTGAAAATGTCGCACAGTTCTGAGCATAAAAATATGACTCACCGTAGTAATTTCGTTCAGTAAACTGTCACAAGTGCATGAGGATTGGGTAAGGTTGAACCAAAATGGTATATCCTAAACGTTTACTCTAGGTCTTACCACTGCTGGATACCATTCTATAGTATCATACAGGAATGCGGCGAATGTTTGGGAACCATCAGTCGCTAGGGCCAGTTGAAATGTGTTCTACAAGGCAAAACATCATAATACATGGTCTTAAATCGTGAGGACTATACCAATGCTTGGAACATGGTAGAGTATAAAGAGTTTCGATACAATTTGCAAGCATTTAAATGCAGTAGAAATATACAGCTTATTGCACAAAGTGTCAGCACTTTACTTACGGATAATTCAACACTTTTTAAAATGTAAACCATATTTTTAATTAAAAAAAAAGAAGATACACTGTATTTTATAATGTTCCTGTAATAAATGCATCTTATGAAAAGAAAATAGAAAAGTATAATCATGCAAGTATGCCTTACCGTCGCTGTTGTTGTGTCTGCTACTTTCTTTACGCCAAGCCACGTGATGACGTAAACCACGCTAGCGGTAAAGGACGCATCTGGAAACACGCCGGAAACGTAAGCGTCCACAACCGCCGTCTCTGTGCCCTGATTAAAGGTTTGGTGCTGAAAATTGAAATACTTATATATATTTTTTAATAAAGCCCAATTTGTTCAATTGTTTTCATTTTTACATTTCTACATGTATTTGTTCCTTGTTCTCATTCATTCATTCATTCATTCATTCATTCATTCATTCATTCATTCATTCATTCATTCATTCATTCATTCATTCACTCACTCACTCACTCACTCACTCACTCACTCACTCACTCACCCACCCACCGACCCACACACCCACCCACCAATCCATCCATCCATCCATCCATCCATCCATCCATCCATCCATCCATCCATCCATCCATCCATTCATTCATTCATTCATTCATGCATCATTCATTCATTCATTCATTCATTCATTCATTCATTCATTCATTCATTCATTCATTCATTCATTCATTCATTCATTCATTCATTCATTCATTCATTCATTCATTCATTCATTCATTCATTCATTCATTCATTCATTCATTCATTCATTCATTCATTCATTCATCCTTTGTTCATTCCTTTGTTCATTCCGTCATCCTTGCATCCCTTCATTCATTCCTTCATCCCTTTATCCCTTTATCCCTCCCTTCCTTTATCCCTTTCTTCCTTTATCCTTTTCTTCATACCTTCCTTCACCCTTTCATTTTTTAATTCCATCCCGAATTTCTTCCTGAATTCTTTACTGAAATCTTTTCTGAAATTAAGCGGTCTCAGTTACCTTGAGTTCAGCTGCCGGGGATTCCACGACGTCAGACCCGAATGGCGCCAACCATTTGTTTGATCCAACTAAGTTCGACAATTCCGATCCTACCGTTGTAAATGAGCTGTCGAACGCTATCAGCCCGTTGTCCGATACCTTAAAAGACATGGGATATAGTGGGCTACCGAAAAAAATACCCCAACAGACAAAAATTAAGCCCGGCATAACATTGATGTCAATTCAACGTATTCTATCGACTTTATTTATTTTTCAGTTAACAAACATGTATCTCTATAGCGAACACTAATTGGCCATAAAAACCCTTTGACAAACACACAAATGGTTAAATTTAAATAAATGTAAACATTATCAAATGAATGTGTACTGATATATGCTTTTAAAACATTAAGAAACAATATTTATTATATTAAAACATGTCAAATGAACATGTGCACTGTACGGTGTATGGCGGTCAGCCAAGGTTCCAGTGTAAATCTCATTAAGGTATCCCACCCATACATATGCGAAATTTGGATCTTAGTTTTTCCATTGCCTAACACGACACAAGTTTAAACTCTGCCGTCATCAAATTCTATATAACGGAAAAAATGTTAGTAAATAAACCATACCATACTTTCCTTTTACGATCAAGAACCCTATAAAATAATAACTGATTTCGCTCTTCCGATATTCTTTTCAATTGACCTTGACTTCGCCATATCGTGTCGGTCGTGTAAGGTCATACAAACTTTCGTTAATTGTGCCCTCTTTCATTGCCTTTTCAGTCAATTTGATCATATGTGTATCCAATGAAAACCCCAATATAAAACAAAATTATTAAAAATATTCTGACACGTTGGACTATACATAGGTTGATTTCATTTACGCGCTTTAAGCTAAGCTCAAATATTATTACACATTAGCATATTCCAAAAGCACAGATTTATCTTATCATAATTATTTCCTTAAAATACTAAACTATTTTCATTACTCAAACTTTTAATAAAAAATAAAAATATTTTGTGCATTTATTAAAATATTTACATGCATGCAGCATGATTTTATAACACTTGTCATGGAAATAATAAAAATAATCTTGTAAATCACATCATTTAACACCAGCAACTCATCCTTGACAGCAGTTCACGGCCTCTAAACGCCAGCTCCACCACTTTACGGTGGTGCAAAGTAAAAGAGCTGTCGACACTTCCGTGGTGAAGCTGTGCCCTATGTTTACATGAACAAACGTGAGTATGATTTATATTTTATTTGATAATTTCATTTAAGGGACATATTTCGAAAATCGGAGAATGTGGTACCGTGTAAGAACACTTCTACTGTAGGCTGGTTAATATTTGGTTCAATATTGTGCATACTGTGGTGCCAGGAGCTTTTCTCCCGAATCGGACTTGTGCATATTTTGAGATCTGATTGCATAGCAAGTTCATTCCGGTACTTACACACCCCGTAAGAACATCCTCACGCATGCAAACATAACTGTTATGTATAGTACCTATGCCGAAACACAACACAACTGATAAGCACTTCTTAAAAAGGAAAAATGCGCATATTTATAAAAGTGGTGACGCTGTTGCCATAGTAGTGGCGCTGTCGAGTAGTGGTGGCGCTATCGAGTATGTTTTGCGCTTGAAGTAATATAAAAAGTTAACGCTTTTGGAATGAATACAAAAGTTGCTATGTTTATCATTCATTGAACAATATTCTTGTTATGCATTCTACTTGCGGAAACAAAACTCTACACGAACTACATTATCCATACTGAAAACTATTTCGAAAACAAACGGCTAGGTGCTGTCTATTTTACCATAGAACTTTAAGTATCTATAATGTGTGTCCGGTATGGATAGAAAAATTCGACCCGAGTGCACGCGCGTAAGCCGGTAAGGAGGCTGAGGCTAAGGGGATAAGGTAGTTCGCGTAGAGTTTTGTTTCCGCAAGTAGCATGCATAACCAGCATAATTTTGTTGTGTTCCGGTATAGGTACTATACATAACAGTTATGTTTGCATGCGTGATAATGATCTTACCGGGGTGTGTAAGCACCGAAATGAACTTGCTATGCAATCAGATCTCAAAATATGCAAGTCCGATTCGGGAGAAAAGCTCCTGGCACCACAGTTTGAACAATATTGAAACGAAATATTAACCAGCCTACAGTAGGAGTGTTCTTACACGGTACCACATTCTCCGATTTTCGAAATATGTCCCTTAAATGAAATTATCAAATAAAATATAAATCATACTCACGTTTGTTTATGTAAACATAGGGCACAGCTCCACCACGGAAGTGTCGACAGCTCTTTTCTTTGCACCACCGTAAAGTGGTGGAGCTGGCGTTTAGAGGCCGTGCAGTTGCTTTAAACAAACCGAGACTATATCATATTTCCGCATGGTATGGACATTGAAAGAGCATTTCATTTTCAACATCACTTTTACAGATAGAACATGTTCTATCACGAACGTCCAGTCCTGTTCATACCGGCCGATTTCAAGCCAGATCGGTGTTTTCATGGTAAATGATACTTTTACATAATATCCAGTTTCAAAAATGAACTTTAAGTTTCTAAATGTTCTTAAAGCTGCACTCTCACAGATTGAACGTTTTGACAACTTTTTTTATTTTTGTCTTGGAACGACCAAATTTTGCATTAATATATGAAAACAGAAGATAATAGACTGATGACAAAATATCAGATCGCAAATTTTCATATTTCCGCTCCAAAATTGATGATTTATGCATTTTTCTTAAACCGTTAGTAATGGTTTTAGCCAAAAAACATTAAATTTGGAATGGAAATATGAAAATCTGCGATCTGATCTTTTGTCAACAGTCTTTTATCACTGGTTTGCAGATAACAACACAAAAATTTGCTCTTTCCAAGACAAAAAAAGTTGTAAAAACGGTAACTGAGAGAGTGCAGCTTCAACGTATTGCTATCAGAACGGCGTACTCTATACACTGACGGTTAACTGTTAACTTTCTATCCAGTTATCAACATACTGTTCAAGATCTCACATCACGCTTCAAATTCAATGGAGTCGTTCATTTTAAAGATCCATATACTCCTCATTCGCAGCTTCTTTTTATAGTATCAACCACAAAGACTGCCTAGACACGAAGTGGACTATGACCTACTTCTGTAAAAATATAATATAATTGTATCACATTTCTTTATGTCTGCAAAGCGGAAACCGGAACTTGACTGCCGTTGCACTCCCCCCCCACATACACACACCAACGAAAATGAAATAAAAAAATAGATAAAAATAAAAACATAACCAAAAATGAAAATCTATATTTTAAATAAATACAATAATGGGAAGGGATTTATTTTACTAGGATGGTTTTGTAAATCATATACATTATAGCTATGAATTTGCATTTTATTCCAATGGTTTCATATGA
Organism: Mya arenaria; assembly: GCF_026914265.1. Lineage (NCBI taxonomy): Eukaryota > Metazoa > Mollusca > Bivalvia > Myida > Myidae > Mya > Mya arenaria. The sequence goes on along the minus strand of NC_069132.1, from coordinate 22,975,537 downwards.
TATGTACAAGCCGCACCTATGTAGGCGTTGGGAAATGTCAGAAGAACTACTAAAGAAGATATAAAATTCAACTTTCATGACAAGTTTAAAATGATAAAGCTGTCAACTATCATATTTTGTTTATTTTTAATAAGTCGTATCCTTAAAGATTATTGTATGACAATATAAAGAGCATGCAATGTTAATAACATCTTCTGAATTTAATTAAAGTGTGATACTGTAATGTAAAACTGTATTCATGAAGCGTTTGGTTGTAACGTTGTTTTATCGAGATGCGACAGGGGAATGGGCTATATCAGCTTCTTCTATACAGATGATAATTTACTCAAATAAAATTTGCCTCAGTACAGACGACCCAGCCAATAACGCCTTATATTGAGGCTCGAATTGGCCCATTGATGATTGCGGAGATTTTGAAAGGTCTCTACTGCATGTGGGGTTGTGGTTATCGGCAGTACGACATCCGTTATTAAATATCGAACTGGATCGACATACGAAATCCACATCATATGTAAGGCAAGTACGACATACGGCATTCAGAAAATGACTGTCAAACTGGCTAAACGAACGGCATTTTTATTACTCCGAAACCCGTTGTCCGCAAATATCGTCCGTATCTGCATTTCAAAACGGAAACCACATACCATGGGTCCGCAAAAAGAATACAAAAACTCTTTAATTGAAATGTCATCTTATTAAAATTATATTTCAATTGATTTTTAGATTTTCAGATACAACTAATTGATATGCAACTGTAACTAAGTCTAAATATTTGTAAAAATGATGCATTTCCATAAATAAAAAGTTCATATTGAACAAGATAGACTTAACTGTTCCATTTTCCGTATGTTTTGCTTTATGAAAATGTTTGTATTCATTCAAGCTCCTTAATTGATCACCAAGATCGATTTCAAAGATAATAATCAAAATGTATTGTGGTACTTGTCCAAAATCTTTGTTTTGTCAGTATTAGGTCATAATGTGACTTAACAAGAAAAATACCGAAAATCATGAGACTGAATTGCGGACATCGGTAAAATGCGTGTAAATTTTATTATCAAACCGGCAGACAGTTCGTTCAACAGTAAAATTGTTCCCGCTTGGGGACAAGAAGTAAAACCGAATAATCATTCTGAAATACATATTGACTCACGTAGATATTGCTGTAGTCTGTTCCGCGTAGGCGGACGGCCGTGGGTAGTGTCAATATGTGCAAGTAGTCGTCATAGAGGGACAGCTCCGTAGCCGTAGCGTGGTCAAGAATAACGGATTGGCAGTGGTCAGGCATCGTAAGTAACAAAATCACCACTAGGAGCGCTTTCGAGTCCAACAAGAGCATCGTCCGCATCCTGCGTCGATAAAATCAGAACATTGATATATGACAGCATTGAAAAATAATTATTGATATAATCTTCAAAACATGGCTGTAAGGTCATCTAACTTTGAACGTTTTTAGCATTTTTTTCCAGCGTTTCCTTTATTTTACTCAATAACAAGAACAATAAATAAGTACTATCTATAATAATAAAAAAACACGTATATGCGAACGTGTGGAAAGACATATACATGTATATATATTTGATTTCTTACATTATTAGAAAATATTTCACACTACAAAATTTACAATGTATTATATTATTAATAAATTTCCATTGTTATCAATTTGGTTAAATTCTTGTCACATAATTTTCGCTATAACATTTGGTATAAATTCATTTTTTTTTGTGTTATCCCATCATTCCAATTTAGGATCAATTGTTTCCTGGTTCTGTTGACGGTTAGCGTATTTCGAAGCCTATCTCATAATTAACCGGAAGGGAGTTAATAAGGTAAACATTCTTAAAACCTTCGTCACATTTGGTATTTAAGCAGGCAATGACGCCATGAACATATAACTTATCAACGGTAACACAAATTTCACTTCCCTCGCACCAATAGTTCAGTTTTAATCCCTTAAAAAATGTGTGTATTTTTTGCGCCACCAGGTATCCGTCGGCCATATTTGTATTGTAAAAATGACGTAATGGTGCACGGTCTCTTCTTCGTCGGGCATAATTGCCTTCACGTGCCGAGGTAATCTCACGGGTGGAAACGATAGTCATTTTTGAGGGAACGAATTTGGCCGTTTCGTTATAATTGGCCATCGTGCTCATAACGTCCCTTGACCATGTCTTGGGCCATTATGAGTCATTCGGGCCAATTATCACTCAATGGCCCGGCTTCGCAATGTATTTATCTTAAAATAACGTAATCTAACCGTTTGTCTAGCAACGATTTGACAGATTATTTTCTTTTTTGGATATGATCAAAACATTTATTTTACTTATAAACGGAATAAAAAGGATCGGAAAAACATTTTTCACAATTTCATCTAACCGTTTGTGAAGTCACTATTTAAATAATGCACACATCGTTGAAAGTAATGTGTTTATGAAGTAATTCTTTCTAGATATCATCAAACAATCCATTCTACTTATTTACGGAATAAAAATGATGAGTTATTCTTATTTTGGGGGAGTGGTTACAATTGACTGGTGCATTAGGCTAATGCAAAACATCTTTTATGTAAAATAAGTTCAACATATTAATGCATTAAAACTATACTTTGTTAGAAAATACTTTTTCTGCATCAACCTTTATTGAGCACCTTTAAAGGATTTCTCTACAACTATGATTGACATCACAAAATCTCACTAAAGGAGTCGATCTGCATTGCTCGAACAAAGCGTTTTAAGGATATTATTTTAACGAGATAGAGACTTTTCAATCCTGCGCTTCGAAAACAACATTTATTTTTTAGTTGTTTGTTAGTCTTGCAAAAACATATGTTGTAATATTAGAAAGGAGGCTGCCAACTTTTAGGACATCTGATATAAATGCATTAAGTTATTATTTCATATTAATTATTAAAATATTTTGAGTTGGTTCATACAAACTATGTGGGCAGCTTGTCTTTGCTTAAAAGTATTGGCACACTGTCATCAGATATTGAGAATGTGGTAATGCATTTTTCTTACAAATGTTTTATCATAATAAATTAAATTCGCGGTGTTATCAGTCGATTTATCTCAAAATTTTAATAAATACTACATTAAGCATTAGTAGCGAAGTGATTTAGTTTAATTTATGAGAATATTATTCCCTTTTCCTCAATAAGATGCAGATAAAAAACAACAACATGCACAGGCAGAAGACATCTCTACAAAAGAACGTGACGCTCATAAAATACGTCTGTCCAGAAGGGTTAAATCTGCAACTGACGTTTTCCCATAAATAGTATCATTCCTCTGTATGGTGTCTTTTATTATGTATTACTATATGGTGTGACAAGTAAGAGAATGATATCTCATATTTAACGGGGACAAATTTCAGGTTGAGATTTCTGATTTACCGGGGATAAGTGTCAGGTTGAGATCTCATACTTTCCGAGGATAAGTGTGAGTTTGAGGTTCCATACTTTCCGAGGATAAGTGTGAGTTTGAGGTTCCATACTTTCCGAGGATAAGTGTGAGTTTGGGGTTCCATACAGCAAGCAGTTTTAATCGACATAAGCATAAAAAACTTACCGTCGCAACAATATGTAAATAAAACAAGAGCATGGCATGCGACACTTATAGAATAAGTACTTTTAATAGATTACTTATATAGTTAACATAAATATTGTTAGACTATGTATAAAATTATGAAGAATGTTGTCAGTGTTAAGGTATAATATGTAAAGGTAATGCGTTATGATAATGGTGATATATAGATATATTTTTATTTATATACTGATTCATGATTAATTAATAGAAATGAGGTTCATGCCGAGAAAGATATTGATTTATAAAACAAATTCAACACTCATTCACGGAACTTCTTGTGGACTTCTTCTACAACGTGCGAGTTTATAAAACCCCAGACTTCAGAACAATAGTTAAGATCTGATAATACGTATGCGTCAAACAGATTTAACATTATATTTATTGGAAAAATATAGGCGAGGTTATCTCCACTGGAAACAGGCCAATGTTACTGTTTAAAAAATCTGACAATGTTCCTAACTGTTTTACTCAAAGCATCAGCTTATTATACATCTCACAAGGGATACAACTTTACCATCGATTCCCAACATTATCAATTTATGCCACAGGCTGTTACTTTCAATGCAATCGTAAGTTTTTTTTCTAATCAATTAAGCAACAGGACAACGTTTTCCTTATAAACTGCTTTTGAATCAACGCGTGCAAAATAAAAACAGTATCCACAGTGCTGACTTATTTTCAAACCCAAACTGAGCACCTGTTAATATACTGTTTTCTTAAGCCCACGCAATTAGTCTCTTAAAATTTCTTAAAATAACAGTAAATCATTTTGAAAAACAGCTGATAAGAGTTATCCACATGTTATTATTAGGTTTCGATTGATTGCCCTTTTTTGGATTGGGATAATAACCCACAGAGAACTTAAAAATGACTTAATGTCCACTTTATGATTAAATTGGAACTCCACGGTACAATAATTAGTAGAATTGATCCCTTAGTGTACTCGTATAATACACTATCAATAGATGCTTCCTTATCTTAATTTCTACCAGTATAAATATTATGTTTAGATCACATATTTACGAGAGCCAAGTGTGAGGATGAGATTTGATATTCACCGGGGACAATTGTGAGGTTGGTTATCATTTTAATCAGGGAAAAGAGTGAAGTTAAAATCTAACCACGAACAAGTGTAAGGTTGAGATCTAATATTTCCCGGGGACAAGTGTGAGGATGATATCTAATATTTCCCGGAGACAAGTGTGATGATGAGATCTATCATTTACCGGGGACAAGTGTGAAGTTGAGATCTATCATTTACCGGAGACAAGTATGAGGTTGGGATCTAATATTTACCGGGGACAAGTGTGAGGTTGAGATCTAATATTTGCCGGGGACAAGTGTCAGGTTGGGATCTAATATTTACCGGGGACAAGTGTGAGGTTGAGATCTATCATTTACCGGGGACAAGTGTGAGGTTGAGATCTATCATTTACCGGGGACAAGTGTGAGGTTGAGATCTATCATTTACCGGGGACAAGTGTTAGATTGAGATCTAATATTTACCGGGGACAAGTGTGAGGTTGAGATCTATCATTTACCGGGGACAAGTGTGAGGTTGAGATCTTTCATTTACCGGGGACAAGTGTGAGGTTGAGATCTATCATTTACCGGGGACAAGTGTGAGGTTGGGATCTAATATTTACCGGGGACAAGTGTGAGGTTGGGATCTAATATTTACCGGGGACAAGTGTGAGGTTGAGATCTATCATTTACCGGGGACAAGTGTGAGGTTGAGATCTAATATTTACCGGGGACAAGTGTTAGATTGAGATCTAATATTTACCGGGGACAAGTGTGAGGTTGGGATCTAATATTTACCGGGGACAAGTGTTAGGTTGAGATCTAATATTTACCGGAGACAAGTGTGAGGTTGAAGACACATATTACCGGAGACAAGTGTGAGGTTGAAGACTCGTATTACAGGGGACAAGTGTGAGGTTGAAGACTGATATTACCGGGGACAAGTGTGAGGTTGAGATCTTTCATTTACCGGGGACAAGTGTGAGGTTGATATCTATCATTTACCGGGGACAAGTGTGAGGTTGGGATCTAATATTTACCGGGGACAAGTGTGAGGTTGGGATCTAATATTTACCGAGGACAAGTGTGAGGTTGAGATCTATCATTTACCGGGGACAAGTGTGAGGTTGAGATCTAATATTTACCGGGGACAAGTGTGAGGTTGAGATCTAATATTTACCGGGGACAAGTGTGAGGTTGGGATCTAATATTTACCGGGGACAAGTGTTAGGTTGAGATCTAATATTTACCGGAGACAAGTGTGAGGTTGAAGACACATATTACCGGAGACAAGTGTGAGGTTGAAGACTCGTATTACAGGGGACAAGTGTGAGGTTGAAGACTGATATTACCGGGGACAAGTGTGAGGTTGAATATTCATATTTACCGGGGACAAGTGTGAGGTTGAAGACTCATATTACCGGAGACAAGTGTTAGGTTGAAGACTCATATTACCAGGGGACAAGTGTGAGGATGAGATCTCATATATACCAGGACAACTGTAAGGTTAAAATGTCATATTTACCAGCATAATCCCAAAGTCAACTAACACATTTGCACACAGTTCCAGCTGAAATCGCAATATCTATAAATAACGATATTTAATTAATGTTGTGTATAGTGTAAGTTCGGCGTATATAGGATCTTACATGAGTTGCCATTTTGGAATCGCGATGTATAACTTCAACTGCGAACTCGGTGAATGTTTGATTGGGAAACGTTGATTGTTTTGTACTAGTCATGACTTCCATGATTGTTTGATACTTAGCTTTTTACGAACATATAATGGGTTACTTCTTTTTCAATACCTACATAAATTATTATAAATTGTACACCTTTTGAATCTTGAAAACTTTATGAATCAGATTTTGCTAAAAGTGCTACTTTCTAAAGAATAATGTTAATCAAGCGTGTCGGACACGATGGCGTTGAGTTTCGCTTAGGAATCGTCTTAAGGCCCATCAGCACTCAAATATGAAACTTTTTTGATGTGTCTTATATACATTTACAGCGTTTAAATGCATTAAAATTAGAAATAAAATAAATTCTAAATAAGATATGCCTTTCGGTAAAATTGGAATTTTCTTACAGCAATAACAGCAGTTGATAATTTCACTGCAAATTAAGAATAGAAACTAACAACTATTTTTAAAATCATTGTAGTTACTTCTCATTATTCAAAAGTAGCTCACTTGAATGACAGAAATTATGTCAACAATGATTTATCATGAACAAGATGTGATGCGTATGTTGAAATGAAGGTTTGTTTCGAATTAAGATAATTTACCGTATATTAGGGAAATGGTTTTCCTATTTTTCAAATATTTTCTTTAAGCTGAATCATCAAACATTTACTTTCGTAATTATAAAATGAAAACAAGACTTTTTGTTATTTAAACCTCTGCCATGTTTGAGGTTTCTAGGCCCAAGCGTTGTTCAATTATTGATAGGAAAATACTAAAAAAAATGGTTTAAATCATGAGCGAGGCCCTTTAAGTTAATTTTATATATTTTAAATTCATTTAATTTTTTTTAAAAAGATATGTTTTCCAAATCATATTTGAATTTTCAGATTTTTTAACTGCTTAACCATACAAATAATAGTAATAATCATTTATTTATCTAAATTTAACCACGAATATCCTATATGTTGAAAGTCCCAGTCCCATTGTCTTTTAGTAATGCAAACTTATCGAAATGTATGTATATCCAAATGACTTCTCCCTACCTTTTTGACCTTCTTCAATCCCCAGTTTCATAACAAAAAATGCATTTATCGCAATAACAAATATGCCATAAAACCGAAATTGTAATCTTAATTTAGCGCGCACAACGTCATTACGAAATTTGCATACCACTTCACTTTCTTAATACAAAGGTGGTGGTGCATAAGCCTTTTATTACTCGCACTCTGGCAAGGACCATTCAGGGTGTGCTGCGATAAGATTGTTAGTCATTTTAGGTGTTTAGAGCATAGTACATATAGAGAGAATGTAATCCTAGTTAGAGCTACCCTGGTTCTTAATGTTTACCAAAGTATAGCACTGTCACACGGGACCCCATTTACCGTCCCTCCCAGAAGACGATGAGTATTTTTGTAAGTTGTGTGGCTAGGATCGAACGTGCGAATTTATTTTCAACTTTCAATTTTGGCTCAACTTTAAAATATTACCTTAAATTTGACCAATATGCCTGCCTACTTTTCCAGTATTTTTTTTCAAAATTGACAGTAATATGCTACGCCCTAATCTTAATCATCATCATAATCAACAACATCATCACAACTACCATCATCATCACCACAATCACAACCACCAGCACCATCATCATCCCCACAACCATCATCATCATAATTATCATCATCATCAACGTCATCACCACCGTTTTTGTTGAAATATTAGAACTCTATTTTTTAGCATTATAATAAATAGTTAAGTTAATCCTCTTTATGTGGCAAAAAGGCACAGTTGCGCCTCATATAAGCAATTTCTGCGTCGCCGCATAAAGGTGGTCGTCCTGTTTATGCGTTGAAAATCACCACAGAAACGAAAAAACACGTTAATGCGGCGATGCTAGCTGTTATGCGTCGTTACAAGCCCGTCTACAAGCGAATCAGACTGATATGCTTGGCCGTGAGAGTGATGTCATAGTGACTCGAAAACTTGGAAAATTGTTTTTAATCCACATTTGTTGTGTTTACACTTTTGACTTTTCAAATATTTCATTCAGTTAAAGGCGACCAGTGAAGTTAGATTTAGATTTTGTTTAATTTGATTTGGACATTACATTTTATTATATGGAAAATAAATGCATTAATAAAAGTTAATTGATAAATGTTTATAAAATGTTCGATCTCAGACACGAAAAAATTATAAACTTTATTTTTTTTTTAAAGAACTATTTCTAAATAGAAGGTATTTCGAAAAATAAAATACAATCAAAATGAACATTAAACAAACAAAAAATTGTTGAATTCAGTGTAAGACAGTATTTTATTTCATATAACATACAATACATAAAATAATATTGGTTAGATTTGAAGCAGGATCAGTGTAAGGCATTTTTTGTTAAAAAAAATATTATTTTTTCGAGATAATGAATCTAATGATTCGTTATAATTGATTTATGTTTGCGCTTAAGCAAATTATTACATTGTAAAGTACAATTTCTTCTTTAAACGCGTAACTTTTTCCGTTATAACGAAATAGAGGTACATTTTATCAATCCGTTGATATTCCATCAAAGCAAAATAAAAATAAGTATTTTAACCGAAAATAATTTGCGTTAACGTCTCTTAGGGGTTATCCATGCTCATTTAAAGATTACATCCATAATAATAGTAATATAATAAGTGTCTCACTAACATTGCAAATATAAAAACAAACTGGTTTAAACATTGTTCTTTCGTAAAGTTTCATAATTTAATTATTTACACAAAACATTACAGTAATAACAAAACATGATCAGTAGTATAATATAATATTATAAAAATGAATTACCTTATATTCACATATGTGTTATAACCCGATCCATGGTTGTGAATGTAGTTCCATCATATTACCTTGCTTGTTTCAGATTGAAGAAGGGAAACTTGAAAACAGTATAAACGCCGAATAATAACAATAAAGTTGAAGTTGATTTTATTTGACAATCATACAAAATAGAGAGTAGAATTTCAAGTAACATCTACTGCTCATGCATTCACTACCATATCATATTGCAAGTTAGTTTATCCGAGATAAACGCTTCAATTTTGTTGCATTAATACTCCAAAGAGTAAACATAAAATCCGACACTTCATTATTTGGACTTGTTCCGTCAATCGTAATGATCGCTGATATGGGAGCGTACTTTATTAAGACATTATTAACCATTGACGCCGTATATCAAAGGCTTCGCTCTGCCATAACAAATGGTACAAACCTCTATCAGAATGAGATCTTAATAAAATGATACGCTATTGGGAGAAACTAATTTAAACGTCCAAATGACTGAATAAAAAGTACAAATAGGCAAAAGTTTGAGGGAGTTGATGTGATTTACAAATCTTGCAAAAGATGTTCTGTTTGTTTTTCTCGATTTTCATTTCACACATAGCGAAAATTGAAGAATTAATCAGCAATATGTCACTTTTGACATAATCACAATTTTGCAATAACGAACATAAAAAAAGATATCACGGAGAAGACGCAGAGAGAAAATGAAATGTCATGAAAAGTATTTGTAACACAACTATGCTATATCTTATGACATACCATTTTGGTCCAACATATACTAGAAGTACTGTTAATCTACAGGTGCATCTCGAAATAATTACAGTCTGAACAAACGACTACGTTCGTGTTACAGTTTGTCTGATTTTGACCTAAAACCCCAAACGGACTAAGAATTCATTCCCATATAATATTTAATTTCCCAAACTCTTGTTGTAAGGATGTTATTGTTTCTGTACACAAAGAAGGGTTAACACCTGACCCTGCAAACCACAGATGTATAACTCTAGACTAAGTCACTTTAAAGTATTTTCTAAACTTGGTGTGAATTGGTTGATAAGTTTAATGACTATCGGTTTGGTTTTCCCGATAAGAATTCTACAGCTGAAGCCATTTTCTGCTTAACCCTGGTATTTGAAATGTTCTACACAACAAAGCATTGGCTTCGGTTACACGGAGAAGTACAGGCAAAACGTTCTGAAAAAGAGATTTAGAGATCGCCCATGGACATGAAATTATGATGGAACTTTTAAGAGTCGGTGTTCAATGTCTGCGAAAGAAAAATAAAAACGTTTTGAAAAAAACAACAACAAAGTGTACATAAGTGAAAAGACAAACTGCAACACAAATTAAACAACCGCCTTATAGGATTATAAACGTATGTACTTTATAGATACTATTTCATTTTTAACTCTGGAGATACAGCTCATATATACATGTATGCTTTTTTGTATTTCATTTGTTATTTGAATTATTGGCCGGGGGGCATTCAATGCAACAAATAGTCGCACTGCATCTGTTCAGCCTTCTGCGTCTGTACGACGCCATACGAAAGGCCATGGTCGCCGGAGAGGAGGTTAAATACGTAATTAAAACCCTCCTCCTCAATGGAAGCCGTTCACACCCCAAGCCAGCGACCAGTAGAGACGTCAACAAAAGTGCTTGATTAAAGTGTCATCATGGAACAGTGGAACAAACTCAAGCGTTCAATAATAAACAAAGGCCTTTTAAACGAAATGAAAACATATCATATTCTTTTTTTACTGAATGTTGGATTCCATCAACTTAATTTGGACATAATTGACTACAGATGTGATCGTATTTACGGACGGAAAACATCAAAATGGAATTATTTGGGTCAAGTCTACATTTTAACATAATAATTATGCCATCATATGTCATGCACTCTTAAGATAAGATGAATTATGTTATCGTTTTAAGGATGTGTCCACCTATTCTGCATCGAATCAAAACCATGGCGAACCTAACAATATAAACCAAAACGATCGAATTTACGATACTTTCTTGATGCTGAAATAAGTAAAACAGCTAAACAAAAGCTGAAGTGTCTCAAAACAACACTAAAAGGCCAGTTATTGACTGCCTACTAGCGAAAATACTTTAAAAGCCTCAATAGATATATTTCCATTTCTAAAAACACTTTATAATCGTAAATGTCTTAACCATGATTATCCTCATTTTTGGTGACGTGCATTATTACACTAATTTCCAAGAATGACTTTATAAGTTTTTAGAAAAAAGGAAGATTAAACGGTATTTTCAAAATTATCCGCATTTTTTTCCGCACCCTACCACACACATTTACGAGACCATTTGATAATGCTCTCAAAACGATGTATAACTGTGTTAAGTTGAGTGTAAAATATAAATCTGTTGTCTCCCTTTCTAAAATTTCTCTTGGAATAAAACGACGTCCTCTTTTGATGTTCTTCACAAAAGACGCATAAATGCTATCGTGGTGGTATCTCTTGGTGATATACAATTATTCCTGCTAGTTTATGCCAATGAGATGGTACGATTTGCAAAAAACATCTTGAATCTAGTAGCCAAATAGTAAAGGACGAAGAAATTACTGCAATCGCAGAGATTAGAGATAAATATAGCACAGAATAAAGCCATAATCTTTGAAAATGACAGGGCATCTCATATCAATTTTTATATTCTTATGGTAATCCAATAGAAGTTATAAACTCGTTAAATCACCTAGGAATCAATATGTTTAAAGATGGTAACTTCTATAGGTGTCAAACACTGACTGCTCAACGTGCATCTTTTTCAATGATTATAAATCTAAAATATTCAATAACACTGAACTTCATATTCATCAGAATATTTTTTGATGTGTCAGTAGACTAAGTACTTTCTTCTCAGAGATCTGAGGTATGAATCCAGCCACGGAGGTAGATATGATTAATTTCAAATTTTCCGCTTTATATTTTTTATGGAAAAATTTATAGCAATGCATATGCCATGGATATACACCATGCTTAAGAATTAAAAATCATGTTTTGTATACACTTTGATAGACACAACAGTTTTAGCATTCCAACAGTCATCATCATCAACAGTCATCGCTATCATTGCCATCAGTCCTCTGTAATTTAAAGAAGTAAACCTACCTTTTAGCAACATGTATCTACTTTGCTTACCAGATAAGAGAGGCTGTTTAAAAAATACTAGTACCATATATACAATTGTTTGATGTCTTTGTTTAATCCATTGTACATACAGGTGATAATATGGGGATTTGCAAAATTTACACATTTGAGATTTTGCAAATATATAGATACTTGTTTTTAGACAATCACCTTATAACCATCTCACGCGATATGGTTTTTATTATGTATCTTGTAATGAATTAAAAATAAAAGAAACCAATTTCTTTCATGCTTTACGATCAAATATGGGGTTTTAACAGTGAAATAACAACAGTGAAAATATCAATTTGATATTTTCACTGCAAAATAAGGAGTGAAAATATCAATTTTCAGAACTACTTTTAAAATCCTTTGTTGTTACATGTACTTGCATTGGTCAAAACAGAACACTGGACTTCAGTAAATTATGTCAAAAAAGGTTAAAAAAAATAAAGAAATATTTCATAAATTTAAATAAATATATAATTGGAAATTAACAACTTACCGTTTATTACCGGTTATCCCGTTTATCAAACATTTTACTGATCTTTGAAGCTGAATGTTCGAACATTTGCTTTCATTCCAAACAAATTACAGACAGAAACAACTGTTCGAACATAAATAAAATTTTATAGCATCGATCAAATGTATTTTGAACTGTTAACCGTTGTAGTACGTAAAATGAGCTTCCTGGAGAATTCACACAGCAATTTACAGATAAATCCGATATTTTTTACCCCACCCACATCTCAAAATGTGTCAACAAACTAGCGTGGCATTTACTTTTCTGGAAAACAAACATTTTAAAGCGAAACAGACTGGTCTCTGACAGTAAGATGACTGTATATTAACTTACTATAAAAACACGCGTATATGCAGTCTTAAATTAAGAAGAATGGTTAAAATCCAATGAGTATCCACATTTGTTTTGCTAACACATTTGACCTTCCAAATGTTCATTCTATAAATAGCGGCGTAGTAATTTGGTTAAAATAAAAAGTGTTTTCATTATTTTTTGGAACATTTGTGCACTAATAATACTTCATTTTTACTGTTCATAAAGCTTTGCAATAAAAAACGAGCGAATATTAAGCTATAAGAATGAATAGCAGAGAACTATTTCTCAGCAAACCGAAAGTAAAAAAGTTGACAGCTATAATTATGCATGAGGGGCGCCCCACGGGTAGCGGCGTAAAGCCCACCCTTTTCAAAAAAGGGGGTAATTCAGAAATAAATAAAAAAACAAATAAAACTCCGAAAATAAGCATAAAAGAAACAGAAAATTTGTTTATTTCAGTGTAAGATCGTATTTAATTTCACTCGTGATCATAAAAAAACTACATTTTCACTCGTGGCTTCGCCACTCGTGAAAATATGTTTTTCTATGACACTCGTGAAATAAAATACGATCTTACACTGAAATAAACAAATATCCTCTATTTCTTTCATGCTTTACGATGAAATATGGGGTTTTTACAGTGAAAAAACAACATTGATATTTTCACTGCAAAATAAGGAGTGAAAATATCAACTGTCAGAACTACTTTTAAATTCCTTTGTTGTTACATGTACTTGCCTTGATCAAAACAGAACACTGGACTTCAGTAAATTATGTCAAAAAATGTTAAAAAAATAAAGATATGTTTTATAAATTTAAATAAATATTTAATTGGAAATTAACAACTTACCGTTTATTACCGGTTATCCCGTTTATCAAACATTCTACTGATCTTTGAAGCTGAATGTTCGAACATTTGCTTTCATACAAAACAAATTACAGTCAAAAACAACTGTTCGAACATAAATAAAATTTTATATCATCGTTCAAATGTATTTTGAACTGTTAACCGTTGTAGTACGTACATGAACTTCCTGGAGAATTCACACAACAATTTACAGATAGATCCGATATTTTTTACCCCAACCACACCCCAAAATGTGTCAACAAACTAGCGTGGCATTTACTTTTTATCTGGAAAACAAACATTTTAAAGCGAAACAGACTGGTCTCTGACAGTAAGATAAAAAACATGCGTACATGCAGTCTTAAACTAAGAAGAATGGTTAAAATCCAATGAGTATCCACATTTGTTTTGCTAACACATTTGACCTTCCAAATTTTCATTCTTTAAATAGCGGCGTAGTAATTTGGTTATGTATTCATGCCCATCTTAAAATAAAAAAGTGTTTTCATTATTTTTTGGAACATATGTGCACTAATAATACTTCATTGTTTACTGTTCATAAAGCTTTGCAATAAAAAACGAGCGAATATTAAGCTATAAGAATGAATATCAGATAACTATTTCTCAGCAAACCGAAAGAAGAAAAGTTGACAGCTATAATTATGCATGAGGGGCGCCCCACGGGTAGCGGCGTAAAGCTCACCCTTTTCAAAAAAGGGGGTAATTCAGAAATAAATAAAAAAAACAATAACAATATGTTTTTCTATGACACTCGTGAGATAAAATACGATCTTACACTGAAATAAACAAATATCCTCTATTTATTTGCATTTTAAAACTACGTCTTATAAACGAATATTTACACCTCAACTTACATTCCTTAAATGAAATATCTTCGGATATGTTCGGATCGCAATTCAACAAATAACGATATACATGAAAACGATTGATCTTGTTATTATTTGTATTGTGTCATCAGGTCCCGTAAAATATAAATCAACATTTTAGAAAGTGTTAATTTGATATATTTTAAACGTATTGTTGCCATTATTGTTTAAATTTATTGTTTAAAAGTGATTTCAAGTGGTTGATCTTTTCCTGCGAATACCTTGTAGTTGTAGATATTTAAGGAATGAATTGCTTCATTTCATTTAAGAAGACCATTCATTAATCCTTTCTTACCCATTCTGTAAATAGAATGATCCAACTGTTACCCGAAACATTTTTTTTCAAATGACCTCACAATAACGCAATGTTGAATGTGCAGGTTCTACAGGCCCTCCATAGCGTGTTTTCTTTATTTGAAGTAAATATTGATGTCAATACTGAATACTCTTAAATATGTTAAATATGTGCTAAAACTTATTAAAAATTATATTAATTCCCGTATGACCTAAGTGTTTATTTAAATAGCTCATGTTTGGCAAAACAAAACACTATATTATTGATATCAATGATATGCCCAAATTGTATTGTACGGTAAACATTAGGCATCTTTTTGAAAATGAGGTAGCGAAAATCAAAGACGATCGTTAAAAGAAGTGTATGATATGTTTAAAAGTAGTAGCACATAAATTTGACATTGAAACAAGCAGATAAACATGTATGTAGAGTCGGTTGAGTCGATAGTACTTGAATTTGTTGTTCTTCAAATATGATAGAAGATTAGTCTCACTATAATTTTATGTTGTGCTGTTCACTTTACTATGGACTAACTATCCAGAAAAACAACAACCTGACCGTCTGTAAATATTTTAAAGCTTTTTCATATTATCCACCTCAACCGAAAAAAGTTAAATTTGGCCAAACAATACCCTGGAAATGTAACTGTTTCTTAAATACTCACTACATGTGTTTCATTCTTATAATATGGCATTCGCATTTTGTGTTACATTACCAACCACGCGTTTTTGCACATTTCGCACATTGCCGCTATTTTTCCTTACCGCGGACGTTATCTTTTATATTTAATTTTCACAATACGCGACGATTGAAGCATGATGTCCACCACATTCAAACGCCTTGAGCCACCCCGATACGCGGCGATGCAATGTGCTGATTAACGGTTATTAAGGTAGCTGTCAATTTTTGAAGGCTTTTACTTTGTTCCCGTTCTATACATATAATTCTTACACTCATACAACCTCGATCCTTTATCTAAAAATCTGTGTTCGTACTTAAACGTAGTTTGATCCCTACACATTATGCTTTGCAATTGTGAAAGAATTAACACGTTAAAGTCACCTTGTTCGAATTCTGGATTTCTAATGACTTTGTTAATCTGATTGTGAATGAGTACTTTATTCAAATACAAATGCTCATTTTGGGCAATCGTTCGACCATGGTTTGTGTTCACACAATATTCCAGCGACTGAATTATCAAGTTTGGGGGGGGGGGGGTGAGAATTTTATCCTCGCAATCAAGTGGAATCTTTTCTGCGAGCACGGTTCAATTTACATGGACAATCATCTATCTGTACCACCTTTACCTGTTGAAATACCTGCATATCGCGGTAAGTCGCATCTCGGCGATACTCCGTGTGCATATTCTCGGAAGTCGTACACGGTAGCAGAGATGAACACGGCGATGACGCGCACCACCGCGTTTGTTTCCGCGGAATATATCGCCGCGATTTCCCGCGATCACGCAATTTCTTCCGCGGTTGCTACGCGTTTTCTTGCAACACAACGCGTGGCTGGTAGTGCATTTGTAAATGATTTTAGTATGTATGTAGACATGACTATGTTTAAATAGCCATTGGCACTTCATGCCGTGTTTGCTAAAAACTGATTTTGAACTAAAGTAAAAATAAAAGCTACCGGTTCATTGATGTTTATTACTGCAACATAATTCTATCAGACAAAACGTGAGACGTTTTTTACGATCTTTAAACATGAAAATGGTTTATGTCACATGCCCAAATTTGACCAAAGACCAGCACAAGCTACCAATTAATCTGACTTCACAAATGCATGAGTTTCATCAATGTTCACAAATGCCAAACACAACGTATTGTAAGTCGGACACGGCTTTTTTGTCAATAGCATATCCTATTTATTAGCGGTTAACCGATCGCCGACCAAACTCCTTTTTCTGTTCGTCTGCTATTAGATTGCAGAAAGTCATAACCTTTCGTTTTAGAGTTCTCTTACCAATATAATTATTATCAGTTCACTACAAACACAAACTACCAGCTACTCAAATGTATCTGAGTCATTTTAAGAAAATTTCAACGTAAGCTACCGTTCAGCGGTCTCAACTTTTTCCAGCCCGGAAGTGCTCTCTCGCGCTTTAAATTGAGTGTACGCGGACAGATGGATGGAATTTCCATTGCCATTTGTCGGTCCAGTGTTCGTACGTCTGTGTGTGCCGGGGTCTTGTAAGCCGTCCTGTTTTGTTCTAGCATTTTCCGGGTAGGTTCGTACATGTATATTGTGGGAGTATGCTTTGTATATGTCCCAAACTTCGCTGGCAAACGGAACTATTATGATGAAGATTGTTGCTAGAAACGCCCAAACTTTGGACAGATTGACCTGAAAAAAGCTTACTATTTTACACACGTGTATATACGTTGTGGGCTAAGAAAAACAAAACAAAATCTCCAAGCTATAAGGCAATAAACATAACCGACATATTTCTAAGTTAATGGTTCAAGCGTGCTCTATTTACTTGTGTGGTGTATAGCAAACCCACATACCCTCCTAACGAAGCAAATCAGAGCATATAACGTTAAACAAAATTCCTGATTACCAATACGATTGCGTGGTTTTACCAAGATCGTTTCGAGTACTAACTATAGAGTACAACGCTGTTATTCTTCGTTTTTTTGTAAAGTTAAAAAGTTGGAATAAAAATTACTGCACGACCTGAGAACCTATGTAACCATGTGCTCTTGTGCCCAACTTCCTGTTTACAACTATATAGAACCGAACCCATCACCAGTAGTTGTATTTGTAGTAATATGCTTATGTATACCACATCAAAACGGTATGATACAAATATACCAAACCATACCCAGTTGAAGAAGGCCTGTTCAGACATGACGCCCACCGCTACCATGATGGCGGGCCACACTAACACAAGGAAGATGCTGAGACCAATAGATGCGAAGATGGACACCAACCGCGCGCCCCGGAAGGCCGCCTGCACGCAGGCAAGGGGCGGCCTGTTGTCCAGCCGATAGGCACCCTCTAACTTCAAGTCCCTAGCAAAAGAAATGTTTAAGTTAGCATATCAATTCATATGTATGTATTCATTTAAGTACGACTAATAATTTCTAAACACTTATGTCAATACACTAACGATACAATTCTCTTTATTCGCAGCAGGGCTAACATTTACGTGTATGAGTCACACATGGGGATTGTATGTACACCTTACCCTAATAAGGCAATCAGACATAGTCCGTCACCGGAAACCTACTTTACTAATACATGTTATCCTCAATACATATATTTACTTACTTTGCATACAGTTCCGTCCAGGGACTGAGTGGGTTGTCTATATCTCTAGTTTTCTCCCAGACTTCCTCGCCATCCTTGTTGGCACCGGAAAACAGACTGACCAGCACCGCGATAAGCGCGCCCGCCAACAGGGACACTAGATTGCCCGTCAGACTAGGCACCTCGCGAGCTGAAATACGAGGTTATTATATATCGGCTAATATCTACATGTTAGGTTACTTTTAAACATCTTTTCTATCATTTCCACTGTTTCCACATATTTAGGCTATCGTTTGTAAACACTAAGGTTTTCACATCCACTGTTTTTGTTCAGTTTAACATAAAGTGAAATAGGCATCTGAACACAATTAGCACAATATCTACACACAGTAAGGTTTTTTCTATACACAGATTATACTATACACACAGGTAAGTATCTACACATTTAGTTTTTTTTAGATTATCTACCAATTGGTAAATACCTACACACAGGTAAGTGTCTACACACTACGTCGTACCCACACACACGTTAGTAACTACACACTGGTCAATATCTACACACAGGTTTGTATCTACACACTGGTCAATATCTACACACAGGTTAGTATCTACACACTGGTCAATATCTACACACACGTTAGTATCTACACACAGCAAGATTAGTATCTACATACAGGTTAATATTCACGCACAGCTAGGTTAGTATATACACAAACTGTGGTTATTGTCTAGACAGATTAGTATTTTTATTTTATGCACATTAAGGTTATCATATACAAACATGTTGGTATCAACACACAATTAGGTGACTGTCGACAAACATGCTAGTATCAACACATATTTAGGTTATTATATACACACAGGAAAGTATCTACACACAACAATCTTAGAATCTACATGTATATTACTATAAACAAACAGGTCAGAATCAATAAACATAAATATATACATAAAGGTCAGTATCTACACACAGCTAAGTAAGTATCAATACTCACGTTAGTATCTACGCACATTTGGGTTAGTATCTACGCACATTTGGGCTAGTATCTACGCACATTTGGGCTAGTATCTACGCACATTTGGGCTAGTATCTACGCGCATTTGGGCTAGTATCTACGCACATTTGGGTTAGTATCTACGCACATTTGGGTTAGTATCTACGCACATTTGGGCTAGTATCTACGCACATTTGGGCTAGTATCTACGCACATTTGGGCTAGTATCTACGCACATTTGGGTTAGTATCTACGCACATTTGGGCTAGTATCTACGCACATTTGGGTTAGTATCTACGCACATTTGGGTTATTATCTGCATACAAGTAGGTTCTACAAATTTCACGCAAAATACACACAAAAAGGGAAAAGTTTTAAAAGTAAATGGTTATAAACGATTTTTGAAATTAAATGTACTTATTGTTCGTATTTCTTAGTGAGTATATATATAATGTAGTAAGAGTCCGATTAAAACAAATTAAAATTTACGTCTACTTTACTTAATTTACATTTGGTATAGTACGTTACTTTGCAATACTCACTAGCATTTTGTCCGAACTGTTCGAGGCCGCCGGCATACGTGGCAGTGACACTGATCCAGGCGATAACGGCGAGGACGGAGCCGCCGATACTTCCGGTGACCATGGCCAGGGCGGTAAGGCGCTCCCAGAACATGGACAACACGATGGGAGCCACAGCCGAGTTGATGATCACACCCATGAACAAATGGACCATCGTAAGGTTCAGCTGTAAACGCATTTATGAATAAAATTATGGCATTAAGGCGTCAGCTGATCTTAAGTCATTTGTATTCACATGCTTATGATTAAAATTTGCTTACATGCAAATGTGTTCATGAACTTGCTTATCGATGGACAAGGCGTAAGGGGTCTATTTTGATGTGAATGCACCCATAAGCTTGCTAATCGCCAGTTTCAGATGTTAAAGTACTCCTTGACATACGTATATTTTAAGTCAGTTGCCTTATGGAAATAGCCATGGAAGCGTTAATCGTTAGGCATAAGTTCAAATGTGAATGTATTAATTAGCTTGGTTATCGCCCATGTCAGTTGGACATACTTGTTGATCGTCAGTTTAAGCGAGGTTCATTCGTGGACGTATTCGTGAAGTACAAGCGTGAATAGTAATGGATGGAATATGTGTCTGTAAGTACACGTACTTGCAAGGTACCTAATGTTCGTTCAAACCAATTGTTCACCCATCCTGTGAAACCAGTGTTAGCAATTTCGTGATGATTTTCCATCACACAACTGACATTTTATGTTGATATGCTGCTTCATTACAAGGAAACAGGCATGTTTTTACCAATTTATCAGCGATATTGATAGTGTGCATGGTTGCGCCATATTTCATACAGAGGTGATTAATTTCATAGAGTTTATGAAGGTCTTCTCGCCTCCTTGATTGGCTGCATTATGCCTTGGTCCCGTTATGGCGCCTTGACGACTTTTAAATGCCATAAATGACACTCGACAGAAACGTTTACAATTCCCAGTCACATTTAGATTCTAGCGGAGTTGAAAAACAGACTGAGTTACAAGAAGATCTTATTTTTTTTTTCGAAGCGACCTTTTGGTTCTTAATCATCAACGATGGAAAGCATCGATTCACTGAATATAACTTTTCCTGGTTTAACAAGTACTATTCTCTAGTTACGTGTTTCGATATAACAACGCTGGTACTAAACAAGCGTTCTCAGATATGGATTATAACAATTCTGATATTTCTCATATTTTGTACTTAATTGTTAGTATGAATAAAAATAATCATACTTAAGTTACTGCATTCATAAAATATTCCTAAAGTAGTATTTTAAAGCAATTCGTAATTAGCCGAGAAAAGTAAGACTACACCCTTTGCAAAATCAGATATCATGAACTATACAAAATTGCAAATATTTTACCCTAAGTTACATTTTCTTCTAGACGGAACAGCGTGAATAATTTTATGTAAGTTTCTAAAGTGGGTGAACCATTGCTTCTGCAAATGTTCTGCCATTTCAGTGAATTTGACTGAGTATGTATGGCACGTAAATTATCCTAACAATAAACTGAACTTTTGAATTTTACCAAACTGATTTTAAAATTAAAGGCATAACCTTGTTTCTTCTGAAATAATATTAAAAAACAGTCAGTATTTCTAGAGTTGTTACTTGTTTCAAAAATCCGGGAGGAAAAGGGTCCCTAGCCTATACACAAGCTGATTTTGTAAACCACGTTTATAGTTGCGTTTACTTGCAGTCAAGGGTAAATGTACCTACACGTGTACATACCCTCATAAGTGTGCGACGTAAATGGGGGAGTTTCGACATTAATATAAGTTATTTAACGTTTTATTTAGTTTGCACAGGTGTCGTAAAATGCTCGTAATATTATGACCGAAACCCACCTTGAGTGTGTAAAGTAGAATGGTGAGAGGGATGATTGCCATGGTGACCCAGAGCAGACACCAGTTTTTATGGTGGCCTAGCAGGTCCGTGTACTCCCGGAAGTGACCGTGCACGCGACACTGGTAGGGTGGCTTTAGAGCCCGCTTGCACATCGCCCGGTGCCTGAGAAAACAAATGGAAATGAATTATTAACCCGGTCCTATTTATATTTAAGCAGTCAAAGAATTTGAGCTAATAAAACAATTGATAATGAACATTCAGATGTTCTAACGAAGAACCAACAAAAACTACATCGAGAATATACTGGTGGATGCTCAGACGATGGGTACAGTTTTCTTCGAATATTTATCATTCCATGCATAGCATTAAAACGTAAATTGGCCATACACATGTATGATATTATATAAAGATCTGTGAAAACAAACACCATCACCTAAACCGACACCGCAAAATGAATTTTCTTTTAGTATAACACAACAAAAGTATTCTGCCACATGCAATACCTGTCGTCATGGTTACAGTCCTCACAGACGGTCATACTCTCGCACGTGCATTTGTCTCGAACGCTGGCTAGACGACCCCGGCTCCGCCCACACAGAATGCAAGAGTTAGCATCATGCACCAGTCGGTATGGCTATAGAAAATAATAGAACAATAATTATCTAATAGAAGTTCAGACATTGCTTATTGTGCTCTAACTAAACTGATACCTTCTTATTAGACAACAATTATACTTTAAAAAAGAAATATCTAGAATTGTAAGCATTGAGCAAAAATTGTACGAGCTTCGTCAACATTTTAACTTACATAATTTATTATTTATGTTAGACAATACATCGTAAATGACAAGGCATCTTTCACGTTTACAATATATCCCTAATCAGTGCATTATAATCAGGGCAAAGCCCAGGGGACATCAACTTAGAGCCTTAAGTCGTCTGTCCTACATACAAAAATCTATAAATCTAGTTTGTTACGGCTTTGTCTTTTAACTTTCAGCGCAATTTCATAAATGAAGTATATCATGTTTTTGTAGAATAAGCTACTTTATTACGAAAATATCTAATATCTACGTATAATTACTTCATTGAACACAAGCTCCGCGATGAGCTTTACAAAGTTTACGTAGAACCAACCTTACACTTGTGGTAATTACACCGTGGAATTGATGTTGTCCATAGTAATAAACTCAATGTATAATCAAGAATACTGTGCTTTCTTCGTTTCGCCAATAAACCTTTTTCACATCTCTTGTTTTCATTTTAGATTATAATTATGATATAAATTTCTATACACATCATCGGACTATATATAGATGCATATACAATCATTTATCACTAAAACTGCCAATGACAACCATCAGACGAGTCTGCTTGCGTTTCAACCACACACATTCAGAGAAGTATTGTTTTATCCACGTCTAAAAGCATATACAAATGTACCTTTGAAGTGGTAGAACTTTGTTCGACTGAGTGGTGGCCACGAAAGTTTAATACAAAAAGTAACGACCTATTTGTTAAACTTTAAGATCATTTCTGAAGGCATTTGCTATGGTCGGTTTGTCCACACATTTATGGTCATATGTGTATTAAAGTACACCCAGTCCGAGTCAATCGTATTCATTTACCATCACATTACTAGGAAATACTAACCCTTATATAAGCTGTATACTTATCCTTGCAGTATAAATGTATTGGGACACAATAAACTACATTAAGCCATATATGTTCCAGTCTCTATAAATATGTACAACTATAACGTTTTATCCGAGCGGAGTTGTCGCTTACCTTAAGGTAGAGCATGTATATGTCATAGACGAGAATGGAGGTGACGGCCACCACTTCCGCCGACCCGGTGGAAACGGCCGCCATAACCACCATCACGATCAATATCATCTCGCCGCTCCGCCCGAACAGCCGCTGAGCCACCACCGGAAGCACCAAACCTGCAGGAGATTCAAAGTGTTAAGCAGACGGTCTCGATAATAAACTATCTAAAGAGCGCTAAGAAACTTCTATAAAGCTTTATTTCAATTTAATAATATTTTATTGCATGAATAAAAGTACAAAACAAACAAATATGGTTGGTTATTCATGAGTAAAAATAAAGCCATCATTTCGTTATTTTCTGAAAATAAGAATTATTGCAGCCTTCTTGTTGAAGATGCAACCGTATCAGCAATATACGTGACTAAGAAAGAGAAGTGAACCTTAAACCGAACCTTGTGGGACTCCAGCTGTAATGCTTAGGATTAAAGAAAGAACTAACTACAAAACCCCTTGGAGATATGTTTAGAAGATAATGACATAAACATCTTATTACGTTTCCTGAAATTTCGTATTCATGGAGTTTATATATGAGACCACGGTGCCAAACTCTGCCAAACGCTGTGGAATAACAAAGAAATTACATGTACAAGTTTGATAAAGATGATAAACAGTCTAGTGGCCAGGAATAAAACCCAACTTGTGCTTGTAAATAAGAATGTTTTGGTGCATACGATAGTATACTTGTTTTAAAAAATCATTCCATCACCTTTCCAGCACAACTAATAAAATACAAAGGCCTATAGAAGTACACAGAAGTGCGGTCACAATTGTTATAAAGAGGCATTACATTTCCAAGTTTCCATTTGTGTTATATATTATTTCTCGACTAGATCTATTAAATATAATGCCCGTTGGAATTCTAATAGTGGATGAAGTTTATTATTCCATCAGGACCACTTTCCTTATTAATACCAACGTTATCGAGGACTTTTACTTCAGTCTCAGTAATATTGACCTAATTTACACATTTATAGCAAATTATCAGAACAATGGCACTATGATAAATTCAACGACTAAAACATTTTTACACGTGCCTCTGCAGAAAACTACACAGCCCCGTTAACAAAGTAGAACGTATTATTTCTAGAGCAATTCTTCCGATCTTATTCAAGGCACTATTGGCTGTAGATCATATACTTTCATCTTCTTTTCGTAAACCCCGTACTGATGTCCATTCTAGGTGGTAAAATGACATTGTCCCTGGAAGGGAGCGAACCCGCAACCTCAGGTGCGAGGCGGACACTGACATCACACCAGTTTCACCCTTACAATGCTATAAAGAATCATATAATTAATTTCATGAATGCCATCAAAAGGGAATATTGATTCCATTCGAATTTTGATGATTTTTATAAATAAAGGTAAACAAATAACTGAAAAACGGAAGTACGTACTGGGATGGGGTGAAGAGAAACATTCATCTTTGTTCAAGAATAACTCTTTTTGCGATTCTTGAACATGGTTTCTAATTATCATTTACACTAAGCTTTTAACGGCTATAATCAAACTTTATCCAAACTCGGAATGATCTATCTGAATTGTTGGCCGTTGGCTAGATCGATTACTTATTGATACGAACGAACACGAATATAGATGCACGCCATTCAAATAAATGTGATTTAAATGAATTGTATGGCAAGGCAAGATTGATGCATAAGCTATTACAAATCTCATAATGGTGTTCAACTACCTTTTTCCAAGTTAATTTAGTACACGCGATGCAATTCTCTTATGGTATTCCAGTCATTAATATATTCGCTCCTCATAGCTTATCAGAATTACTTTGCGTATTTTAATTCGGTCTCGCACCTTACTTGATTACATTCTGTGATATATGTACTGTACTGTACTGTACTGTATATTGGTTTATCCTGTGGCTTTACCTTAATTCTGTTCTGTAAGGATGGTTAATATTCAGTTTTATTATACGCCTGTCAATTTCTTTTTCCATATCCCAACAGTTAAAATATAGCATGCTGTTATCACCATACTGTCGTTTTCTGATTCTGTATCATGCTAATACCGTGTGTAGTCTAGGAACTACTGCGTCGCTTAAAATAGCGTGACAAAAATAACTGATAAAACCTGTCAAATTATAGATACATAACATTACCTAATTTTACTCAAGCCACCAGAAGCATGCAAACATGCAGGCACATGGTTCTTCAAAGAAACATGAAGATAAGCACGAAGCAGAGAACACTTCCAATCAAACTAGATAACTAGTTGTTGCCAATTTGAAGTTCATCATAAACGTGAGCAGCTCGATAATACAAAGAAGAAGGCGAATTCGCGTCATCGATAGTAATAGCGATTGACTCACGAACTTCATGATGATCGTCAAAAAATCCCACGGACATTCACTTTGTTAAAATGGCCGCGTTACGTCTTCAGGAAATGACGATCAGGCCAGAAAAAATACCTGTGTTTCCGGTGACCCGACCGATTCTATTTTTTTCTCGCCGACTCTAATAATTTTTTAGACATAAGGCCACTACTTTTATTTAAATTGGTTTACGAAACCGGCGGGTCTAATTTTCCGAAAAGTACAAAAAAAAAAAAAAAAAAAAAAAAAAAAAAAAATGAATTTGACTTTTTTTTTCAAAATTATTTTCCCGACCGTATTGATTTTGGTGCGAAACGAAAGAAAAACGAACAGGTAAGATTACGAATGCAGTATATCTCGACTGGTTTGTTGTTTCGTAGCCGTATTCGCCAATTTATAGTGATGGCATGTGAGCCAGTCAACTGTTATGGCAGCGCCGTTGGCAATGGCGGAATTGACGATAGCAGTCATTCTTTGTATGAAATAATTAATTAAAATATGCAGGAGTTGTTAAATAAAAAGAGCAAAATACATTGGCAAATTTAACAGCCGACACAAACAATAACTGTCACGTGATTGTTGTTTTACCCCGCCAATTTAGGTCATGAAAATATTGTTGTTTATAGATGAAAAATAAAAGTGTCAGCGGCTGCCATCGAATAAGTAGACACAAATATCTGTAAATTATATGTGAGAAAAACATTTTATAACATTTTATGGTTAAATATCAAATAACAGTGCATTTAGTGTGAACAGGGAAATCGAAAGTAAAATTTCTAAGTTGACACCGGAGACCTAGTTTCACAAGTTCGGTCGGTTGGGTTTATGGATTTTAAATCACAAAATGGTTTGGAAATACTTGTCATTGAGTCCATGTAAAGTTTGTGTTTATTCTAGATTACATGTTTATTCATGTTTGGGTTAATATTAAGAGTAAAAACAATGAAAGAGTTGAACACATGTGTCAATGACATTTACTAATGCCAGAAGTTGTGTGCAAAACATTTAGATAAAACAACACGGAAAACTATTTTGAATAAGTCCATTTAAATTTGCAATGAACATGATATTTCACTATAAATGAGATTTGTTGTTGTAACCAAAGAATACTATTTAAAATGGAAAATAAACAATCATGAAGTATAGATGCCTTCTGAACGCATGATACACAAAATGGCTGAGTTGGAAGAAGATGAAAATATCCGATACATAATTATGGATTTCTCTGTTACTATCATTGGTACATAAAGTTAAGTCACATGCTAGATTTATTATCTTGCTATGTGTTTTTCATGTACTGATGTGGTAATTTGCTGCAAGATTTGAATTTGAAATGGATTTGGTGAACATCCCATGGTAAATGTCCCGGTCCGAAAATATCCGGACTTAGCATGGATTGGGTTACACACAACTAGGACCACGCATTGTAAAGGTTATTAAAACTCAAATCTAGATCTAGTTTGGTTTTTAGTTTTTCAGGAATCGTTTTCACAATATTAAAGCTCAAATGTCTTCATCAAATGTTACTTCCTTATTTACAAAATTGGAAATTATTTCACTTTATTGACATTTTCCAATATTGAAATAACTGAAACAATGTTTAGAAAATGTAATGTATTGTCTTAATACAGTGCAATTTTTGTGTATTTTAATGCATAAAATTCGCCTTCCCTTTTTTCCAATTTAATATTGGTCAGTTTTTAAGTGTTCTGCATTCACTTTTGCTTTAGCATACCCTTAAAGCTAAACAAATGTCTTGCTGAGTAATATTCAATGTAAATAAAAAGTGTAGTTTATACATGTAAACATGTTTTATAGTCAATTTCATTGATGTTTTATATGCACAGAATGTAAGATTTAAACTGTGTGTTTTATTAGAACTTTGAAACTTTGAATGTAATAAAACATGCTTTAATAGCAGTTTAAAAAATTAACATGTCAAGTAAATGCTATATATTTTCAATGTTTTTATGTTGTTCTCTGAATTTCACCCTTTAAGAGTATGTTTTGTGACTTCCCCCCCCCCTTTTTTTTCGACCACCCGGTGGACATTTTTTCCAAAAATTCTTGTAAACCAAAAAATAAAAAAGGAGTGGCCTAAAAGTAAAATTATTTTTTTTTAAATTCTTTCGTAAAAAAATATATTTCTTCAAATATATCGTTATTATTTTCGTTGTTAATGTCCCCGGAGGATGTACTTTCATTCCTGATTATGTATTATCGAGACGGAAAAACAAAATGGCGGAGGGCGGCGAACCCTGTCCGATATTTTAAAATTGGCAAACGCATGTTTACGGTCAAAACACGTGATTGATCACCGGAGATATATTTTGCTCTCTTTTTAATGAAAATATTTTTTTCGCGGTGTTATTTATCCATATCCATGTCCAAATTAAAACTTACTTTTTTACGATAAGACTTTGCGTATATCATGCAAGCTTCTTACGATTAGGCTTTGCGAATTCATGCAGGCTAACTGCCAGGTTCCAATACACATTTCATTAATCGTTATATTAATTTATTCGCAATTATCAATGGTTATTTATTTCGCCTTATTTAAGTTATTTAAGTGAAATCCAAACAAAAACCTGCGAAAGTTGATAACTCATTTATTGAAATGTGTCGGCTGCAGATCAAACGGTACAATTTGTGACGTCAGAGCACGAGCGGTGATAAGATCAAAGGCGTGTGGCTATGGTTTGTATCTAATTCGGTCAGTGGGATACCGTATGATCCCATTTGATTGCCTGGATTTTGCCTAGGCTGGTACGAAAATACCATACGATCAAAATAATAATAATCAATAATCGTCGTCTGGGAATCTTAAAACAATGACCGAAATGTTTGAATTCACCATAAATATGAATGAAACTTGATTGTATTAATGTACGAAAAATAAGATACGTAAAATAAATCCATATCCGCGTTTACTTGTTCTTATTTTAACATACATCCCCTTGAATGCCCAGTTTAAGGAGCTCACAGTTGACAGAAAAATCGGCGATTTTCCTCAAGCGAATAAACGAGTATTGTATAAAAAAACACACACCAGATTTCATGGGCAAAATTGGCGGGAAAATACGGAAGTCGAAGGTAAGGAAATGATTTCAGACATTTAATAATGCTGTTTAATCAGACTTTTTGTAAATAAGACAGAAATTTGCATAATATGGTATTAAAAGTGTAAAAAAAAATCCAGACCTACCGACCCTATTTTTTCGCCATGTCACCGGAAACACAGGTATTTTTTTTGGCCTTAGTGCATACTCGTAAAAAAAAGTACCGTTGAAGTTTGTTATTTTGTGCTGTGACATTTGCTAATAATGTATTCGTATATAAGCGTCCTATCGTAATATCCCCTATATAGCTCGTGTTGTTTTGAACGGTGGTAAATCTTGTTATTTACCTCAAGACCTATTTATGAGGATGTATGTTTGTATGTCAGATGGCAATATGGCAAGAGTACAATTGATCAAATTTTATGTTTCTTCTCGGGCTTATTCCTGTGTTTATTTGGGTGTGAAAGTTTATTTATATTCGCTCTCGGGCAAGGCCCATTCGGCGAGTGCTGCGGTCAGATTGTTAATCATATTACATTTTTTGGAGCATAGTGCACAGACATACAGTTAAAATAGTTAGAGCTACCTTGTTTCTGTAACGAGCACCAGTTTACAGCACTCTATTAAACGCCCCTACCGGAAGACTTTTATATTTGTTTCGTTGTGCGGCCGGAAATCGAACCTCTGGATTGACATTCAAGTGTATTACCACAAACCACGGATCCGCGGCTGTGATTGGACGCCTTTAGAATAAATATCATTGAAAAATTGCCTACATTAAATCACGCTTGAAATCCGTTAGATTGCTATGTGTTCTTCTTACAAATGATCACTTGACTAAGCTCAATGACTAATCTGACATGTTGTGTTTTTGTAATATATAGACAAATTACACGAAACATGAAGCGCTTACATTCAACACACCGAATGAGTGTACATGTATATCAACAACAACAACAACAACAACAACAACAACAAATATCTTTATTACACTCAGGTCATACATACATGACAACATTAGGACAAATAAGTTTAGTCAGCAGTTTCAATAGAAGCTTAATTATACTAATACGAAGAAGGGAGGCTTTGTCTCGAGTGGCGGGAATAAAATGGTTTTGTATTTTTTTCATGGTCATACATGTATCGAATTTATATCTTATCATGGAAAAGAGGGAGACAGTTATTTTAAATATCTTTACAAAATATGAGGGATAAAAGGGATATTCAATATAGTGCCAGATTTCAAAGTCTGTGTCTTGGACAAGCATATCGTATAAATAAATTACAAACGTTATTAGGGAACTCAGTATAATTAATTTAATTTAACAAAAAACCTAGAGAAATTACACTGGCTGACATGCGTTGCGTATTAAATGTTTCACAAATAAGGCTACTCTTGTCAATAGTTTAACATTTGTGCAAGTTAACAGTTCCTTGTATTTGATTGTATTTGGCCTAATGAAATAATAGGTTGGTAGGTATTTTCTTCTGACATTCGAAAAGGATGGGCAGACTAGTAAGAAGTGGTATTCATCACCAAGGTCTGACCTACAAATATGACAGTATCTTTCTGCGTAGTAAACATTATTATACCTTCCTATTTCTATCGGGAATTTGTGGTTCGCCATACGGAATTTACTCATAAAGAGTTTCAAATTAGGAGCAAGATTTAAAAAGTATTTTTCTAATTCGAGGGTTTCCTTGAACAGTGAGTAGTTTTTGCCTATAGAAGAATTATTCATTACAGAGTGCCAATCTTGTTTAAACTGGTCGATAAGGACTTGTTTAACACATTTATGTAAATTAAGGTTTGTATTTGTAGATTGTTCTAACCATACATTGGAAAACCCAGTATTATCTAAAATTGATTTGATGTGATCTGTCCATTTAAAAGATCTGGAATTATCATTTTGCATAGACTTATAGCAAATATGTGATAATTTAGTTTGTTTACCTCGAAGAATGGATATCCAAAATTTTATCATTTTACATTTTATGGTAATTTCTAATGGGTATCGTCCAGTTTCACCATACAGCATATAAGCAGGCGTGCTCATTTTAGTTTTTGTTATTTTTCTGAGAAAACTAAGATGAACTTGCTCAATAATTTTTAGGTTTTCATAGCCCCATACCTCAGCAGAGTATACTAGTATTGGCAATATTGTATGGTCAAATAATTGTAATTGTAAGTCTGTCGGTATATCTAGATTGTAAATACGTTTATATAGTAAGTGCATTGCCTTTTTGGCCTGTTCAACTAAATGTTTTTTTTGCGTTAAGAAAACTTCCAGAGCTTGAGAAGAATACTCCTAGGTATTTATATTTAGTAAGCGTTTCTATTATATTTTCTCCTATTTTGAAATTATAGCGAGTCGGCCTATTAGTGCCTAAAACAACTACCTTTGTTTTATCGATATTGACCTTTAAATCAAAAGTACTGCAATAGTTATCAAAATCATCAATCATTTTTTGCAAATCTGTTTCAGTTTCGCTAAGTAGCGATGTATCGTCAGCGTAAAGTAGGGCGAGTATTTTTAAATAGGTAACCAAATTTTGTTCGTTGCGTATGCTTATTTCGACTCCTGTATTGTTCAGATTAAGAAGGTAGGATGCCAAATCATTCAGAAAAATTGCGAACATAACCGGTGACAAATTTTCTCCTTGTCGGACCCCCTTTTTACTTTCAAAGAATGGTGATAGTATGTTATTATCAACGGAAACACAGGATTTGATATCGCTGTACAAGTTGTATATCATACGAATGAATTTGCCTGATATGCCATACAGGAGTAGTTTTCTCCACAAATAAACTCTGTTAATATTGTCAAATGCAGAGGAAAAATCGACATAACAGCAGTATATTTTTTTCTTTCTAGCACGTAGTAGATCTATAAGTTTATACAAAACAAAAATATGATCAGTCGTTGCATATTTTGCTCTAAAACCGGCTTGATTTTCTTCTAGTATATAATGTTCTTCCAAATATTTGTTTAATGTATTATTTAACAGCGATGTGAATAATTTTCCAAGATGACTTAAAATTGTTATTGGTCTGTAATTTTTACAATCTTGCGGGCTTCCTTTATTTTTAAAAAATGGGCCGAATAATACCCGCTTAC
Source organism: Mya arenaria (assembly GCF_026914265.1). Classification (NCBI taxonomy): domain Eukaryota; kingdom Metazoa; phylum Mollusca; class Bivalvia; order Myida; family Myidae; genus Mya; species Mya arenaria. Next base: position 22,943,413 of record NC_069132.1, on the reverse strand, counting down.
CAAACTTCGGGTATATGACCGGTCTCCAAGATAATATTAAATAATTTTACATAAATTGGCATAAGTGATGAGCACGTAGCTTTAATGTGTTCGTTAAGGATACAATCAAAATGAGACGGGCATTTTCCGTTATTCAAATTGTTAATACACTTTTCAAGTTCATAACGGGAGAACGGCCGATTTAGTATGACATTATTTCTTGTGCGGTTAGGAGGCAACTCGAAAACTTCTTGATTGCTACTATCATTCAGATTTTTAAAATGGTTATACATATCTTATAAGGGGGGGGGGGGGGGGGGGGGGGGTAGAGCACTGCGAGTTTTTTTATTCACTCTGTTAAGATACGACCAGTACTCTTTGGGTTTGTGAGTTTTTAAATTACGAAGTTCACGCGCTGTTATTTCTTTATGCGTACTTTTATAAGCGTGACTAGCATTTCTTAAGGAAAGTTTATTGCGCAAAGACCGGCTTCCTTTATATTTCGATTTAGCCAAATTGTATGTACATCTTGTTTTATGACATTCTGGACCAAACCAAGGTTTATTAGTATAATTATTGACGTTATAGTGGGTTTTGCATTTTGCAAACACCCTTTTAGAACTATTAATGAATAAGCTACTGATTTCGTCAACTACTGCATTTAATTCATTTTTTCCTGTTTGAAAGTTCATTGATTCAACCATTTGTATAAGAACAGCTAAGTGTTCTTGATTAATTTGGTTACAAAACATCTCCTTTTTATCAGTTTGCCATTTAGGGCATGTTTTAAAGCTGTGCTCTGACTCAGGTTCGTTTATCGTACTATTAGTTTTTAGACGTGAGCTTACTGCTAAAGAGACACTTAAAAGTGAGTGGCCATCTGACAATAAGTTGTCAGGGTATTTAATTTCAAAGTTAGAAAATTTGTCTAGCAACAAAATGCTTGAAATACAGTAGTCAATCACAGACAAGCTTTTAAGGGTGTATTCATCAACGTTTTTATCTGTTGAGAACCTTCCGTTTAGTATGATTATATTATTGTTTTTACATATGTTTAATAGTCTATGTCCTATATTGTTCGTTCTCGTATCTTTTGATTTTCTTTTTTGTGTTAAACTTTTATGTTTATATTGAGAAAATGCGTTGAAAAAATTCAATGTCTCGTAATCAAAATGAAAATAGTTTGCTATTTCAACCATTAAATAATCGTCTAGGCACGCTGTCCTACCATTAGTATCTCCAATTAGTAAGATGTATTTCTTATTCAATGAAAAGTTACTAATTCGATTTTCCATAAGGTCGAAAATTTCATGTGAAAAATAAGGCGAGCATTCAGGTGGAATGTACATGGCTCCCACAAATACATGTTCCTCAAATCGAGAACCTAGTACAGATTTATCAATATTAAACCAAAATATGTATTCAGATCTGATTCAATGATTGTTACATATTGTGCTATAGAATCTTTAATCAAAATCGCAATACCACCACTTTTGCGTCTTACTTTTTGCTTTCTTGCAAACGATATAAAAGTATAGTTATTAACAAATATAGTATCATTTTGATCCAATTTGGTTTCACCTAAACAAAGAATGTCATAATTATTAACTAATTCGATAAATTCTGGGTATTCTGATTTCCTTTTCACTCCACATACATTAAGATAGCCAATATTTATAAAATCACAACTATTCACACTCTCTTTTCCACACCTGTCCTATAATCGCTGCTCTATTTGACTATTTATAGCGTCATCATCAGGTAGATGGGTTTTTGGGGAGCTATTTTTAGCTGTAGCACGAGATACCGAGGCTGTCGAGCTTCTTCCACGGGGGTTTAGTAGGCACAGTTGACGTGCTTCTCGGACGACCACGTGCTGGTTGTTTACTCTGAGCACTGTAGATAGGAGCTTTTTGTTGAACACTTTGTGATTTTACACTTTGAATATTGGATTTATTAATATTTCGTGGCATACTTGGAGTGACTTGAACAAGGTTTGACACTGGTAATGACATATTGGTTTTGATGACTTGCACTTGATGCAACTGGTAGTGGTTCTCTAAACGGAACGGTGCCGCTGATGATTGAGGGTGAATTTGGTGCACTGTGCTGTGGTCTTGTTTCCGGCGACGACTCCTGGTGTCCCCTCGGCGAAGTACTGGTAAGTGCTTGTGCATCAGTTTGGGGAGACGTGGGGGCATGATTAGGGTTGGAGGTTGCCTGCCCTGGCCAAGTTGGTGCCGGACTCGATTGACGCATGGTGATATATTTAGAAAAATATGTGGGTTTCGTCGGGAGTTGTTTAAAGCTGTCTGACCAACCTGGGAAGCCATTTACTATGACCTCGCCGTTGTGGACGATCATTGCTGGAAATTTAAATTGGACTTCCTTACCATAACGCTTTCGAATGTCCTTATATATGGGCCAAATTTCCTTACGTTTCTTCGAGATTTCCGGTGGGTAATCGCGGTCCATAGCTATTCCTGTACCCTTTAGGAGGAAGCCACGCCCCACCAGTTCGTCCGCTTCATATACAGATGAAACTGTAAATTTGAGTGGGGTCTGTTCTGGGGACGACGGTTAACCAAGTGTTTAGGTGGGTCCTTGCTGCCTAATCTTTCTGCATTTGTGATGGTGAAGTTATTAGGCTCTTGTGACAATGTGGACTCTAGAAAATTTTCCACTGATTCATAGGGATTTTTATTGTCTTTTTCGTCAAGATTGAAAATAATAATGTTTCGTTGCCTAGATTTCCAGTCAATTTGCAATACTCTGCAAGTTGCCTGGTTTATGTTGTCTTTATTATCTGAGGTCTTTGATTCGTTGTCACTGATTCGGTTGGTGTTATCCGTGACCTTAAACTTGAGTGTCTCAACGTCCCCCTGCATTGGAATTGAATGCAGAGACATGTGCGAGGTAAATATCCCATTGAGTGTGGAAAGAAATATTGGTATGATTGGTACCAAGCTTCGAACCTATCTGGGTACGAAACGAAACGTCTAAAGCTACGGACATATGGTAAAATGTATTAACATTTTTCAAGCTCAATATCATATTCAACTAATTGCTTGTGTATTATTTCTTTTTCCATTTTTATAAAATGTTCATTTGCTTATACAACTGGTCATGTATAGTTTTTGTAAGTTTCACTGAACTCCTTTCTCAGCGGCAGAGTCAATGCCCATCAATCCTTCGATCTTTAAGTTCAATGCAAGACTGTGGTAAATAGTCACTCTACTTACAATAGGTTTGCTACAGTTTCATAATGAACGTTTGAACTGCCGCACAAATGCCCAAACGTCTTATTGTGACAAACTACACAAATAGGCTTTGTGCACTTTGTGGGAATCGAACCCACGACCTCTCACTCTGCAGGCGGACATGCATGTTAGCTTGAAAGCGTGACAGTATTATTGCAGCTTTTTGTTCAATACCCTATTCCAGGAGTATATCTGAAGACAACAGTCCCAACCATAGAAGCTCCTACCTGTGTTTACCTCCTCTTCTGAGAGGAGTGGTGTCCCCTGATTAGTGCTGAGGGCTGTGTACGCCAGACCCATTGTGGATGCGAGGGCAAACGGAATGGAGAACCAGACGAGCCCACCTGCCAAGAAGCCCAACACGCCCTGGCGCGGTTTTGCCGCAACGGAACTCTGCCAGTAAGACTGATCTACGAACGACGTGCCGAATCCACCTGGGTGGGGATTGCAAAAAAACATTGATTATCAGGGATGCATACATAAAATAAAGATAAACAAGGTGAGCGCTTTTAAGCTTATATTTTATAGCAGTTTTACCAAATGTAATTTACTATATTTATTGACTTATTATGTACACATGTCCAGTCGTAATGAACACCGTATATAGACTTTGGAGAGGCATTCATCATATTAATTGAGTGTTATATGTTGATGAGCACCATATACTACCAAATAAGAAAACAAAACAGTCCATGTCATGTCCACTCACTGCTGATGGTGATGAGACCAAATACAAAACCGGAAGAGGAGAGCATGGTCAAGTAGCTTGATTCCTGATTCTCCTCTGGGCCACGGCTACACGCCAGTAACTCGTACACGCGGCTCTCGCTGCCTTCATGGAACCAGACACATACGACATAATTTATAATTGAAACTTATAAATGAATTTGCAACAGTTTACTTCTCAGGCTGTAGCTTCATATGTTTAATACATAATATATGTTCAAATGCACCCGGTTTCTATCATAGACTGGAAGCGACAGTGTAGCGAACCTACCGAGGGGATTGCTTTCCGATGGATCGTCGTACACATGAACGACAAAGACGAGCATCATGGAGCAGATGAGGGCGGAGTTGAAAAAGGAAACGTAGAACGTGGCACCCAGGCCGCCAATGAACGTGTACGTACCGACCACCGCTACCAGGAGCACTGTGGCATACTCGACACTCATGTCCTGTGTCAGCCCCGAGAGGACGGCGGACCCGCCTGCAATGGACAACATAGATCAACCGTTGATTAATGGAATGTGGTATTATGGTCGCTAATGAACGTAACAAAGTACGTCACCGTGTTTTAGAGGGTACAGAGGACGTGCCTGTATTTCATTTGACGTGCGTTTCCTGTGACAGCACGTAGAGAACGGCAGACATGCATAACAAAATGACACGAGGTGGCAGGTCAAACGTTGTGGTCATGTGTTAGAGTGCATGTATAAATACAGCACCATGTACGTCGTACTTATCGCGAGCGTCACATGACAGCCCCGATCGGGCGATTAAACCGGCTGTATTGCACAAGCTTTGAGTGACTCACATTTTGTTGACTATTTGAAGGCAGTCTTATTTTGAATATTTTGTATGAGGCTTCGCTTATATGGAAAGCACCGTCGCATAATTGGCGCCCATGTATCATGTCAACGCAAGCAGTACGGTGGACCCGCATGTTCGATAGTGTGTACATGCCATGGCGATCTGATAGAAGATAAGTTAATGTAATCTTTATGTTATTGAAGAACAAAACACAAATGCAAAACGCATGTCGTATCATCATTCCGTTTACATTTCATAAGCTGGGTTTTCACGTCACGAACATTGAACCAAAATAGGTAAATAATCGTTTATAGTCTTACTATGAGTGGCAATATTTTTGCATGTTGTTAGTCTCTTTTTCATGAGTGTAGAACGAAAAACAGCACTCCCCTGACGAATCCCCCCTCTCCCTCAACCATTGCAATGAATCAATTCAAATGGCAGCATATAATGGACTATTCAGCACAGTGCATAGCTATGTTCACCATAAAATACTGCTGAAGCCCGTTTTATTGTCATTAATACACCATTACAGATTGAAAAATCCCGTATCCATTGTTAAGCCTAAATGGAATCACAGCAAGCGTTCAATGCAAACCTTGACTCTGGAGACCACAGACGCTTGGTATCAATTAAGACAAATTAAGGCCATTGTACTGTATAGCTTGTGCCATACAACTAATTACAATTTAAATTAAAGAATATTCCCCATACATCAAACGGTCGGTCGTCATCAGATATTTTTCTAGGAAAATCATGATGTTCTTCAATTACAAAAGAACTGTGAGGTTTCTGTGCTAAATGTTACTGTACTGTATGTTAGAAGTATACAAATACAGCCAATGAGATCGTATAAAAGTCTTATATAAGTAACGCTTAATCGCTAAGAATGCCAGTTTTGAAACATCAAAGACATGACGTCGTAATATTGTTCTCCGCCTGCTAAAAATACGTTATGATCTAACCCAGTAAATGCAAATTGTGTTAATTTTAAATGCCGAACAAGGGCTCGCACCTTTTGTCCGCTCCTCCCTTTATCTTTAAGATTGTAAACAATAATTTCTAAATATCACGTAGAAAATATCCCACCGTTTCATATTCGAATAAAGAATTCATAAGCTCTGGTAAAAATAGTGATGTCGCGAAATGTTAAATGAAGTAACCATGTTTTATATTGAACTAAAACGAATGAAAAATGATCCTGAGCTACGTCTTCATAATATTAAGCCAACTAAAGGTAACTGTTAAACCCATAAATGGTAACATGTATGATGTATTACTTCCCACTGCTCTAACTCTACGATAATGACGACAGTACTTATATGGTGTTATTTTATATTTAGACAAACCAAGTGATGTATATTTTTTTTAAATCGCGGTTGTTAAATCATGAACAAAAAAATATTAACGTTGTCATAAACCAAGATTTATCTTAAATGCCAACTGGTTTCGCTGCAAGCTCTTCAAATTAATTCACAATTACACATTCTTTGTAAACATGTTCTCTATTTCTGAGTCTTAACGCTTTACTGCATTTCCACATTGGCAGAAGACCTTTTAAACCAAGGCAATTGTTGTATATCGGTATACAATCTTGATGTATTTTAGTCACAACAGACGTTTTCACCACTGATAAGCCAAAGCTGTTTCTGTTTTTGGAAAATCATTGAACTGATTGGATGTGGAAAATAAGAGACGATTTTTGTATCCTTTTGGCGAAATAATATGAAAAAAACCCAACTTACTATTCTTTGCCACTTAAGATCATGTTTCTTTTGTAAGATATCAGATAAAATATCTAACAGAACTGTAAACCAATTTATGAATTGCGTGATTGATACCATTATCGGGGTATGAACGCAGAGGATTCCATACAGTCTTAAACCAGCCCAACTGCGTTCATACCCCGATAACGACATCATACACACAGACCGAATTTTCTTATGTCGTAAACATATAAAAACAGTTTCTTGACAATGCACGACTAGCATCAGAAAATAATTAATACTGTTACGACCTAGCCCCGTGGTCCGTCGACGCTATCAACTGTCCCTTTTAGGGTGACCAAGTATTTGAAGTGTTCCCCTCGTGACTGTCCCTCAGGTACTGGTAGCGAAACCTCTCTATGGCAGTTAAATTGTATATAGTCTAACCATTGCGTGTCGAAAACTAGTTCACCGGGAAGACAACTCAAATCGATGTTTACAAGTTTAATAAACGTTGTAAAACAGTACACCAGCGGAATAAATCATCATTTAAACATCAAAAGAAGAAAAGGTACAGTATGCAATCGCTGGGTAGACACAGGAAAACGCTATATCATCGTGTTAAAATTTATAAGTCCTTTAAACATTAATTTTCCGCGAATTTCCTATATACTATTTTTGAATTTTATCAAGGAGACAAATAATAAAAATCGTTTCATTTGTTATCGTTTTCTATTTCCAGATAAATGTCAAAACCAAATGCCAAAATGGACGAAACGCCCGAGGTCGAATCGTACGGGATGTGCTTCAAGCTATGTCCAAGTTACGTCTCCTCTCGATTCTGGAAAACCCCGCCTTATATACTCACATGGTCAAATGACCGAAACTCATGGTCATATGACCCGACCGAAAATGACCCGACCGAAAACGACCCATATTTTTGGGTCAAATGACCCAAAAATATTGGCTGACAGTCAATCCAAGATGGCGTCGTCTAGATCGTGAACTATTGAAAAAGTAAATAAACAATCTTCTCTACATGAACACGTGGATATTCACTTCTGATTTTCTGTGTCTTTACCCAAGTTTATCAGGTTTGTGAGCAATGAAATCTGAATAAAATAAATGTAGATAGCTTTGTGTAGCATTTGTAATAACTTTTATCCCGGTGGAATGATTGCTCACTCGGCGGTGGCAAAATTCAAACAAGGCTGGGGCATATCAATACGGTCACAATGAACAAGGCATTATACAAGGTAAACAATTTAAAGACAAATACAACAATACATCAATCGCGCACTTCATTTCTTATTATTTACATCAATAGTTCTGAATCAAGATTTTTCTGATTTTTCTTTCCAGATGGTTGAATTGACACGTACTTTTCCCAGCCCAACTGCATTCATTTCCCTGATAATGACATCAATCGACCAATTCATTACTGATATTTACATCAATCGTTCATTATTTTCCATAAATGTTTAAAAATATTTAAGTTCCTTTAAGAAAACATTATATTTTTTTCACCCATTCTGTAAATAGAACGACTCGACCGTATTCGCAAACAACTTATCTTCTTGCGACATATTAATGCGGGGAAAATATTATCACTCATAGTTGATACGTTAGATGGCTTCTTTAACTCAAACTTGAAACCTAAATGACAACAATACATTAAACAAACATTATTTTTACACTTTTCAACATGTTGATTGCAGATGTTCGTGACCTGTTGTCACAATACAAGCAATTACAAGATAAACAAAGTTCGATTCGCGCTCCGAAGATGATGCTTTCATCAGAAAATATTCGTTATCGCCAAAAGGCCGTTCATTTAAGGAATGGATGTTGAGGTGTAAAAGTTAAGTTATTCTAACATTGAAAATTTAGAAGTAAACGAATTCTTTAGGTTAAAAAAATATTTGTACGGTTTCAATGTTTTGAGGACGTGAGGTGAGCTCCACCTAGATGTTTGAAGGACACCAAGAAGAGGCAATACTAGTTATATAGCTATGTGGTCAACATATGCTTTTAAAAATAGTTTGTCCACCTTAACTGAAGGTCATTTCATATATATTCTTCTGGAATAGAATTACTTTCACGGTTATAATGAAAGTAATTTAAGACTGTCTCGTGTTATAAACATTCATTGAATTTCCATCTACACCACGCTGAAAACTGTGCGCCAGTCACACTGCGTAAACGGCGGCCTTCTTTCCCAACATTCTTCCATTTATAATGCGTTTTCGTTCAATTTTCAGTAAGATCAACCGGGATCTGTATCGAACACTTTAAAGCTCATTAACAATGTGTCAAGCCAAACCTGGTGACACTCAAGAACCACCAGATGTTTCCAGATCCACTCTACAAACACGGGCGTTACTTATTCGCTGTTTAATCTCACTTCGTAAGTTTTGTATTCACAAAAAAATTCGTATCATGCATGCCATTGTATAGTGTTACCGTACAGGGATTAATTTTGTTTCATGCATTTTCTCTGTTGGCGTCCGATGGCGTTTCTTGCATAAAAGTTAATGAAGACTCTTCAATGATTTCCGATCAGAAAACACTCGTGAGGAAAGCTACACTTTGATAGTTTGATTTGTACACCTGTACTTAAAATTGATGAACATTATGTGGTGATTGGCTTCACATGCCATACTGGTTGTCATTTGCTAAATAATGGTTGTCGGGCCATTTGCTACAACATGTTAGATTGTAAATTACTGCATTTTACAATCCAATACAACCCAATCGATATGTCGCCACTTTCACCATACCAGGGCAGTGTTCAACAATTAAAAAACTGCTATATATCATTTGTGCAAATATGGTGCCGTAATTCTTATAAACATTGAGCTTAAATTAAAGGAGCTTCGCTTATATACAATCAAACCCCGTTTGCTCGAACTCGCTTGGCTCGAATTCCTCCTTGGCTCGAACTGGATTTACAGGGCCGATTTCTTTAAACTGAAGGTAAGCAATCCCGCTTGGCTCGATTATTTCGAGGCTTGAGGTATTTTCGCCGGTCCCTGGGAGTTCGAGCCAAAGGGGTTCGAATGTACAACAGCAGTTCAATATGAGGAATGAAAAATGAAAAGTTATTTCTCGCCTCTCCGTGCACTTTACTAAAAGCGAAAACAAGCAATAGAACATATTCGCTTCGCTTCATCATAAAGATTTCACACATTCTGATCTATCTGACTTAGATTATGACGTGTTTCACCAGGCGGGAACAAAAAAGACGTCATGTTTGTTAAGCTGTGAAACTGCCATTCTTAACCAAGACCAATACAATCAATACTCCAATAGGTAATTCAATTGTTTCAAAATGTAAGTGACGTCGCGTCAGATATTGGCGTTCAGTTAGAAAATGTACCATTCTCACACGGTAAAGCAATTGAAATGCAAACATAGAGTTACAAAATACTACTGGAAAGGTAATGAATCCCGCTTTTTGACAAAATAAAAAAAATCAATAGGCTAAGAATTTTTTTTTTATTTCGTGACGTCAATGAAAAGATGCATGTCATTCAATCCAATACACTGTAGAACAAGAACGCCACAATGAAAAAATGCTTAATATTATGAATACATTACGTTTAAAGTGTACTTATAACCAGTAAAAAGTATCTGCTTGTTTACCTAGCATAGCATTCGATGTGACGATGATGTTGGTGATGAGAGCGTAGCAGACGAAAACCTTATGGGTGTTGGCACCGTAGCGCGCCCGGATAACTTGAAGGAAAGTTTTGGCGCCCGGGGCCCGTATCTTGAGCTGCACGGACACCATGGAAAATAGCAGAATCTGGATTGTGGCGCCCGCCGCGTACCAGAAAGGCCCGCTCACGCCGTACTGCAAAAAATATTTGTCCGTTAGCTTATATACTGGGTGATAATGAATGTAATTATAGTATGAAATGGATACATGTTAAGTCGCAAAAGGTGCTGATGTAGCTAATGATTTATGTTCCTAGTAATTGAAGTTAAATGTAGCATCTTCATCCCTCGCTCGAGTATATAACCTTTTTGACGTCTGCATACATTACCCTTAACACTTTCTTACAATTAGCTTCAATAAATTATTTGGAATAACATGTTTCATACTGTTTTACACTGTAATTTGAAGAAAAATATCTTAATTGATTGTACAATCATGACACATGAAAGGATCATAATGTTATTTCTAAACACAAAATGGTTGATAGAATCATATCTCAATCTGAAAAATATTTTCCAGATACAGAATACAATGTTACTTTTATTAAATATTATCGTTGGCTTTTCAACTTAATTTAATGAACTTTTGTCTGTATTAATTGTTGCGTCGTCTGCGTAGTACGGCAGACACACCTCACTTTCTTTTCCGATAAATCACGTTTATATGACTAGGTGCAGTGTTTTCAAACGTAGTACATGTACGTATATTGGTCATGGTCAGTAGGTGACGTCTATTGACTTTGACCATGGTTAGACAAATGATGGACACTCCCGACAGGTGACACATCCGATCCACGAAGTCTAGTCTTAATATCCATGTCGCAAAATGATGAGCGAAGTCGTAGGTTCTAGGTTCAAGGCTGTATGTTATTTGTGATTCTATATACGTCACGAATATATGATTACTTGGCGTATTTGTCTGTAAGTCACTTATATGAGATTGTTTTAACGTCATGCATTTACGATTACCAAGCATATTGCCTTTTTTCCTACAGGCAGACATGATTATTGGAACGTACAGAATGAGATCCCTATAATTGTTGCAAGTGTAAGAGAGTGCAGGTATAGCTTATTGTGTGGAGTCCTCGATGCTATTTTTCCAAAAAGTCGAAAACATTTACAAATACATTTGTTGCTTATTTGTTCTTTTCTTTTTTCTGTTTGTCCCTTCCTGTCCGTTCTATAATGGTCAAACATGATGTTTTGATGGGTATGGATAGATTAATGTGTTTTGCAGGGCTGGGGTCACATGGCATGTTCTGGACCCAAGTTGTGGTGCCACATTAGACGGTGAGATATATACCTTACTAGCCACTGTGCAGGAGAAGAGGAGTGTGGCTGCCCATGTCCACTGGGAGACGATGGTAGTCGCCGTCAGTCCGATGTTTACTTTCCCGCCGGCGTCAAACGCGGTGTCCAACGTGTTCTGTAATGGAAACACATTCATTAAGTCATTCATACACAGTCATATATATTTGTTAATGCGCGACTGCGAAGGCAGCTTTGCTACACCGTATATTGGAAGAAACGAGGCGGTAATTTTCCCAAATCGGCCTTATTTTGGTATCATCATTGTCAACATCATCATCATATTCATCATCATTTTCGACGTCGTCGTTGCTGTTGTTGTTGTTGGTTTATTATTTCAAGCCGTTGTAGGTCATTGTGTCTTTACCAACCAAGTTTCGGGAATGAAATACTGAAATTCGTAGCGTGTAACGTGTCTTGGTAGTGACTATCAAAATTCAGCTAAAAATGACAATCACTCGAGATAAGCCAATACTGGGGGCCCTGTTAAAAGGCCATAGAGGGGCCAAATTTATCACTTTTTACATTCTCCCAATAACCAATAAGTGAGGTCTTAAGGTCTGGGTTGAACTATACAGGCGCGTAGGAAGGAAATTGACATCGGGGCCGCGGAAGGGGTGGGCACTGGAGGGGTGTCCCCTATCAACGAGATATTTTTCAATTTTAAGCTTGAAAAACTCGATTTCCAGTGAGTTAAATAGCCAGCAATATGTATTATTTGAGTTCGGGTTTTATTTTCATGTTTTTATATAAACCTTTTTCGGTTAAAATAGTTAATAGATATAAAACTATTATCGTTTAGTAGCATTTATTCATATTTGCGCAGTCTCACAATGTATGTTAAATAACAAATTAGCGCAGTTTACCTCTTCATATATAGTGAAGCCACGAGTGACTTTGGAACCATTGCGAGTTGAATGCCATGAGCTCAGTTTTTAGTGCCAAAAGATCTCTTGGAAATGTAACTTTTAGGCTGATTTGGAACGGCCATTTTAAAGTCAAAAATTAATGTGACGAATTTGAAATAATACATATTGCTGGCTATTTAATGACAGTTCTTTTTAACGAGTAATTGCAATTATCACAATCAACTACAGTTTTTGAAACATCAAAAACGATACAAATAATTATTGTCTTATTGCCTCTTCTTCCACTTACCCGTCTCTAATAATCTGCCGACTGTTTTAGTATTATTTATCATTCGAGGTTAACAAGTAATAAAACGCGATTAAAGGGCCAAAATTTAGATTGATAGATGTATAAACATTATATTATAGGAATATATGTATGCCATTTTATTGTAGCTTTCCGGTTTGTTTACAGGCGCACTCTTACTCCCAAGTAAGAATTACCACAATTAATACAATTGTTTTAATATACTAAAAAGGAAGAATACATGTCGAAAACAAAGGTTTTTAAGAAAGATACCTAGTTTAATTTGAAAAGAAAGGTGTAGAAAACACGATATTTCAACCTTATGAGAAGATAGTAGATCACAGTTAACCTTTAAGCCCTCACCAATCATTTAAAATGTTTGCGTTTTCAGCAATTCAATACATGGTTACAATCTTGTTATCTGTGATTAACATTTTCCAGAAATGCATTATTTAGTGAGTAGTTAATGGTTTATCACTCAAAAATTATGTTTGTTATACATGTGTATGCATTGATTTTGAATAAGAGCGTCATTTTAATAACATGTACTCTTGAAAGCAAACACAACAAACGCAGATTTGCAAAGCATTTGGATACAAACTTTAACGAGTACTTAAACATAAAAGTTCTTATTTAGATAGCATTCGTTTCGTCGTCACTATAGGATTAAATTACATGTGACTGTTTGGTTTCTGGTCAGGTTTCCACAGTTACTTGACACCACGCTATTATGCCATTTATCATACGGAGAATTTCCTAAGCTGAAGAAAAGCATGTGGGTGAGCATTAAAGAATGCTGCAAATCAATATAAAATATTGTCGATCATCCAAAGATTGGAGATTTGACATTGAACAATCAACTCTCGCGCACGAACGTTCACGGGCAACACGCACGTATTTCTTCTGAAATGTAGACTAGATAGATACGCAATATTATGTACGTATTCCTTCTGATATATACAATATATACGTTTCATGGTTTTCACATCCAAATAGTAACATATATGCGCTGTTTTGTCTAGAAGCTAGGCAATCTCGTAAGATCTGATATATTAGTAAATATGTGGATGAAAATCAACTGCTTTTTGGGATATATAGAGGATTTTGAACTTTAACTTGAAAAATGTCCTATTTTTTGAATATTTTTCTGTCAATATTAATTCACATGCACTTAAAGCTGCACTCTCACAGATATACTATTTTTACAACTTTTTTTATTTATTTTTTTTATGTTTAGGAAAGTTTTTCGTAAATATCTGCAAACCAATGATAAAAGATTGCTGACAAAAGATAAGATCGTTGATTTGCATATTTCCGTTCGAAAATTAATGTTTTATGGCTTGAACCGTTACTAACGGTTTAAGAAAAATGCATAAAACATTAATTTTTGAACTTAAAATCTGCGATTTAGTTTTTGACAGCAATCTTAAATAAGTGACTTCCATGGATTTTCGCAAAAATTGGCTCGTTCCAAGAAGTTGTCAAAACGTTCAATCAGTGAAAGTGCAACTTTAATAGTTACACAATTTTGTACCTCGTCATCTAGTTTTGTTGTTTGTCAAATAATAGTTTTACTTTGATTTAACTTTAAGTGAGGAACCTATTGTCAACTTAACTGGAAAATAAATTAAGGTGACATTAAACTGAGTTCAACCGGTGTTACAATTACATGTGTTGAAACAGAAAGTGGACCATTTTTAAAAATATATAGGATTTGTCACGAGTCTTCATATAATGCAAAATTTTATTCAACTCGTTTAGCAAATATGTTAGTTAATATCATGTTTCCTTGAAGAGTTGAATCAAAGAGTGTATCAAATGATGACGGGTGTCAGATTTTTTGACCATATGATTTTCCAGTAAAAGACAACAATGAACAACGATCTGTCTGTTTCACCTGCTCTCAATTTGCTATTGCCTGCGCTGAATGCATTACAGAAACTTAGTACCCGTTATAATTAAAAATCACAGGTATACCCCGATCTTTTTAATTCTTTGTATACGTAGAATGCATATTTAGATTATATCCAGTAAGAACTAAAACCAAAAACATTGTATTTTTTTAATTTCAAATCGTGACGTCATATCCGGCAAATACCGAACGTCTTTGAACACGTTTTTTTATCTCGAAATGAAGAAGAAATACTACGCTTTCCTCTTGATATTAAGATGGAAAATGTACTTCTGTAGTCAAAGTAAACTCCATCATGAAAAAGAAGAGAAATAAGCATATGCCATGCTTGAATATGACCAATAAAACAATTATTGTTCCAAACATACGTGACGGCTATATTAAACAGTGTACAAAATACATGTTATAAACTTATCTAGGGTGGGGGGTGGACAAAGGGAGAACACTCCAACATCCGGTAGTGGACAAATATTTTAATCAACAATCGATCAAAACTAAGGCAAGTTTAAAAAGCTTAACGCATTCTACTTAAGACCATTATTTGGTACACCATTCCGAAATATAAAGCATATATGCATTCCATTCAAACCTCTGTTTTCTGTATAACTGCTTATTAATTTAGGATGCAGAGCAAAAAGTGGTTGAAATCCTTCTACCTAGTATAAGAAAAGCTGTACTATATTTTGACAGTTGATTTAATGTTTTAAGTATCATTTTTAGGATCAAAAGTAATCTTTGCACAAAAACGTAAAAAATTGTGTTATTTTTTGAAGATATGACCCACAGGGGCAGGTTGCATTGTTTTGACACACCACGCCCCTGTCAGTTTTTTGTGTTTTGTTTTTTTGTCAATTTTTTTATCAATTTTAGTAAGAATATGATGTGGTAACTGTAAATTGTGATAATTGGCCAAAAAAATGCTTTTAATTTTTATTTTATTATCTTTGTAAAGGGTGACGACTTGACCCTGAATTTCAATATATTTGCCGACATAACCCTGTTTAAGAATCCATAACTTTATCAAATCTTAACCAAACTCTACATTTTTGGACTTTCCTTGTAGAGTTAGTGTCAATCTTTAAGAAAATGTACAGTTTTAACGAACACAAATGCAATTTCAAACCCGAACTTCCTAAAACATGTTACTCGACGAACCAACTACCCGCTTATTTCAAAGAAATCAAATGAATATAAACATATAATTGTATATACCATTAAATTGTATTCTCCCCGTTCCCTATCCCGCTTCGATTTACCTTATCCTTATAGACACGCTTCCGAATGCACACGAAAAGCAGCGCCACCAACGTGGCGAACGTTCCAAAGCCCAACACAAGTAGCAACGTCTCCCAGCTCGCCACGCTCGGCTGAAGCCCGTGTACCGACGTCACGTTCCCGCTGTACACCAGCTTCCGGCACGTGCTCGTATTCACAAGGTTACTCATCGTCCTATGGGATTACTTCATTTCAGTATCTCATTTTCGCATACTTTGCCATAATCAACACGCGCAGCTCGCTTCTTGAGGAGTTATTAGAATTTATACCTTAAAATGTTCCTTTTAAATGTTACTCCTTTTAATTTTAATGTCAAACTTAATTTTCTCACAAAGGACAAATTACTTCAGCACCAATTAATTTTATTGCGTTACTCTTTTAAAATAACGGAATCTGCGACAATAGCAGAAATACAATGCAGTCAAAAATTCAATTCACTCAAAATGAACCAGTTACATATATATGGTTTATCATCTATAAGTACAAAAATAATAAGATATTATCTGAAAGCGAAATAATTAAAATTTATTTCGCCATGTCGCAAGTTTTTATGACACTCATTACTACGCGCGACACCATTAAGTCCGCTACCGCGTATATTAATGTCCAGTAATTACTAGCAGAAACCATGAGATTTAAGTTCGCCATATCCGGTTGGCGTCACTTACAGAAATGTTTCTACGCTACAGGTAACAATATCGCTTAGTAACAACTCCGATATCGTCGTTCCACAGGGATTTTGCATCTGTTTGTTTAGGAAGCCCGGTATTTACCAAAGGCCAAACAAGGCACTTAAATATCCGGAATTAATCGAATATTTGTAAACAACTTAAGAACAATTTTCGATAATTTATTATATAGACGTTCTACGGTCTGTTGAGGTATTTTTTTTTAAAGTCAGCAAGGAAATGGCATTTAAATGGCAGTTAAAATATCGATATTCATTGAAATAGCGGAAAGACATCTTGCAAACAATTAGTTTTATGAAAGAAAGGAATTTAAATATTTTTTAACACATGTGACTTTTAAATATTACTTAAGTAAGAAATGTACACAGCGTTGTATCGTTCTACAAATTCCGTCGAGTTGAAATTTTGCCCAAGGACTGCATCGTTAAAATACAATCAAATCAGAAATATTTCACACGCATAGAAGCAGAAAAAAGCATAATCTTGTATAGGCTAAAAACTATTATATCTTTTCTCTCAAAAAGGTAATTTAGGAATGAACGTCACGTTCTTGTTTCTCTACATCGGTTATGACCCGTGGTTACCCATGTGAAAACCCCGTTAAAGTCACTTGATTCCTCACCCTGTATATGTCACTCAGAAATGGTCAGGTTTATCAATAAAGTACCTATTTCTCTGAAGACCATGTTGTGTGTATTGTTTTGAAATTTAGATGATAAAGATGTTCCGTGTTGTTGTCGTTTTAACATTTATGCTCCACTCATCGTTCACTCGTATACGTTTTTACAAGACCACAGAAGGATATGGCGTCTCTTTGATGTATACCGTACTCTACAATACAAAAATTTCTCTGTAAAATGCTTTTCATAAATTTAATGTAATTACCACCTAAGAGTACAACTATGCAGATTCCATTAAGATACGGGGAGGTGATATGCTGACCATCATTAATGATGGACTTACCGGACATATTGAATCAAGGCCTCTCTGGGATTCGAGCTCCCATCTGAATTGTTTCTAATTGATTTCATTTATGAGAAGTACAACGGAGTATCAACATCAAAGACATCTTTCTGGAGCAAGCAATATAACCCATTTAGATAATTAAAGAATCACCACAATGTAGAAGTGGGTTTGAAAATAATAAAAAAACTCATAATATTTTATGACTTTTGAAGGTACACTATTCAACAAGCATAATGCAATATTATTGCATACCGGACGTGTGTTTCCGGTCATGTGACCGGTGCCGGAATATAAGTATCTTTCATGGCCGAGAGTGCAAGGTTCATCCCAACCCGAACATAGAGTGTATTGCGGAAGCGGGGTTTACCGTGTTTCCGCAAAACACCCTCCGCGAGGGTCGGGATGAACCTATCTTATACGAGCGGCTATGGTAGATGCTTTTTCTCCCACCTCAGTTAAACAAAATTAAGTAAAAATGTATTTATTTTTTTGGAACACTTTGGTGCTTCGTAAAAATAATTGCGTATGGATATGCGATAATTCGTGGTTGTCAAGGATATGCGCGCAGTGATTCAGATTATGTTAATAGTCAAATCGGTCTTTAAATAGTTCTGAGAAGAGTGAAGCATTGTTTCTTGAAAGGTGCGTGAAAACTGTTTTATGGTGACATTTGAAGAGAGAAATAATTAATAAGGGTTCTAAATATTGCAACAAGACAAGGTTTCCATGATGCTACGACGACAGTCTTCAACAAGGGAGGTAATTACAATGTGGCGGCCATTCAAAAGGAGTTCCATACGGGGATTTTATCTCCGCCCGTGGGCAAGATAAGAAAATTATAGCACGGTTAAATTATTGGATCTACTTATCTGAGGTGGTAGAAAAACTCATCTTACACCCCCCCCCCCATGTAAGATGAGTCACGCGCAACAACGCGCCACTTTTAATTTCTTTTATTGTATGGTTTATGAAAAGTATATTATGCAATTTCAATAAAATGGAATCAAAAAGATAAGTATACAATACTTTTAATTAAAATTGAAAATAAATAATCGTAAAGGTGCGATTTTTAAAGAAACTATTTGACATCGATAGTGATTTAAAGTTACTGCGCTTTATGACGTCAGTACACAACGTCGCACGCGCTTTCTCATGAAATGTACAAAAGTGCGTTTTCTACGTCAATTTTTCCACATATTCATAATTTTAGGTATGCCAAAAAAATATCAATCATGTTTTTCCGGTCCGGATCGAAAAATCCGACCCTCGGGCACGCTGCGTGACCGGTAACTCGGCAAGCCTCTTTACCGGCTTACGCGCGTGCCCTCGGATCGGATTTTTTTATCCGTACCGGAAACACATGAAAGATACTTATAATCTTTCTTACATGTTGAGACGTGTTTACAACTTCATAAAATTACTGAAATATTGTTTTAACAAAATCGCAAACGTGTTACAATAATAGGAATAGTTTTAAGTGTAAAATGATTGTTTGTGGTGACTGCTTCTACTTTTAAGAATGTTCTTTGCCTTTTTTGTTATCATAGATAAATATCTTATTTCGAAAGATTTAATTAAGAAGCCACAAAACAGTGTTATTATTGTATTGTCTGGAACATTTTTGCATATCATTAATTCATATTGGCTTGACAAAAGTCTTTTCCGATTTAATGTATCTCTGGTAACATATTCCTACTAAGATGTCCTTAATACACGTATCTTTAAACAACAGACATAAAGCGAAATACATCATAAGTGAAACTGTAAACGGCTTTAGGTCACACGCTACCATAACAGTTTCTTATACATTTCTATGTTAAAAACAATGTTAAAGTAGGAGTGAAATAAGTCCCCTTTTTATTTGCTTAAATTGTAGGGTAGGTGTTGTTTTTAAAAAAATATGAATGGTTGTCATATCCTGCATTCGCTCGAAAAGATGTAATTCCTTCCCAACCCATATAAAGGGAGACAATAGACAGTTTCAGTTCTTTTGATAACTTATAAGCCCCTCTGTTGCCAACTCTTCAGGGTTACAATTATTCTATTCATTTGCTTATCTTCTGCTCACACACAATCTATTGTGCTCTTTTCTGCGAACAAGCAATGAAGTAAGTATTATACTAGTGTAACATAGAAACTGTCCAAAAAACAAACATATGCAGTGATCTTTTCTTCTTTTTCGATGTATGGAAGCGTAAAGTAGCCCCATTTGGTGGAGAATGACCATTTCAGTATATCCGATGCAACATGCGTAGCTGTAATAATGATTTACGCTATTTTACGAAATAAGTGTTTTATGAGATATCCAATCAAAAAGCATTTACATTTTTAGGAAATGATTTAATACAAAAAGAATATGTTTTTGTGTCAAAATATCAGCACTACCTAATCAACATTTTCTGGCTTTGTGGTGACTGCAGCTCTTTTAAGTTGAAGTTTATTTCAGAATACAATAGGCAATACGCCCATGCGTACACAATCAATAAAATACGTTTATGTTCACAGTTCCCTAGAACAACATAAACACAGCGAGAGGAATAACCAAATATTATCCGTAATAACTATAGTAGGCATTTCTATTGCAGTAGGCATTTCTCAACTCGAAAGCTTTGAAAACAAACATAAATTATTTTCTATTTACATTAGTATTTTTAGAGGTGAATAATTCTATAAATTTAAGCTTATTAGGTCTTGAATAATACTATTTATCTATGTAAGCTTTTTTATATCAGTATACAATTTACATTCAAGAACAAAATGATATTCATCTTCCAGTGAATCACATAAATGACATTTTCTTTCCGATTAAGGTATAGCAGCTGGTTTATGCAATCTACCAGCCTCTACCTGTACTCTGTGTGCAGACATCCTTAATCTTGACAATGCAATTCTATACTTATCAATGTTAACATCCTTTAAATACGTTGTTATGTTGAAATCTGCAAAAAGTACATAGGTTCTTGCTCTGGTAGACTCTGTTAATTCTGAGCTCCAACTTTGTATACAAAGATCAGTACCTCTTTGCTTAAAAACATTTAAAAATAAAGATATATCCCCAACTCCTATGATCTATTATTTGGATATCTATCTACTTCTAAAAACATTTATCATATACAATTCTGACATATTTTATGGTTTGCATATTTACTATTTTAAGCCAATATCTAATCACATTTACAGAACGTTTACTAAAAATGAAGTCCTACCTAGTTCACCATAAACAAAATTATTTTGAGTTTGTTTTCTTGCTCCTAATATTTCTTTACAAAAAATTAAATGTACTCTTTCTATTTGCTGACTATTAAAAAGACCCCACACTTCAGAGCTGTAACTTAAAACTGGATATATAAGTTTATCAAAAATATCTAATCTATGCTTCACAGACAACGTCGGAAATTTGGATAAGCACTGTCTAAGCTTATATATACCCTTCATAGCCTGTCCTGACAATGTTTCAAAAGTACTAGTAAAGGAACCCCCTGGTGTAAATACAATTCCAAGATATATATAAACTTGTCAACAATTTCTAATTCCTGGCCTTTATACCAAAATTTTAAATTCCTCCTTAATCTACCGCCTTTCCTAAATATCATGACCTTTGTCTTTTGGGAGTTAACACTTAACTTCCATCTATCATAATCTCTCTAGTAATAAAAGACGTTCTTGTAAACCAGCCTCTGATTCTGACAACAAAACAATATCATCAGCATACAATTATACAAAAAGTTTAAACACATCTAAATCTATACCCTGGTGGTTATTAGTCATGAAATACTCTTCTATATCATTAAGATACATGGAAAATAAAAATGGAGATAAAGATTCTCCTTGACGAACACCTAACAAACATGTAAAACTATCACTTAAAACATTGTCATATTTTACTCTAGACTTAATATTCCTGTACTTTGAACGTATAATATCTAACATTTTACCTCTTACACCAAGTTTAATAAGTTTATACCATATAATATCCCGTACAACATAATCGAATGCCTTGGGCAAATCTACAAATGCAGTAAATAACTTCTTATTTGTATTTGTAAAATTAGTTTATAATGCCATGTAGAACAAAAACATCATCAATAGTTCCCATATTTTGCCTAAAGCCAGCCTGAGCATCAATATACACTTGGTAATTTTCAGCCCAATCAGTAAGTCAATCATTCAAAATTTTAGTAAATAACTTTCCAATGGTACTCAATAATGTAATACCTCTATAATTACTTGCAACATTAACATCTCCTTTTTATGTAAGGGCACAATAAACCCTTCAGACTACTTCTCAGGGAAATAACCAATGTCAAATAATTTGTTAAACAATTTACATAAAGCTGTACTAAATGCATCATTGTTTGATCCATACTTGAAAAAATCATTAATCGAACCGCCAGGGCCACCTGATTTACCATTATTTAATTTAGTACAAGCCTTTCTGATAGCCTCATTAGTAAAAGGTACATTAAGCTTCTTAAACATAACATTTAATTCTCCTTTTAAATATCTTTCATTGAAATACAATATGTCTTCATCAGGTTAGAAAAACACTGATTCAGGATCATTTATAGATCTGAAATATTCTACAAAATCACCGGATGTAAGGGAGCATGAGTTGTTACCAATAGATCCTTTAAGCATCTTCCAATACAATTTTGCATTATTCATTTTAGCATTTTCTAGTTTACATGTTTGTGACTTGTAAAATACAAATTTCTTTTTTACCTCATTTTTATAATCTCTCCTTGCATGCACCATATCTATTCTTGTAACATCACAAGGGTTATTTCTATAATAATTCAAACATTTATAATAATTTCTCTTTAAATCAAAACAGTCACTATCAAAATATTCAGCATCTTTGCAAACATTTTCTTTACTGTTATCATTTTTTTTACAAATATTCCTTTTAAATAAAGGTTTACATATAATATCCATTATATCAGTAAAAGACAAAAGATTTACATCTAAATCAGCATTACCTCTTGATAAATCTATAATTTCACACAATAACTTTACTTGTTCAACCACATTATCAGAACAAAGTGGTTGCAAATACAAATCCCTCTTTTTATCATCCCATTTATATTTAAATGATATATTCAAAACATCATCTTGAAAACCTTGATTCATACTAGTCTGTGTACATAAGGGTCCATAATGTCAAAAGATAAAATCAGCGAGGATGAGCAAAAAAAGTCACGTAACCACAAATGCAAACGTAAGTAGTATTTTGGCTCGATTGATCGTCGATTAAGGTAAGTTTCTCAATGTGTTTGTTATAACCAAGAGTTCGTTCAAATGACATAGCGCAAAAAAAAAGAATGCATTGTTTTGTCTTTCGATCGGTGTATTGGTCACCATTTATGTATGCATAGTTTCCGAGAACACTTCGATACAAATTGTGTCCATGAATGCAAACGCACGTAGGTAGTGTTTTAATGTCACATATTAAGATAAATTGCCACATTTTTTCAAGTGTTTTTACTTTCAGTTGTTCAATAATGGCTTTTATTTGTTTTATGAATATTTTGTGCGATGCAATTTGTACCAACAAATGCATTTTCTGAAGTATTTAAATTTGACAAACGCACGTTGTGTCCATGAAGGCAAACGTACGTAGTCTACCTAAAATGACAAACGCACGTAGACATCTTATATAATAAAAATAATGAGTTATCGTATATGTCGAAAGCTTTTAAAACTTTTTATTCTTTTTATATCCATAACTATTGCTGTAAGATTTTTGAATTTATATTTAATTATTATTATGATCATAATGCTTACGGTCATATGCATAAGGGAAAGTGATACGCTTTATGTCGTTTTACTTAGCTAGATAAGCCATATTTTAAGATTTTAATAAGCGTTTGTTTGCACGAGACGTATTTTTTTTTATGAAAATGCCTTTACAGATGATATTCTTTTTACAAACTACAATTTGTGTAATATTTTTTGCGAAGTAAATCAAGTGGCGCTTAATTAATGAATGACAGTGTCTGTTTTAGTGATGTCATTTGTTTGCCACGTTTGTGGGAATGCGTTGAAAACGACATGGGGGCTGAAATTGCATGAGCGCCGCCATGACGGTGTAAAAGCATTTACATGCTGTTAGAAACAGTTATACTACGGAGAGCTTGACGCGCCATATGTAAGTGTATTCTAGTATTAAAAAAAATGCTTATATTATTCTGGTTTTATTATTTATCATTCTATAATAAAGCAATTATCTACCAGTCACAAGCTCAGGCGTTTTTATTAAAGGTTACCAAAATATTGCAATTGCAAGTATTTTAATTGCGTACGTTTAAAGGCATAAATGAATTTGTACAGGTGCACCACACATGGATCCAATAAGCAGTTTCTGTGCCCGAAATGCAGGAGGTGACCACACATACGTACGTGAATAGGCATTGGCGAGGAGAAGATGGCACGACACGTTATACGTGCGACATGTGTGGGATTCCAATGGAGGAGAAATAGACCTGAAGGCTCATATGGACGGTCATACTGGCGAGAAATCATACCAGTGCGCTGAATGTGGGAAATGTTATCGGCATAGAAGTAGATTGGGCAAGCAAATGTTATTAAACACACCAAATAAAACATCAAATTTTGGATAATAAGTATCTTTCATGGCCGAGAGTGCAAGGTTCATCCCAACCCGAACATAGAGTGTATTGCGGAAGCGGGGTTTACCGTGTTTCCGCAAAACACCCTTCGCGAGGGTCGGGATGAACCTATCTTACACGAGCGGCGATGATCCTGGAAAAAAACCTGGAACTCTTTTGTGTGTAGTGAATATAATGCGCGTATAGATTTGTAATAATTCGTGGTTGTTATGGATATGCGTGCAGTGATTCAGATTATGTTTATGTTATGATTAAATATTTATAGTTCTAAAAAGAGGACAGCGTTATTTCTTGAATGGAGCGCGAAAAGTTTTCTATTGATCCATTTGAAGCGAGACATAATCAATTTTGATTTTTAAAATTGCCACGAGACAATGTTTCCATGATGCTTCAGACGACAGTCGTCTACAAGGGAGGAACTTGTGTGATGACGATTGAAAAAAAATGAATTCCATACGGGCACTTGTTTTATCTTGGCCCTTGCCAAATTTTTAGGTCAACTTATCTGATGTGGAAGAAAGTAGAATCTCAGGCAGATCATAACAAAAGTATTGTTTATTAATTAATCATTATATTATTTGATACTTATCTTTGCTTTTATCTGATTATCTGTGATCGCTTTTATTGTCAATCATTTTATTCAATGTATAAAACTAATCTAAGATATACAGTTATAGACTAAATGAAGAACATTTCCATTTTAATGTCTTTATTTTTGTAAAACAGCACTTATACATACAGTTCAAAGAGTATTTTCAGTGATTTAAACATTGTTCCGGGTAAAGCATACATTGTCATTGTATCATCGCAATATCATTTTATGGTTATCATTATCACAATATCTGTCATTAACAATTATCATGACAGTATTATCATCACAACATGAAGAATGGTTAAATAAAAGGTTCATTAAAGATGTTTAAATTATGTTCAAATGAAACGTTTGTTCCCATGCGATCTGTTACAAGCATCTTAGAATCGTTGCGTCTGGCCCGCTCCCAGCACACACCAATGGTTCCCTTCTGTAATGCATTTCTGTTTATCAAAACAGTCCCGTACTGTACTGTACTCAGACTCTTTGTATCAAACGTGTGGTTCCTGAAATGTGACATTACAACAGCTGTTCTAAATGTTTGAGTTTAACATTTAACAAGCATTGTTAAGTTAGTTAAGTCTGTATACCACCGGCAATGCCGGATGAGAGTTTGTTCGAGAACTCATATTTCCCGCAACACTACCGCATAATATCGTGTCAATGTTTGTTACGTATCATAAATTTATATAACTTTCATTATGATGGATATTTAATAATAAAGCGGATAAATATCTTCAATATCTTGAACACATTTTCAGT
Source organism: Mya arenaria (assembly GCF_026914265.1). NCBI lineage: Eukaryota > Metazoa > Mollusca > Bivalvia > Myida > Myidae > Mya > Mya arenaria. Next base: position 22,917,930 of record NC_069132.1, on the reverse strand, counting down.
TTTTAAAGGCAAACGAAATATTCGTTTGCTCCTTATAATAAGATGCCTACGTACGTTTGCCATTTTAGGTAGACTACGTACGTTTGCCAAATTTGAAATAAAATGCATTTTTGTACATATTGCATCGCACAAAGTATTCATAAAACAATTAAAAACAATTATTGAACAATTGAAAAACAAACATTTGAATAAAATGTGGCAATTTATCAAAATATGTGACATTAAAACACTACCTACGTGCGTTTGCATTCATGGACACAATTTGTATCGAAGTGTTCTCGGAAACTATGCAGACATGAATGGTGACCAATAATACACCGATCGAAAGACAAAACAATGCATTCTTTTTTGCGCTATGTCATTTGAACGAACTCTCGCGTATAACAAAACTATCGATAAGAAACTTACCTTAATCGACGATCAATCGAGCTAAAATACTACTGACGTTTGCATTTGTGGTCACGTGACTTTTGTGGCTCATCACCAGTGTAAAATACATTGAAAAAAATAACTTTCACATAAGACATAATCAATCAAACTACAGCCTTGAGAATTTACAAATGAAAACTTTCCAATATCCTTATCTAATCCACACCTTCCATTCACAATTCCTAACCCTGTCGCCTTACAGAATTCCAACAACTGTTTGCCATACTCATTTACATTCTTATCTTTACTGACTCTTGGAATACAATCATCCATAATATAATCACATGATAATAAATTCACAACATGAATATTTTCATTTTCAACATAATCCGGCTTTTCACAAACACGTGTTTTGAAATCTCCACTTATTACAAAATTACAACCATAGTCATACATATTTTCTAAATAAATCATGTCATTTATCAATAAATCAAATATATTTGTACCGGCAAATATTTTCCCTACTACTACCCTGTGGGACATTATACATTTATTTTCAACCACAAAACACAGTCTTCAGTTTCTTTCACTAGTTCCACCTGACCTCTCAAACTGTCATGTACATACGCTATTATACCACCACTGGCTCGTTTAGATCCAATAATTTTATCTTTTCTACTAAGTACGAAATATTTAAATCCATCCACAGCATAAATTAAATTATCATTCAACCACGTTTCAGTAAACAAAAGAATTTCATTATCATTAAATAACTTTTTTTAATTTCTGCACTTTCTAATTTATTATAGGTTTTCCCCACAAGTCCTTGAACGTTTAATACACAAAACTTGACCTCTCGTGACTCCTCCCGCTGTCCTACTTCTCCAATCGACCTTGTCTACCATTGGTTCTCGACTCGCTGTTCTTCTCGACCCCCGCCGGTTCGCTCTTCCGTCCACCTCCGTAACCTGGGATCTCGTCAATTTGCCACGGTCTTGGTTTACCACAGTTCTATTTTTAGCGCTTGACACGATTTGCTTCTCTTTACCTCGTTTCCCTGGCAGTGATACATGTTTTGGTGTATTCTGCAAGCCTGTTTTTAATTCCTTTTGTGGACTGTTTGACTTTGTTGTGTGATGAGTGGCTTTCTTTGAAGTATCCTTAACTTGTGCATTTCGATATTCGCTGTTTTTCGATTGGTTACATGATAATGTCTTGTTTGCCTTTTTGTGGGCGTTACCCCGGTCATTTACCATCAAGTCCCCTTCTTAGAAAACCACACCCACACTCAGCTCGCTTTCACCGGACGATTCATCTACTCTCACATCGGCATCAATGACAGTATCGTTGAGTAAACTCGAGTGTTTTCTCTCTCCCTCTGTTGTGATTGACTCTTGCTGTCATGCGAACCAGTCAGCCTGTCAGATCCAAAAACCTTAAACCATTCAGGAAACAAGTCATTCACAACTTTTCCATTGATAAAAAGCTTAGCTGGAAACACAATTTTAACCTTTTGTTTCCTACTACGACCCTCTTGAGCTTCCTGGGAACTGTATAATGCAGATCTTGCTTTCGAGATTTCCTTTAGATATTGTCTATCCACGCCAAATGAGCTCTCTTTTAATTTATATGGATTTTTCATTATTGTCTCTGTGTCTATGTAATCCTTGAATCTGATAACCATTGGCCGTTTAGGATCTCTTTTCCTGTTGTCAAATATTTTCCCCATTCTGTGTGCCCTCTCAATATGCATTTCACTAGTGTCAATATTATGTTCATTGGTAAGAAAGTTTATCACAAGCTGTTTGCTGATACCTATTAACCTTTCTGTCAATAGGAAAGTTTCTGTTTAAGAAAGATATTTGCATTTTTGTAACTAGAAAAGTAATTTAATCCACTATCATTATTTGATTGAATGTCTTTCTTATTTGAAAATATATCATCAAGAACCCTCTAGACAATGTTGATTAGTTAGCATTGGACATTTTGACAAAAAACAACAACAAAGTTATAATGGCGAAAGACATTTCTGAAACAAAATGTAAATGCTTTTTGATCCAAAATCTGTTAAAATCTTTTTTTTTTATAAAATTAATTTTACTCCTTACTTAACCCCAGCAGAGGTCACAACATATAGGTTTTACTCCCGAAATATACCGTACCTCGAAAATTAATAAACCATGAATTATTGATACATTTTAATTTTTGGTGTTCCGCACCCACTTTTGCACTGTGGATGACCCTTAACGGGTCCTTAATGAAAACTCAGCCGTCCGCTTTAAGTGAGTATGAAACAGTACCTTCCACTATAAGTATGTAATGTATTTTGATGCAAGAAAAAAGTCACTAAATGATAACAAGATTTATTTTAGACAAATAACGCATTGCAATATAGTTAATTAAATAGAATCTGAAAAGAAACTGATACAACTAAATAGTAGAAGTAGTATCATTAAGGTATATGTTATTGCAGATGTTGAAGATTATCGGCACCAAGCGTATTCATAACATATATAATACATACATGTCATGAATACATGAGTGCCGAGGATGGTGTTGTACGGCTAATGGAAGCCAATCACGAGAATGGCAACAGCCAAATATAACTTAAAGGGCCTTATACAGCTGCTTCTAAAATGCGATTTTGTCTAGTTTCAATAATCTCAGTGATAGACTGAGACATTTTAAAAATAGAAGAAGTAGAAGAATATGTTTTTATATACAAATAGCGAACATGTAAGCTATAAACAAGTATATTCGTATCGCAGTATTAACATCCGTATCGGTAGAATTCAATAAACATATATCTTAATTAATAAATGGTAAATGAATAAGTTATAAAGTAGTTTATTAGTATCATTATGTTAATCAACTGGGTCTATACAATTTTCCGGTTAAATATAGCCATAAAGTATTTTTCTGTATAACACATGTCTTATATAGCATTGCTCTATTTTTATTGGTCAGAACATGTTTATCATTTCGCATGTTTGAAAGATAATTGGCAATGATCATTACTTAACTGGCAATGTTCGAACAAGTCATACGATTATTTATATTTTTGTATTGCTAATGAAGACTTATTTGAATATATATAGAAGTACATTTTTATCTTAATCGTAAGAGGAAAGCGTGTAGTCTTGTCTTGATTTCGTAAAAAAACAACATTTTTATAGACGTTCGGTACTGTGTTTAAACAGGAAATTACGTAATGAACATATAACAAATTATGACATCATCTAACGAGAAATGACGTCACGATTTAAAAGAAAGCAAAGTTCGTTAAAAGTGTAGTGTCTTTGTTCTTATTCTTACTGGATGTTATCTTAATATGCATTCTACTTATAAACATAATAAAACGATAGGATGTATCTGTAGTTTCAAATTATTCCGAGTACTTCTTTCTACTATGCATGTAGCGCGGGAGATTGTATTGCTTTTTGGTGTTCTACTCATCACTAGTTGAAACAGGTAGGTGCAAGATGGAGGACGTAATTTTGTTTCATGCAAACATTAAGTGAGAAAAATGTTTCAAGGCAAACAAAATGGCAGATTTAGAATGAAAAGTACCGATTCAGGTACCAACTTTTGCCTGGTATGTGGTCTTTTTCTTTAAATTTTGAAAAATGTATGCGTCCATTATGTGGCGAAAAACATATTTTTCGATCGACATCTTAGTTTGGTATCATAACTTTAAAGATAAAAAAGTTATTGAACATATTGTGCTTTAGGAGGCAATGTTTACAAATACACGTGTTCATTTTAACCACATTTTTTCGTATTTTCTCGGCAAATATGCAAATCTGTGCATGTTGTAACCGTGCTTGCATGTATAATTGTATATATTCCTACTTTACAAACTTCATGGTTATTACTCGATTGTACACGTCTCCTGGCCGATTTATTGTTCCTTAACCCCCAATTTTGTTTATTGCAAGCACATAACCCACATATTGGTGAAATGCAAACAAACCTCTGCACAATTGCTTAGCCTTGAGAATCTAACTACATTGGGAGTTGTCATTACACAAGCGCGTCTCTTCATAGGCGACAGGCTAGCATTTTCTGTTCTTGTATTGACGGATTTCTTTGTCCCTGCAGTCTGGTGTGATTTTCTGTATAATGTGAGGCTCGTTCGCTCTCTTAAGCGGGCCATAGTGAAGTTCAAGTCCGTTCCTGGAACTAAAAACGTATCCTCTCAATGCTAAGCAATTGTGCAGAAGTTTGTTTGCATTTCACCAAAATGTGGGTAATGTGCTTGCAATAAACAAAATTGGGGGTTAAGGAACATAAACTCGGTCAGGAATCGTGTACAGTCGAGTATTAACCATGAAGTTTGGAAAATAGGAATATATACATGCAAGCACAGTTACAACATGCACAGATATTTCCTATTTGCCGAGGAATACGAAAAAAAATACATGCTTGCTTTCTAAAATATTTCCTTATTGAATATATCATTTATTAAATGATGACTCGTGACAGGTACTATATGATATATCATATTACTTTTTTTACATAAAGTGCGCAAGACACTATTGCAGCTGTTGTTTAGAATACCTAAAGAAAAATACAATGACCTGCAATGTTATGTATCTATTAGATATTGAATTGTCTGCCAGATGGAAACCTGCATTAGTCTGTGAATTTTATCTTTAAAAAACTTTGTGTTTACTAAAGTTTATATTACTTATAAAACAGTCACAGTTCACCACTTTGCACAATGTGATGTTTCTCAAAAATGTTCAAGTCGCTCTATGTGTATACTTAATACGGCGGCAGGTCTGTCCGAATAAGGTCTTACTCACTCCACTCACAATGTGTGAGCTACTATAGTATAAACGTATTGTGCGGAGCCCCGCTGTACTTATAAGTATACATATAGTGTGCGGAGCCCCGCTGTACTTATAAGTATACACATAGTGCGCGGAGCCCCGCTGTATTTATAGGTATACACATAGTGCGCGGAGCCCCGCTGTACTTATAGGTATACATATAGTGCGCGGAGCCCCGCTGTACTTATAAGTATACATATAGTGCGCGGAGCCCCGCTGTACTTATAGGTATACATATAGTGCGCGGAGCCCCGCTGTACTTATAGGTATACATATAGTGCGCGGAGCCCCGCTGTACTTATAGGTATACATATAGTGCGCGGAGCCCCGCTGTACTTATAAGTATACATATAGTGCGCGGAGCCCCGCTGTACTTATAAGTATACATATAGTGCGCGGAGCCCCGCTGTACTTATAAGTATACATATAGTGTGCGGAGCCCCGCTGTACTTATAAGTATACACATAGTGTGCGGAGCCCCGCTGTACTTATAGGTATACATATAGTGCGCGGAGCCCCGCTGTACTTATAGGTATACATATAGTGCGCGGAGCCCCGCTGTACTTATAAGTATACACATAGTGCGCGGAGCCCCGCTGTACTTATAAGTGTGCACATAGTGCGCGGAGCCCCGCTGTATTTATAAGTGTGCACATAGTGCGCGGAGCCCCGCTGTATTTATAAGTATGCACATAGTGCGCGGAGCCCCGCTGTATTTATAAGTATACATATAGTGCGCGGAGCCCCGCTATATTTATAAGTATACATATAGTGTGCGGAGCCTCGCTGTATTTATAAGTATACATATAGTGTGCGGAGCCCCGCTGTATTTATAAGTATACACATAGTGTGCGGAGCCCCGCTGTATTTATAAGTATACACATAGTGTGCGGAGCCCCGCTGTATTTATAAGTATACACATAGTGTGCGGAGCCCCGCTGTATTTATAAGTATACATATAGTGTGCGGAACCCGCAGTATTTATAAGTATAAACATAGTGTGCGGAGCCCCGCTGTATTTATAGCAGGAAATCCCTTACTGTACGGGTGAAGACTCATTGAGAAGTTCTGCTTCTTCTGCTGTTCGGTAACAACACATGACTGTATGGCGATTTTTTTAAACTGTATATATAATACTAAAATGAAAACGACAGGGACAAACCCAGTAGTCACGCATTCAAATATAAACGCTGATGAGGATCAAGGTAAGGGACCTAATGATACGAGTCACACAAGCGTACAAATATCATATACACACGTGCACATTATAAAAGGACACACGCAAATATGCCATAAACATGTATACACATTTATATGAGATGTTTATAAATTAAGTGAAACAGTATACTTTAAATACCAACTCGAAACAAACCATTTGTTATTATTCTTTGGAACAAAGTGTTGTACGTTCGCGTAATAATTCAACGCACGTAACAAATGTTTATGTTTAAGGTGTATTCGAATTATTACTTCATTAGTGTAATTATATATGTAAGTAAAATATAATTCTGGGCGTAATTCTTCTTAAAGGCTGTCAGAGTCCAGAGGAGTGGTCCTACTATATCACGACACATATCACGATGCTCAGCAGGGCTTTAAGAGTCTAGAAGAGTGATTCTCATACGCCACAGCACGTTATCACGAGTTTGCAGCAGAAGGTACCCTTCGGGAATGTTAACAACTGGGTGTTTGTGTTAGGGCGTTTTACACGAGTTACACGTTCCGATTCGCATCGATTCTATCCTGGAAAAAAGTGCCCAAAGACGCCCATAAAGAAAAAGAAACCAGTTCAGGATGGTGTAAGAGGGGAACGTAGCAAGTACGAGTATTTACATTTTGTACACTAATGAATTGTCTCTCTTTCTAAGGAATAACATTTATAGCAAATCGCAGATAAAGTATGCGTACGTTTTTAAATGTATCGAGAAATAAGAAAAAAATATACTTTTTGTACGATATTTCATCTCATGTATGTTTGTACTATGACACAACTATAAACATTACGTATGTTGTAATGTATTTCTTGCTGGAGACCTTTATTTACCAAATAAATTCTTGACTTGACTTGTTTTGCATATGAGGTTGTGGACTGCGCAGACAGAGCTAACAAATTATACATGTTTCGGTATTCTGTGAAGATACTGGTATGACTATTTATAAACAGAAAACAGAAATTACTGTATTAAGAAGCGGTTCACCTGTATGATTGTGTTCGTCTAAACATCATTGCAAAAAAACAACGTTTATTTTAACAACGCCATAATTAATTGCCAAAACTAGGAAAGATCTATTATGTTTGTTGGCCAAGAACACTGTATTTTACAAACATATACATTTAAAAACAAAATTATGAATCCTTAGAGAACACATCTGTGTACATTCTGTGTACATTTAAGACTGTAAACATGTTTACAATCAGTAGCAAAAGCGACTGCTTATAGACAATTTAAATGAGGAAATTAGAAGGAATTGTTTCACAAAACAAACTATAAATGCTCAGCAAAATACAAAAGTTATATAATTATTCTTACACCCAAACTTACAAGGGGACATCAATTATACATGTACCTATGATTGACATGGATACCAATACCAAGGGCTTTTGTTTAAATCTAAATAATATCATGCATCCTGATAAGAGTTGACACAAAATATAACATCTTACATACCCAGCAAGAATGAAAATAAAAAAGTCGTAAAAAAAGCCATTTGTTCTCCAATTTTAAAATAAATCATTTTCATAATGTAAAATGCATAACTATGTAATTTTTGCGGCTTTAACAATTTGACGTACATGTTTAATTAAGAGTGTTCGAATAACTCTGTTTGCCAAAACTATATAAATCACGTTGTAATAATGTTTAAAATTGTAATGTCATAGCATATATTCCAATTCCATCAGGTCTGGGAAAAGAAATTCATTGCTAGACATAAATCCGCCATTGCTTCGATCAAGATGCATCATTAGGCAATTTATTGTTACCAATGAAGACCGTATAACTATGTTGCCAAATATAGACACCACAAACATGCCAGAACTGTGCAGTGAAGCTATTATTTAGCAAATGTCTGCAGTCATTGTACACCATCAAGCGATTACTGCATACCACACATTTACTCGCTATACGCGTATATGGAATCACATCATTATTCGGCCTTGCAGTCAGACGGCTAGATTTACAAATGTTCTCCTTATATAGAAACCTTTAAGGTTTTTTACACAACGAGAGTTTATGACCTTGTAAAAAAGATGAGTGCTCCTGTAAAACGTCTCCCATGACGATTGTCAATGATTTCATTCCGGTGTGTTGTGATATTCTTGCTGTTGCTCCCATGTTCTCAATGTTGACAAGTGTAAATGGCATGTGTCAAAGAATCAAAGTCGTTGTCTGGGAACCATGCGCCAAATGTATATTTGATATTGTAATAGTTACGTAAAGAAACAATGTTATATATGGATCCATGCGCCAAATATAATATATTGAATAATATAATTGTAACATGTTAAACAATTAAGGCGTTGCAAAGGAGCCATACGCCATATTTGATATTGAATTATGTAGAAGTAAAATGTTAAACAATCTAACTCGTTGACAAGCTTTAATGGAACTCGGTACGCCTTGTCACTATACATTCTAAAACAGCTACTAAGACCACTCGTCGGATACCATAGTAACGACTGCCACTATCCGTAAGTGTAATATTCCGCTCATTATGGATGAAAGGGGAGAAACGGAATTGTTCGTACATGGTGGGTATTCGACAATTTAATTCAGTGTCGTGGGTCAAAACATTGTGGAATAAGCATGGCTTGCAGTGTCCTGTATTTAGACGTGATATTTTGTTAGACGTATAAACACGATAAATTGAGATTGACAAATAGAATTATCTTATCACTAAAGTTTAAATACTTTAAACTCCCAGTTAATCAGGCAAGTTTTGAACAACGATTTTGGATACATTCTTGTAATGTACATACTTTTTTATTTAAGCGTTACGTGGTAGGATAAATAATAAGGGACGTTAATCATGTAATGTTACTGGCAGTGTAACTCAAAACAAATGAAACGACATTAAAGAACAGTTTATTTATTTCCTTCAAAGTGTTCTCATTCTAATTTGAATATCGGCAGGTCTTGGGTTTATAACAGAACACCAAGGTCACCATAGAATACAATGAAGCAGTGTGATAAAACCTGTAGCCCTTTGAACCATCCATCATTAAACCTACTACCTACGTCTAGTTCCATAATACCAATTACTATGTGTCCATTTATATTGACATATTAAGCACAAACACCTTTCTTCAATATTTCATCTCTAATGATTCTTGGAAAACTAATCCCGAGGTGTTTGCTTCTTCAAACCATTTTACATTTGACATAATGACATGATACCAATCGAGTAAGTGCTTAATTATGCTTGGCCATTTAGATATTGATCATGATCCTAACGATTTAAACTCTAAGGCCAGCCTTAGAAAAATGTTGGTGGCTTACCGGTCGACTTAGTTAAATTAAACCGACTCAAAAAAGAACAATTTGTTATCCGTGTTGTCATTTTCTCAGAGGGGCGTTGTAGCCGAAAGGTGCACACTGCAGGGAAAAATGATTTTTTGCATCCCTACATACATACCCTGTCATGAAATTGTGGTAGTGTAATTGTAGACATTACCTGTTCAACATGATCTGAGGACCCATATTACAATTTTACGGCAACATGTTAGATAGTAAATATATTATGTTTTAGATGTAATATGTTTAATGTTTAGACCCTTTGCCCTTTTTCATTGTATTTAATAGATCTTGTCGAGATGAATACGTTTGTTATTATATGTTGATGATATTTTACTCAAACACCAGTATAGGTTTGATATTTTACTAACTGGAGTATTGTTGATATTGGGACAATGAAAGTTAACGTAGGAAAAAAACTTAAAATTTGAAATATAATGGTAAAGTTCTAGAAATCGATAGTGCTTTCACACTTTGACTCACATGGGATGTTAAAATTTACTAATATTATATCTAGCGAAAGTGAAGCTGCATTGAAAAACGGTCAAATTATGGTTATAAAGCTTTTCTACGTACATTTTGTAATGTTGAGTAATTATGCCAGACAGTGGGACGGTCATGCATAAACCATTACCAGATATAATACAATTGGGTGAAGTCTTTTATTGGGACAGTAGGACAGCGTGCAATTTCAACAACCATGTTATGTGCCATTGTGGTTTTTACTTGGTAAAGCTATTTTTGGTTCTCATAGTGTGCCTCTCAACATGGTTTATGCTTGAACTTTGCCTACTGGGCTTGTGACTTTAGTTTACTTTCCAGCATCGAGTTTTTTTATAATAAAAAATACTACCTAAATATATTTATATGAGTAGCAGATTGACTGTCGTAAACATTAAGATTTCCCTTCGGCAACCAACGATTTGGGGATAAACAGAAGAAAAAATGAGTTTAAATAATTTTTGTTGAGACACTTCAAGATTCTCTGTTCAGCTTCCGTTCTGTAGAGCATATGTAACCCCACTCCTCCGGAAGATGACACTTTACGACGCAGTATAAGCGACCTACTTGTCAGCGCAAGGAAATCATACAGTCGTTTAAACGTGGGGGTTAGGGGATAAAAATGGCATCGTAACCATATGTGAAAACCTACAATTCCTAAAATTTCCTTTATTCGTATCAAGGGAAATGTTAAATGACGACAGTAACTACTTTATAAATTATACCTTCATGAAGAAAGACCCGAAATCCATTAACGTCGCATGATGATATATATTCTCTACCTAATTCTTTTTTCGGAGTGACGGTCGGTTCGACTGATTGGTTCTAATGACAAGGTTATATACTTGAAACGTAATTGAGCGAAAAGGCTGTCGTAGCATTTTGGTTCATGGGATTACTTTACGTGGAAAACATAGAATTGATACATCAAGTTAGGAAAAAAAAGTCAAAAGTTGTTAGGAAGCACCATATATACATTAAATGTTTCAACTAAATATATGATGGAGCGTGTTAATATAACATTTTAACGTACAGTTTAGTAGGCCATGTTGACCTAAATCTATAATTTAACATATGTCATTGCATAATGGGCAATGTAGTTAAAAGTGGTCTAGCAATTTTATTGCTTTTACCAATTCATTGTTCAAGACAGTATGATCTAGATCTTGATTTGACCTTTCAATAATTATTTTAGTGGAATAATATTTATATTGTCCATACTTAAAAGAGGCGTTGAACATTTATTCATAGTCAATATTTGGTCGGTTGGATTTGTCATTCTATTCTTGCATATATTGTTCCTTATGTCTTTGAATCAATATAGGAAACTTATGGCAATCATCATTTGATAGCAAGTGTCCAAAACTAAGACTTTCTTAATATAATTATTTTCTTTTCAAAATTGACGAATTGTCGTCTACTAACTGGCCACAGGTTTAGCGAAAGGTCATTTGCGGGAATGCACGCGGCGGTTTCCGTGCTGTTGTATATAAGACGATCAAAGTCGTGAATCGCCAATCGTGGCTTTTATTGAAGCAGCGCTTATATTCATTTTTAGACATAATGGTTTAAACGCCCACCCACCCACGTTTTATGAGGATTTGTTTATAAGCAGATTTTTTTATATATAACACGCAAATACGTGTAGGATTCTCATTATTAATGTTGGTGTTTTCTAATAATTGTAGGGGTCCAGCTGAACTTAATTAATACACAACACCAACAAGTTTAAATATAGATGAAACACGAACATGAACTGTGTAGTATTTAGTATTATACACCTTATGCAGATCATATCATAGAGCTAGATATGCTATTAATAATAATTCACGTAAATAACCCATATTTCACAGCCATACAAAATAAATGGGCTATTAAAGAGTCAAATAGTGATAGTTTGGTTTTTACATTCAAGTTTAAACGACTAAAGATAGATATCAAATAAGTGAATGACTTAAATAGTTAATCATTCAATACTTGCCTTAATTCCAGTTTAATAAAACGTTATATCCAACTATATGAACCATCAACAGTTTCACTGAGTTTCTCAGTTACACACCCTGTTAAATTACAATATGTTTTTGAAAACTTACATATGATTGCTCCAAAAACATTGCTGGGCTACATCCAATTGCTTCTTTACATGTCGTCAGCAAATAAAAACAAAAATATTCATATAAAAAGCTACAGAAACAAGTTCAGTAGCCAAAAGTTTAAACACAAACCCTGTTTAATGACACATTGTAAACTCCAGACATAGAACACATAAACAAAAATCACAAACAAGAAGCACTGAACAACAGTACAAAATTCCCCACACAACAGAGTGCATATATACTATATAAGAACTCGGTGTGTTCATCAAGGATTGTTAGGTTGTCAACACAAATACAATTTTAGGTCATTTGCCTGTAAACAGTAATGAATAAGGAGGTTCCCCCCTGTTCAACACCAAGTTTTACATACATCATACAAATGGCATATCATTTTTATCATATATAGCATCTCACAACTGATTCGTGATTCAAATAGTATTAGATAAAAAGTATCCACAGTAATTCGTGAATGACAGCATCAATTTCAGTGCCTTCCCGTAGTCAATAAATACGAAAGCTTACATTTTTTCAATAGTACAATGTGTAAAATACTTAAAAAATACAATCGATTTAAGTTCGATTGTCACTTAAACAAAGATATACAGTACGAGAATGTTGTAGAGGTTACGATGTCTGCATCTAACCAAAAAGATCGTGGGTTCGAATACCACCAGTGTAATGTATATTTTATCTCTCATAATGAGCTTAAGTACTTAAAACAGACTTGAGAGATATAAAGTAGATAAAAGCTGTCCTAATTGATTGGAAATAAAGTCCTTTCGACGTTTCTGAACGTTACAAGTTATACAGCGTAAGTACATACATGAACGATAATAACTCGATAATATCGTGCGATATTAACAGAATTTGATCGAGTGAGCATGCACCGAAAGTCATATTTCGCAGCAATGATTCAAAATATCACTTTTCAGTGTTCACGAAATGAAAACCACGCATCACACTCATTTAGAATGATATAAACTTGAATACTCTCTGACAAGCTCGTCAAAAAGGTTTGACAAAGCAATGCCTTACAGGTCTTAACATCTAGGTACTCTATGTTGCAACCACGCTAGTATTTCCTATTTTAAAAATGCGTTAATGAAGTTCTTTATTTTGTTAAATAAGGTACAGTATAGCTTTGTAATTTGTTGTATGTTCACGTTTTAAATAAATAGACAATGGCTAGAATGGCTGTTTTTTATTAGTTATATAATGTAAAGGTTTTATTTTTATTGTGTCATCTTTTCAGTAAAAAGCCAGCCTGTTTGGCTTATGAGAATCCTACATTTATAAACATCTCTACCCCAATCCCTAGTCCATATGCCAGGCGGAAGGAAGTCAATCGGTACCCCTCGATTTAACTACCTGCTGGGTCGGTAACAGGCCATCACAGAACAGGCTTCATGTACCCAAAACAACAAATCTGATTCAGAAAAAAACAAAGTAATTGAAATAGGATTCATAACTATTTTTGACACGGCACTTGTTACTAAACACCTTAAGTTCAATATAACTTAATCTCATATATTTAGGCACTTTATTTATTTAATTAGACTTTGTGTTTGTGAATGAAAACTCATACTTATACGTACTGTACATGTATACTGAACTGTTTGGAATTGTTTCGGGGAGTACGGTGTGGAGTAATAAAAAAAAACGATGGTTTATTTGTTTAAAACGAGCAGACATATTTTCGCAACGGACTGACGTCTATTTTCTTATTTACATAGAGTAATAAGATTGAATAAGTGTCCTACTTACAAACGAAGTTTATTTTTATCATCTTTAAAAGAGTGAGCGAGTCGTGCATACTTTCTGCTAACTTAATCAAATTTTATGATTTTATAAGGACTGACAATATTCAGTACAACAAATCTGATTCATTGATTAAATAAATGATAAAAACATCATTTATTAACATTTGAGAATCGACACTTGTAATAAAACACCCAAGCTCACTTTATACGAAGAGAAAGTTAATATTCAACATATATAGTCATATATGTGATAAAAACGGCAGTATCGGTTTGATTGAGTGTGCCGCTGCAAGCGCACCAAAGCTCTCCCGATAACATGCATATTGTTCACAGAAAAATCCACACTGATGGCCTTGTAATAAATTCTTTCTCTTGAGATGAATTTTATCGGTAATAAAGAAGCTATGTACCTGCTTATTACTATTCAAATGACCTACTGCCACAGACAATATGAATAGAGATAACTCAAATTATTGATCGCCGTAATCACGAACTGATCAACATGTTAAATAGAAGGATGATTCTCCTTTTAAATTTGTCGATACTTCTTTGGTGTGTTGCGGCTAGGATAAGCCGGCTAGTATCAGACGACTAAGCTACATTGAAAGAAGTTGTTGGTGACATCCTGAGACACTAGCATGAAATGGACAATAGAATCGATAGACTCGAAGAGAAAATAGAAAAGCTAAATTAAATTCTGGAATCCCAATCTGAGCAAATCGATCACCAAAAAGTGTTATAAGAGAGCAGAAAAGTAAAATCATACAACAAAAAGAACGTGTTGACAATCTTGAGAACAAAATTCATGACCTCTTGACGGAAAAAAATACACCGACAAAGAAGTGTCATAAAAGTTGATGGTGTCGACGCTAGCTGATCGTCTGCTTATTATTTTGACGAGAAGGCTGCTACACGAGGTTCAGCAGTTAACATTTTATCCATTTTAATAGTTTAAACTGTTATAAATATGCGAATATTTTTCAGTATTTGTACACTGGTTAATTATATGTAATATGTATGAAATTTATCTTCCCGGTACAAGTTATTGTAAATGATACTTAATTGCATATCTTTTTCAGACGTACAAAAACTCGTCAAGCAGAAGTCGGGACGGCGGTTGGTTTCTTAGCAACGATGGGCAATCGAAACGAACACACTGGAACAAACCAGCCATTGATATTTGAACGTGTCATTACAAACATTGGAGACGCATACAATTCCCATTTCGGCACATTTGTGGCACCAGTTAACGACGTCTAAGTATTTACCGTGACGCTACTTAGTTTTCCAAACCAAGTTGCACACTACTACCTTTACCAAAACAACACTCCAGTGGTCCACCTTACACTCTACCACCCTTGTTCTGAAATGTATACATCCATACCTCAAACAGCATTTATCGAGCTTAACAAAGGCGATGATGTTTCATTTCGAAACCTTAATGTAGACAACATCAGGGGCTAATTACAGCTCATTTTCTGGCTTTATTATGTGGATGACCGAAGCACAAACTTCCGATATCGTCGGTTAATTGTGTTTCTGAACGCCTGTAATAAATTGTTTAAAGCTAATTTTACTTGTTCGTTCGTCGCTGTTATAAATATCACAGACCAAAAGTTAAACAGTTAAACAACCACAAAACACACAGCACAAGCAGCCAGTAAATATCAGTGCCATCGAAACACATCGAAACATCGATAATGTGTGGGGTGACATCTAAGTCATAGAAACGATAGCGTGGGATTTAAGTCATCCACATGGATCCGCGCTATGTCATTTAACTGCGTTTATGAATTGTATGCAATCATTTAACATTAATGGAAACACAGACATGTATCGTACAGAAAGAACAACAAGGATAAACTAAAAATAGAAATTCTGCCCTCTGCTATTTACAACAATCTAGATGCAAAGGTTAGTCGTTTGTTATCGATATCAGACGTTTTAAAGGGCTAAGAATGCCAAGTATGGTTGCCGATTTCTGTTATTGCGTGTTTTAGCCTTTTCGAAAGATATGCGAAGTTAAATGTGTCTGCTTTACACATGCTTATAGTGGTATTGCAATCTTCGTTACCACAACGAATGTATTCGTGGAGAATGTGAATGAGCGTACACACACAAGGAGAGTTTGCAAAGATCATGCCTTGTGGAGAACTGTTCAATGTAATGAACGGAGTATATTGTCAATTTTTGACAGTATAGGGACCATATCTGCTCAGTGAATGTGAAAAATGACTGATGACTAGTATAATGAGGAACATATGGTGTAGACCTCTGTTATGTAGATTAAAATTGAGGTGCACCTATGTTTTCAGAACTGTACTTCTAAATATAGAGGTGGCCCTCCAAATTAGATAGAGGAGAACCATTTAAATTAGGATTCACTCGCAGAATGATATTCACTCAAAATACAGCGGCTAATGGATTAAATTAATAAATGAGTGAAAAATTTGTTTGTACGAGCATATGGTAAAGAAAGGGGGTACGATTATGCCACAACACCTTATTCTTACGAATGCGTCACACAAGTGTGAAAACCTACAATTACTAACAATTCCAATACTGGTATCAATGGAATGATGAAAAGACGACAAAGTAAAGTACAAAATACTTAATAAATAAAACATTCTTGAGTACTTTTGTTGATGAAGGGATTGGAAAATCCTCGAGTACGAAAACACAACACTCAATACCAGCACATGTTCGTAAAGATGCCATTTGTTTCATAGTTGACAAAGCAAAGAGATACATTTTCTGACGGGTTTGCGTGCGCGTGCACTTTTGTGGAGAACATAATTATGCCCGGACAATAGGCTTTTTGAGTATGCAGTTCATAAACATGTAACATTTCTTAAGAACAATTAATTAAATATTGTATTCGTAAAGGTGCACATTCTGCTCATTTTGTCTCTGTTTGTATGACACTTTGTTTCAAGAAGTGAGCTTAAAATGATGCTCAAACTATGAATCTGTGTTTCATTTTGACATTGTCATGTCTTTGAGCATGCTTTGTTTCTGCTAGAACTGTCATGTGTTTTTACTATCTATTTTACAATGTCATCGTGAAATTACGGAAAAGAAAGTTCCTTAATCCTCGAACCTCGAAAGATATAATTTTTTTCCTGAGTGACGGACGTTTCGCCTGATTGGCCCTAATGACAAGGTTTTTTATATTTGAGACGCAATTGAGCGAAATCAACTTATAATCATTGTCCATTTCCGTACCGAGAAAAATATATTGAACATCATTACCATGATTACTTTAGGACATTGACCTTTTCCATTTACGAGATTTATATCTTGTTCTATTTGTTTAAATTATGCTTATTTAATATACATTTCATGCCGCTGTAATCGCATATTTATCTCCGATTTAAGTACAAAGTTGAATCATTAAGAATTGCATTGCATTAACAGACATGGACGTAGCAAGACCAGAATTGATGTGCTTGTCAGGGTTGCTTGTGATGCTCGAGTTTTTAAAATGCATCATGCGGTAATGAGCGTTTTCTTCTATAGTTTAGAATAAAATGCAACGCAATGCCCTCCCCCTTCTCCCCACCTTAAAAGAAAGGATGTTCAATAAAAACTGGTTAAACGTATTACTTGAAACAAATTACCCCTACCTCTTCAGTTTAAATCTATTTTGAAACTTTTTAAAATACATTTTGAAATTTATGTGCAGGCGCGTGTCATCATTCACTTCACTATGTTAATAAGAAGTTATAAGGTAAAATGTTAAATAACTATAAAGGGCTGGCTCTTTTTCTTCGCGGTATGCAGATGCAGTTAAAGTACAGTGCGAATTACAATTAAGGTACAATGCCGATACATTAACCTTGTGATATATAATGCACGAGGTCAGTCGTAATCGTCAGACAAAACAAACTCAAAACACTATACCTACATCTTGTTTTTTTACCAAAGCAACAAATTCAAACTGATTCTGGAAAAATGATCATTCGAAAAGTATAAAAAAGCAATATCTGGTAATAGCGTATCATTAAACAATACTATTAGAAGAGCCTGCGCGGCTAAAAAGTTCAGAGCATTTTATGTAAAAGATTATCGCACATAATCCAATGGTTGAAGCTAAATAATAATTATAGTGTCATTAACGTTTGTGCATCGGTATTATGTGTGCAACAACCTGAGTAGAAATTGGCACATCTAACTTTAACTTAAAACCAACGACCAAGAAACGAACATGCAACTTTATAACATGTTCTCTCGTAGATATCCGTAATTCTGTATGAGAGCCCTGAACTCAGTTTTAAACCACTGTGGAGCATTGTGCATTGCCTGACAGGATATATTTCCGTGAAACGAAAAGTACAAGGTAAGAGACCAACACATATGGTTCTTAGAATTTATTCACAGTAGACCAAATTATAAAAAAAAAAAAATCTTAATATTGAAATAAATATGTTTAAATGTAATATCTTAGAATTGATACCAATACATATTAACATCACAATCAGTCATATAAATCAGTCATAAATATTCATTATATCTGAAAATTCACTACATCTACACTTAAACACCTTCAAATAACCTTCACCAATACTCAATAATTCAGTTCCATAGTGTGTCTGTTTTGTTTCTATTTCCTCCGCATGTTTAATGTTTTTTACATTGTTGTAGACTGTGGTATTGTTTTGTATTGGGAACTCTATTTGGCAACACGTCGTCATCATATCATTTAAGACAATCGGACTGTTCTGAACAGCTATTGAATGTAAAAAGTGCGACAACAATTTCACAAGATTCAGAAAACATTTCAGCAGTGTAAATAGATATAAAAAAACAGACTCATACAAAGAGTTACTTTTCGAAAGGAACCATTGCCGTACATACAATCAACAAGAGATTTGTGTTGTTCTGTCACTTTTTATGGAGCTATGTCGGGAAATAGTGAAAAACGTTAAAAAATACCTGGTTTGTTGACATTTTCCTTATATGCGTGGAACCGTATCAGCAGGTGCGCATGACGTACGTTCCTACCTTTGATATTGATTGCAACGATATGAATTTGTTATTCATTTAATAAGATTTAAAGCCCTTTAGAAATTAATAAATGAGTATTGTTGTGAGAGTATGTCCAAGCGTTTGCTTATGTGTACACTATACTAAAATAATAACCGTTCAATACCGGCAGCGTGAAGGTAGTAGTGTGTAAGCCTGGCAGAGTGAGATAAGCCGCTGTTTTGGCTCCTAATTGCACGCTGCCAGTCTTCATGGACATTTCTATACCCTAGTATAACATTGTCGTTTTCATCAAAATATATAAGTGTAAAAGTAATTTTCCTTTAAATTATTAACGAGAACAGCAGTAACTTATTTTCGTCTACAGAATGAAAATTTGTCACTGCTAATGACTTTTTAATTGGTGCCTCAGACAGTAGGGGCGAGCATCAACAGTATCACTTAGAAGATCCTCAAACATTTCGAACCCGTTTATCGACAGATGTGAATCCCGCTCTACCTGCTACAATATTGGCAAATAACTCTCTTTTAAATTATATCTATATTCTGACGAGACGAATTTTAATACAATACATCAACGATAAGGCTGAAAAGGTTTAAGGGTGAATATATATATATATATATTATCATAAATCGAATAGGGGTACACATAAGTTTAAACTTTCTTATAAGTGATTGAAATAAGTAGGGGTACCATGAATAGATATGTCACATATCTAATCAAGAGAGCCTCTCAAAATTCTAAACAAATAAACTGTTCGTGATTTGGCCAACGTCGGCTACATGTCCTTCCTGAATCATCATCTTAATATTGTTTTATCTCCCTTCTGTAAATGTCGCAGTCAAGATATCACATATAATCCTATCGTATGACCTCTATTCACTACCCAAAATCGAATTATTCTCAACTTTATGCAATCTTCTGACTAAATAGCCTCTAGTTCTTTACTGTGGTGACAACAAGCTGATAGGAAAGCTAAACACGACATTGTCTCATGCAATTCATCACCTATATTCGCATAATACATATTCCTATACAGTATCTATTACCTGATTATACCCATAATGCCCACATTTCCTTTCTTTTTGTTCCTATTCTTTCTTCTCTGAGAAAGTAATTTAATATAATCAATTGTCCTATTTTTTAACATAAAACCGTTTTCAGCATACTCAGTTGCATTTTCTATCTCAGAATTAATGATCGTTGTTTGTCTTATGATTTTATTGTGAACCTAAATACTTCATGCAATGTATGTCAAAATGTAAAAAATGATTCAATCAGAGGCTCTATAATTATATATTCTACCCTTCCTATCCTGAACATTAAATAATTTATCAGAAAAAAACAACATGCAAACTTTTCCTTAATTGAATTATGTTTCAACCAATCCTTCCTCAATAAACCTGAACTTGGCAAGAAATAAAGTCCTTTGATGAACACTAACACAAACTGCACTTCCCTAGAACATGTCAAATGGTTTACGAGAAATTCAACAGTTAATGAGATCATAACGTGTTAGTTTACAATAAGTAGTTCATCGGAATCATTTTTGGAAAGAACATTACAGACCTCTACCACGCATTATTCATTAAGCGTACAGGCTACGTTTGTGATCCTTAATGGGTTGTACAAGAAAACAACTACTTTCTGTATTTACGTACAGTGTATATGGACTAAGCGAAAGCTATTGATTATGGTCTTGTTGATAATAAAATCCTCAAAAATGTCGCTTCCCCAATTTAAAATGCATCTTTAACTAACTTATTTTTTTTAATTGTTTGTACACGTAATTACAATGTTTTTTTTTTCGTTGAAAACGATGTGTGAATCATTTTACTTTTCTTTGTATCATGATAATTTGATTCTGTGGACCAATACAGTTTTATATATGTACTGGTAAATCCTCATAAAATTATTTAACTTCAGGTTTTTTTATTTTTGCTTTTTTTCTCGTTCATCACGTTACAATTACAACGACCGAACGTTCTCATCTATGTTCAATGTTGTTTAATATGTTTCTATATGTGTGATGGGCACTTGATGGGTACGGGAAAACAAAAAAATGACGAATAACATTGCTAAATGACATATTGGTTATATGGTTTAACCTACTATCAGCTACAACGAATACCCCATGGAGGAAAAAGGTTTGATAATATAAAAAGTAAAACAATGTCAAGTTCATTCGCTTTAAATTAATGCAATACAATTTAACTCATATCGTCATGAACATTTTACAGTTAACAGGATGATCCGACGCGCGCATCCGGTCGTGGTGCTCTTAAGTTATAACAGGAGTAGTTCTTACAAACTTTTATGAACGTTCATCTCGGATATATACTCTTCCGTGGAACCGAGACGTAGCTGCTCATTTAATACACATCTTGTTGTGGCATTGTCATATGCGTTTTGATATACTACGCAAATAAACTGTGTACCGTTACGTCAGTTTCATTCATGTATCTCAACTTACATGCACCTGCCAATGTCCGATTGGCTAGCAGCAGTAACATGATCAACCTGTATATACTCGAAACACACCAAGTATATTTAAATAATAACAAGCAAATGGTGGAAAATTTTAAATTACTATCAATAGAAGTAAAAGGTTTCTTATCATAACACAGATATGTTTAACCTATAGCAGATTTGAATTAGATGAAAGTTAAGTGTAACAGAAAACGGTAGTGGGTTTCTCTGATAAAAGATAACTCTCTTTCTCCCACCTCAGATCGATCCAAAAATTTAACCATGCTAGAAATTCTTATCTTGCCCACGGGCGAAGATTAAATGCCCGTATGGAACTCCTTTTTAATAATCACCACATTGTAAGAACATCCCTTGTTGAGGACTGTTGTCTGTAGCATCATGGAAACCTTGTGTTGTGGCAATATTTAGAACGCTAATTAATTATTTATTGCTTCAAACGTCACCATAACACAATTACACGCACCTTTCAAAAAATACTGCTTCGCTCTCCTTAGAACTATTTATAGACCGATTTGATATAACATAATCTGAATCACTGCGCGCATATCCATGACAACCAAAAATTATCGCATATCCTTACGCAATTATTTTTACTAAGCACAAAAGAGTTTCAGCAAAAATATATTTTTACTTAATTTTGTTTAACTGGGGTGGGAGAAAAAGCATCTACCATAGCCGCTCGTGTAAGGTTTATCCCGACTCTCGCGCAGGGTGTTTGGTGGAAACTCGTTAAACCTCGTTTCCGCAAAACACTCAACGCTCGGAATAAGGCTCAAGACCACAGTTATCTGCCCCCCGTTGACCAAGATCCGGATGTGAATACAGAAAAAAGGGCTTGCGTAAAAGTATCAACATTTAATTAAAGTTGAATGAAAGAGAAGAAACAAGTGACCTTTTTGGATAGAGCTTAACATAATTTGACACTGTATTGCAAAAACTGATAAAAATTGGAAAAATAATTGCCTGTGTAACTATGTAAATTGGTTGTTTGTAGCCTTAGTCCTTCTTGACCTCAGGGTCATGTATTACTACTTATTTTTGTAAGACAACGCAATGGTCAACCCTATGTTTTCTTGTGATTAAATGCTGTGTCTTGGATTGTTCTACAGCAACCAGTTACTTGTGTTTCAATTGGGACTGTTTTAAAGTGAAAAGCCAGGTTAGCGTCTATATGAAAAATATAGTAAAAATAACTGTGGTCTCACGCCATAAACCTATCTTACACTCTCGGCCATGTAAGATACTTACAGTCTGATGTATTTCGTAGTTTTCGCCGAGTTGATGTTTGTTTCAAACCCAATTGATCATTAGCTATAATAAAACTTTACCGGGACCGTTTTTTGACTAGACTAAATAAGATGATGTGGAGGCCTGTCTTGATGGGGTGTCAATGGGCTTGCTTCCACTGGATGAATATTATTTTTGTTTCTATTAAGAAACATTTTCCTGAGTATCCAAGACAGTAAAGCACGTTTACTACTACAATTACTTCAGTATGCCCGCTGTAGTACGAGATTGTCTCAGGCAGTTGCTTATAACGGCTCTTTAGAGGCCAGTAATCCCAAACAAGTTAGCATTTTACAAATATGATAATATTCTTCTGTTAGTAACTTTTCTAATGTGTCAACCTGTAAAACATCAGGCGTGAGACGTCATTAAAGATAATTAGTTCGAAGAAACCCGCCTTCGTCCTCGTATTATACTAAATAACACCTATTTTACAAACGTCGTCCATGCTGTACTAATAATCTTAATTTGATTACAAGAAAATCTATTTTAAAGGTTTCCCTATAACATTCATCGTCTGTATTTGCCTTAATCCATGGTAAGACACTATTGCTACTTGAGTATGGTTTGACACTCGAAGTCCACGTAACACACTAACCTTCCAAGTTCATATATGAGAGATCCTTATTGAGGCTGTGACCCCACCAACTTGTTTACTGAATATTCCTCAATTTGTCTACCAAAATCATGCATAACAAACAACAGTAAACGATTCAAATACTGCCATACTACCAAATATTAGCGCCCCTAAATACCCTGTACTCAACGTGACAGAAGATCAGAAGGTAAGCAGTATACAGTTAGTAGTCTGACAGCATTACGTCATTAGCCTGGCACCCTGGCAACAAATATATAGCGTCTATATATTAAAAAAGTTAAATGCCAAAACTCATATGAGATGTGCCAGTTAAAATGTAACATAGGATTACAGACGACTCTTATGACATATTCTTTCTTTTTAAAGACAAGCACAAACAAGCATTGACACGCTTCTTTGTGTTTGCATCCGTAAACGACAGTGTGTCAAAGAAAAACAACAAAGCGTCATACATATTGTTCAATACCATTTTATAGAAATTTGATTGAACTGAAACCACAAACTTAACATTTTTTATTCTGAACATATAATATACAATTTTAATTTTACATATGTCGAAAATATATGTGAGACAATATTGCTGCAGTGACATTTGTTTCGAGATTTTAAGTGACGCAGGGCAAACGAAAAAAACTGATCAGTTCTTTTTCGAGTTTTATATGTATACAACTTTGTTATTTCGCTTATAACTAAAAACCAGTCATAGACTGCTTGGCGTGTAAACAATCACGTATGATGCATTAACACCCATCGGGCTTTTAGTTCACTTGAATAACAACAATGTTATGCACATAATTGATACTTAAACATTGTTTTGTATCTATTGTTTGAGATAATACCCACTATGACACTGAACATGAACAGGGCACACGTATCTAAGGATGCTCGTTAGGTAACTGAATGTCACAACAACACTTGATTTATAGTGGTATTTATTATTCATTTATATCATTTTAAGAGAAATAGTAGTCCTGGGATTTCAATAATTAGAACTCATACTATTGCACTCAACGGAGAAACGTTAGAAATTCTGGTATTTTTAATAATTGATATATTTAGAAAAATATGTATTGAAAAATAGAGATATGGTTGTTTAAAAATGTAATGTTATAGCAAATATTCCAAGTCCATGAGGTCTGGGAAATGAAATTCATTGCTAGACATAAATCCGCCATTGCTTCCATCAAGATGCATCATTAGGCGATTGATTGTTAACCATCAAGATCGTATAACTATGTTGCCAAATATAGACATCATAAACATGCCAGTATTGCGCAGTGAAGCCATTATTTAACAAAGGTCTGCGGTCATTGTATACCATCAAGCGAATACCGCATACCACAAATTTACTCTCTGTTCGCCTATATGGAATCACAATATTATTCGGCCGTGCAGTCAGACGGCTAGATGTACAAATGTTCTCCTTATATAGAAACCTTTAAGGTCTTTAACACAACGAGAGTATATGTCCTTACAAAAAAGATTAGTGCCCCTGTATAACGTCTCCCATGACGATTGTCAATGATTTCATTCCGGTGTGTTGTAATAATGTTGCTGTGACTCCCATTGTCTCAATGTTGACAAGAGTAAATGGCATGTGTCAAAGAATCAAAGTCGTTGTCTAGGAACCACGCGCCAAATTGTATGTTTGATATTGTAATAGTTACGTAAAGAAACAATGTTATCTATGGGTCCATGAGCCAAATATTATATTGAATAATATAATTGTTACATGTTAAACAATAAAGGCGTTGCCAAGGAACCATACGCCATATTTAATATTGAATTATGTAAAAGTAAAACGTTAAACAATCTAACTCGTTGACAAGCTTTAATGGAACTCGGTACGCCTTGTCACTATACATTCTAAACCAGCTACTAAGACCACTCGTCGGATACCATAGTCACGACTGCCACTATCCGTAAGTGTAACATTCCGCTCATTATGGATGAAAGGAGAGAAACGGAATTGTTCGTACATGGGTATTCGACAATTTAATTCAGTGTTATGGGTCAAAACTTTGTGGATTGTGCACAGCTTGCGGAGTCTCGTATTTAGACGTGATATTTTGTTAGACGTATAAACACGATAAGGTGAGATTAACAATTAGATTTCTCTAATTACTTAAGTTTAAATACTTTAAAAGTCCAGGCTAATCGGGCAAGGGTTGAACAACGATCTTGGATATCTTTTTGTAATGAACATAGTTTTTATTAAAGTTTTACATGGTGGGATAAATAATAAGGGACGTTAAATATGTAATGTTACTGGCAGTGTAAATAAAAACAAAGAGAACGATATCAAAGAAGAGTTTATTTATTTCATTCAAAGGGTTCTTCTCTAACTTAAATATCGGCAGGTCTTGGGTTTATAACAAAACACCAAGAACTTCATACAATACAGTGAAGCAGTGTGATAAAAACTGTAGCCCTTTGAACCATCCATTATTAAAACTACCTACGCGTAGTTCCATAAAACCAATTACCATTTTCCCATTTATATTGACATATTAAGCACAAACACCTTTCTTCAATATTTCATCTCTAATGATTCTTGGAAACCTAATCCCGAGGTGTTTGCTTCTTCAAACCATTTTACAATTGACATAATGACATGATACCAATCGAGTAAGTGCTTAATAATGCTTGGCCATTTAGATATTAATCATGATCCTAACGATTTAAGCTCTAAGGCCAGCCTTAGAAAAATGTTTGTGGCTAACCGGTCGACTCAGTTAAATCAAACGACTCAAAAAAGAACAATTGGTTATCCGTGTTGTCATTTTCTCAGAGGGACATTTTAGCCGAAAGGTGCATACTACAGGGGAAAATGATTTTTAAACATCCCTACATACCTACCCTGTCCTGAAATTGTGGGTAGGATAATTGTAGACATAACGTAATTTACCTGTTCAAGATGTTCTGAGGACCCATATTTCAACTTTACGGCAACATTTTAGATAGTAAATATACTATTTGTTAGATTAATAAGTTTAATGTTTATCCCATTTGCCCTTTTCATTGTATATACAAGGTATTGAAGTACTGCTTTTACTAAATGGCTATTAGGGATTGAGATGAATACGTTTGTAATTATATGTTGATGATATTATACTCAAACACCAGTATAGGTTTGATATTTTACTAACTGGAGAATTGTGATATTTGGAAAATG
This sequence comes from Mya arenaria, assembly GCF_026914265.1. Taxonomy (NCBI): domain Eukaryota; kingdom Metazoa; phylum Mollusca; class Bivalvia; order Myida; family Myidae; genus Mya; species Mya arenaria. The sequence goes on along the minus strand of NC_069132.1, from coordinate 22,891,318 downwards.
AAAGTAAACGTAGGAAAAAAATATAAAAAAAACGGATTTAGAAAATTGGGTTAACTACGTTTGTAACGCCGCATAACACCATCGTCGCATAAACGAAATCGACCACGTTTATGCGGTGATTTTCAACGCATAAACAGAACTTTCTTATGTGGCAAAAAGGCACACTTTCGCCGCATAAAAAAATAAATACTAGTACAATAGTGGTTGATGAAGTTTCATCAAGATCGGACTTAGTTTTATGTGTCCACTTAACCAAGCTTTGAACTAGACGTTTTGAGACATAAATTCTGACAAAGATTTAGTAAGATCGGTTTAAATGTGAACCAAACCAATTGATCTTTCTGCGAGAACGTTTCAAAAACGTTTGGCCCGACTCATGGATTTATGTCAATGTTAAGTCAAAGCACAACACCGTCATTTGGGACAATCAGAAAATTGAATTGTTGTATAACGTAACATATATTGTCGCCTTTTTGTCAGACTAACGAGCATGTACCCTTGACAATGCGCACTTTCAACGTCATTTCAAACGTTTCTAGAAAAATCAATTGTTTACGACGGACAAACAACAAAAATCCTACAATCCTCACAGCTCCACATGTGCTCTTTGTGCTCAGTTGAGCTAAGAATTATTTCAATGTCAAGAACCACTGGTAATTGTGCTATTGTGAAATTTATTAACGTTTAGGTCATCAGCGTATATCTCTGGTTACCAGGGCAACAAAAGAAAAACTTTCTAAAATGATAATAACACCGTTATGCGGCGATGCTGCTATGCGGTGTTACATACGTATACGTGTAATTAAGAGTTAATTGTATTTAAACGAATGGCCAATAGCGCTCCCTGCTTGGTACCCCTTGCTGGGGATCACGCGATTCTGGCGGGCTTATCAGCGCTCTTGTCCGGCGTGGGCATTCTTCGCGCGCCAAGCAGCTGAGCAACTTGAATTTGTATGTAATGGATTATGGTTATTTTGGACTATTTTAAGTGATTGTTAGTGAAGATAAAGTGTACAATGGAGGAAGAAAACGTTCCTCAAAGCGGGTTTAACTTTGATACGTGGGCCACAGACATTAAACTATCGAGAAAAGTGATGCAAATCTTACGCCAAGAGGAGTTGGTAACTAAAGAAGCATTGACACTTGTTAGTGAATCGGATTTAAAAACCATAGGATTACCACTTGGCTCAATCAAAGTCCTTCTTCAGGAGGTAAAGTTGTGGAGAAGTGAAAACAGTCAACCCGAACTTCAGACAGAAGCTACGGTAGCAGCAGGCACGTCCAACGCGATCACACTAGACAGCGCTGGTAGGTTACTTGATAATTTACTAGCTACCGGCATTCCACAACTGGAGACTGCCCCTCCCCAAACGAACGCGGAAATCCTTTTCATGGATCCGCGATCAATCCTAACATTGAAGGCTCAGTCGCGAAAAGCTGCTCACATAACACAGTTTCTATCAGAAAAATCAAAACGACGCCGCCAAAACAGACGCAAGGAGTACGTTTTACGGTCCGATGCGGAGGAGACCTTGGTGTTGAAAACCGAGGATGAACATCCTTACCTTGGGATCTTGATTGAAGAGTGGGGTGCAGCCAACATGCGCCTACTAAATCATTTGCTAGTCACCAAGGAAATCGAACGAGGGGACATTGAGTTTTACCTCGCATACACAACACGGATATTCGAATTCTCTGCAAACTACGAGTGGAACAGTGTTCTTAATTATGACTTTCACTACCGCGAACTGCAAGCGGAACACCAATTCAAATGGGGTACGTTTTCCCCTCATATGGAAATGCAGCTCCTTATCCCAAGGCGCCCAAAGACAACCCCTACCGCTCCTCCGAACCAAAAAGAGGACTGCAGGATCTATAAAGTCAAAGGGACTTGTCCATTCGGCACCAAATGCCGGTACAGACACACCAAATCAACCGCACCGGAAGTTGAGCGAAAGGATTCTTCCGGCACAAAAAACTACCAACCCGATCTACGTCATTAATTTTTGACGCATGGAAACGAAATCTGCCATCCGATTATCCTGACCGTGAATTTCTGCTGTCGGGCATCAATCATGGATTTCACATTGTGAATACGGAGGAATTGTCGCATAGTGTTGAAATGGAAAATTATTCGTCGGCCACTAATATAAAAATGCGCGCGCAAACGGAAACCCAAATCAAGACGGAACTTGAAAACGGGCACTATAAAATTGTCGACGAAAAGCCGTTCATCATTTCAACATTAGGGACAATTCCTAAGAAACAATCAAAGGTGAGATTAATTCATGATTGCAGTCGGCCACCAGGATTTGCCGTTAACGATTTCGCGCACCCAGAACATTTCAAATATCAATCTATCAAAGACGCAATTAAATTAATAACGCCAAACTGCTATATGGCCAAACTTGATTTGCAAAATGCTTATAGAAGTGTAAAAATTCACCCAACTAATTATAAAGCAACTGGACTAAAATGGAAGTTTAGTACTGATAAGAACTTTACATACATGGTAGACACAAGATTACCTTTCGGTGCATCGAAATCTCCTATGACATTTCATAGAATAACTCAGGCAGTGCGTGTGATCATGCAACAAAGGGGATATCAAACATTAATTGTCTACCTAGATGATTTTCTCATCGTCGGAAATACCTTCAAAGAATGTCAGCAAGCCCTTCATGAACTAATGCGTTTAGTGCGCGAATTAGGTTTTCAAATTAATTACAACAAGATCGAAGGCCCTTCACAGGACCTCACATTCCTTGGCCTTGTGCTGGACTCTGTTAACATGACAATACGCATACCCGAGACCAAAATTCATGAAACACAACTGTTGTTACAAACTATGTTAAGTTCAAAGAAAGTTACTAAACGCAGTATTCAACAAGTGGTCGGCAAACTTAATTGGTTATCATCTTGTATTTATGGTGGCAGATTTCACATGCGGAGACTTATAGACAGTGCAAATAAACTTCAGTATCCTTCGCACCGAAGACGAGTTACGCAGGACATGAAATCAGACATGTTGTGGTGGTTGGAGTTTATGAAAGCGTTCAACGGAACAATGAAGATTATTGACGATAGATCGGCCTGGTCAATTAGTATCGATGCTTGTAAGACAGCAAGTGGATCCTTTTATCAGGGAGATTTTATTTACATGCCATGGGCACCAAAGACTGCCTTGTTAGCTATAAATTACCTGGAAGTTTTATCCTTAGAAATAGCGGCCAGAAGATGGTCTATGAATCTAAATTCTAGATATGATGGTAAACTTCTGGAAATCGATAGTGCTTTCACACTCCGACACTTATGGAATGTTCAAATATACCAATTTTATAACTAGCGAAAAAGAAGCTGTATTGCAAAACTAATTATGGTTATACAGCTTTTTCTACGTACATGTAGTAATGTTGCATAATTATTATATTATTTAACATTGAATAGTACTACATGATTACGTTTGAAAAACAAGAATAAATTTCAGTATGTAACACTTGTATTTGGCAGTCTTCTCCTCTTTTATAAATAACCTAAATAAGAATTACTGTTATATTGGCAATACATACTTTCGTTATCCCTCAGCTGTAGATCTCATTAATATAAGACTTCAGTGCTTAACAGCTTTTAGATTAATCCCTCAGTCCGTCCTTCTTTATGAACATAAAAAAGAAACTGACCGTTTTCCCGAATTTATTGTAAGCTTATTTTTATAAAAATATAAAAGAACTGTTAAAACTTTGCTAATTACTTGTAAAAACATAAATTCGGATAAAACATGTAATTCGAACACTATTGACATATTTTTCTGTACATGGTACATGTATTTGTGCATTTGCGTCGGTTTATGTATGTAGGCAATGTATCGGTTCCGTACATGTATTTGTGCATTTGTGTCGGTTTATGTATGTAGGCAATGTATCAGTTCCGTACTTGTATTTGTGCATTTGTGTCGGTTTATGTATGCAGGCAATGTATCGGTTCCGTACATGTATTTGTGCATTTGTGTCGGTTTATTATGTTGGCAATTTATCAATCCGTACTTGTATTTGTGCATTTGAATCAATTCATGTATGCAGGCAATGTATCGGTTCCGAACTTTGTACTTGAGCAAGGTATCGACACAACAGGTATTGGCCATAACAGCGGAAAGACACATGCGTGTTGAGCATTAGTGTCACAGATGGAAGGCACATGGGTGTTGAGAGTTTGTGTTGGCTTATGTATTTTGGCAAAGTGTCGGCACCGAACTTGTATAATTATGTCGTTGTTTTTTGTGCATTGTCTTGTCGCATGTATCTGTGCGGTTGGGTATGCACATGTATTTGTTCAGTTTGTTGATACACGTGTATTTAATGCATTTTGCTTATTCCCATGTGGAAGTGTTATAATTTGACAGATGTGTTTGGTGCGTAAGTGTTGGCAGTATTTTGGAGCGTGTATTGAACCAGTTCTTTTGGCGCGTGTATTAGTTCATTGCTGATGGTTCATGTATTTTGTGCGTTTTCATGCCAAAGGCACTTTTGTAGCTCATGACGATCGCACATGCCTTCTTGTATTTGTGAAATGATGCTTGGAAATGTATCTTGTGCTGTGTTGTGGCACATATTTTGTCCGATTTGTGCGCACATGGTTTTATGTAGTATGTTGTCTAGTGCTACCGTGTGAGCTGTTTAGGCACATGTGTTGGTGCGGATCGATTGCCGCAGTTATTTGTGCAATCTTGTATTGGTTGTATTGTTACAGCAGATTGAACAACTCTGACAAAGGTGCCATTGGCATATTATGGCCGGACGAATCTGGTCCGTCGATGGTTCATAAATGGTTTTCAAATACCACAACCGGGTACTATGTCAGTCTATGATGCGTTCCATTGGACAGATAGAAAGCGTATAAATTTCACAATCGTGTACTTTGTCAGTCTAGGATAGGTTCAATTGGTCTGTTAAAAAGCGTATAAATACCACAACCGGGTACTGTGTCAGTCTGGGATGAGTTCAATCGGACAGTTATAAGGCGTATAGATTCCACAATCGTATACTATGTCAGTCTTGGATGTGTTAAATCGGACAGTTAGAAGGCGTATAAATACCACAACCGGGTATTTTGTCAGTCAGGGATAAGTCAATTTGGACAGTTAGAAGGCGTATAAATACCACAACCGGGTACTATGTCAGTCTGGAATGAGTTCAATTGGACAGTTTGAAAGCGTATAAATATCACAACCAGATTATTATGTGACCCTAAAATTGGGTTAATTTGACGGAGTGAAAATACCACAAAACAATGTCTTTTACCAGTCTTTTTCGACGATTGAATTCGGGCAGCCGGACGGTCGTGCGAATACCATTACAAGATCCAATGCAATTGAGTGAAGTCTTCTAGTGGGAGAGTTGCACGTTGTGCAAATTCAACACCCATATAAAGTGCCATTTTACTTGGTAAAGGTACATATTTTGGCTATCGCAGTGTGCCTCTGATCAGGGATGTTATCCTTGAACGTTTGACTACTAGGCTTGTGACTTTAGTTTTCTTTGTAATATCCAGTTTTCTTGATGAAGAAAAAATTACTTCTTAAAAAATAAATATTTTTGAGAAGCAGATTGTCCGTCGTAAAAAGACACCATTCAGAATTCCCTTCGGTAGCCTACGATTTGGGGATAAACATCAGAAAAATAATGTGTATAAATGAATATGTTTTGAGGCAATTCTCAAGATTCTTTGTTAAGCTTCCATAGCTTAACTTCACACTGCTGCGCGATCAAGTGATGCTAACGTGTCACGCTCAATTATCAAAAAACACTAGAGTAATCTTTATCACGATATCAACAATATTTATAACAAAATGATTTTAAACGCGCTAAAATAGTTTCAGATAAAGCATGGTGATTTACTGTGATGTTTCATTCCGTGGGTTTCTTGTTGAAATTGGTCAAAGTATCCAATTTCAACAGACTCATTCATTCAAAATAATTCTTAAATATACTGGTATAAAAAACGGATGATTCTGTAGAGCATATGTAAGCCCACTCCTCCGGAAGACGCAGTTTAAACGACGTAGTTATCAGCCCAAGGAAGACGTACAAAGTCGTTTAAACATGGAGGTTAATGGAGAAAAATGGCATCGTAACCATATTTGAAAACCTACAATTCCTAAATCTTCCTATATGTGTATCAAGGGAAATGTTAAATGACGACAGTAACTACTTTATAAATTATACCTTCATAAAAAAGACCCAAAATCCATATACGTCGCATGATGATATATATTCTCTACCTAATTCTTCTCCGGAGTGACAGAGGGTTCGACTGATTGGTCCTAATGACAAGGTTATAATACTGGAGACGCAATTGAGCAAAATGGCTGTCGTAGCTTTTCGGTTCATACAATTTAGTCATCAACTTCGCAATGATAAAAGTCAATGTTGTTAGGAAGCAGCTAAATAAATTATCTCTATTAGATAAAATGCTTCAACTAAATACTTTATGGAGTGTGTTATAACATAACAATTTATACTTTTTGAAGTTTAATAGTCCCAATTGACCTGAATCAATAATTTGACATTGAACATTGCATACAATATAATTGTTTCTTCCAATTTCAAGTTCAAGACAGTTAGAACTTAATCAATATCTTTATTTGGATAGTACCTTTAAATAATTATCTTTAGTAGTACAATCTTAATATCGGTCATACTTAAATTAAGGTGTTGAACATTCATTCATAGTGTTTGGTTAATTGTATTTCTCATTCTATTCTTGTACATGCTGATCCTTTCAGTCTTTGAATAATCATAGGCAACAAATAGCATTCATAATTTGAAAGGAAATGTCCAAATCCAGGCATTTTCTAAATATGTTTATTTTCGTCTCAAATATGACGAATTGTAATATGTATAAGTTTAGCGGAAGGGTGCTGGCGGGAATGCACGAGGTTTGTGCGCTCTAATAATTCATCCATCCATCCATCCTTTCATCCATTCATTCATTCATTCATTCATTCATTCATTCATTCATTCATTCATTCATTCATTCATTCATTCATTCATTCATTCATTCATTCATTCATTCATTCATTCATTCATTCATTCATTCATTCATTCATTCATTCATTCATTCATTCATTCATTCATTCATTCATTCATTCATTCATTCATTCATTCATTCATTCATTTATTCCACAGGCAAATGTGTGTAGGATTCTCGTTAATAATGTGGGTGTTTTCTAATAATTGAAAACTTAGTTTGTTTTACTCAGCGGCTGTGAAATTTGATTAAGCTTGTGAGTAAGATTGGATGAATTGAATGATCTATGGATGACATGCATGCGCTAGTTTTTCAACATTTCATACATTTTGTATAATACTAAAGATTACATGATAAGAAGATAAACGGTCAAGCGGTATTGGTTTCTGCCTCTGACCAAAGAGATCGAAGGTTCGAATATTACCAGTGTTATGTTCACTTTACCTCTCAAAATGAGCACAAGTACTTAAAAAGACTTGAGAGATGTAAAGCAGACAACAGATGTCTAAACTGATTTAACATAAATCAAAATGAACTAAACTGAACGTAACAAGTTATGTAGCGTTTAAGTACAAAAATGAAAGATAATAGCTCGTTTCATAGGGATATTAATTGCATTTGATCGAGTGAGCAGGCACCGAAAGTCATATTTCCACGTATTGTGCAGCCATGATTCGCCATATCAATTTTCGGTGTTCACAAAATGAAAACCATGCATCAATCTTATTTCGAATTATATTAAATTGAATGTTCTCTGACATGCCTGTCAAAAATAATGAGACGGATAGCAACACATTTGTTTACTGGCTTAAAACACCAGCTCTGAAACGAATATAAAAACAAGATTTTACATAGTAATGACTTACAGGATCTAGGTACTGTATGTCTTGAAATTATACTAGGACTTGCAATATTCAACACAACTGTTTTCTATCTCTTATATTTAGGCACTTTATATATTTAATAAGACGCTTTGTTCGATGCTGTAGGGTCCTGCTTCTACATACTGTACATGTATATGTACTGTTTTGACTTTGAAAAGTTTTCGGGGAGTTCGGTGTAGGTAATTGAAAAGTACGATGGGTTATTTGTTTAAAACGAGCAGACACATTTCCGCACCAGCCCGACGTTCTAGTTTCCATTTTGTTCTAATTATTTGTATTAAGATACACTCATAAGATTGTATTAGTGTCCTACTTTTAAACGAAGTTAAGCTTTATTATCTTTAGAGGAGTGAGCGTATTGTGCATACTTTCTGCTAACTTAATCGAATGTAATGAGTTTATAAGGGCTGGCAATATTTAATACAACATAACTGATTTATAAAATAACTTAATGATAAAAATATGATTCATAAACATTTTAGAACCGGCACTTGTAATAAAACACATGATGTTCATTTTAAGTTCACCTCATACGACGAGTAAGTTTATATTCTTATAAGTGATATAACAACAGTATCGGTTTAATGGAGTGTGCCTCTGTAAACGCACCGTTAACAGCAATAGCAACACTGAACGCCTTGTTATAAAATCTTTCTTTTGAGATAATTGTTTCGGTAAAGAATGCAGCTATGTCCCTGCTTATTAGAATTCAAATGACCTACTGCCACAAACGATATGAATATACATAACTCATAATAGGGATCGCCGTGACGACGAACTAATCATCATGTTAAACACAAGGATTGTTTTCCTTTTGAATTTGTCGATACTTCTTTGGTGTGTTTCGGCTAGGATAAGCCGTCCGGTATCAGACGAGTTAGCAACATTAAAGGAAGCTGTTGGTGACATCCTGAGACACCAACATGAAAGGGACGATAGAATCGATATACTCGAAGAGGAAATAGAAAAACTAAATGAAATTCTGGAAACCCAATCTGAGCAACTCGATCACCAAAAAAGGGTTATAAGAGAACAGGAAAGTGAAATCAGACAACAAAAAGAACGCGTTGGCAATCTTGAGAACATAATTTATGACCTCTTGACGGAAAAGAAATACACCGAAAAAGAATTGGCATCAAAAGATGATGGTGCCGACGCTAGCCAATCGTCTGCTCATTCTAACGACGAGAAACATGCTAGGCGAGGTTCAGTAGTTAACATTTTATCCATTTTTTTCAGTTTTAAGTGTTAAAAATATGCGTATCAATATCAGTATTTGTTCTCTGGTAAAGTACATTTAATACGTATCAAACTTATCTTCTAGGTACAAATTATTGTAACTTAGACTTATAAAAATAATATTTAATGAATAAAGATGAGTAATTGCATATATTTTCCAGACGTACAAAAGATTCGTCAAATAGAAGTCGGGACGGCGGTTGCTTTCTTGGCAACGATGTTCAATCAAAACGAACACACTGGAACAAATCAGCCATTGGTCTTCGAACGTGTCGTTACAAACATTGGAGGCGCATATAATCCCCACTTTGGCACATTTTTGGCACCAGTTAACGGCGTCTACGTATTTACAGTGACGCTACTTAGCTCTCCAAACCAAGTTGCACACTACTACCTTTACCAAAACAACACCCCTGTGGTCCACCTTACACTCTACCACCCTTCGTCTGAAACGTATACATCTATGTCTCAAACAGCAGTCCTCTCGCTAAACAAAGGCGATGATGTTTCAGTTCGAAACCTTGATGCAGGCACAAGAACATTAGGGGATAACTACAGCTCATTTTCCGGCTTTATTCTGTGGATGACCGAAGCACAAACTCCCGATATCGTCGGTTAACTCTGTTTCTAAACGCCTGTAATAAATAGTTAAAAGCTAATTTTACTTGTTCGTTCGTCGCTGTTACAAATATCACCAACCGGTTGTTAAAGATTTTAACAACCACAAAACACACAACGGAAGCAGACAGAAAATATCAACGCCATCGAAACTAGTCTTAACGTTGAAATACCGATTATATGGGGTTGAAATCTTAGTAAAATAACGATAGCGTGGGGTTGAAATAATCCAACGCGATCCGCGCCTTGTCAGTTTATACATTGTATGTAATCATTTAACAAGCTGATGGAAACACAGACATACATCGTACAGAAAGAACAACAACGAGAATTAAGAAATAAAAAGTTTGCCTTCTGGTATTCACAACAGTCTAAATGCAAAGGTCAACCGTATGTAATTGATATCAAGCTGTTAAGGAGCTAACTATGCCCAGCAAGAGATGTTATGTACCCGTACTATGGTCACCGATTTCTGCAATTGCGTGTTTTAGCCTTTTCGGAGGATATGCGAAGTTAAATGTGTCTGCTTTACACATGCTGATAGGTGTGTTACCATCTACGTTAACCGCACGAAAGTGTGTGTTGAGATTGCGAATGAGCGTACAAAAACAATGAGAGTTTGCAACGATCATGCCTTTTGGAAAACCGTTCTATGTAGTGAACGGACTAAATGGTCAATTATAGACAGTCCAAGGCCCAGAACTGATCAACGAAATGACTGATGATTAGTATGAAAAGGAACATATGTTGTACACCTCTATTCTGTAGATTAAAATTGAAGTGCACCTCTGTTTTTAGAACTGCACTTCTAAATATAGAGGTGCACCTCTAAATTAGATAGCGGTGTACCTTTTAAATTAAGATACACTTGCAGAATGATATTCACTAAAAAATACAGCGGCTAATGGATTAAATTAATAAATGAGTGATGAACGAAATGTGAAAAAAATTCGTTGGTATTAACAGGTGGTGGAGAAAGCGGGTACAAAAATATCACAACATCTATTTGTGACTAATTCTTACAATTCCCAGCAAATCAAATTTAGTAAAATGGCTTTGTGACAAACGGCAAAGTAAAGTACACAGTACTTAATAAATTAAACAGTCTTCAATATTTATGTTAATGGAAGGATTAGAAAATCCTCGATTACGAAAACACAACACTCTAAAAACCAACCTTATATGTTCATAAAGACGCCATGTGTTTCTTCGTTAACAATGCAAACATATATATTTTCTTACGGGTTTGAGTGCGCGTGCACTTTTGTAGAGAACATATGCCCGGACAACATTTTTTTGGAGTATGCAGTTCGTATACATGTAACAATTCTTCAGAACAATTCATTAATTATTGAATTGAATGTACTTTCGGAGAGGTGAACGTTTTGCTTATTTTGTCTATCTTTGTATGACATTTTGTTTGAAGAAGTGAGCTGAAAATGATGCTTGAACTATGAGTCTGTGTTTTATTTTGACATTGTAATGTCTTTGAGCACGCTCTATTTCTGCTAGAACTGTTATTTGTATTTGCTAGCCACTTTACAATGTCATCGTGGAATTACGGGAAAGAAAGTTCCTTAATCCACGAAACTCGAAAGATCTTACTTTTCCCTGAGTGACGGACGTTTCGCCTGATTGGCCTTAATGACAAGGTTGTTTATACTTGAGACGCAATTGAGCGAAATCAAATTTTCATCATTGTCCATTTCCGTACCTAGAAAAATATATGGAATATCATTACCATGATAACTTTAGGACATTGACCTTTTCCATTTACGAGATTTATATTTTGTTAAATGTGTTTTATTTATGTTTATTTAACCTACATTTCCTGCCGTAATCGAATATTGGTCTCCGATGAAAGTATTAAGTTGAATCGTTACATGAAAAGAATAGTCGTTACCAGGTGCAGTGGGTAGATTGTACATAAGCATTGTATCTATGATTTTTATCAACAACACAAAAATGACACATCAATAAAAATATTTGGATCCTTAACATAAAACATGTTGATATACATAAGGTATTGTGTGACATAACATTTAAATACTATGAATAATACATCATAAGTTAAGTGATGGACAATTATATCACAAGATTATCTCACCCCCATCCAAAGACCTTTGCTATAAATGAGCAATAGGTATTATTGTTTGAAGACCTTTTTTGAGTAGGTGTGGTTTTGTGCATATACACAAACTCAATCGTAATCGTCAGACGTAAACAAACTTAAAACACTGTACTCCCATCTTGTTTGTGTTACCAAAGCAACCATTTCAAACTGATTCTGGAAAAACGATCATTTTAAATCTTAAGTATGAAAAAAGTAGTATTTGGTTATAGTTTATCATTAAACAATCATATTGCAAGTTTATGCACGGCTTAAATCCTCAGAGCGTTTTGTGAAAAAAGATTATCGCATATAATCAAGGTGTTGAAGCTAAATAAGTTTATAATGCCAATAAACGTTTGTGCATCGGTATTATTAGTGCAATAACCTGAGTAGAAATTGGCACTATCTGCTAATAGTTATTGCAACAACAGGTCAAATACACATTGCTTTTTATTAAAATATTTGTGATAACACGTAACAAGGTTTAGCGTTCGTCAAATTTCCCAAGAAACAATCGAGTTATTGTCTGATGATTTGCCTTGTGGCATCAGCGTTTGACTAACTGAAAACCAACGCCCAAGTAACTAACATGCAACTTTTTACACATGCTATTAGACTAAATACGCAATTCTGTATTAGAGCCCACAACTCCGATTTGTAATATTGTTAACTGTTGTGCCTTGTCTGAAATGACAAACTTTCCTGAAACGAAAAGTACAAAGTAAGAGAACAACAAATATAGTTCTGAGAATTTATGTACAGACAGTGTACAAAATAATATCAAAATATCTTGATAATGAAATACATATGTTTACATGTATTTGTTTTAAAATTTAATGCAAACACATACAAATATCACAAACAGTCATATAAATCAATCACAAAAATATTTATCATATCTGTGAAAATTCAGTACATCTGTACTAAAACACCTTCAAATAACCTTAACCAATACTCAACAAAACATTACCAAGAGCTTTCCTTTTTCAGCTCTGAAATGTGTCTGTTTTATAATGTTTTGGTCTATGTAGGTCTCAAATAGAAATTTCCCTCCGCATGTTTAAATCTGTTATTAAATTGTTGCATTGTAATGTATTGGGAACCCTAATTGGCAACACGTCAGAGTGGTATCATTTAAAAAAGGGATGAATAAATGTCGAAAACAATGGTTCTTAGGAAGTATATCGAGTTTAATTTGAAAGGCCTGAGCATAAAACATGGTATTTCTATCTTATGAGACTACAGTACACCACAGTAAATCTTAATACACGGTAACAATCTTGTTGTTGATAATGAATATTTTCCATAAATGCATTATTTAGTAAGTACTTAAAGGTTGATCAGTCAACAATGATGTTTGTTATACATGTGTATGTACATGTATTGATTTTGAATGAGAGTGTCATTGTAAGAAAATCGGACTGTTCTGTACAGATATTGAGCGTAAAACGTCCGACAACCATTTCATAAAGATTCAAAAAGCATTTTAGCAACATCGAGCATAGATTTTGTTGACTGTAACTGAATATATATAATTACACCGCAGGCAACTCTATTTAGGAAAAATAAATTTCATGCTAATAAAACAATTTCTTTCATAGGGAACCATTGCCGTACTTAAAAAGGGATGTTTGTTGTGCTGTTATCAAAGACATTTGTCGTAAAATAGTTTAAAACATGAATATAAATACCTGGTTTGTTGACATTGTCCAAGTACGTGTGGAACCGTTTTAGCAGGTGCGCATGACGTGCGTTCCTACTATTGATATTTATTGCAACAATATGAATTTGTTATTCACTTAATAAGAGTAAACGCCCTTCCGAAAATAATAAACGAGTATTGTTGTGAGAACACGTCAAAGCATGTGCTTATGTGTACACTGTAATAAAATATTAACATTTCGATACCGGCAGCGTGCGTTAAGGTGCGTGTTAGCCTGACAGAGTGAACTTAGCCACTGTTGTTTTGGTCCTAATTGTACGCTGCCAGACTTCATGGGCTTTTCGATACTCTAATTTAACCTTGTCGTTTTCAACAAAATGTTTAAGTGTAAAAGTTATGTTGCTTTAAATTATAAACGAGAACAGCAACATTTTCTCTACTACAGAATGAAAATTGGTATTTTTGATAACTTCTTAAGTGGTGCTTAGGAGAGTAGGGGTAAGCGTCACCATGGCCACTTAGAAGATCTTCTAACATTTCGAACCCGTACACCGACGTATATGAATTCCTTCCTACCTGCTACAATCCTGGCAGAGATATCTCTTCTAAGCAAATGCCACATACATGGGCACTGTTATATCTTACCTGTATTCTGACAAGACGAATGTTAGTGCAATACATACAAAACAAATCTGAATAGGTTTAAGTGTGAATATATCATTTATCATAACTCGAAAAGGGAAATTAGAAGTTTATAACTTTCTCATAAGTTATTAAAATAAGGTAGTAGGGTCGACATGAATTGGTATTTTACACATTCAACGAAGAAAGCGGTGCGCGTCTAATAATCTCTAAACAAATAAACTGTTCGTGCTTTGGACAGCGTCGACAAAGAGGTCTATCCAACATGCCTCTTCACCAACTTTAGCCTCCAGAGTTATCATCTTAATGCTAAGTGTTTTGTTTTCTCTCCCTTCTGTAACTTTCGCAGTCAGAATATGACATTATCTGACCTTATGACCTCTGTTTACTTATCAAAATCGAATTACGCTTACATCTGTGCAACCTTCTGATGAAATAACCTCTAGTTCTTTAATGTGGCGATAACAGCCTGACAGAAAAGCTAAACGCGACATTGTGGTTTGCAGCTCATCACTTTATTCACATGACACAATTATCTAATGCAGAACAGAGAACAGAACACAAGTTAATTTCCACACATATTACCACAGATATATACATAAATTAAGTAGACTATGATAGTCCATGATCACTTTCCATTATTTAACATTTGCTTGGCGGTTTATATAAGCTTACATGAATATATTTATTGATTTTACTCATAATGTCGACATTTCTTCTAATTTAGTTTTCATTATTACATACTTTTATAGAATTTTAATGTAAAACATTTGTATTTTTTAACATAAAAACATAAAACATACTCAATTGCATTTGCTTTCTCGTAATCATTCATCTTAGTTTGTCATATACTTAACTTTTATTGAATTTATTTTATAATTATTTATTTTATTCTTACCAAATTTATCATACAATTATATCAAGAAATGCTTTTTAATTGCAAACAGAGGTTCTCAGTTATAAATGAAAAGGTTTTGATTGTATCACATGAAAATCTGTCTCAATATTTAACAAATGGCAATAAGATACAGTGCTCTACTATTAACTCCAATTTAAACGTGGATATATTGTAAAGACAACATTCCTCATAGTAACGTGCAATTATTCGAAGACCAAAAAGAAAACTATTGTATTCATTCCGTAACTTACTATCACAAAAAAACATTTTAAACTAGTAAGAGTAATTCATCATTTGAGCATTTCCAAATATTGGGTCAGGTCTTAATTGGAAACTCTTGAAGCCCATGATAAAATTGTAGTGACTTTGACAAGGCAGAAGATTGAAACATGTAAATAACACAGAGAACATTTCTAAAAATAAGACACTGTGGATTATATTGCAGGACAACATAATTGAAGCACTATCAAACAAATCCGCAAATGTGGCACCGGTCATTATATTGGAGCAGATGGTGGGATAAATATGTTTCCCTTTCAAGACTTCGCCTTTACCACGAACCTATGGTTTATAGGTCCTTGCCTTGAAAAATAATATCTTGACGGCCTCCATAGCTTCAACGCACGTAAGAAACAAGCCACTTTAATAACAGGCCACTTTACTACAAACGATCAAATAAAACAAGTGGATAAGAGCAAAGAATTGAGAAAATTAAAACAGTCATTTTACTTATAAAAGGTTTTATTTTCTGATTTTACTGATGCTATTATCATACTGTACATGTATGTGTAATGCACTAGTCAATTGTTACCACGGCCCCCAAGGTCCGGGGAATAGCGGGGACTTTGATTTACGGTCCAGCTAATCCCGGGTAAATCCACCGCATTCACCCGGCGCTGCGGGGCCACCAGGAAGGTAAAAACACCGCCCATTTCCCCGGCTATCCCCGGTATATCCCCGGATCTGCTGGGGGGGGGGGGGGCGTGGTTACAATTGACTGGTGCATAAATACAGACTGTTTCTAAAACATTTACAAGTCCTACTATTTTTATCTGTTTATAACAATTATGAGTATATGAATACTGAGAAATGCATTTTAGAATTAAAAAAAAAATAACTCACGAAAACATCTAATGTTCAATTGTTGTACGTCGTGTGTCCGTGAAATTTAATATAAGTTTTGCACTCAAAATCTGATTTAGTTATTATTTAACATTAAATTTTGAGTACAAAACAATGAATTACTTAAAACACACATAAATAATTATTGCCTTTGACGCAGTTGTTGTTTACTGAAGACTATATTGAATATTGTATAATCCATTGACTGTGACACTGATTTTCATTTAAAACCTGTATTCTACATTACGAAAACTGAAAGCAACCTGAAAATTAATACCGGAAATAAATAACAACGGTGCGTCCTGAAAAATATTCCCGACAAAAAAAGACTGTCAACAAATATATATATATATATAATACCAGTGCCTGTACCACCTCTCTCGTTTCAGCTTCCTTTTATTTACGTTATCTTTTCTTCCTTCTAACTAAATGATTTCAGACTAAAACGACTTGTTTTACATACCATAGTTTACACAACACGACTATAAAATTATATTTATTCGAGTCACCGCAACTTGCGCACTAGCCTAAGCAGCGTAAATGACCTACAGAAGCGAGACATAGTATAAGCCTTAAGGCTTTCTTTCCAATTCTGTTTACACTATTGTTTTGTGCATAATTAACATGTTCGTTGTTTATATGCATTACATGCTAGGTCTTTGTTAACGTTGATTATGCTCAAATTTGTTAAACTTAACTAATTGTAAATATTATATCGAAATAAATATTGTTTAAACCAACAAATATCGGCTGTTTTGCGGCTACCCGGACCTGATTTTGTCCTGACACGAGGAAATTTTGCTCGCGAAGAATGTAAAGCATGGAAATACCTTCAAAAAAAGGCGAAGTCGACGTTGCAGGTTTAAATGCTAAGTAAAAGAACTTCAGAAATTAGAGGAGATTCAGAAGTAAACAAAAAGTAATATGCGCGGCCAAATAGTATGTGCGGGTGCAAACATTTTTTTTTTATTTTTCGTTTTTCGAATTTTAGGTGCGGCAAATCCGACAAACAAATGATCAATTTGTTGTGACCTAATGAACACAAACGCACACTGCACTTTCCTTGAACACGTTGGACGGTTTACGAGAAATTCAACTGTTAATGACATCCTATCGTGTTAGTTTACTACAAGAAGTTCATCGGAACATATCATTTTGAAAAGAACATTAAATCTCTTCCACCACGCGCTATTCATTAAGCGTATCGGTAAGGACATCGTACCTTCGTATGTTAATCCTATAAAAACAAACAAGCAATTGACATCTTACTTACTTGAAGTATAAATAGACTGATCAAAAAGCTATTATTTTTGTTGGCAATTAAATCTACAAAAATGTTGTTTCTCCCTTTTGTATTTGTTTTTGAAAGGACACGCTATGTGTGAGTCAATTGTACTATTCTTTGTATAAAACCAATTTGATTTTGTAATACGATGGCAAATCCTCATTAAATAAATTCACTTCCGCGTTTAATCAATTAGTTTAATTGTCATGTGAAAGTATTATCAATTTGCATTATCACGCTTTTCAATTGAGTTATAATGATCAAATGATACTATCTAATAACTAATTAACATTTTTTTTAACTTACCTCTTTAATTCCACATTTTAAAACAGAAACGTTGAACTTTAAAACCGGAAATGCCTTGTGATAGGAAATATATCGGTAATAAACAACCAATTTATGTTAAAACGTACAATGCTAAATCTCTAGTTGGTTAATGTTAAAAACTGATTTTGTTCTTGATTTTTTTCTCGTTCATCACGTAACCGTCACACTGATCACAATCGCTTTAAATGAATGCAATAATTAACATCCTATGGCATGAACATTTTACAGTTTACAGGTTGATCCGATGCGCGCATCCGGTCGTGGTGCTTCTTTTCTTTAAATGATACTATTTCACAAACGTCGTCCGTGCTGTACTAATAATCTTAATTTGATTACAAGAAAATATATTTTAAAGGTTTCCCTATAACGTTCATCCTCTGTATTTGCCTTAATCAATGGTAAGACACTATTGCTACTTGAGTATGGTTTTACACTCGAAGACCACGTCACACAATAACCTTCCAAGTTCATATATAAAAGATCCTCATTTAGGGTGTGACCCCACCACCTTCTTTACTGAATATTTCTCAATTTGTCTACCAGAATCATGCAATACAAACAATAGTTACTGTAAACGATTAAAATACCAAATACTGTCATACTGCCATTAGCGCCCCTAAATACCCTGTACCCAGCGTGACAGGAGGTTAGAAGGTAAGCAGTGTACAGTTTGTAGTCTGGCAGCAATACGTCATCAGCCTGGCACCATGACAACACATTTGTAGCGTCTTTATATTAAAAAAAAGTTAAATGTCAAAACTCATATGAGATGTGCCAGATGAAATGTATCAAAGGATTACAGACGACTCTCATGACAAATTTCAAAAGCAAGCACAAACAAGCATTGAAACGCTTCTTTGTGTTTGCATCCTTAAACGACAGTGTGTCAAAGTAAACAAAGCGCCATACATATTGTTAAATACCAATTTATTAAAATTGACTGAACTGAAACCACAAACTTAACATTTTTTATAATTCTGACCATGAATATACAAAATTAATTTTACATATGACGAAAATATGGCTGCAGTCACATTTGATTTGAGATTTTAAGTGACTTCATTGACGCCAGGCAATGTAAAGAACTGATCAGTTCTTTTTCGAGTTTTATATGTATAAAACTGTGTTATTCAACTTACAACAATTGGCAGCCGAAACCAGTCACAGACTACTTGGTGTGTAATCAATAAATAACAACAATGTTAAGCACATAATTGATACTTAAATATTTGTTTTGTATATATTGTTTGAGATAATACCCACTATGACACTGAACACGAACAGGGCACAAGTACCAACGGATGATCGTGAGGTAACTGAATGTCACAACAACACTTGATTTATAGTAGTATTTATTATTCATAGCTTATATCATTATCAAAGGAATAGTAGTCCTGAGATTTCACTAATTAGAACTCATTCTATTGCACTCGACGGAGAAACGGAAACATTCTGGTACTTAATTATATGCGCTACAAGTTGCTTCTCATGTCTAATGATGTTCGTTGGGTAACACACAGCAACCCTTGATTTGAAGATGATATTAATAGTTAATTGCCTATTTCATTTTTAACTGGGTTTACACTAATTAGTATTTATGATATTGAAGGGATTCGACTGGGAAACGTAGGAAGTCTGATTGTACGCACTTCAAGTGTTGCTTCTTAAGAATTTAAGCGCAAAATTGTACTCCAATCATATTCTGCCACTAGGTTTCAGCAGCAAATGTTTATCAAATTGCACCTTTTTAAATATATTGACATATCAACTCAAAAAAACATGGTGCATTTTGGCATACTGCATATCTGTATATCAGTAACATCAAATTATTGTGCAGACTGTTAAAAACCGTGTTAATAATCTAAAACAAATTTTGCTTCGACGTTCTTAGAATGACAAGATCGTGGTGACACGATAGGAAACAAGAGGTTGATATAGAGATGAAGGTGATGCTGGTGGAGGTTTGTAAGCTTAGATAAGTTGCAGGAGCTTCGCCTACACAAACTACTAGGAATGATATGTCCAACTGATACTTCTTGCCATGGTAGTTTGGATACGATAGTAATTCGACGATGGTGACCAAACTTCAAACGGTTAGGACAGACTGTCTGTGGTAGGAAATCTTAAACATAAAATGGATTTCGATTATTTGTCAATAAACTGTCTTGGAAAATAAAGATGAGGCAAACTATTGTTCGGATGAACATGGTCATTACCACAATTTGTCTCAAACGAAGACAATATTTACAGATTTTGCCCTGATGACATGTTTAATAAGGGCCTGCTTCTTAACATGTAAATCCGGGAGAGAGAATACCAGATTTGCAATTCAAGATGTAGGAGTGCAATTACAGATAAAAGTAAACGCTGGACGAATACCAATCAACGGATAACAGGATTTAGTTTGTTTCTGGTGTGATGGTCAGACAAATCGCAAGCTTGATACAACCTTCCTGTCCATTGTCAGGTTCTTATTTCGTAAAATTACCAAGTCTTCCAGACCAAAGGGAAAAAACACGTGTTATTAACAGACTTGTTAGCTGATACTGTTATCATCTTTGTCAACCCCGTCAAATAATTTTAAGGCGCATTATAGTGTCGTATCTCGCAAAACATACCTAGAAATGGAAGATCTATGAACTATATGTACATTACTAGATATAATTTTATCAAAATGTCATCAATTTGATTTAAATCGAACACTTTAAACAATAATTAGTAACGAACCTGCAACTCTTATAAGCAACAACAATTGTATTAATTCGCATGACATTGCCCATGCTCAAGTCCAAAATCCAAGACCTCCGCAGCGTGTCGCAAGTACTGAATCGATTTAAAATATGCTACGAAAGTATGTGAAACAAGCGGGAACTGCCCATATTCTAATAAGTTTCATCCTTAAGGTCATACCTAGTTAGGAGAGGTTAAACTTAGATTCAATAGTATTGCTATTTCTGATGAATGTGCACTCACTCTGAATCTAAACAAAGCAGGTCAATGATATACTTTATCAATGATTTTGATATGATTTTATTTATACATTTCTTTTTAAAACTTAAGGTAATATTTGAATTAGTTTGTGAGGTAACAACATCAAACCATGTTTAATGGTACTGATTTAAAAGTGTTTGTTTTTACATTGGAAAACGGTTTGTTTTATTGTTAGAATGGTTACAAATAATACCTAAACCTATATTTACTGTACCTATAATTGCACCATGTAAATTTTTCTACCATAACCTAAAATGGTAACTCTCCAATTTTGGTGTTTATTATTTAAAACTCACTTGCTTAACCAGTGAGACTCGAACAAATATAATGTAACTTCACTTCTTCAGTCCATTACCCTCTGTATACTCTCTGTATTCAGTATAGGTTGCTTGTCAACTACTATTTTCATAAAAATATGCTGTTGCAAACCCTTATCACTCTCTTCCTATTTCATTGTTGGTTGGGGTCCTCTTTGTCTTGCTCCTGATATACCCGAATCATCATACTTGAACCCTCATCCCCGAATTCTCTTATATCATCTTTAGTTACCAATACAAATATCTCCCATAACAGCCAATTGTTTTAAATCATGCTTTGTCTTATACTTGTGAACTTGCCCAACTGATCAAATTCTGCATTATTCAAGCCTACTTTTAACTCCATGTATTTTGGCACTATTTAGTAATAAGCAGTTTTTAATTTAAGTTCATTTCCTAATTATATGAAATTTACTCGGTTTATGAAGTTGTAACCAGCTCGGATGTTGTCTTTGTTAAAGGTTAATTTCTTGAAATACAATTCTAATTTAGGAAATTCCACGATTGGAAATATTTTTTTATTTTATTTTATTTTTTGAATTAAGTTCCAAATATTGAATATAATTAATGAGAATAAAAGTTAACAATCTTTTTATGTTCTTTTTTTATTTTACCACTGACAACAATCAAACTGAGATAACTTCTATTAAGATAGGATTATGTCACAATTTCAGACTACCTACGCGTTTCCGAAGGAACACAATTCACATCGTTTTAAAACATATTCCTGTACGGCTAAATTGTTATGCCATTAAATTTATCAACCACTATGGTAATTAACGAATAATTAGTTTAAATAACTATCAATTTTCTCCCTCTTGGGCCTGCAATATTACGTTTTTAACACAGTTGTGCCAATTTATTTGAAACTCAATTAATACTATTTAACCATAACTCTGAAATATCAATATTCATACTAGATATAATTCAAAACCCTTTCCAAATTTTGAAATGATATTTTAATAATTCAAATGCTAATATTACAACTATCACACTTTTGTTATTTTTAAATCCAATCAATTGGATGGAAGTTGTATAACAATTACAATTCTGTTTTCCCAAAAGCTTGAAACAATTTATATTCCACAACATTGCTTTGAGTAGAATATCATGATAATTTATGTATCCGAAAATTGGATTCTTATTACACCGAGTAGGTTTACAGACGATTATTCTTCCAAGGACTTGGATTCTTACGACACTGAGTAGTGTTCACTGAAAATTTCTGTATCGAAGCAAATGTTGTTTTTTATAGTTGGCAGTCGATATTCCTTATCGTAATGAAAACACACATGATAGTTAACAAACATCAATGTGTGTGCTGTTTTTTAAAACTACTGTAACTTTGTTAACGTACCTTATAAAAAAGCATATTGACCAATACTACATTATAACATGCGTTTGTTAATATGCCATACTGTTAAATGATAATATCAAAACAATGATAAATCAAATTAAAAAAAAATCACAATTGTTTTCATTTTTTGTCTCAGAATCAGCTAATTCTGTAATCGGTGTTTTATAATCAGTCATAGAGGATAACATACATATAACATTTGTCAACTGTCAACTGAAAAAACTAAATTTGCATAACGTTAGTAACGATTTTAGCCACAAAACATCAATTTTCGAACGTAAATATTAAAAACTGAGATCAGATCTTTTATCAGCAGTCTTAACCACCGGCTTTCAGACATTAACGCAAGAGTTGGCTCATTCAAAGACAAAAATTAAAATGCTGTCAAAACGGCCAATCGGTGAATGTGCCGCTTTCAGCCGCCACGCAGATTGTAAGCTATTTTGTTACATTTAAAGCTGGGTTAGGCTTCGTGTCTATTATGACAGTGACGTGCTTCCTCCGACCTAGTTACACAACCAATGAATAAAAACATGCTCCCTTCCAACTGCAGTTATATTTATGTAGAAATAAAAGAATGACAGAACGAAAAAAAATCAACATTCATGAATTTACCATGAAAATGATCGATAGTTGTGGCCTGTTTAAAGAAATTTCAATTATATAAATATATTGTGATAAAAATGTAGGTCCATACTCGTACATACATGTTTTGCCCGAATGTTCAAGGCAACTGACAAATGCTTTGAAATGATCTTAAATTTTGTAAAAAGTTTCAACCACATGTATGTTTTGGAAATTTTAAATTGTATAAACAAAAAGTATCGGACCTTGGATTATAAATTAAATAATTGTTCCAATTGATTGGAATGAGCAAAACATGTCTTGTTTATCCGACAACCACATATTACACTTCTTAACAATGATTACGTAACTTATTATCATTATACATTACAACGTGTACGTTACACTTAACATGTTTAGTTTATGTATGCAGTTGTTGTGCGGCATGTTTATCAGTCAGAATAAGAAAGGTACAATGAATGTAAAGTTATAGTGTTCTAGGTTCTGATAATATTCCATTTAAACATTGGTTCACAAAATGTACGATATTGTTATATTTCTGTACGACAAGTACAGTGCCGTAAAACGTATCTGATGGCACATCAGAAGAGTTTACGCAATGTTTATGAATATTTCTGCGTACGATTTATGAAGATATTTGACGAAACTGTTGTGTGTTTTTTTCGCTTCGAAGCACAAACATCAGTCGGATGACGTTTAACCTACGATTATCTAACATGGCCTAAATGTATTGCACACGTATGGAGAAACATGCAGATGAGTGGTACTGTTATTAACTTAACCTTAAATTTGAAGCTGTGAAACATGAAATGGGACGTGCCAATAACACTTATTGATTCAATTTTTGGTGCTGGTGGCGATCCAAAACTACTGTGTGTTTTAATTACTAAATCTAATGAATAAGTGCAAACGAGTGTTGGAGAAAACAAACATTTTTCTTAATCCGGCAACTGACACCAAACGTTTGCAATATTGTTCTGAAATTCGGATTTTAAGCGAAAAGTTGATACAGTGTCCTAAAATAAAAGAAAAGGAAAATCTTTTATTTAAAAAAACGCAATACATTTGTCAAATTTCCAAACTAAAATATCCTGAAATTTTCACGGCATTCGATTAAAAACCGCATCATTTTCAGATCAACCATATGATAAATCAACTCCTCTCCCATCAGCCCTAAGGATCACTTGAATGTCAATAATAATGAGCACACACATTCATACTCAAAATTGTTGTGTGGATAATAACACAACTATATTCCCTAGTAGTGTTTCATATCACGTCTACGGATATTCGTTGTGTAATAAAATTTCAAAGCAACACTTGATTTATGGATGTTATCCATTATTCATAGCTTATATAATTTTAGAGGGAAATGTAATCCTGGGATTACACTTATCAAAAGTTATAGTATAGGATTCGGCTGGGTGAAATTAAGAAGGCCGGAACTTAATTGTACAAATGTATTTCAATCGTTACAAGTTATAATGTTCTGCCACTAGGTAGCAGCAGCAATGTTCATGTTAATTAAATATTTCCACTGTTGCCACTCCTGAATTATATGGACATTTCCGCTTAAAATATTACAACAATAATGGCTTTTGGGGGATATGTCCGACCGTGAATCATGTGATAGTACTGATGATTGATTTGCTGACGCGATAATAAATTTCCATTTCTAACTCCAGTTCAGTTTTAAGGTTACACTCCACTATCCTAATAATTTCTTAAACAATATGTTGAAATACATTTCCATTGGCTTAGCAAGGAAATGATGAATTCCTTTTTGTTCATAATGTGTACGTTGAACCTAATCAAAAGGGATCGAATTTTTCTGACATATAATACAGATTTTGTCGTATGAGAGTATTCTTATAGCCCTTCGAAACTGTGATCAGCTTATATTCCCTCCCCCATTGTAGTTTTCAAAAGATTGTAATACAGGGGATACAGAATGGCATAAGGGTACGAACGACTGACTGTGGTAGAACAAACCATACACAAGATAGCTTTCGATTACCTGTCAATAAAACTGTCTAAGAAAATTAAAAAGAGGCATGTAATTGCTCGCAAGAAAATTGTCTTTGCTACAATTTATACAATTTACTACAAACGAACACTTTATTTACAGAATTTGCCCTAATGACACGTGCCTGTTTAACATGTAAATCCAGGAGAGAAAATACCAGATATGCTGACCAAGATGCAAGAGTGCAATTACAGATAAAAGTGCAGATAAAAGTAAACGCTGAACGAATACTAATCAGCGGATAATAGGATTTAGTTCTTGTTGTGATGGTCAGTCAAACGCATGCTTGCTTAACTCGTCCTGTTCATCGTCTGATTCATATTCCTTAAAGACCCAAGTCTGCAAGACCAAACGAACGAAACAAACCACGTCATATAAGAGTTGAAAACTGATACAGTTATAATATTCGTCGAACCTTGTCGAATATAGTGAATGATGCATTCCAGTTTTTAATATCTATAAATAGCTTTTTAATAGAAAATAAGGTTAATTCCAATTCAGATTAACACTTCAAGAAATTGGCTTACGAACACTTCAAGGACAACATAACATTTTGTGCATGGAAAATCTTTACGCCAACAGTTAAAGCGGATATTGTGGAGGCGGGGCTTAACCCGTTTTCGCTCTATTTCTAGTTATCAAGTAGCAAGAAGAGTTTAAAAAATCTACCAAATTGTACCAGTTATTATTTTGAATGTCTTAAGCAGATAAACATGTCAACATTTAGATATCTTGATGCTTAGCTCACTCATAATTAACTCCTGCATGTGGTAATGATGTTACCTCTGTAACGTTATTTCATATTCGGTGCATTTCTAATTTATTGTCATGCAGACGAAGACACGGAAATACCTATCAACTTTAATTTACAGAATATCAGACACATTGATAAATAGACACAAACAATGCGACAGACGTATCTTTAAGTCTACAATCGCAAATATTGAGAGCACAGTGCCACTCTGATTATCAGCTATTAAAGGGGCTAGACACCAGATGGTCCAAACTCGGCAAATACACCGTTTTCTTTAAAACGAGCCTAGAATTGTCAATGCGAGCTAGTAGGAGGCAGATAATATATTACTTTACATGGTAAAAACATTAAAATAATAAACGCAACAATTATGTTGCTGTCTGATCTCAGTTTCTCAGTTTAAAATAGCGTATAATGGTTTTCCAGTTTAAATCATATTTGTGACGCTATTTTAAAAACTTACTAGGATTTGTATGTAAATTCGAATTAGTAAAAAGTTTATACAATATGATACTATAATTTTTTGTGGTAGACAATTCTAGTAAATTTAAAATTGGAAAAATGCGCACGATCTGAGAGAAATGCATGTGTTGTAAGCGATGTGATACATAAATAAGTAAGTTTAAAGGCGTTGTACACAACGATGTCAATTTCGTGTAAGTTTTTGACAATTTTCTTTTTTTCTTGCAATTGTATCATCTTTTGTCTAGCCCCCTTAATTTTGTTTTGAAAAATATGTTATTTATCTACTAAACATTACGAAAACAGGGAATAGCTTTCTGATTCCCAGAGCAACCGTATAATGTTATGTATATCTTGACTACTTTTATTTAGGCGGTAAAACCGTATCTTAAAAGAAAAACGAAGAAAGTCAAAAAGTGTTGTGTAAGGTTCGTTAAGTGATTTCATCTTCTTAATTAAATGAAATCGGTATATCAGTGGAATTTAATGTCTTCCTCTAATCTGAACGGCTGTTTTAGCCTTTGTAAATTATTAGAGAAACGGTAAATGTTGCAAGCAAATTATATTAATGACTCGTTCAAACGAAAAACAAAACAAGTACATTTCCATTGCTATGCAACAGCAACATATTCAAAACAACATCTGTTTGTTGTTATTATGTATTTGATGTTTTGAATATGTTGGTAACGAGAATGACGTTATACACTTAATAACTTTTCTTATTTTGTCGGATTTCATCCCAATTATTTAAAGAAACATATAGGAAAAATACTCGAATACTGTAACCAATGTTATGATTCTTAGGCGCATTTTTCCCAAATATACCGCTTAAATTTGTACTTAATACTGGTTATTTGAATTACATTCTTTTCATTAAATTTGCTGTATTCATATGCTAGAAATATCGCCTTTCTAAAAAAAACACCTTTCGTTTTGACAAACACTGCAACAGTTTGAAACAGATTTCAATTTGTTTACTAAAGTGTTAAGTGTTCCTTTCACTTGAGATAACAAGAAACATGAACCCTTTAATAAGTACTATGTAAGCTCAAACACACTTTCCACAAAGTGTCTATAAACCACTACTGTATATTTTTTGTTTCAATTATTCTAAAGAACGTTACTGTTTAAACGCTGGGGCTCATTCCAATTCATTGATTTGCTATTAGAAATTGAATGAAGCGCATTTAAACAAATATTTAAGGTCTTAATAAGATAGATAACCATTAATTAACGCTAGGTTTTCGAAACTGTAAAATGTGTTTGAAGAGATGTTCATCTTCCATCTGCAACATGCGTTTGAATTGCCAAAATGATTTTACTGGCATAGTTATTCAATGTCGGTCATGTTCAGATAACTTTTGGGCTACCATTATAAAGGTTAGCATCTCTATTTACATTTCAACAACACCGTTATGAAATGCAAAAGTTGAGTTGCATAAGCACACCTTATACAGAACAGAAAAGAAAAGATTAAAAAACAAGCTATTTTTTCAATTAGACTGCATAAATCCCTACAACAAGTACATAAACATAAAGTTAAAAATATGAAAAAAAAACAGATGAACAACATTGCAGAAGATATTACCTATTTCGACTGCTGATTTAAAACACATCTTGTTGTGTCATTGTCATAGGTGTAAGAAGTTCTGGTAAACTACGGGAATAAACTCTGTTCCGTTACGTCAGTTTCATTCATCGATTTCACCTCACATGTACCTTCCACTATTCGACTGGCTAGGAGCAGTAATGTGATCAGCCTGTATATACTCCATACATACCAAGTAAATTTAAATAAACACCAAGCAAATGGCTAAAATTTCAAATTTCTATCAATAGTAAAAGATTTCCTATCATAACACTGATACGTTGAACAAATAGCAATTTTGAATTAGATGAACGTTACGTATAACAGAAAACGGTAGTGGTTCTTCTGATAATAGATAATGTGTATGTGAGAAATGGGACAATAAAATAACGAGTGCATATTGGTTTGTTTGAGCGTGGTCTAAGAAAATAATTGGGATTAAAGAAGCTTTAAATCTCTGTCTGATGTCTTTCGTAGTTTTCGTGGAGTTGATGTTTGTTTCAAACCCATTTGATCAGTGGCTTAAATAAAACTTCTTTACCGGGGGTGATATGTTTTGGCTAGACTTAATTTGATGATGTGGAGGCCAGAGGTTTGTTGTAATTTTTGTTTTCTATTTAGAAACGTTTTCCTGAATATCCAAGACAGTAAAGCACGTTTACTTTTACAATTACTATGTATTCCCGCTGTTGTACGAGATTGTCCCAGGCAGTTGCTGAATACTAGACGCAGTCTTATAACGGTTATTTAGAAATGTTTTCCATACTTTTACAAGTAAGCCTGAGTTGAAATTGCCTCATTATACAATAAGGCGAGGATATGTAAATGCACTTTAAATGTTTCTTCACACATACTTTTAATACATCTCGTGGGAAACCAATAATCCCACGCAACTTGGCATTGTAGAACTAAGAACTTACGTTAGTATCTTATCTAATATATGTTTCAAGCTGTAACACATCAGGTGTGAGACGTCATTAAAAACAATTAGTACGAAGAAACCCGCCTCCGTTTTCGTGTTGTACTGAATAAAACTTATTTCACAAACATTGTCTGTTCTGTACACATAATTTTAATTAGATTTAAAGAAAACCTATTTGAAAGGTTTCCCTATTACGTTCATGGTCGGTATTCACTTTAATCAATGGTTTCACATTTGCTTTTTGCGTAAGATTTAATATTCGAAGATCATGTTTAACACTAACCTTCCAAGTTCGTATATGAAGGATCTTTATTGTGGGTGTGACTTCACCACCTTGCTAACTGAATAGTCCTCAATTTGTTTACCTGAATCGTGCATAACAAACAACATTAAACGATTTGAATACTAAATACTGTAAAATGTTAGCGCCCTTGAATACACAATTATTAGCGTGGCAGAATGAAATTAGAAGGTCAGCAGAGTACAGCTAGTAGTCTGGCAGCAATACGTCAGCAGCCTGGCAACAAATATACAGCGTCTCTAAAGTTAAATTCCAAAACTCATATGACATGTGCCAGTTAAAATGTATCAATTGATTACAGACGAAAATCATGCCACACAAGCATTGACACTTTAATTTTGTGTTTGCATCCTTAAACGAGGGTGTGTCGATGAAAAACAACAAAGCGTCATTCATATTCCATAAAACCATTTCATAGAAATTTGAATGAACTGAAATCATAAAACCTACCTTTTTTGTTCTGAACATAAATATAATTTTAATGATACATTTGTCGGAAATATAACACAATAAAACTGCAGTCCCATTTGTTTCGAGATTTTAAGTGATCTGATCAGTTCTTCTTCGAGTTTTTCAGGTATAATATTTTGTAAGTCTACTTGTAACAATTGGCAGCCAAAACAAGCCACAGACTGCTTGGCGTATTACCAATCATGTATGATGCATTAACACACATCGGGCATCAAGTTCACTTGAATAACAACGATGTTAAGCACATAATTAATACTTAAACATTGGTTTTGTATCTATTGTTTGAGTTAATACCCACTTTGACACCGAAAAAGGAACAGGGCACAAGCATCTACGGATGCTCGTAAGGTAACTTAATGTCACAATAACACTAGATTTATAGTAGTACTTATTATTCAATGCTTTTATCAATTTAAGAGGAATAGTAGTCCTGGGATTTCACTAATTAGAACTCATTCTATTGCACTCGACGGAGAAACGTAAGTATGTTTGTTTGGCAACACTTCGTTTGAAGATGGTATTAATTGTTTACAGCATATACTTGGTTTACACTGACTATATTTTATGATATTGAAGTGATTAGACTGGAAAACGTACGAAGTCTGGCTGTAGGCACTACAAGTGTTGCTTTTCAATAATTCAAGCGAGAAATGTACTCCAATCGCTACCATGTATTCTGCCACTAGGTTTCAGCAGCAAATGTTTATCAAAATAGCACCTTTTTAAATATTGACGTCAACTTAAAACAGCAGGTTTCATTTTTGCGTACTGCCTGTATAACAACAACATCTGTTTATTGGACAGATTGTTAAAAACGTTGTTAATAATTTTTAACAAATTTGGCTTCGACATTCTTAGACAACACGAACATGTCGACACGTTGGGAAACAAGAGGTTAATATAGAGTTCAGGAGATGAAGGTGGAGGTTTGTAAGCTTAGATAGGTTGCAAAAGGTTCGCCTACACAAACTATTTAACATAAGGATTGACAGCGTATGCTTCTTGCCATGGTAGTTAGTTTGGATACGATAGTAATTCGACGATGGTGACAGAACGTCAAATGGGTACGATCGACTGTCTGTTGTAGGATTTCGATTATCTGCCAATAAACTGTCTTGGGAAAGAAAGAGGAGGCAAGCTATTGTTGAGTTGAACATGGTCATTACAACAATTTGTCTCAAACGAAGACAGCACTTACATATTTTGCCCTGATGACACGTTTGATAAGAGCCTGCTACTAAACATGCAAATACGGGAGAGAGAATACCAGATTTGCCATCCATGATGTAGGAGTGCAATTACAGTACACGCCGGACGAATACCTTTCAACGGATAAAGGATTTAGTTGATGTTGTGATGGTCAGTCAAAACGCAAGCTTGATACAATAGTCCGTTACATTGTCAGATTCCTATTGCGTCAATTACCAAGTCTTCCGGACCAAACAGACAAACACATCTGTTATTAACAGACCTGCTAACTGATTAAAGTGTCGCATTTGCAAAAGAACTACATAGATATGTAAGATCTATGAACTAATTGTACATGTACTACATGTATATATTATTTTATCAAAATCTCATCAATTGGATTGAAATCGAACACTATAAACAATAATTAATAAAGAACCTGCAACTCCTATGCGCAAAAACAATTGTAACAATTTGCATGACATTGCCCATGCTCAAGCCCAAAATGTATCTGTTAATCGTTAGCTATTAAAATGATCATGAATTCCATAAGGTATCGGAAGTAATAATTCAAAATGTTTACGAAAATGTGTGTGTTAATACAGTTGTCAGTCTGTTCAGAAAAAAACAATAATTAATGCATTTAAGCAAACAAGGGGTAATTACATAGCTAGAAGTAGTGTTCCAAACCTGTATAATAATATAAAAATTACATTTGACTTTGAACAATACTTGAACATTTAACCGCAATTCTTACGATTTTATATTACTAGATAAAGAGTTTCTGCTCATTCATTAAGAATCCACACCGGTAGATATGTCAATAACTAAATTCCTAGAAATGAACGCTATTGTGTTTTTGTAATTAAAATGATCTAAAAGATGAATTTCATTTTATATTAAGCGTTGTGATAATGACACAAGTAGGAAATGCATTTAAAACATTTTATGTCAGACCAAGCATGTACAATTTTATAGAACTGCTAAAGTCTGTCAACAAAATACTGTATTTTAATTATCCAAATATATAAAAGAAGCTCTTAAAGACAGAACTTCCATTACATATAATGATTATTTTATATCAGCTCATCAACATGTTTTATCATTTGCATATTTTGTTAAGAATGGACAATTATTCATATCTACATGTAGACATTTCATGTATCTAATCAGTATTATGTGACATGTTGAATTCACGTGATATAAATGTATGTATATTCTATGACTATGTACCTAGTTGGTATTCGTCGCATGCAATTATGCTCTATTCTGTTCTGTTATACTTTGATTCAACAGTATTGGCATTTTTAATGAATATACACTCAATCTAAAATTTGACAAAGCAGGTCAATGATATTCTTTAGCAATAATTATGAAACAATTTTATTTATAGATTTCTTTTCAAAACTTAACGTAATATTTGAATTTGTCTGTAAGGTAACAACATTAAACCATGTTTGATCATACTGATTTAGAAGTGTTTGGTTAAACATATCTATATTAAAAATATGTGTGTTAATACAGTTAATTACAAAGCTAGAAGTAGTGCTTCAGTTTATTATTATTTGTTTTATTGTTAAGTTTCCTCAAGTTAGAGCATTTACCTTTTACGTCTTTATTTAGGATTGTTGGGATAAAAGTGAGGTTTATGCAAATACACTGGTTCAAACCCACAGTAAATTTTCATTTTACTGACCGTTCCAAGGCGGTTCCTAACAATCCTTTATAAACATACATATTTTTTATATATAGTATGTATACACTGTGCTGTTTGTGGAGTTTTGTGCTGTACTTCCATGTATCTTGTTTGTGACTTTATGTTCAATGGTGTTTACCAAGTGCCATTAAACCGAGTTTATGTTTAGACTATTTGCTACTGAGCTTGTTTCTGTAGCTTTTCGCATAAATATTGACATGGGAAACGGTTTGTTTAATTGTTAGAATTGTTACAAATATTTGCCTAAAACTTATAATCACCTAAACCTATCCTTACTGGACCTATGATTGCACGATGCAAATTTGTCTACCATAACGTAAAATGGTTAATAACCAATATGGGTGTGTATTGTATAAAACTTACTTGTTTAACCAGTGAGACTCGAACAAAGATAATGTTACTTCTCTTCTTCAGTCCATATTTCTCTGTATTCAGTATTGGTTGTTTGTCAACTACCATTCTCATCAAAATATAGTATTGCAAACCCTTATCAACCTCTTCCTGTTTCATTGTTGATCGGGGGCACCTTTTATCTTGCTTCTGATATACCAAATCATCATCCTTGGACCCTCATCCCCGGATTTTCTTATATCATCTTTAGTTGTAAATTTGCCCAACTGATCAATACTGCATTATTCAAGCCTTCTTTTAACTCCTTGTATTTTGGCACTATTTAGTAAAAAGCAGTTTTTAATTTAAGTTCATTTCCAAATGATTTGAAATTTACTCAGTTTATGCAGTTGTAACCAGTTCGGATGTTGTCTTTGTTAATTTCTTTAAGTACAATTCTAATTTGGGAATTTCCACGATTGGATTTTTTTTAAATTAAGTTGCGAATATTGAACAAACTTTTTTTAATATTATTATTTTTCCACAAACAACAATCACACTGAGATAACTTCTATTAAGATAGGATTATGTCACAATTTGGGACTAACTACGCGTTTTCGAAGGAACACAATTCACATCGTTTTAAAACATATTATAGTACGGCTAAATCGTTATGCCATTAGATTTAACAACCACTATGGTAATTAACGAATAATAAGTTTAAATAACTATCGATATTCTCCCTCTTAGGCCTGCAATACTGTTTTTAGCACAGGTGTGCCAACTTATTTGAAATTCAAATAATACTATTTAGCAATAACCCTGAATGATCAATATTCATACTAGAGATAATCCAAAACACTCCAAAGTTTTGAATTATATTTAAATTATTCCAATGCTTATATAACAAATCCGTCACACTGTTTGTTATCTTTTAATCAAATCAATGAAAGTTGTAAAACAATTATAATTCAGGTTTTCCCAAATCAATGAAAGTTGTAAAACAATTATAATTTAGTTTTCCAAAAAGCTTGGAACAATTTATATTCTACAACATGGCTTTGAGTAGAATATCCTGATAATTCATGTATCCGAAAATTGGATTCTTATTACACCGAGTAGTATTTACAGACAATTATCGTTTCAAGAACTTGGATGCGGACGACACTGAGTAATGTTAACTGAAAATGTCTGTATCGAAGCAAATGTTGTTTTTATAGTTGACAGTCGATATTGCTAGCAAAAAGGAAAAAAAAGCAACATGATATTCAACAAACATTAATGTTTGTGCTTTGTTTTAAAAATTATTTTAACTTTGTTAAGATACCTTATAATATAGCATATTGACCAATACTACATTATAACAACATGCGTTGGTCAATATGCCATACTATTGAATGATAATATCAAAACAATGATACAAGAATTTTAACAAATTTTCAAGCTTTATTACACTGTCATCGCACACCCACTGGTTGGTTTGGTTTTGGGTGACTTTGCACTATTATGAATTAAAAAAGTGTTTTCTTCGCTTCAAAGCACAAAAAACAGCCATATGATTGTTAACCTACGATTATCTAACTTGGCCTAATTATATTGCAAATGTTGATGAGTGGTTGTGTTATTAACTTAACTTATATACATATAAAGCCGTGAAACATGGAATGTGACATGTCACTTATTGATCCATGGAGACCTGCCTTTACGGTGAAAACACTTCTTTTATTGAATTTAACCAATATTTAAAACAATTTCTTTGCTGTTGGCGATCCAAAACTAATGTGTGCTTAATAACTGAAACACGTCTCCTGAATAATTGCAAAGAGAGTAAAACCTTTCTGGATCCTGCGACTGACACCAAACGTTTGCAATATTATTCTGAAATTCAGAATGTAAGCGAAAAGTTGATAAGGTGTCATAGAAGACGGGGGGAAAGGTATTAAAAATGCAATACATTTGTCAAATTTCCGAACTGAAATATCCTCAAATTTACAAGGCTTCCGATAAATTACTGTATCATTTTCAGATCAACCATAAGATACATCAACCAACTCCTCTCCCATCAGGCCTAATGATCACTTAAATGTCAGTAATATCAAGCACATACATTCATGCTTAAACATTGTAATCGTGCTTATCGTTTTGGGTGATAGCACAAATACGCTGCCTAGTAGTTGTTCCTATCACATATACGGATGTTCGTTGTGTAATAAAATGTCACAGCAACACTTGATTTATGGATGTTATTCATTATTCATAGCTTATATTATTTTAAGAGGGAAATGCAATCCTGGGATTACACTAATTAGAACTTATAGTATTGGAATCGGTGAGGGCGAAATTAAGAAGGCTGGAACTTAATTGTATAAATGTTTCAATCGGTACCATGAATAAAGTTCTGCCACTAGGTAGCAGCAGCAAAGTGGGTTTATTAAATACTGTTATTGTTGCCCCTCTTAAATGACTGTACAATAATGGTATACATTTATAACGTGTATGTGAGAAATGGGACAATAAAATAGCGTGCCGACTGGTTTGATTGGAGGTTTCGTAGAGATGATGTTTGTCTCAAAACCAAATGATCAGAAGCTTTAATAAGACTTCCGGTGGCGATTTTTTGGCTAGATTTAATTAGATGATGTGGAGGTCTGTCCTGCTGGGGTATCAGGGGGCATGCTTCCACTGGTTGGTTATGATATTTGTTTTCCATTTAGAAATTGCTTCCCGATACCATAACGTAAGGAAATGTCATTGCACTTGTTTTAGACACACACTTTTAATACCCATCACCCATCACTGTAAACCAATACTCCCACATACTTGGCATTTTTCTAATATGATAATGTTCTTCTGTTAACTTATCTAATACATGTGTCAAGCTGTAAAACATTAGGTGTGAGACATCATTTAAGATTAGTAGTACACACAATACATTTTAATGGTTTACCTATAATAACCATTTTCCT
Source organism: Mya arenaria (assembly GCF_026914265.1). Lineage (NCBI taxonomy): Eukaryota > Metazoa > Mollusca > Bivalvia > Myida > Myidae > Mya > Mya arenaria. The sequence continues at coordinate 22,855,526 of NC_069132.1, read as the reverse complement.
TAGTCAATGGTAATACACTACTGCCTATTGAGTATGGTTTTACACTTGAAGAACACGTCACTTACTTGCCTTCAAAGTTCATATAATAGAGATCCTCATTGAAAGTGTGACCCCAACACCTTGCTTACTGAATAGTGCTCAATGTTGCTACCAGAAACATGGATACCAAACAATATTATACCTTACATAAATGTGTCCCTTCTTGGTGTATATAAAGTTGATCGGTCCGTTTATTGATGTATTTTAATAACAATCCGGTCCGGACCTCGCCAAAAATATAATATGGACCCCTGACATCATATAATATGAACCGCTGACGTCATACGGTGAGTGCTGCTTGCAATTTTCATAACGACATTATTTCACAAATAAACATTATTACTTTTTTCAATAAAACACATCAAAGGCGTATTAAAATTATCAAATGGTGACAAAAGTGTTCAGTATGATATAAAAAATATACAACACACCAGGTCGGGCCATATGGCATAATAAGGACCGGTCATACAGCCCCTGAAGGTGAATGGACCTCAGAGTTCCTTATAATGTGACATGACCCTCGGTGGTGTGTAATATTTCCTCAATAGTAAATAATTTAAATACAAGACACTGCCAAATGATAGCGCCCATGAATACCTTGTACTCAGTGTAGCAGAGTGAAGTAAGAAGGTAAGCAGCGTACGGAGTCTGGAAGCAAAACGTCATCAGCCTGGCACCATGGCAACAAAAGTATAGCGTCTTATATTAAAGTTAAATGCCAAATCTCATCTGGGATGTGCCAGTTGAAATGTATCAATGGATTACAGACGACTCTCATGACATATTCTTTCTTTTCAAAGGCAAGCACAAACAAACAAGTGTGTCAAAGAAAGAACATCAACGCGTCATACATATAGTTAAAGGTCAAATTATAGAAACGTGATTTAACTGAATCCACAAACGTAACATTTTTTTTTTTATTCTGAACATAATTACACCATTTTAATTTTACATGCACAATGTATGTCAAACATATAAGACAATATGACTGCAGTTACATTTTAAGTGACTATATTGACGCCGGGCAAACGTAAAATGTGACCAGTTCTTCTTCGAGATTCATATGTATAAATTTTTGTAACTACAATTGAAACTATTGGCAGCCAATACAAGCTGTTTGGCATTTCCACTCATCGGGCCTTAAGATCACAGAAAAACAACGATGTTAAGCACATAATTAATACTTAAACATTGGTTTTGTATCTATTGTTTGAATTAATACCCACTATGACACTCAACACGAACAGGGCACAAGCACCTACGGATGCTCGTTTGGTAATTTAATGTCACAACAACACTCGATTATTGATATTATTTATTTTCACAGCATATATCATTTGAAGAGGAAAAGTAATCATGGGATTTCACTAATTAGAACTCGTACTATTGCACTCGACGGAGGAACGTAAGAAGTTCTGGTATTTAATTATACGCGACATAAGTGTTGCTTCTCATGTCTATGTTAGTTGGGTAACACACATCAACACTTTATTTAAAGATGATATTAATAGTTAATTGCCTATTTCATTTTAAACTGAGTTTACACTAATTAGTTCTTATGATATTGAAGTGATTTGACTGGAAAACGTAGGACGTCTGCTTGTACGCACTACAAGTGTTGTTTTTCAATAACTAAAACTTAAAATAGTATTTTAATCGCTACCATGTGTTCTGCCGCCAGGTTTCAGCAGCAACGTCCATGTTTATTAAATATTTCTGCTATGGCACCTTTTGAAATACATGGACATGTCAACTTAAAAAATGCAGGATACATTTTGGCATACTGCATATCTGTACAACAACAGCATATATTTATTGGGCAGATGGTTAAAATGTTGTTAATACGAATTTGGCTTCGACATTCTTAAAGAGAAAAGAAAATGATGGCACGATGGGGAGCAAGAGGTTGGTATAGAGAAAAGGGGGATGATGGTGGGGGTTTGTAATCTTAGATAAGTTTCAGGCGCTTCGCTTACCCAAACTGTTTTCAATAAAGATGACCAGCTTATGCTTCTTCCCAAGTCAGAACTTCAAATGGGTAGGACCGACTGTCTGTGGTAAGAAAACTCATACACGTTATGGATTTCGATTATTTGTCAATAAAATTTCTTGGGAAATAAAGAGGAGGTATGCTATTGTTCGGATGAACATGGTCATTACCACAATTTGTCTCAAGCGTAGACAATATTTACAGAGTTTGCCCTGATGACATGATAGATAAGGGCCTGCTACTAAACATGTAAATCCGGGAGAGAAAATACCAGATTTGCCATCCATGATGTAGGAGTGCAATTACAGATAAAAGTAAACGCTGGACGAATATCAATCAATGGATAACAGGATTTAGTTCTTGTTGTGATTGGCGGTCACATCGCAGACTTGATAAATTGTCCTGTTCATCTTCAGATTCTTATCCCGTACATTACCAAATCTTCCAGATCAAACGGTGAAAAAAGACGTGTTATTTGCAGACAAGCTAACTGATACTGTTACTATATAGTTCAACCCTGTCAAATGTTTTCAAGTCGCATTACAGTGTCACATTATGCAGGAAATACTTAGAAATGGGAGACCTTTGAACTATATGTACTTGTACAATATATAATTTTATCAAATGTCCTTAAAATGTAATCAATTTGATATAACTCAAACAATATAAATAGGCATGAAGAAAGAACCCTAAAATAAAGCAGTTGTTATACATGTAATTTGCATGACAAAGCCCATGTTCAAGCCCAAAATGTCCATATTATGATAAGTTTCATCATTGAGGTTATACATAGTTACGAGAAGTTTTACTCTCATTCAACTAATGAATCCGCTCTCAATCTAAATCATGACAAAGCAGGTCATTCATATTATTTATAAATGATTTTGATATAATTTCAATTTTAATTTTCTTTTTAAAACATAACATAATAACCGAAGTAGTGTGTGATGTAACTACATCAAACCATGTTCGATCATACTGATTAAGAAGTGTTTGATTCAACATGGGAAAACGGTTTGTTTCATTGTTTTTATTCAACCAACTATTCGCATTCTCTATCAATTAACATATTTTGCCTCAGTTTTATTATAACTATTTGCCTAATACTTATAATCACCTTAACCTATTCAACTTGGCCTTTAATTGCACCGTGCAAATTTATCTACCATAACGTTAAATGGTATCTGAACCATTTTGGTGAGTATTGTAAAAATATCAAAGATTATGTCACTTCTCTTCTTCAGAACAAAGATAATGTAACTTCTCTTCTTCAGTCCATTTCCATATGTATACTCTCTGTATTAAGTAAAGTTTGCTTGTAAACTACTATTATTATCAGCATATGCTGTTGCAAAACCCTTATCGCCCTGTTCCTTCTCCGTTGTTGGTCGGGACCCCTTTGTCTTGCTCCTGATATACCCAAATCATGATCTTGGGACCCTCATCCCCATATTCTCTTATATCATCTTGAGTTATCAATACAATTATCTCCCCTCACAGTTAATTTTTTTAAATCATTTTTGTCTAAGTAGGGGTAAAAGGCCGAAAACTGTCCAATATGTCAGAGAAAGAACAGTCCAAGGCACGCAGTGCACAGGTTGTTTTTTCGCTGAAATAATAGACAGTTTGAGGCGTTTTGCTTACTTAAAACATGTAAACACAAAGTCCAAATAATGAATTTCATGGCGCTTTTGTCAACTTATTTGACACTGTCACATCATATGAAAAGATATTAACCATGCAAATTGTTTAGGCAACGCTTAATAATTTTGCGGTCATGTACATATAAATTGTAAATAATATTTTGGTTATTATTAAAAATAGTTTTCATTAAGGTACAACCTATATTTACAGCCAATGATATTGCAGATACTATGCAATCATTAAGTACTAGGCTTAAGAGGCTCAATCATGAAGCATTTCATTTTTCGCGGATGGGTGAAGATCCGCCCACTGCTACTCATCCGATACAATTTCCCTGCATAAGATTTTAGCTGACAATGTGTCAGCTAATGAGGATGTATTCTAAGACCGTTTGATGAGTTGAGCTAAACACTTATGATTAAGATGGGCTCGTTCGCTCGTTTTAATTCATGACATCTAACTTTTACTTAATTTCAACTTCTACGGATATTTAACAAGTGCAAACTTTGTTTTTATTTTGCATTATTCATTTGATACGGAAACTTTTAAAGTTTAAAATATTTTGTTTTCTTCTCTTTAAGAGTTATACAATTGATAAACATTTTCATTTTTCTCTAATTGCTGCACAAACCTAAGTCACATCTTCATTAAGCATTGAGTTGTTTCATCGTAAAAAACGGATTTTTTTCATTGTCAACATTTTATGATTTTTTATGAAACCTAAATAAAAAAAGGGGTTAAAGTGTATTTTTCTTCAAAAAAGTGCATAATTTTTAACAAAATAGAAGAAAAAACCAAGTTTGCCAACACGCAAATCTTTAGAACAATGACTGTCCTTCATTTGAACAATGACTGTCCATTTTTTAAATATTGGACAGTCCACTTTTCAAAAATAAGAAAGTTGATAGAAATGAAGTATATTTCACAGTCCAATAACCCATGTAGAGTACAAAAAAGATCAATGCATGACGTCACAACATGTTTAAATACTTGTGAACTTATATAACAGATCAAATTATGCAATATTTAAGCCTACATTTAGCTCCATGTCTTCTGAGACTATTTAGTGATTAGTAGATTTTAAAGTAAGTTCATTTCCAAATTATTTGAAATTTCATCAGTTTATAAAGTTGTAATCAGTTCGGATGTTGTTTTTGTTAAAGGTTAATTTTTAATTTCTTGAAAAACAATTTTTATTTCCACGATTGGAAATAATCTTATTTTTTATTTTTATTTCTAAATTGAGTTTCAAATATTGAATAAAATTAATGATAACACAAGTTAACAAACGTTTTATGTTGTTGTTATGTCATTCAGTTCATCAACCACTATGGTTATTAAGAAATAATTAGTTTTAACAACTATCAACCTTCTCCCTCTCAGGTTTGCAATAATATTTTTCAGTTAGAACAGTTGTGCAAAATTATTTGAAATTGAATTAATTCTATTTAGCAATACCCTTTAATTATCAATATTCATATTAGAGATAATTCAAAACCCTTTCAAAGTTTTGAAATAATTATTATATTTTAATAATTCAAATGCTTATAGTACAAATCTGTCATATTGTTTCTTATCTATTAATCCAATCAATTGGATGGAAGTTGTAAAACATTTTTAATTCTGTTTTCCCAAAAAGCTAGGAACAATCTATATTTCACAACATGACTTTAAGTAGAAAATCCTGATGTATCCGAAAATTGGATTCTTATGAAACCGAGTAGGATTTACAGACAATTATTGTTTCATGAACTTGGATTCGTACGACGCCAAGTAATGTTCACTGTCTGTATTTAAACAAATATTTTTTTAGTTGGGAGCCGATATTCCTTAGCGTAAGGAAAAACACAAATGATATTTAACGAACATCAATCTGGTGCTGTTTGTTTAATCTACATTTGTGTATATTAAATTATTATATTATATGTGTTAAATCTTATTTTGGAGTAATAGTGCATCTTCAAGATTCCTTATAATAAAGCATATTGACCAACACTACATTATAACAACATGCGTATGTTAATGTGACATACTATTGAATGATAATATAAAATCTTTCAGGCTAAATACGACTTGTTACACTGTCATATCACAATCTCTGTTAAAGCTGCACTCTCACAGATTGACAGATTTCACATTTTATTCTGCTTTTTTGTCTAAGAATCAGCCGATTTTCGAATCGGTGTTTTCAATTCAGTCGATTGTACATGTGTTTCTGTTTGTCTTTATGTTATTAATGTTCACGCTGATGAAAAAAATAGATTTATACTAAATAAGTCGTAAAAGATCACACAAAATAGCACAGATTTCAATTGTTTGGAAAACTGCCCAAATTTTAATTTGTTTTAAAGCGTTATCTATTTCAGCCTTAAATATCAATTTTCGAGCGTTACTATTAAATACTGCGATTTGACCTTTTATAAACAGTCTAGATCACCGGTTTGTAGACATGTATGCAAAATATTGCTTACTCCAAAACAAAACAAATAAAATGTTGTCAAAACGACCAATCTGTGATAGTGCAGCTTTAAACCGTCACGCAGATTGTAAGCTTTGTTTGTGCATTTGAAGCTATGTTATGCTTTTTGTTTATTGTTACAGTGACGTGCTTCTTCCGACCTAGTAACACAACCAATAAATGAAATACATGAACCCTTAAAACTGCAGTTCTATTTAAGTGGTAATACATGAATGACAGAATGAAAAAAATCAACATTCATGAATTTACCATGAAAATGTTCTGTAGTTGTGCCTTGTTAAAAGAAATTTCACACACATGCATGTTTTGGAAATTTTGAATCATATAAACTGAAAGTTTCGGACCTTGGATTATAGAATAATTATTGTTCCAATTGATTGGGATGAGAAAAAACATGTATTTTTTATCCAACGAACACATACACTTTTCACAATGATAACGTAACATATAATCATAATTCATTACAACATGTACGTTACACCTAACATGTTTTATTGAGTTATGTAGTTGTTGCACGGCATGTTTATCAGTCTGAGCAAGAAAGGTACAATAAATGTAATAGTATAGAGTTCTTGATTCAGACAATTTTCTATTTAATCTTGATTCAGAACATTTATATTGTATTATTTCTGTGCTACCCGTGCATGGTCGTAAAAACATATCTGGTGGCTCATCAATATGTGTTCACGCATTTTTTCAATTTTTCATCTCATTTCAGGTAATCATAATAATTGGAAGAAAGGTTTAGCGAATAGATGTCGTTTGTATTTTGTAATAATGTTTTATTTATTTGTTCCCAGTTTAAGTACAACGATGGTTTTTATGATGAAACTCTATGCTCACACAGTCTTAAACCTATTTTCTAAGGTAGACGGTGTGTGATGCTCATAGTTTCAAACAATAACTGCATCGAATCTTTGAAAAGTTTTAGCGTTGGGATCCCCAATCATTGAAGTACTTGGGGTTTACCTATAAGTTTATTTTCATTTGTTTTATTATTAAGTTTCATCAAGTTATGCATACTTTGATATATTTATCTATAACGTTTTTTTATTTTATTAAAGGCCTAGTTTAAGCTTTCTAAAAGTGAGCCCCCACCACCATGTTTTTATACACAACCTCTGTTAATTGATCTTAATCTTATTGCCTAATTGTCTTATCAGATCTCCTGAGTATCCTGCTGTGCAGTTGTGGATGTTTTATTATAAAAATGGACCCTAAATGGCCTTGATCCAATAAACGAATACACAGGAAATTGGCCTACTGTGACACCAGTGCAATCAGCAGGAGATGCACAGCAGGGGATTAAGATGCTAAACATTCCTTAAACTAGGCCTTTAACGATTTGGGGGATAAAAGTGAGATTTGTGCACGTAAACTGATTAAACCCCCAGTAAATTTACATTTTGCTGACAGTTCAAAGGCGGTACCGAACAATCCTTAATAAACACCTGCCACTAAAAGTTATTGTTTCGCGGAGATCCGCCTTCATTCGCGTTGAAATCTATCTTGTGTTCAATTTAACGTATATTTACAATAATTTTCTGTGATGTTGGTGATCCAAAACTAAAGAGTGTTTTAAGTACTAAAGAACCAAGCCTTTGAAGAATAATTGCACACATTTTTTACAGAAAGAAAACTTTTTTGGATCCTGCAACTGACTCCAAACGTTTGTTATATGACTCTGAAATTCGGATTTTAGGTTCAAACAGTGTCATAGAATAAAAGAGAGGGAATTGTTTTTATTATTAAAATGCAATACATTTGTCAAATTTCCCAACTCAAATATCCTGAAAGTGTCAAGGCAATCGATCAATAACAGTTTCATTTACAGATCAACCATATGATATATCAAACTCCTTTCCCATCAGACCTAAGGATCACTTGACTGTTAAACACATACACTCATACTAAAGATTGTTATTGTGTTAATCGGAGTGGGTGGTAGCACAGATACACTCCCTAATAGTTTTTCCTATCACGTCTACGGATGTTCGTTGGGTAACAAAATGTCGCAGCAACACTTGTTTGATAGATGTTATTCATTATTCATAGTTTATATAATTTTAAGAGGGAAATGTAACCCTGGGACTACACTAATTAGAACCTAGAGTATTGGACTCGACGGGGGTGAAATTTAGAACTTTATTGTACAAATGTATTTCAATAGTTGCCATGAATTATGCGATAGCAATGTTTATTGATATGCCGACGCGATAATGAATGCGTATCGCTAATTCCAGTTTAATTTCAAGGTTAGCAAGAAAATGATGATTTTCAATTTATACATAATTGGTACGTTGAGTCTTGTCAAAGGGATCGGATTTTTCTGACATTTAATACATATTCTATCGTATAAGGGTATTCTTATAGCCCTTCGAAACTGTGGTCCGCCCTTATTTCCTCCTCATTGTAGTTTTCAAAGATTGTAATACAGGGGATAGAGAATGTCATACGGGTACGGACGACTAACTGTGGTAAAACAAATCATACACAAGATCAAGCTTTCGATTACCTGTCAATAAAACTGTCTTATAAAATTAAGAAGAGGAATGTTATTACTCGCAAGAAAATTGTCATTACCACAATTGGTCTCAAACGAAGACAATATTTACAGATTTTGTGGCCCTGATGACAAATGTGATAAATGCCTGTTTAACATGTAAATCCAGGAGAGAGAATACTAGATCTGCCGACCAAGATGTAGGAGTGCAATTACAGATAAAAGTGCAGATAAAAGTAAACGCCGTAATACTAATCAGCGGGTGGTACGATTTAGTTATAGTTGTTATGTTTAGTTAAAACGCATGCTTGCTACAATCGTCCTGTAAATCTTCCTTTCATATTCCTTAAAAAACCAATTCTGTAAGGCCAAACGGACGAAACAAACCACGTATATAAGAATGGAAACTGATACTCTTTATTATTCATTGATACTTGTCGAATATTATAAAGTTGCAATCTAGTTCTTAACATCTTCAAATAGCTTTTAGTAGATAATAAAGTTGATTTCAAATCAGATTATTAAGAAGTTTGGTTTGGAGCACCTCAAGGATAAAATAGTATGTCGTGCATTGAAAATTTTCAAGCCGACTGTTTAGGCGGACATTTTGGAGGCGGGGCTTAACCCATTTTTGCTCTTGTTACAGTGGTTAGCTAAATTATTTAGTAATCATTAAGTTATCGCGTGGTAAGAAGAGTTTAAAAAAATCTATCAAATTGTACCAGTTATTGTTTTGAGTGTCTCAACGGCAGACAATATGTCTTTATTTCGACATGTAGATGCTGAGCTCAGTCACAGTTCCTTTATTCACGTGGTAATGGTGTTACATCTGTTTAGTTCTTTCAATTTTTGTTTTTTCTAATTTATTTTCATGCAGGAGAAGACACGGAAAAACCTATCAACTTTAATTTAGAGAATATCAGAAACATTGATACATAGGCACAAACAATGCGACAGACGTATTTTTTAGACTGTAATTGTAAGTATTGAGTGCACCGTGCCACTCTCATTATCAGCTATTTAAGGGGCTAGACACTAGACGGTCGACAAATAGGCAAATAATGTATTTCCTGAAAACAAGCCTAAAAATGTCAATGCGAGCTAGTAGGAGGCAGATAATACATCACTTTACAAGGTTAAAATAAACGCAACAATCATGTTGCAGTTTTTTCTGTGTTTCCCCGTTAAAAAAGCGTATGGTTTCACAGTCTAAATGATATCTGTGACGCTATTTTCAAACATACTAGGATTTTTCGAATTTCGAATAGGAAACATGCAGTTAATCAGCGAGATATGCGTGTGTTGTAAGCGATGTGATACATAATAAAGCAAGGTTCCATGCGATGTACACAAGAATGACAATTTCATGTTTTCAAGTTTTTGACAATTTTCTTTTTTCTTGCATTTGTATCATCTGGTGTCTAGCCTCCTTAATTTTGTTTTGAAATATATTTTGTTTATCTTCTTAACATACCGAAAACAGGAAAAAGCTTTCTGATTCCCAGAGAAACCGTGTAATTTTATGTATACCTTGACTACTTTGATGTCGGCGGTAAAACCGTATCTTCAACGAAAAAAAAGGAAGAAAAACAAATCATGTTGTGTAAGGCTTGTTAGGGGATTTCACCGTCTTAATCAAATGAAATCGGTATATAGGTGAAAATTAATGTCTTGCTCTAATTTGAACGCCTGTTTTAGTCTTTGTAAATTATTAGAGAAAAGTAAATGTTACAACCAAATTATGTTTATGACTCGTTCAAACGAAAGGCAAAACAAGTACATTAGCATGGCCATGCAACAGAGACATATTCCAAGCAACATCTTTTCTTATTTGTCAGTTTTCATAATCCTAAGTATTTGAAGATACATGTAGGAAAAATAAACGAACATAATAACTAACGCACTATCTGTAAACAACCTTATATTCATAGACGCATTTTAACTATATTTACCGCTTAATGGCCCATTTTGTATTTTAACACTAGTAATTGGTTTTTCGTTCGCTTCTTTAAATTTGCTCTGATATGTAAAATGTTTACTGTATTTATACTGTAGAAATATCGTTCTTCTAAAACACATTTAGTTTTGCAAAAATACAAAACGTTCTTAGTTTGAAACAGATTTCAGTTTGTTTACTTCAATGTTAAATTATATTCCTTACACTTGAAAAAGAAGAAACATAAATCCTTAAATTGGTATTATGTCAGCTCAGAGAAACTTTCCACAAAGTATCTGTAAATCAATATTTAATTATCATTTTAATTATTCTTAAGTACGTAAATGGTTAAACGTTTGGGGCTCATTCATATTGCTATTATAAATTGAACGAAGGGCGATCTTTGTAACATATTTAAGGTTTAAATAATATAGATAACCACTATTTGATGCTTTGTTTGTAAAACTGGTACACATGTTTGAAGACGTGTTAGATATATTAGTTTATATTGCCAAAATGATTTTAGTGAAATTATTCAAATTCGTTCATAATCCTGGGGACTTTGGGACTACCATCATTAGCGTTAACATTTCTCTTCATATTTTAACAACAACAGTATGAAACGCAAGCACTGTGTTAACTTATACATAATAAATAAGAACACAAGCTTTTTTACCTAGACTGCATAGAATCCCGCCATATATACATGTACATAAACATAAAAGTAAAGAATAAAAATAAATATGAAAAAAGATACAGATGAAAAACGTTGCTACGAAAGACAGATATAAATTCAAACTTAACAATATACAGGGTTACCCTAAATAGTTCAAAATGTATTCGTCATTTGGGCATTATAATTGCTATTCATAATTTTAGTAACACAAACAGGACTTCTCACCTGTGGTTTAATTAGTTTCGTTATTTTTATTTCAAAAGGAAATGTTAGGTAAATCTAAGAAAGGTTGTTCAGTGTACATAGAAAATTAAACTAAAACCAAACTATTCTGTATAACGCTAAATGGTTGAACGAACGTTATTGTCTAGTATTTCAGACACTGGTTTGGGATCATCTTTTCACATCACGTTCAATTCTCGAATGGAATTCTCAACGGTTACAATTTTTACATCACACTAGTATTAACTTGACAATGATATAATTTAGACATACTTATTTAGCGAGGAATTAACAAATTTTATATCTACCAACGAATGTGTCGTATGATAATAAGAATCTTACATGTGTTACCATTTAATACCGAAATATATTAAACTGATCGAAATGATATACAATTTCCTAAACTCGTTCCATATTTGTTTGTTTTGAATAACAACTCATGTAGAATCCAATATCACGTGTCAAACCATTTGCATGCAAGCATATTACGAGAAAACAGGGGAAACGATTTTAGGAACAATGAATTGTTTTTCAAACACCTGCTGGTATTTTACGATGAACCCATCAATTGCAAATAAGGAAAAAAACAACATCAAACGATATTTGCATGCAAAAAGTCTTTACTTGTTAATTATTGGCTCTTCAACCCGCAGTGATCAGCAGGCGCTATCGGCAACCATCCACAGTGGTGGTCTGCTATAAAGCAGGGCTGCTTTCCGTCTTTCCTCAATAGATAGTTTGAGGAATTGGTCGGCTGTTAGTATCTGTCATAGAAGACGACTATCGGACAATGGAAAGCCACAAAGGTACTGTGCGGTTTTACATCCATTCAATTTACAATCAGTTTTGTCAGAGTTTTATACGGTGATTTTGTTGATTTTACCCATCTTTAGAGATTCATTTTAGATTACTTTTTACGTTCGTTGTCGGAAAGGTTATAAGATATTACAGTTTAATTGACAGAAACTAGATAAGTGAATGGTGGTTAATTTGAAATATCCTTTTGCAATATGATGATCTTAATTTGTTGTTTAGAAGTAAAATGTTTATAATTGTAGACTTTACGGATAATTTAGAATCACCGGTATTATAATTTGAAAAGATACAGGCTAAAACTATTTTTGTTGTCAATGTGTTAAACATGTATCTTAAGCCAAAATATTTATTTATTCGTGTTTATATATCATTTCACTGATATTCAAGATGGGATGGAATTGGAATGTAAAACATAAAGGAGGGATATTGTATGACACACCAATTTGTTCATATAATTGTTCGAACGGTTCGATCGAGCGGAAGAAACTAAAAGTGCGATATTTCCCATGCGATATTTCCCATATCATTTAAGAACATCAACCGGAGATGGCGAAATAAAATTAATCCAAAATAAATTCATGCATGAATCAGTTTATAACTGTAAAATGATAAATATATATGAATCGGATGTTTTCGTTTCGTCATTTGTATTTGAATGGCGTACCATAATATACTTTGATTAGGGAAGAAATAATATTGAAATAGATTAACCCGAAAACGAATGAAAAAAGTCGGAACAACAGTGCTAGCTCTAAACAGGTACGATAAACAGGGTTAAGAATCACTTGACATAAAGGGGTTCTGACATTGCTCAACACTGGTCACAAACGATGTAAACACACACTTAAGTGACCTTAATGTCTATTTTTTTTCGACAGAAACCCTGTAATTACTATATTTTTCCTGCATCTACACGTTTGAAATAACGTTTTGGATTTGTTTGTATTTAAATGATGCAATATTTGTCCAAAACTTTAGTAATTCAGAGTAAACTATCTGACAAAAATGTTATAAAATGTTTAGAAGTATGTCTTTATTTAGTCCAACTGTGAAAGTAACAGTGTACAAACTATGAGGAAAACCAAAATTAAAATAGAATAAATCAAAAAGAGAAATCTCCAAATGCTGTCTAATACCCTTCGAGATATGAAAACGAAATGAATCGAAAAATATACGAACAGTCTCTGAAATATCAGGCAGCAACAAATACGGACTCTCAGTCATCAAGAAATCCAATTGCGGAGACTAACACGGTATTTAGAACAATATTATTATATCAGAAAAAAAATATTGAAGCAAAAGTCAAACTTAATCTTTTCTTGACAGAGTAAGAGAAGAGCACTTGGCGAAGTACAACACAAATGGTATATGAGTTATGAATTAATGTCGACGTAAGGACCCGATATCAACATAAAATTTCTTCTTTAAAATCTTATTTCCAAAACTAGATGAATTGTTTTGAGTAAAATAGTACCGTTATACCTATATTTATTATCTATTTAAAATCTTTTAAAGGTCATTCAGCCGATCGGAGGAAACAATGTAATCTTACGTAGCTCTTGAAAAATGTCGCCATAAAAATCCGGATGCGTAATACCATTTACAATAATATGTTTAAGACTGTAACTGCATTTGGATAGAATGTCTTAATGCGTATTAATGGAACCAAAAAAAACAAAAAGACCGAATCATTGTTTCATGTTCTGTTTGCAGCATAATTCCTTAACCTCAATCAGATAAGATGAAATACTAGACTATGAGTAATGCTCCTCATCTTGCCCAATACCATCGTTATAAAAAAAATATACTATCAGTCTGGTTATATAAGCCTTTTAAAAACAATGTGTCACGCGACAGTGGTGAATTACGAAAACATAGAACGTACAGAAATTCTTCCACGATAAAGTTCAGATAAGGATTTGTCTAATTTGTTGCACGCCGTGAATGGCGCACTGCTGAGATGTTGGGAGGGGAGGGTGGTGATAAGGTTTAGATAAGGATTAGTCTAATTTGCTGCACGCCGTGAAAGGATCAACGTTGACGTTAGTGTTGAGTTAAATCTGGAAACAACTTTAGAACCACCGTCGGCAAGTGCAATGAGGCGTTGACAGGGATTCCGCTACAATTTACTACGTAGTGATCTCCCCTGTTAAGCACATATATCTTTGCTACCACGAGCAATTATAACTAGATTTCACTTATTTTAAACTTTTTTATTCATTTTTCTTCTCTCTTTTTTGGATTCTTTTTATCAAGGTCCATTGAGGTTGAAATACCAAAATTATTTAGAGTTAAAGAATAATTACAATCTTACCCAATATTTGTTTTACTATAGACACGTGATATGCATGGTAGCAGTGATTTCCGTACTGTACGGGAAATATTACTGCGTTCAGTATGCTATTGCTACTGTAATTTAGCACGTTTAAAGAAAAAGATTATGATTCTACTCTCGACAGATTTCTCTTCTAGAATGCATTCGCTGTTATGCACTACTTTTACAGTACTTTGAAATGATATGATATCAGCCAGTATGTAGGCTTTGATTTGGAAAATATATTAAATAATGTATGTGTTTTAGAAAACTGACGACAATAGAAGCAGAAAGGTTCAGGCAATATTCGGTTAATAGCAATTTTGCTTGGCAAACAGATTGAATTGTAGTAGAAAAAGCCTTGTTACATTGCCCTCCTTCCCTGTTGACTCCAATATGTCAAGTGGCTGTCTGATTACTTTTCTATCTTATAATTATGCAACAATTAAGTAACAAACACGTTGTTTAACTCGAGTTCTCTATTGCAGTTGTTTACAAACCTTGCAGCTGTTAAATGCAATAAAAAGTGCACTTAAGTTTCCCTCCGGCGTTCCTTAATCTCTCATAACAAAATAAAATATAATGACATGAGATCAGCAACAACAAGCCACGCAGGTAAAGTACTATAATCCCGTTTAAATGTACAATTATAACGTTCTTATTGACACCTAACGAGAATGTTCATTACCTAAATAATAAAAGTTCACGTGTAACGTCTTACAAACGAGCAAATGAGAGTGTTAACAGGTTTGCGATATAAAACTCTAGAACAACTGTTTAGTATTATAATGAAATTAATGTTAAGTTTATGAGTAAGTGTATACTGATAATGAATATATTTCTCATTATGGTTTTATTTAACGAAACAAAAATCCACCATTCGAACTCCAACATACAATTTCTCCCTATATATAAACATTTATTTTTAAATTGATATATGAGTGCTTTTATTTTTTCTTTCTTTTTTCAAATGCCTAATCATCAATATACAGTCCCGGTAGATGTGTGTGTGCATTTTTGTCCAGAGCGTTCTTGGTTTATCTACGTTCAGGGATGTCTGAAGTTCATTTAGGCTAGTGTGAAAAGCTAGCATTCTGTAGGTTACAATGCTAACCAAGACAACAGCCGTGATGGCCGCCATTTTCTTAGCCTATGATAAGACCTTCTAAGTTCAAAGTAAAGGTAATTTCAGGGTCGATATGTGGAAAAGTTCTAAAAATCAGTAAGTTACCTCTAATTGCTTTTCATTATTTGCAAATCAATGTTATATTGTATTTAAAGAGCATTGTTCTATAACATATAATCATTTCCCATCAGAATGATACAAACGAGTCCGCATATGACTAACTGATAAGAAACAAAAAACCTATTATTTACCACCTCCTTATCCAGATTTGATAAAAACATGTAATTGTATCTAACAAGCAATATTCTTAAAAGGTTATTAGGCATTTAAATGTGGAAATCTAAACGCATTGATGCTTCAAAACCATATAAATTAATTAACTGTGGTCATGTTTCATGTATAAAGCCTTTTACTTGTGAACTACTATTAAGGTAATTTAATACCACATATATAGGCATTTATAGTTGAGTGACAATCAGTGGATTTTCGGGAAGACTCGGGCAACAAAAGTAAAACAAAATATGTTATTTACCCAAATGTTTGGGAGAAAATCATCATTGGGACTGGTGCCATAAAGTTCCAACACTCATTGAGAACCGAGAAATCGATGATGGAATCCAAGATAGCCGCCATAAATTGCAAATCCAATTTCAACAATTTTGAAATGAGGCAATGTTCAATAAAAGAAAGTGGTAAATATACTTATGGACACTACTTCTGCCATAATGTACTTGAAATTGACATATACCGAACTGTAAAAGTACGAAAAATGCGTCAAAACATTTGGAGTTTTCTGTATTTTCCTGCACACTTTTCATTTTTTGAAAATAATTTAACATTTCTGATTATTTTCTGAAACACCATTACAACGTGTCAAAGGTCATCAAGTGGTTGTTGCTAATAGGGTCGAATGTCAAATTGTCCTAGCCTAAATGTAAGCAATCAAACTTGCAACCGCATAGGATGTATCTTTTTTCACAATGTACTCCACGTTAATATTACATAATTGACCTCTTCAATATCAATGTCATTTAAAGGTAAAAAAGTTTTATATTTAATTTGCATACGAAGTTGTAGTAGAAAAATATTTGGCTAATTTCTCTGTATGTCTCTTTGTATAATTATTTTACAGTAAAAACATTTAAATCTTTTATAAAAGCAACAAGGTGTTGTGGTATCTTAAGGAACAGAGGACTACTATTTTATGATGAAATTCATAATGCCGTACAAAACTAAGCAAATCAACATCAAGGTCGAAATGGTCATATGGATGTCAGAATGCAGATATGAACATTAGCGACTGTGTTATTAGTACTTAATTATGTTGGACTGAAATTCAATTGAAACAGTAACTTTTCCCGTACTAAAACTTACTACAGAGGTGTTATTGAAAAGCTCAATACTCCCTAGTGTTGTTTCGGTCAAGCCCACGCATTATTCTAAACCCAGACTGGTTTTATTAAGGCCAACCGAGAGCTTATTCATCCACATTTTGTCTACAACCAACTTTATTTGGCCAAACAGTCT
Source organism: Mya arenaria (assembly GCF_026914265.1). Lineage (NCBI taxonomy): Eukaryota > Metazoa > Mollusca > Bivalvia > Myida > Myidae > Mya > Mya arenaria. Next base: position 22,838,254 of record NC_069132.1, on the reverse strand, counting down.
ATGTTTCTGATATTTGGGGCTGTGATTGTTAAGTTCCAAAATTATAAGATGTAAGCATGGCTATTAACAGAAGGGAAAGGAAAATACATTTACTAGACCTAGTAATCATTTGAAAAATAATCTTGTATGTCAAGGCGTTAACCATTTATTAGGAAACGCTAAGTGTCTAGGTGTATGCACCGTATATAAGTTGTGGTGTTGTATATGAATAATAAAAGAATATACAATAGCATTCGGAATATCAAAGAAGATATTATATAATGATACGACCTTGCAACTAATTAACACTGTTAACTGTTCTGAGGGAGGTTGTCTGTGGTTTTAACTTTGACTCAACAAATTGTCTTCATTAACAATATCATCTTGTTTATTTGCAGACACAGCGATTCTGGTGCTGACGGCGGTTTTGGTACTTGTTTTTGCGCAGACGATATTTGCCATGCCAATAGAGGAAGAAGAATACAGCCCCGAATATAAGTCATGTCTGCTCGAGTGTCTAACGTGCGTCGAAATGTGGGGAGACGTTTACAACGGTCAGGCGTGCGCCGACAAATGTCTGATAACAGACGGGACTAGCATTGACCATGAATGCAGGCTCGGTGTCAAAATTGGCAAACGCTATTTAGGCCTCAAAGCTACAAATGACTGCATTGATCAATGCAAACTCTGTTCAACGACATCATCTTCGTCTGTCCATTACAATGATCGCGCATGCGTGGCCGCGTGCGAATTGTCATCTGGACTCAATTTCGACAAAAAATGTGAACACCATTTGAATATGTATACTCTAGGCTAAAAAAACTTGATTTGTTTTAATATACATATTATATATCATTGCATAAAACATCTATCTGTGATCTATATTATAATTGTATATATTTCTGCATGAAAAAATTTCGTATACTAGTAATTGTCATAGATGTATTTCAAACAAAACATTATCTTTGTCATTCTGTACTTAAGTACATCAGAAACAATGAAAACAGCATACTATTAACAGTCGTTTAACTATTTAAAGCCACTTTGGGCCAAGTTGTCTAGAGTTATATTTTGAACAGTGCAATTGTTTGTAGTTTCATTCTATTATAGAAACTATCACTAAAATATATCAAACGTTTTCCAAACAGTTACAGTTATCATTCTACAAGCATTTAATGTTTTGACAGTGTTGATAAGTTTATCATTCAGTCAGGTTTCTGAATCCTTATTTTAACGGTTTGTTAATGAGTGGAAAGTTCTTCGTTTGCAAATGTTTTCTTGGTTCTTTAATAAAATAAAGCGCTATATCTCTTAATATGTACTATTCCTTGAAATATGTTTGGTGAAAAATTGAAACAGTGAATCGGTAAAGTGGCGAACATTTCCAACCCTTACACCTAAAAAAAACAAAACCGATGCATACTGGTATTAGTAATTTTATGTTTTCACACTAGAGGCAGTTTAATGAGCCGGAAGGTGACGACATTCACATCGAAACATTAATAGGAAGGTTTCACCAAAGTAACGCAATTTGTGCCAATTAAAAATGGCGGTCAATGTACATACACGAACCCGCATAATAACTTACGTACACGATAATTATTATACGATGCCGTAACAATTTCGAGTCTATATAACGAATACTTCCATTGTTTAAGGCTTTAGGCAGAATGAAATTTGTCAATTCACGGCAAAATATTGGAATTTGTGGATTGTCTTGCGAATACGTAAGAAATTCGATGTAAAAATCATCTTGCAATAAAATATATGTTATTGGTTAAACGCCGGACTAAAAATTGTATTCACTAATGTATGATCAATTTCGGTAATTTGTTTTACATATTAGTAAGCAAGCAAATACCTTTCAATAGTTTAACGTTATGTTAAATCACCAGGCATCACTTTTTAACAATGAGATGAATGAAGCCATCAAAGAGCTGATTTGTGGGTCGCAATCCTTGAACAGTGTAAACATTTTACACAGTTCCACAATTTTAAATTTTGAAACTGAATATTCAACTGAAGAATCAAAGACAACTATATAGCGAAACAGAACTGCCTCGCAATTCGAATCGATTTAAAAAGTCTAACAATTTACAAATCATATGGCTTTAGAGCAAGTTTCAACAACATTTCAAACTGCACCATTATTTCGGATACCCCGTAGGTTCTAAAATATAAGTTAACCATGAATCTATAATGTAAAACATCAATATAATGAAAGTAATTGAGTCATTGAAGCCACGACTAGCGACAAGAAACATGTCAATGTTAAGCTTACGACAGCTCGAAATATAAGTATTGCTTTCTCGACAATGAATGATAATTAAATATCAGAAAAGGACTTTTTGCTACTTTCCTGCTGGGTTTCCTATACTTTTGTTTGGTATCAAAGTAAACGGCTGTGCCAGAGTTTTAATTTTTCCAGGGGTTTTGATTGGATCAAAAAAAACACCATCCAATACACAATGCCGTTGTTCTTGCAACGTGAGAATGAATTGTGATGACACGTGTTGTCCCAACATGTCATGGGATCATTGCTCGGCCCGTGTTAAATACAAATAAATTAGGATGTTCAAAATCTCTTTAGATTTATACTAGTCACAATACACACGATATTCAGAAATATATAAGTGTTCGAAATAAACGTTGTTCTTCTATATGTAGTCTTTACGAAGGATAGTAATTGCATGAGATAACAATGGCTCTGTATTTAGCGTATATTTTAGAAAACATTTTTGCTCCAAAAGGGCAAAGAACTTTGAACATATAACACACACAGTCAGTTAATGTAAAATAAATGTCGAATCTTCGCTTCTGTGTTATTGAGAATGTAACAACAAATAAAGTGTGCCTTGATTGACCAATGCCGCAGAATTAAGTAACGTTTATTTCGTGCCCTTTTTATTGTTTACCCAATTTTTTTGCATCGCTTGCTCGACATTTAGGCGCTGTTCACTGTAGTTTAATAAATGTAAGATGCACTCTTACTCCCAGATATGATTAACCACAATTAATGATATTGTTATAATATTCCAAAAAGGATGAATAAATTTCGAAAACAATGGTCCTTATGAAGGATATAGTAGTATAGTAGACCACAGTTAATCTTTTAACATTCACCAATCATTTGATATTTTTTGCGCTTTCTGCTATTAAATACATGGTTACAGTATTGTTATCAGTAATTAATATTTTCTATAAATGCATTTTTAGTAAGTAGTTAAAGGTTTATCAGTCAAAATTGATGTTTGTTTTACATGTGTATGTAATGATTTTGAATAAGAATGTCACTTTAAACATATACAATGAAAACCACACAAAGAGTCTTATCAGAAAAAAACTAATAACTATTTTTAGTTTAAACATATTTTATTCATCAACGTATACACACACACACACACAAAATATTATAAAGACAAACAGAAAACACATGTACAATCTAGAAAAGGATTAGAACGAAAGATAAATATATCTTAAAAAGTTCTTCTCCAAACTTTTGCAGAAGTACATATTTAATGACGGACATTTGTACAGCTTACAATGTAGATGACACAATGATATTGATATTGTTGGATTAGATCAGATGGTAGGGCTTAATGTGATTTGGCTTCATTTAATTTTTTGAAATATTTAAAGATATTTTACATACGATGTTCACAGACAAGATAGTAGTTAAAAGAAAAACATTTTGTGTGATTAACAAAGCTATAATAAGCTTAGTTTATTTTCACTTTTCAAATACAAAAGTCGTTAATGTTGTTTGAGAGCAGAATAGGAAAGTAAAGAGGATAAGAATGAAGAAAGAGGGTAGGGTGGTTGGTTTAGATGAACAACTTCCAGTGCCTTTTCTTCACTGAGCTCTGATTGGTAGTATTAAATAACGTGTATACAGAAAGGAGATAATCCTGGAAGGGATTGATATAAGGTAGTATGTGACTGTCACTGGCTATCAAATCTTTTTGTCACTTGAAAAATGAGGTGAATTGCATCGAACAGTGTCTTATTTTGTTCTTCTGTGAGGGCAGTGTCACCGTATAGTAAATTGCGAAGCGTTGCGTTAGTCAAAGCCTCCACAGAGTTGAGAAGAAGTCCCCTTTCTTCAGTATAAAGGGGACAGATAAGAAGATAATGATATGTTGTTTCCTGAATTCCACATGCTCAAAGGGATGAGGGCACAATATTTTTAACAAAAAGGTGATGGTTCAGTGAACTGCATTCGTTCCGTAAGCGAGTGTGAATGACCTGTAATCGACGTTTCCCATAATAAAACAGAGTATTTGGTTTGGAATTATCCGACTTAAGGTACGCCTAATAACTATGAACTTCTGAGCTTGCGAGCTTGTGACCAATAGTTTTGGCCATAGTGTTGCTTCAAATGGTATTATTTTAAATTCAGAGCGACTTTGAACATTCTAACGGAAATGTATATACCAAGATAGAAATAACATCGATAAAAGTAGGTGGTCATTTTATTGACTTCTTTAACTTCTGTAAAAGTACAACAAATAACACTGTTTCATCATCAACACTTCTTGCTATGAAAGATGGATTGCTATTGCGAAAGCAACCAACCTAAATAGCTGACATCCAGGATACACAATATGTGAACTTTAGAAACATTGTGGCCCCATATTAATTTGGTAGCATTATAAAGGCTTCTGTGTGCAAAATAAAAAATCAAATATTAAAACTTAATGTATTATCTAGTTTAAGTCATTTATTTTACATCGGAGTAATGAGGATGCAGGATTATTTCCAGAACCCACCGCAATATGCAATCACAAGGCTTCAGTATTTAATTAAGAGTTTAATGAAACCATTAAAGAAACAGTTTCTTATTTGTGGGTAGGATTCCTGAATCTGTCTAATCAGCATTCAAAGTGTTTTCACATGTTTGTATTTTATCACCGAATAATCCAGAAAAATTGTTTCTTGTATTTGCTTTCACTTCATCACACTTCTTAGGCTCCAATATGTGTACAATATTTCAAGAGAGCCAATTACAAATCTATGGCGAAACTCCTCAGCCTCGTGCCTGTAAATGAGATACGGCTGTATATAAAAAAATAGTGTTATTCTCTTTTTTAAAGTGGTAGTTTAAGAAACCTGTTTTACAAGTTGTTATTATGTGTCAAACCCCACAATTTTGTTCTTTACTAATACCTACGAGTTAATAGAAATGTTTTCAAAGGGTAGCTAACCATGTTTCAGGTTGGAAAAATATAAATAAAGTAAAAGGAAATAAAGAGAGTAATGAAAGCTACGACCAGCGAAAAAAGACAAGTCACCCTTAAAGAAACCATGCTTGGAAAATACATTCATAGTTTTCTCGTCAATAATCTACGAGGTGATTATATATATAAAATGGCTTTTACGACGTTGCTGGACTTATTTCCTGTCAATCTTCCCAATATGTTTGTAAAGTATCAAAGCGAACGTGCCATCACTTAACCGACACTAGGCTGTCTTTGTGAAAGTGAAGGCTTTTGATGAGATATTCGAACTGCTTTTAATTCCATCATCTAAGACTTGTTCTCACAACACGTCATAAGATCACTGCTGAGCCAATGTATGATAATACTTAAATTAAAGATATTTTAATACTAATAAATAACAATGTTCAAAAGTGTAAAAAAATCACAAGAAGTAAACAAGTCAAAAAGCATACAAAAAATCCGAAATACATGTGACTGTGATGAAATGAAGATTGTTTTCTTTCTGACATGATTCAACAACAGTTCTTAGCAAAATATTTTTATGGTGGATTGACAATATATCATTGTTTGAGTAATTTTAGTCAGCTGACAAATTTCAAAGATATATAGTAAAAGCACCCGACTCCAAATTTCAAAATTTTGAAAAAGAAATACGAAAAATGTAAGATTAGTTTTCTTTTTCAAAAGTTATTTATAAAAGTTAAGGGGTTAATTGTTCCTTATATAGTTGAAATTTCAAAAAGAAGATAAAGGCGTCTACTGCAGATACCGCCTTTTGCCGCTATTATATGTCTGATATGAGTATTAGGATAGGAGTAAAAGGTGCCTAATTCAGTTAATGTAAGCTTCTCGGCCTCAAAACATCATACTTTGTGAAACAATTCAAAATGCTATAAGCATTTTTCATAAGTAAATGTTTACTTTCAATTTCTATTAACTCGTAGGAAGGTTTTTAATAAACATCTTTTTCAGCATTGGTCAAAAGGCTTCAAAGTCCTTTGGTAATTTTCCTTAAAACAAAATCGACAACCGTAATACTACAATAATAATAAACTACAAGGACCAGCTAAGGAAACGAACATTTCAAAATAAACCAAGTCCGTCTTCTGTGTGGAAGACATATGTAAAATTTATTGATGTGCTTTATGAGGTCGCTTTATTCGAATTTTCTACTTAGTTCGGCTCATTTTAGAGACCAACTGTATGTCTTTCAAATTTCTTGAGTCGTAGTCATTATTTACAAAATATACGTTGAGGGCATTTTTTTTGCATATTTGTATCCGTTTTGTTTTCCAACAGTTAATGCCAATTGCAAATATAATTACACTTACAGTCAACCTCAAAGCATATATTAATAAATTGCTAATGGGTCTCAAAACTCGATATTTCTTTTTCTTCTTATTTTATCAACTAAGACACTTTATAGTAATACTTAATAATAGTTTTAGTTGCAAACAAACGTGCTCAATATGTCTTTGTTCGGGGAATGTAATATCTGTAATATCATTCGTGACGGTTTGCGTATGGATGTCACGGATGTTTGGGTGATCGCTAAAAGTGTGTCATTCCGGAATTGTTGTCGATTGTGTACATTTCAGTCTACATGCTTAACCACTGTTTTTTTAAAAGCTGTGACTCAAACATTCGAAAAAAGTATCGTATAGGAACAAGAGGTAAACATAAGCTCCAAGACGATCACTGTTTAAGGGTGCTTTTATCAAAATATTGGTTTTGGCCTTACTCTGGAACAATTATTGATATTACCAATGAATTGAACTTTGAAACTCTGGTGTTATCCATAGTTGTTGTCTTGTGCCGTTATGCGCCTCATAATGAGGCATTTTATATCTGTACATTTAAACATTACTCGGCTTCAGGACTTGTTCCTGTAAATGCCATTGTATTAACATTAACCGTGTTTAGTAGTTGAGTGACATCATGACAAAAAAGGCTTGACCCGCTAAGCACAGTTGTACACTCATAGTGCATGTGTTCCTAAAGAAATTGTTCTCGAAGACTGACCATTCAGGGGTAAAGAAAGTCAAAATAGTTTTTCAGGCAGATCAACAGTTTTTATATATATCAAAGAAATTTTTATTTACCAAATGTTAAGACAATTGGAAAAGGTTTTTGCCTCAACGCTCTCTAATTGAGCATTTAGTTTAAACTGAAAACAACTTAAACCCGTCTTTAGCTGGTGACAAAGGAGTTGACAGTGGAGTACATATTACCAATACTCGTTTCGAATTTAAAATGACTTTCAGAGCGTAGTTAATTTAAGGGATGAAGTAAATGAAGCTATATTAGAAAGTTGTTGATATTAGTAGCAGTTTTAATATAAAACAATGTTTTCAAGCAATTATCTATTATTGACAAGTTTGTTAGGCAATTCGAATGAATTGTATAAGATACAGGCTTGTTACTTTGCACGCCCGTTGAGTTCAATTAGTCCAGTGGCGTTCTGATTACTTTTCTATCTGATAATTAACTGTAAAACATATTATAAACAAACAATATATATATATATATATATATATATATATCTGGAGTCCTTCTATTACATTTTATCTCAAAACAAGCAGCATTTAAATACAGGAAACGGTATCTTAAAGTTTGTTTCGGATTTAATGTGTTTGGGTAACTGTAGCATGATGACAATTACTTAGGTTTCACTCATGTATTCCTCCTTCTTTCATACCATTAATATGACATTAAACACGACAATAACAAGCAAAGCAGGTAAACTACTATAACCTCGTTAAATGTTACAATTATAACAGTGTAAATGACAACTAATGATATAAAAACAACCTTACAAGAACAAAATCAGAGATTTTATAAACAACGGAGATTGCGATAAAAATGTCTTAATATTTTATTTAGTAATAAAAATAAAACCAACGAGTATGAAGTCAACTGTAGTTGTGTCTTATGATGCTGGTAAAACAATATCTACGGTTTCATATGGCAATACACAACACAACAGTTCGGACATAAATATAGCATTTCTCAGTATTGTTTTAAACATTATTTGTGTTTTATAATTGAACTTTGAATCATCATATTATGTATTTTGACAAAATGGCTAATTACGGTATCATGAATACTTTTTGAAAATCAGTTCGTTTCGAAAAAATAGAGACCGGATTTAAAACGGGATAATTTATTAAAATATGCTTTTCAGTGATATTCTTTTTAAAACAATGAATTTAAACAAAAAATGTTAAAACTTCGTGCAACATGGAGTTGGACAAAGTTAATCACATATCTTTTACTACAAGAAGCTCAAGTAAATATTCGTCCTACTGGAACGCTATGTCTGGGACAAAACGCTATTTATTTATATGAATCTTCTTAAACAGATAATTACCTCGCCCATAGTTGACATACCTACTCAGTTATGCAATTATGCAATGCTCCAAAGAACAGTGGTCCTTCAACCAACACCAATACGTCATCGTGAAGGGAACGTTCTATTAAAAGGAATCAATACATTTACCGTAAACCAGCTAATACCCCGATTAATATAACTAAATGAAAAATAATGTGGATGTTTATTTAGCTTAAACATTTTTTCTAGAACGAAGAAAGTTACATAAACTTATACTACGTCGATGGTGATAGACCGATGTTGCACGAGCGTATGGTCATGTGTTGTTGGAGAAAACGGAAAACCCAGAGAAACAACAACACTTGTCCGGCTTGGTCACCACCAACCAAACTAACATAGGCACAAAGGCCGGGCATCGAATCCCGGTCTCCCTGGTAAGAAGCGAGTGAGTTAACAACTGCACTTAAGAATACTATTCCTTATCAAAAACGTTGTTGAGAACATCACATGTTAAACAATTATTCAAACACATTAATGGCTCTAGAATATATGATCTTTGAAATATTGACAAAAAGGTTTTATCAACACGTTCCATGAGAAATAACATTTGCGTGTGTGTGATTTTGCGGCCCGGGGCTGCCAGGTTTTAACATCACATGATGAAAACTATAAATAGGATTGTACCAAGATAATTGGCTTATTTTATATCGTTTTAATCCTTTATGCTGATAAATTAAGTAAAAATGAAAAAGCAAGTCCTTCCCAAACAATCTGCAATGCCACGAAATGTATCCGAAAAAAGCTTCCGTGTATTTGTTTGAAATAACATTAAAGGGGCATTAAATACTTTGACGGAAATTTAAAGTGAATGCATTACCATGTCTACCTCATTTGTCATTGACCTAAATGTTTGAAAGTAAAAACGAAGTCATAATTTGTGTTCAGATAAACCAAGAATTAGCAATAATTTTGCGCTTTTTAACCCGCAAACTTTTTGCCACGAAGCTATTAATCATTTTTTATAAAGCTAATACTATTTTGCATTAAAATTAAAACAAAAATGTTTGCATCAGCCTTGTATAGTGTGCGCCTTTCAGTTGCCAAAATTGTCAAGCAGGCAGCCAAACACTGCACTTTTATGCCAATAACAAGTGTGTTGCGTATAATAAAAAAAATACCCATCTACGGAATACGGATTTTCTTCAGCTTGACACTTGAACTAGCATGGCTATTAAGAGAAGGAAATTATTTTGCTGTCGATTATCGACAATTCTAGCGGAATATTTTACATAAATATTATTTTTATTGACTTGTTCTTCTAATAATAAAAATCATAAATTTATTTTCAGTCAAAGGTCCGGCAATTCATTGGCGAGTGTAAATGACAAAGTGATTTATTTATTCAGCCAAGTCAAATTTATTCTGAGTGAGCGTCATCGGGCAGGCAGTTACTTAGCTTTCAAAATGGACACACTGAAAAAGTATTTTCTAGTCCTTAATCATTAAAGAAATAATAATATGAGCCAAGGCGTTAATCGTATATAGGCAGACGATCAATATCTAGACTTATTAACCGTACCTTAATTGTTTTATTGTGTATGAATAGTAAAATCATGTACAAATTAGCGTGTCCCAAAAGCTTAACAATATCATTTTGTTTATCGTAATTGTTTTATCGTAATGATACAAATCAAACTAAACGGACAAGCCATGTGACCAACATATAAAACAGACGCGTTTAAAAATCGATATGGTACTTGTAACAACTAATGATATTCATAGTACAACGCATTTTCACACGGATATTGACTGCACATTGGTCCAAGAATGTCCTAGAAGTTCTAATCTTTAGCTACCTATATGACACGCATTTTGTGTAATAGCAAACATGTTATCTTTAAAAGGTATGTACCAAAATTGGTATTTTTAACAAACGTCTTCTAAACTCGTCATAATTTATAAGTCGGCGCCCAACAGGGCGCCGACTATATTTGATATTTCTTTAGAAATATTCCAACTTGGGGACTAGTTCATAAATTGGAGAACAATGCTTTCGATAGTTTAGTGATAAAATACGAAGTTTATGTATGTTTTATAAAACTTTACTTTTTAATTGATAATGAAACCTTAAATTATAATAGCCCTACTTATCATTTTGAAAATTTTGATTTTAAATACCAACTCAATCATAACAACTCGGCCATCTCCGAGAGAGATACAGGCCGAGGTATTCCGATTGATATCAATAGATGAAGGTTACACGGTACTATTACAATATCCGTTATGTTTGTAAACCTCCTACGCAGTAATCTCCCTTGGTGATGGCAATAATGCCGAATTTTGAAAATTAAACCTTGAGCTTAATTGTTTGATCTGAAAATGTCATTCGAAAGAATGAAGTCCAGATAATTCCCTCTTGATGTATATTATTTTTATCCCCGTTCTATATACTCATATGAGTGAAATGTGTTACAAAAATTTATACAAAATATAAAGCAAGGAATTCACATAACATGCCGGTACAAATAAAAGGTGAATTTCATGTTATTGAAATCTATGTACTAGAAGAAACGTATGTATATTTTTGATATAATTTAGTTTGAACCGGAGCGCTTGGGAAACCCCCCAGAATACATCTATAATTCCGGGCTTAAACTACAATATTATAATATTAACCATAATGTCCTTCAAGCATATGTACACCCAACATAAAAACAAATATTATCATTGAAATAATAACCATTTTTGGTTATCTGCATGCACGTTTTTCTTCTAATTTTATTGCGCCGACTTGATGCTATGCATCAACTTTTTTCTTGTATCGTATTATATTTCTGTATTAATTTTAAATGTGTTTGCTGTTTTGTGGCGTTCTATGTTTGTTTTGAGCTGATCCTCGTGCTTTTAAAAAGAGTCTGGTTTTACATGTTAGGCTATTGGACTTGTCATTGAAGTTGCTATCTTCATTTAAACTTTCAAATTGGCATCTTATGAGCACTTTTTTCTTCTATGTTCCTGACCGAAGGTGTTAACTGTATTTCTTAACAAATTGTATTAATTTAACACCAACTTATTGTAGCAAGGTGCATATTTCAGTATTTTATCAATTTGTGTGTTTGGTATGGTTCTATATCGTATATTGTTTTGTATTGTTTGTGTATCGTCGTGTTTAGTGTTGTGCTACGAGGTTATTGTCCTCTGTGCGTTACTGTCCGTCAATGTCCGTCTATGTCCGAGTGCGTCAGAGCGTGAATACTGGTTATGCGAGTTTGTCTAAATTTATAGAGTGATTGATTGGTTCATAATGCCTTTTCCCCTTTTTCCCGCTTCATTGCACACGCCCTTATTTATATATACACATAAATCATTCCGTTCTGAATCATCATCGACGCAAGTCAAGATTTCAATTGTAACAGTTGTTACTATATTCTTACTTATTTAATATTCGCTCTTATCTTTGAGCTCAAATATTCATTCATATTTAATTATTATTTAGACGTGCCTGGTAAGTTTATTGCTCATAGTTCTTAGAATGTTTTATGTATTTAACCGCGAAGTCTCCCTTGATATATTTACCGATCACTGTCCATTGTCTTTGTATTTTGTGCTATTAATAATATGATTATGTTAGTATATTCTTTTATATGTTTTATTATATGTTTTAGGTTTCATTCGACAACGTATAAATAAATATTTGAACTCCGAAGTTGAGTGGTTTTGTCTTAGTACACCCACACTACAAATGGCTCCCCGATCGAGGTTGGCGTAGTCCAGATCCAGGCCGTCGTGTCCTCCAGACCAGACGTTGAGGGGATTTTGTCTGCGTTTTGACGCCCAGAAGAGGTCGAGAAGCCCAGCATATCCGCCGGCACCTCCGTATTGGTATACCTCCCCGTCCCTTTCCCCACCCATCCTCCCTGATCGTGCAATATACCCCCAGTCCTTTCCCCCACCCATCCTCCCTGATCGTGTAGTATATTTCGCGAGAGACTCTAATCCTGTTTTATTTACATTTCATCTGTCAAATTTGACAGTTATCAGCTGATCGCGTGTCACGTGACAGAAGAGGAGCACCGCGTATGGATTTCTGTGTGTTTTGTCTGTGATATATGTGTTATTTGTAATTGTGGATTGTATTTTTGTGTGTGTGTGATTTTTTTTCGTTGAACCGTGAGTACCCTTATTTTATACATAACTTTGTAAGTTTTTGATATTTCGGCTGTAACTATTTTTTTCCTTTTGAGTAAACCGGCTAGTTGACATTTATAAAGTGAAAATAGCTTGACCTAGATTTTTTTTGATTACTTTTTGGATTTATTGCTTTATTTACGGTAAGAGTACATATATTTTTGGTTTATTTCATTTCATTTGGTATTGGTTTTGTCCGTTTTGCTTGAAATTGTAACTGTCATTTTGTACTTTGTCAGTCATTTTCATTTGTGACATAATTTCACGACCCGGTATTTGTTTTGACAGTTAATTTTGACAGCTAAATTCATATGTTTAATTAATTGTACACACGGCTCCTTTTGAATTGCTTATCTATTGACTGTGCTTTAAATGTTTTGTTTTGTGTAAACTTGCTTGCTTTACTTGTGTCATAGTTTAGTATTTATGTGCTTTATTTGCTTCATTATTTTCATTTTGCTGGGTTATTGTGATCTTGCCTGGCTTTTGCATATATTTTGGTTGCATACATTGCTTTGCTTAATTTTACACGCTTACAATTAATTTATACATGCTTTAGACTTAGTTTAGCACGTTAGTTTAGATCATATTTATCATTATAAAACTTAAGTGTATTTATTTTTGTGTTTTCCATCCTTCTCACATATTACAGATATAAATTTAAACTACACATATACACATTACCCCTGCTTTAACCCATCCCAAATTTCCCCTTGCGTGACCGGTTAAGTGTGCTTGGCAAGTTACTGTATTCATTTGCATAGTTGTTTGTTTATTTGTTTCTTGTGTGTTTCTGTGTTCTTTGTTTCTGTGTTCTTTGTACATTATATGTTTCATATTTTGACCTGTCAGACTAGGTTTTAAATATTTACCCTTTTTCATATAATATTCCTACTTTATTTCCAGTTTTCCCTGTGATTATTTATATTTCAGAGTGTGATCTCAGTTTTGATGAATTTGAGATTCTGAAATCATTTTATTAAGTTTTGCTTCACACACAATTTAGTACTTTAATTATTTATTGTTCATAGTTACTGTGTGAATATAGCTAAACCAGGTGTATTTATGGTAGTTGTGTCATAGCTTAAATAGAAATAGTTATATAAATAAACTTGGTAGCCGACTAGAATATTTAGGAAACACCTTTTGACCCTGTTTGACCCTGAACTTGTTTAAACTTAGACTGGTCCCCGGCCATTAAACTTATCACTTGTATTATTTATACTTTTTAACGGATCTGTCCTTTGCTTTGTCTTTGGCCTTTACATTTAAATTTCATAAATTTAATTAAAATTAATTTATTTGTCATTTGAATTAAAGTTTAACATTCACATACATCAATAGGATAAGTTCAATTTATTTATTTCAATTAATCAACTTTGAAATTTATTTTCATCCTAAATAATTAGACTTAATTTACACACATTAAAATTTAATTACACATACAGTACATACATAGTTTTACACATCCGTTGATATATTTTTTTAATTGAATGTATACATTGGCATTTGTTAATAATTCACTGGTGAGCATAGCACATTGTGATCACTAATACACTCATAGTCACACACGGTACGTGTAGTGGATCATAGCCGCTTTCTGTTTTATTAATTTATTTTTGTTTTATTTGCCCTTTCTTTTCTACTGTATTTTCTGTACATCATTTCTTCATTCTGGGTTTGTTATACCTGCTGTTGTTGTTGCTTTCTGTCACCATGAGTGACGAAGAAGCCCCCATGTCCGAGGAGAAGCTTGGTGCAGTTGGTGGTGATATGTCATACCAATCTGAAGCTGAAATGTTACAGTTGCTGTCCAGCAAGTATAATATTACACCTAAGCTTGCCCCACCCATTTTTGATTTTAAGCCCAAACCTCTTTCAGGTTCTAATGTCAAGCCAAAGCCCCAACCATTGATGTCACTTTTGACCCAACCTTCCACGCCCCCATCTCATTTTGCTTTTACACCTTCTTCTTCTATGGCGACTAAGGCACCGAAGATCCCACCGTTCTCTGGTGATGATCCTACGCCTAAGTCAGAGATCAATTTTTATGAGTGGCGCCATGAGGTGCGGTGTCTGAGGAAAGACGCTTCTTTGTCTTCTTCCTTAGTGCTGCAAGCTATCAGGTCTTCATTACGGGGTACAGCTCGTCGTTTACTAGTTTCACTTGGTGAAAATATTACAGTAGACATGGTACTCCGGAAGCTTGAAGTGAATTATGGCGAACCTTCTCAAAAGTCTTTATCTATGAAGGAGTTTTTCAATTTGGCTCAAAGACCAGATGAGTCTGTCACATCTTTTGGTTGTCGGCTCGAGTCGGCTTTGACGCAAGCTTTTGACAGCGGCCGTATCCCATTGACAAATCGTAATGAACTGCTTTGCGAAAGACTATGGTCTGGTTTGCGCACAGAGATGTTGCGCACAAACACACGCCACAAGTTAGACGCAGCAGCAGATTATGACGCGTTTCTCCAGGATGTCAGGCAGGTTGATAAAGAGCTGTCCCTTTCTTTACCTAAGTCCAAATCCCCCCATGCTTCTAGCCAACAGCAATCTATGCCCCCCCCCAGTTCTCAGCACCCCAACTTTGATAAGAAGCTTTCTGACTTAGAGCAACGGCTCAATTCCCGGATATCTTCTGTCCAGTCTGGTGTTGATAAAAAGTTTGCTCTATAATTAATTTGCAAACACAGCGATTCTGGTGATGAAAGCGGTGGTGGTACTTTTGCGGATTTGACAATCACCATGCCAATAGAGGACGAAATGACCATGTATGCAGGCTCGGTGTCAAAATTGGCAAACGCTATATAAGCCTCAAAGCTACAAATGACTGTGCTGATCAATGCAATATCTGTTGTACATCTTTTTCGTCTGTCCAGTACAATGATCGCTCAAGCGTGGCCGCGTGCAATTGTCGTCTGTCCAGTACAATGATCGCTCAAGCGTGGCCGCGTGCAATTGTCGTCTGACCAGTACAATGATCGCTCAAGCGTGGCCGCGTGCAATTGTCATCTGGACACAATGTCGTCAAACATTGTGTATATCATTTGAATATATTCGCTCTAGGCTAACAAACGCTTAAATGTTGCATGAAAAGATGCAATATCTTTGTTACTATGTACGTAAGTACATCTGAGGACAACGTAATATTATCGTTCAACTATTTAAATCCATATTGTCCAAGCTGTCTAAGGTTGTATTTTGAGCAGTGCAGACTTTAGCAGTTTTATAACATTAATATATTATAGAATATATCACTTACTGATATCAAACCATTTCCAAACAATAACATAACCTTTAAACTACAAGCATTTGGTGTTTTGCGAGTAGTGATTTTGACTGTTTATTGTTTATCCGAAAGTTTTTCATTTGCCAATGTTTTCTTGGTTCTTTGATAAATCGCCATATCTCTTAATTTGTACTATTTCTTAAAATATATTCTGGTCAAAAGTGAAAAGTTAATTTGTAAAATGTCTAAGCTGATTATGGCATTCCATATTTACATCAAAAGACGTAGAATTTAGTCATTGTAGGTTTTCAAAGATGTAACGATGCATACTGGAATTAGTAATTTGAGGTTTTCACACAGGAGACAGTTCAATTGACCGAAAGATGACGACATTCACATCGAAACATTTATATCCAGGTAATTGCGCCATTAAAATGACGGTCAATTTATAAAGTCAGAGGAAGAAAGCACTTACAATGACATAATCAAGAGTTTCTATAGGTTGATAACATACCTCGACCCGCATCATAACTAACGTTCCAAATAATTATTATCCATTACTTCAGCAAATTCGATAATGAAAACTATCATTAACAGATACGAATATTTATAACGAATAAGCATTAGTTACTATTGAATATGCAAGTTCACGGCGAAATATTGGACGATGTGTGTGTTTTTGCGATTACGTAAGACAGTTGTAGCAATGCGTCTTGGAATGAAATATATATTGTTGCTTAAAATGTGAACTACCCTGTTTTCTGCCTCGTAATATTAATATACTTTTTGTCTAACTGGTGTCGTGTTAATAACGGTCGACAATCGTTCTAAATTCACAAGTCATTTATACGAGAAATGACATGACGGAAATGCCAAAGGTTTTGCGGTTTTATTGCGACAATCTCATGACAATCGCACGACATGCATGTGATTGTCTTGAGAAAATTGTTCGATATTTGCCCGAAGTTAAAAAAAAAACTTGCAAAGATAATACGAAATTTGCATGATACTTTGAAGATTTTCGAGCGGTATTCCTGAAATGTTCGAGAGTTTCTCCTCGAAAATAACTAACACAGCCACAATAGTCAGGTTATGTAAAATAAAATAGAATGTAGTTTCGCGCAAACTTAAGAAATGTCAAAGTATTGCCTGTTTACATTCTTTATCCAATTTTGTTGCATCGCTTGATATAACTCTAACGGAGGCGTTGTGACCTATACCAGAATGAATCTTAAAGATGGAAAATAGTGGGAGGGCCCATCCAGCAAAAACCTATAACTTTGAGTTTGTGACTAAGTAAATCAGTTTTCGAGTAGAGTATTTAACCTCACACTAGCCAAATGATGTTGTCGCACAATGCAAATCCATGCTGGTATAGGTTTCAACGGATACATGTGTTTTAGACAGTCGATTCGCAGTTCCGTAAAACAACTGCAACACAATATTTTCGGCCAAAGTGTTGCTTTAAATGGTATCAATTTCTAATAAAAATAACGGAGAAATATATTTTAAGAGAGAAATATATAACGGAAAAGCGAAAATAAATTCCGTTTGTTCAACATCTTTAAATGTACAGCAATAAATCCGCCTCATCATCAACCCTACTTGCTTTAACTGGTGATATGTTCATGTGAAAGCGACCAATTTTGTATGACAAAAAGAACAAATATACATTTTTTTTTATGTATTATCATTTTCGGACATTTGTTTTACATATATGTAATCAGCAAGCAAATACCTTTTAAGTATTCAACGTAATATTGTATCACTAGGCATCAATATTTAACATGTTAATGGAGCCATAAACGAGCTGTTTTTAGGGTTGAGTTCCTTAAAGTCTGTAATCATCATTTAGACTTTTTCACATTTTTATATTTTGTAACCGCATTTTCTAGTAGCAATGGCTTTGGTAATTTCTTGCACTTCATATACTCCCATTCGCGTACAATATTCCCAAAATTTCAAAGAAAAATCGCTAGTGAAACTCAACGACCTAGCACGTTTGTAGTCCAATCAATTGGAAAGTATAACTTTAAACAATTTATATTGGTTTTGATCAATCATCCAAAGGGATAGGTTAAACAGTATTAACTTCTTATTTTAACAAGTTCTAACTACATGTCAAACTCTACCATTTTCACTGTGATCTTGTAGGCTTTCAAAGGTAAAAGTTAAACATGAGACTGTTATGCAAAATATGAATAAAATAAAAAAAGAAGTAACCCAGTCATTGAAGCCACGATAAGCAACTAGAAACATGCCAGCATTAAGCTTACGACTGTAAGAAAGTTCTCCCACCTCAGATATGTAGATCGGAAAAATTATCAACTCTCTTTGCTATACAATCTTTTTTGTGAAAGCGAAAAGCCTGAATAGCTAAGATTTATATATCTAAATGTAATTACTGTTTACTGTTAATTGCACACCAAAACAAAAATACATATAATCAATGTGCTTATTGGTCTAAACTTTATAAATGTATTTTTTAAATGAAGTTGATTAAAAGCTTTTAACACAAAGTAAATACTTCAGCACATGAGTGTTGCTATTGAACGTGTAAAATGTATCAATATTTCCAGTAAAAATAAATATGAGCTATCCGTTATAATAATCTATGTATGAATGTCAAAGGCTGTTAAAATTAATATGAACATGATGAAAACCATTAGTTCAAAGACGATCGAGGTTAAAGGCATGCGTTTATTAACATATTGGACATATTGGTGTTGGTCTTATTTCGCAACAATTATTGATAACCATAATGCAGTGTTCATGTTATCCATACATGTTTTCGTGTGACGTTCTGTGCATATCATTGAGTGTCAAGCTGTTCGGTAGGTCTTTATCTTAGTGCTTCAACAAGATTCGTCGTTATGACTTGTTCTTTTGTATTAACAAAAACTGTGTTTACTGCCCTAACGACTTAAAAGGCGTGTCACGCTAAACACAGTTGTAGACTGTCTATGTTGCTAATGAAGCGTTGCTCAAAATGTTAAGAACATTAATCTTTTGGGGTTTCATACTACATCTAAGAAAGTTTTTAAAACATCGACCTGTTAATACCTAAACAACGGTAGGTCAACATATTTCATATTTCCAATATTATTTTTCTTCAGATTTTAGAAGAAACGTTTCTCTGATTCTGTCTGAACGTTGACAGTTATGCGACTAGAAAAAAGCTCTTCCTTCCGGAATACATCCAGCTGGTGGGAACTATGTTTGTTCGCTACTATTATACATCTTTATAAAAGTATCAGCGGGTATAAAGTTTTCGGACTGATGAAGTTAACAGTTATGCAGATGTTCTAGAAAGAAGAAATTAAAAGAAAAGATGATTGGAAGTAATATTCGGTAAGTGGCCTCTGATCTTAGCAATTAAAGTGAATTGTCAAATATAGAAAACCTGTGACTTTGCGAACCGTTAAATCCAATAAGTCCAGTAGCTTTCTAGTTACTTTTCCATGTTATGATTATATAACATATAATCAAAACACAGGATATATAACTCGAGTCCGGCTATTACATTTTAATCATACGAATCGAGCATCTATTAAATACAGGAAAATTTTCGCTACCGTTAAACTTCTTTCAAATAGTATCAGCGGGTATTTAATTTGCGGACTGATGATGTTAATAGTTATGCAGATGATTTAGAAAGATATTAGTAGCAGAAAAAAGATGTTTGGAAGTAATATTCGGTTTGATCTTAGCAATTTAATTCTTAAATAGAAAGCTTATATAACATATAATTTAAAAACAAGACGTATCACTCAGGTCCATCTATTACATTCTGTTACAAAACAAGCAGCTATTAAATACAGAAAGCTCTTCACTAGAGTGTGCTTAGGATTTATTTGGTTGGGTGGTTGCTATATTATAACAATAACTCTTGTTTCTCTCTGGAGTTTCCCCCTCTGCTTCACTCTTACAACATAAATAAGAAAAAAAATGACATGGAAACTACAATAACAAACACAGCAGGCATAGTACAGTGACTTCGTTTTATGAAACAATTATATTAGCCTAATTGACATGTAACGAGATAAAGGAAGTAAAGAGAGTAAAGTCAATGCTGAATTATGTCTACTGATGTTTGTAAAACAATCTTTACGGCATTAAATGCGAAAGCAAAACCCTAGGGTTCGGACATTTATTTCGCATTTTTCAGTATTTATTGAAACATTATTTTTGTTAAATTAATTTTGGATCAATAAATTACTTATATTTACAAAGGTTAATTGTTTGAAAATAATCAGTTTGTTTTGAAGAAAAATCCAAATAAAATAGAGACAGGATTTAAAACGGAATATTTTATCAAACTTAACTTTTCAGTTTTATAATTTTCGAAACAAAATCATACAAACAACAAGGGTTAAAACTTTGTCCAATATGGGGTTGGACAATGTGTATCGCATGTCACTGACTAGAAAAACGGTCACGTAATTTTTCGATCTATTGGTAGGCTATGACTTTAACGATACGCAATGAATTTAATATCCTCAAACATCGAAATGTAATTGATGATTACATCGCCTTTATTTGACACAACTCAGTAGCATTACTTCAAAGAACTAAGATTCGTCAACCTTAATCAAAAGGTCGCCAGCCAACACGCACGATTTATATAACAAGACGCGAAACAACATGGGGTATTTATTTAGCTTTGACTAATTTTACAATGATTGCAAAGAAAGCAACATTAACTTATTCTATGTCTCTCTCGTTGGAACGATGTTGCGCGAGAGTATGGTATTGTATTGTGGGGGAAACCGGAGAACCCGGAGAAAACCCACTTATCTGGCTTAGTGACCACCAATCAAACTCACATGGGCACAGGCCGCGCATCGAATCCTCGTCCCCTTGGTGAGAAGCGAGTCCGATAGTCCGATTTTTTATTGATATTTAACACGTGTATGTCTGTTATATTTTGGCCTGGAGCGGCCAGGTTTCAACATTCCACGATGGAAACTATAAATAGAATTCTTTCTAAGATATTTGGGTTATTTTATATTGTCAAATACCTGTATAATGATATATTAAGTAAAAGTGAAATAGCAAATACGTCCTAAACAATGTCCAATGCTATGAAGTGTAATAGATATAACATCCGTGTATTTGTTTAACATCTCATCAAAGGCGCAAAAATAGGTTGATGCAAAAAACAATCTTTTGAATTTAATGCATTATCATGTTTAACTCATTTGACAAAAAAAGATAATCATGATTTTTACCCAGATAAAAAGGTAAGCAATAATTGTGCGCTTAATTAGTTTTGGAATTTGCAGCTACGTGGGTATTAATTAATTATTTTTTGTTAAGGTTTATTTTCTTTTGCATGAAAAAAATATTTGCATCAAACTTGTATATTGTGCGCCTTACATTTCCGATATTGCTGTATCCACAATCAACACCAGTGTCAAGTTTGCTGTCACTACATGCACATAACACAGCACTTTGTCATATAATATTTACCATACAAACTACATTGTATGAGATAAAAAGTTTGTGGGTTAAAGCGACAGTCCGCAAAAGTAACCGTATTTCAAAAGTTTTTAATAAGTTCCACATTGTTTCAGACCGACTGAACCGCAATTATTTTTTAAAAAATCGCTTTAATAACTTAGATTTAACAAATTGAAAATTGCCGAAAGTTGCTATTTTTAGACGGCAAAAGAGAAAGTAGGTCTACGGTTTTTCCGACTACTCTTGGGGGCGATACTATTTCCCGGTCCCGGTCTCATCCGGTCCCGGTCTCCTCCGGTCTCTGTTTTATAGTAGCTATCGGGCGTGATCAAAAAGGTGTTAATGACCGCGGGGGATAATAGGATTACAAAAGATTACAGTTGATTAAAACATTAGATATTTGATGATAATTATGTCACTATTTATTTCAAATTTTATATCAATAAAACATAAAATAAATTTAGGCAAAGATAAAAACATGAAATATGCACATGTACTGAAATTAATGTCATGAATAACAAACACATTGAGTGTGTGTTTTTTTCATATTAAATTCAGTTATAAGTATACTATTGATAATAGTAATACAAAAAATAACAATGCTTGACTACATGTAAATCAGATATGAGTCGGATATGCAAACATGGAATTTTTCAATTGTAATAATTTATGCTTAAAATTTTTTATGTCGGGGGGGGGGGGTAAACATAAAAGGAAGAACAATAACATAACATAACATAATTTAAAAGGTGCAATTCTAAGTTACTTCATACTCTAGCCGTCCTCAATCTTTTATGCAAAAAACATGAGCATTTGTACTGCATCGCATCTTTCTCTACACCTTTAACACGAATTGCATAAATAGTGTATACCTATAACAAATTGCATAAATTAAGACATAATGTTTATATATTTTATACCATTTTGTTACATATAAAAACAAATAAGATTGTCAAAATCGTGTTATAAACATCAGCAACACAATCCGTTGCCTGGGGCCATAAGTTATGAACCGGGAATTATGAGACCGGATGAGACCGTATTTTACGAGGAGAGACCGGGAAATAGTATCGCCCTGCGCATGCGCAAGAACTTTGGAATCCCACTGTTTTTTCTATTTATATAACCGTTAACTCTCGGGGGCCGATAGTTAAGAAGAGATATTGAAAATGACACGAAAAACTCATTTCTAGGTCGATTTGAACCAAAAAATTTTTGGATTCGTCAGTCAGGAATGCTTATCAACACATAGATGAATTTTATTTTTTTTTCATGGCTAATTTGCCCGATTTGCGGACTGTCGCTTTAAATAAAGAATGCCCGTCAACGCGACGTGGATTTTCTTCAGCTTCACACTTAATTAGCATGGCAATTAAAAGAATGATATTGATTTCGCTGTCGATTATCAATGATTCTATCGGGACATATTGCATTAATTTTATTTTTTCTGACTTGTACTTCTAACATTAAAATTCAAAAATTGCGTTTCAGCCCAAGTTCCTCTCTTTGGCGATTCTAAAAGACAACGTGATTTATTTATTATGCCTTGTCAAATTGATTCTGTGTTTAGCGTCATCGGGCTGACAGTATTAAGCCTAGAGAATGAAAGGACAAATATTTAAAAGCAAATACAAATAAACAATAAAACAGCATAAACAGTACAAATTAGTGTATGTAAAATGCATCCCAATATCATTCTGTTTATCTTAATTGTTATATGATAATGATACAACGCGAACTGAATGGACAAAACATGTGACATACCTTATTTAAAAGCGTAATTGTAAATGCAACTTTACAACTAATGATATTTATAGTACAACACTGTGTCCCTCTGAAAGTGACTGTGTATTGTTATATTCTCCGTGATTTTAAACAGGAGTTAACATGTTAGGCTACTGGGCTTGTCTGTAAAGTTTCTATTTTCGTTTTAATTTTTAACCGTAGCATCTGATGAGCACTGTTGTTTTTTTCAATGTTCCTGACTGAGGTTGCCTGTAGTGCTTCAATGTTTGTGGACCGAACATTTCATAAAGACCCGTGCATACCAAAACTGTACATAAAATTATACATTACTATTGCTACATGTGTGAACATGACAAAGTGAACCACTTCAACATTTTCGTTTTCATTGTAAAACGTATAGCCAATTTTGTCAATGCAGTCCAAATGAAGGATTTTTTATTGCATAGGACAACACTGTTTCTAAACTTAACATACACTTTAAGTAGCCATGAACGCTACAAAAGGCCATATAACTTAGAACTAGACAGGTATGTGAAATAAATGTCAAATCTTCGCTTATATATTATTGAAAGTATAACTTTAGTAAAGTATGTAGTTTTTTGTTAAATATGACCAATCACGCATACCTTAGTAACGTCAAAGTATTGCCTGTTTACAGTCTACATCGCATTTGTTTTCATCGCTTGCTACACTCTTATAACAGTGGTGATGTGCCCTATATCAGAAG
The DNA here is from genome assembly GCF_026914265.1 of Mya arenaria. Taxonomy (NCBI): domain Eukaryota; kingdom Metazoa; phylum Mollusca; class Bivalvia; order Myida; family Myidae; genus Mya; species Mya arenaria. The sequence goes on along the minus strand of NC_069132.1, from coordinate 22,814,372 downwards.
TAATTTAAAAGATGGAAAATACATATGAAACTACTAGGAGACGCCAATCAGCAAAGGTAAACATAACTATGAGCTTGTGACAATTTAAATCAACATTCAAAGTGTTTTCACATTTACATAGTTTGTTACCGCATATTCTAAAAACTATAGCTTTGGAATTATCTTGCACATCACCAGATTTCTTAGCATCCCATTCGTGTGCAATGTTCATAGGGATTCAAAGACAAATCTGAAGCAAAATTCAAGAGCCTCATCAACAATTTTCTTCTTTTTTTTCAGAGAAACACATTTGTATTCGAAACTATTGGAAATTGTGACATTTGAAAACTGGGTTAGTTGTAATTTCTGCCTGCCAAACTGATTCTTTTGGCAATCTGCACCTCATTTTTTGCACTGGTTTCTATTACATTTCAAACCCCACTAATTTGTTTTATATTGATACTATGTAGGTACCATGGAAGTCATGACTAGCGCTTGGAAACATGTCAAAGACAAAGTCATGCAGACTATTCTAGAAAATAACATTCTTAGCTTTCTCTTCTATCTTTCAGGAGATTAAATATCAGAAAATGTTTTTGCGACGTTGCTTGAATAATTTCCTGCTAAACTTCTCTATATGTTTGTATAATGTATTGTAGCAATCGTGCCATCACTTACCAGACACTATGTTGTCCGCATGAGAGTGTAATGTTTCTAATGGTTTTGATGAGAGCAACGAAATCTTTTTAATGCCATCACCCAATACAAAATGCCGCTGAAGATGTAATTGGATTGTGATGAAAGATGTTGTCAGGACATGTAAAAGCGCGATAAAATTATAGTGTGTTTTTCCTGCCATGACTTAGAAAAAATCTTTAACAAAATAAATAGTTTTTGGTGGGCGGACAACGTGTGATTTTGTGATTATTTGAAGTTAGTCAAGTGTTTTGCAAATGAAAGTTTACAAATAAATTGTACAAAGTTTGAACGAATCATTTTACTTGACAAACATATCATTTTATTATTGTGGTTACCTGTACTTATGAAATTAAGTGAAAAGGCATCGTAGACAACTTCCCAGTAAACATATTTCAGCTGAAACCTTTTAGCGCTAAACATTTCTAAAGGCTTCAGCACAATGAGATATTGTACCGTCATCAAATACGTGTAGCTCATTGAATCCTCTTTGATTTACTATCCTCATTGGCTTTGTCAAGCTTTAAGCAGAGTTTTGAAATATACTCTGTCGATACCCTTATAGACTTCAGGAGAAGCGTCCAGGGATCATGTATTTCCCTTATATAAAACAATCGCAGACGAAGATAAAGATTTCCTTAAGAACTGAAATAATTTAATATCAAAGCTCTCATTCATAATCAGACAGTGAGTTAATCCGGGCAATACTCAAACCACAATCTTTACAGTCGTTTAACCATTTAAGGCAATGTAACGCCTCATTATGATATTTGTTTCTTTGTCGAATGAGTTATATGTTGAGCCGAGCAACTTTTAAACAGCTAAACTCATTTTGTTCTTTATGCATTTGTTATTGAGACTTTGTTGATAAGTTTATGATTCGGTCAGGGATATTAGAGAAATTGAGAATCCAGATTAAACATTTTGTTGATGACCATAATGGTTTTCGTTTGCCAAGTTAATGTTTGTTTAATTCATTTTTTATCTTTTAATCTGTACTATACCTTATTTCTTGTAAAATCTTGAGAATAGAAATGAAAAAAAATATGTTAATGTCTAAAACTAAAACTATAGCTTTATTCAATAACTTAAAGAAACATGTAATGGTAGGTTTTCATAGAGAAAGTAGTTAAATGAACAGGACATTCACATCGACAAAATAATTTCCAACCATAAACAATGTTGCCAGTATCGCAAGTGAGAACCGAGCCTAGAAGAAAGCAAAGGTAAACACATTATAATCGGTTTTATTTGAGTTAAAACACCCTTCCCTCACCCCACCCCCAACTGCGTACCGAACACTTTTTTTAAAACATGCACATACCATGTGCCATTGCTATATGGGTCAGCATGACGATATTTAACAGTTCAACATGTTCGTTAACATGATCAAACTTACAGTCACTCTTCGCGATGCAGTCTAATCGAATGATATGTATGACATCCGACGACAACTGTTCTGTAACCAACGTATAGTTTAAGGACTCATGATGGTTTAATTTAAGGAATAACAAATGCTATATACGGCAAAAGCGTAACGTGCAAGAATTTTGCGTTGTTGTTGAATCATCAGGAAACAACTCAAACATATATGCTCTTTTTTGTTAAACGAAAGGGTTCCCACACACTGCCCTCTCGTACATTGCACGAAACATGATTAATGTCGGGTAAAAATGGTTCGATATTATGTCCGAGTCTGATGAACTGTTGGAATTCAAGAAACAGTCTCATATTGTTTTTATATCAGAAGAAATGCAAAATCCGTAAAGCATGGTGGCACTAATTGGAAAATATTAAGCTGCTATGGAATGGGAGACCATGAAAGTTGAAGATAAGATGCAGGAGTTTTGCCTTCATTAAATATTACAACAATTATCATGACTGGTGAGCGAAATGATTGGCCACGGGTAAAATCTAAAAAATGATTTGGTGACGCAAAAATGTATGCGTAACTCTTGTTCAGTTTCAGAAATCAACATCACTTCTCTAATGGTTTTATAAATATTTTCGATTTATTAATGGCTAAGCCAGAAATTGAAAAATTGCATGCCACAGAATTTGTGTGGATAACCAGACCAATTTTTATCAGATTTTTTTTATGACACTTCAAACATTTGCTGTCGTATGACATGTATTTATTTAGTCCATAGTGCGTTTCTGTTTTTTATGATTAAAATGGAAAATACAAATATCCTCACTGAACGCATTCTTAAGTTAAAAGCCTTACACCAGCCTGTAGTTCAGTTTTGATAAGATAGTAGAATGACAGTGGTGACAGAACGTCATACAGGTTCAACCCACTGGCTGTAGTAAAATAAATCATATACACAATTGCTTCCAACTAACTGTCAATAAAACTGTCTTGGAAAATAGGGAAGATGCATGTTATTGTTCGGATGAACATGACCATTACCACAATTGGTCACAAACGAAGACAATATTTACAGAATTTGCCCTGATGCAAGTTTGATAAGCGTCTGGTTAACATGTAAATCCAGGAGGGAGAATACCAGATTTGCCATCCAAGTTGTAAGATAGCAATTACAGATAATATGAACGCCGGACGAATAACAATCAACGGATAATAGGATTTAGTTATTGTTGTGATGGTCAATCTGCAAGACCAAACAGATGAAACAAGCCACGTGTTATAAGAGGGGAAAACTGATACTGTTACAATATTTGTCGATCCATGCGGAATATTATAGCAGTCGCTATGGTGTCGCACCATGCAGGACATAGGTAGAAATGGAAGAACACACACACACACATACGCACACACACACACACAGACACGCACACACACACACACACACACACACACACACACACACACACAAAAAAAAAAAAAAAAAAAAAAATATATATATATATATATATATATATATATATATATATATATATATATATATATATATATATATATATATATGTACATGGATTATATATCATATTATTACATTACAAAATGTCATCAATTTGCAATGGATAGATTTGAACACTATGATTAAGAATGCAAGAAGTAACTGCAATTTTGGTCAATAAGACATACCCGCTTCGTGTAGATTTTCGTTGCAAATATTATTGCATATCACATGTTTGTTATTAGACTGTATTCCAACTCTGCCCTGAATGTCGCGGTTTCAAATCACTTCATTGCGGAATCTTCTTTTTTCACATAACTAAACTTAAAGTTACAAACAAATTTCTGAAGGCTTTTAGCGATCAAAAATACCGTTACTAACCGTTCGCTATTTAATGTAAATTAACTTCATCTATCAAAGCACAAATGAACAAAATTATAACTTACTCAACAACGGGAAGTTTCTCGATTTATTTAACAGAAACTAAACATTTATTCATGTCTTTTCACTAGCACCTTACTTACTGACCAACTATATTTTCGCCCGGAGCCCTCAGAGCCGCCAGCTAGTATTCAAACCCCAAAACAGGTTAATGGAAACCATGCTAACTATATTTTTGTATTCGTATCTTGTATGTTCTGGCGACATTTTTAAAGAAGTAGTTCCAATCAATTTCTTCTGTTATTCTTACAATGAATCAGCTAGAGGATAATATGGGCTACAACGTGCTTTTCATTAAAAATAACAAATAATTAAAGCTGAAATGTATTGTAAACAAGTAACTGATTATGCACAAATCGCTCAAGAAAAGTATTTTTCACCATAAATTAATATTTATTCATAAAGGTCAGAAATGGGTAAATTCCTCGGAATATGCAAAACTGAAATTCAGTCGAAATAAAAAAGAGTGTGGCTTAAAGATACAGTTCTATTTCAGAACAAATATAAACCATTACTTTGTTCGAAAATCTTTATAGATCTAAACAAGTCCATCCAAGTTGATATTGGCCTAATGCAGACAATGTGGCGTTTTACCGATTAGATGAACAATGTTATTTTCCGAGTATTCACTGTAAAAGATTTAAATCGTCCTTATCTCTGCCCTAGAACATTTGTATGCTACCTTTGGAAAATAAATTGCGTTTGTGCATAACAATTTTCAATATCTAACCAATTTTGTTTAAGTTGATATCAAGTCCTACATGTATTTGGTTAACCTAGTAAGAAGAGTTTTAAAAATCCACCAAATTGTACCAGTATTATTTTTGGAAAGTCGTATGCAGATAACATGTCTATATTTCGAACTGTAAGTGCTAGCTCAATAACAATTGACTCCTGCATTTGATAATAATGTAACGTTTGTTGATTGTTTTCAGTTTCTGTGCATTTCTAATTTGTACTCATGCAAACGTAAACACAGAAATGACTATCATCTTTCATTAACAAAATATCAGAAACATTGATACATAGACAAGAACAATGCGACAGACATATAAATTATACTGTAATTGTATTGAGAGCACGATACCACTCTGACTATTAGCTTTTATTCTAATTGGAACACCTACTTCAGACTTTGCAAAACATAAGAGAAAATGTGAATGTTACAGGCAAATTATATTAATGACTTCACTTATTAAAACGTAAAACAAAACAAGTACAAGTTCATTGTCATGCTGCAGCGACATATTTAAAGCAGCATCTGTTTGTTGTTGATTTCTATTTGTTTAATATAATGTGTCGGAGACGAGAATGAAGTTGTACACTTAATAAATAAGTTCTCTTGTTGGTCAAAATCCAAAATATTTGAAGATACGTATAGGAAAATACTTGAACTTTACAACTTATATGTCACGTATATTTTGTAACCAATCCTATTATGTATTGGCGCAGTTTTCCCAAATAAACAACCGCTTTATTACACCTTTTGTACCTGATACTAGTAATAGGATTTACGTTCTGTCGGTAAATTTGCTGTAAAATATGAAATATATTCTGTAGTCATATAGTAGAAATAGAGCTCTTTAAAAAAACAAATATGCTATAGTGAAATTGATATTTATATTCGGTCATGTTCCCGGGGACTTCAGGGCAACCATCTTAAAGTTATCGTCTTAGCATCTCTCTTAACATATCAACAAAACATTATGTAGTGTGTCGAAAAGGTAACTGATAGAGAACAAAACAAAACAGAGCAGAAGTATATTTTGACTGCATATTGTCTGGCCGTACAAAAATTACATAAACATAAAGTAAATAATATGAAAAAACAAAACAAACGTTAAACAATGCATAATATATAATACTTTAAAATTCAGAAATAAAAACAAACTAAACAATAGTTCATAATGTGTTTGTCATTGAGGCATTAAGAAATCATAATAATTATATTCATGAATATAGTAACCCAAACAGGACTTCATACCTGAAGTTTAATAAATACTGTTATATTTTATTTTATTTTATATTTTTAGGTTAACATTAGAACGGTTGTTCAGAGGATGATAGTAAATAAATCTAATACCAAACTGTTCTGTTTAAATGGATTTACGCACGTTATGGTCTAGTTAGTCAGACACTGGTGATGAATCATTTTTTATCACATCACGTTTCTTTTTTCGAGTTTAATACAAGCATAAAAAGTTTACATAAAATAAGTATAACAATACTTAACAATGACATAATTTGACCATACTAAGTAAGTGTGAAGTTAATTCTTCATACGTGTGTGTGCGATAATAAGAATCTTACATTCGTCCTCTTAAAACAAAACCTTATAAATCCGATCGAAAAATTATAAAAAAGTCCTAAACTCGTTTTATAATGGTTTGTAGTGAGTAGCAACCCATGTAATATCAAATATTAAATTGTAAATTGAGGAAACCTTTTTAGGAACATTGGATTTTAATTGTTGTTTTTCCTTACACCTGCTGTTAACTCACAATGAACCAGTCAATCGCAAATATGAAAAACAAAACATCAAACAATATTTGCATGCATAACGTCTTTACATGTGAATTATTGGCTCTACAACCCGCAGTGATCAGCAGGCGCTATCGGCAGCAATCCAAAGTTGTGGTCCTCTATAAAGTAGGTCTGCATTACGTCTTTTCCCAGTTGATAGTTTAAGGGAATTGTCGGCTGTTAGAAGACTGAAGGCTGTCATAGAAGACGACTATCGGACAATGAAAAACCCCAAAGGTACTGTGCGGTTTTACATCAATCAATTTTGTCAGAGTTTTATACTGTGTTTTTGTTTATTTTACGTCTTGGGAGATCCATTTCAGATTTTGTTTTTTTGGAAATTATTTTTCTACGGTGTTTGTCCGGAAACAGTATAAGATATTATGGTATTATTTCCAGAAAATAATTTAAAGGGACTATACACCAGATTTGCACCAAAAATCTTATTCTCTAACGAATCTTAGGACAATTATGTAAAAAAAAATACTCTCTGATGTTATAATTGTAAAAAAAAATAAAAATGTAAAAAAACATCGTGTCGGAGACAGGGTTTGAACCGCTGTCGTCAAAATTTCGGTCCGGTGTTGAATCCACTGTGCTACAATGGTTAACCTTAAACATTTGTAATATTTAAGCTATCTACCTAACTTGGTAATGTCACGTGATAACATCGACTAGCCAATCACGCATAAGAATGAATTGTACTAGGTATATAACTAGTAATCCTTTTTAATGGAAGAATACGAAAAACTGCGCAAAAATAAATTTATTGTATACTATGTGGACCTTCAAATAGTTAGGTTCAATGAATTGTACACATTCATACTAAGTTTATGTTAGTATTAGATAATTTTCTTCTTTTTTTCGCTATTTCATCATACGGTGTATAACCTCTTTAATACATGGTGATCATGATTAGATTTATCCTTTAGCAATACAAATATCTAAAATATTCTTTTAAAAGAAAAAAGGTTTATTACCGGCTTATTTTTTAAGCATGTCTTGAACATGCATCTTAAGCAAAAGGATATTTTTGTATGTGTACATATTAACAGTGTTAATCAAGACTGTATCCAACGCAAGTTCAACTTTTGTTCTCATAGTGAAACCATTTGTATATAGTATTTATATCACTGATATTCCAGATGCGAATGAATTAGAATGTAAAACATCAATGAGATAGTTACACCACACCAATTTGTTCGTAGGATAGTGGCTTCAAAAAGTTGGAGCGAACGAAAGAAATTTAAAATGCGTTATTTCTAATATCATTTTAAAACAAGAGCCGGCGACGGCGAAAACATTTTAATTCAAATAATTATTTAGATTAGTTTATATGTGAAATATGCTAAAAATATAAAATGAATCGCATGCTTTCTTCACGTCATTTGTATGTGTTTCACTGTATGGCATAAAATAATATAATTTGAAAAAGAGTTATAAAAATTGTATAACTTTCTTAAGTCTTATATCTTATCCATTTACTGACAGTTAATATTGGTACTTTTGGTTTTGCGTATGCATTCTACTGTAAATACTAAATATAATATTTATTTGTCCACATAGGTCTTAGCTTTTTTGATATTATGCAACTTTACCTTTGAAACTTTGAAAACTATAGAGACCACACACAAAAGAAAAAAAGACACATACAGACCACACACTAATCAAAATAGTTTCACCGATACATGATAAGACTACCGCCTTTGGACCGTCAGTGAAAATTCACTGGAACTCGAGTCTACTGGGGACCTAGAGTAGTTTGCATGTGCATAACACTTGTCCTAAAATTCATCATTCGTTACTTCAAAATAAAGGTTCAAACATTACTTGTCACCGGAATAATCGAGCCGTGCTCGCTTTTGAGAGGTACAATAAAGTAATTCAAAGACAACTAGCAGAAATAGGTTTAAAGGTGTGTCTTCATTAAGTCAAATTGTACAAATTCAGAGGAAAACAGAACAATGAAATTATAATTAAAACAATAAAAAAATTCAATAAATGATCTGTAGTATCCTTCGAGACATAAAAACGAAATGATTCGTAAAATATATGAACAGTCTTTTATATATGAGGCAGGGTTTAGTTTAATCTAAAATAGCTTTTAAAACATCTTCTGCAGGTGTACTACTGCCATTGTGAACTTTTATAAATAAGGAATATGATTCTGCCTCCGACAAATTTCACTTCAATAATGCACCATTCTGTTAGACACTTTTAGAGTACTTTCAAATTATATCAGCGAGTAGTTAGTTTTGGGACTGAAGAAGTAATTAGTAATGCATGTGCAGTAGGAAGATGTTAGTAGGAGATATAAAGGCGATTATATTTTAGGCAATATTCCATTATTGGCAATTTTGCTTCGCAACAGAGTAAATCATAGTAGGCACAGCCTTGTTATACTGCCCCCGTTGAGTCCAATAAGTTGAATGGCTTTCTGGTTACTTTTATGTAACATATTTATAAAAAATAAAATATATAACATGAATTCTTCTTTTGCCGTTTATTGCAAATAACGCAGCTGCTAAATAAAGGAAGCAGTGCAATATGGATGCTGAGGGCTTATTTATTTGGTTGGCTGATCAATGATGACAACGACTTTGGACTCCCACGGCTCTCCTCATTCTCTCATATTTAACATAACTATAAATATAAAATAACAAGCCACACAGGCAAACAACTATAACCTCGTTTAAAGGTACGGTTATTACGGCTTAATTGAAACCTAACGAGATCTTTCATAACTCTAAAAATAAAACTTCACGTGTAACGTAACAACTGTTAAGAATTTTAATTAAATTAATGTACAGTCAATGTGTAGATGTGCTAACTGATGCTGGGAATACTTCTCATTGCTATTTTATATAACGAAACAGAATTCAACCATTCGAACATTAATATAGCATTATATTATATTTTCAAACATTGTATTTTAAATTAATAATTGAGTAGGTACATATCTATATAAAACATCAATGGACCTATTCTGAATGCACATTCCCTATAGGAATGTGTGTGCATTTGCCGTCCAGAGCATCTCTTGGTAAATTTATGTGCAGGGATACCTGAAGTTTATGTAAGAGTGTGTAGGAAGCTGGCATCGTGCAGATTACCATGGTAACCAAGACAACAGCCATGATGGCTGCCGTTTTCTTAGCCCATGACTAATTTTACTGTACTTATTATTATTATTTTACAAAAACATGTATTAACTTAAATTTTTGAAATAAATTATGTACAGATATCAAGCTTTCTTAGAAATGCAATTTCGCATAAAAGATCATTGTAAATAACATATAATAATTTCCTATCAGAATAATCCAAACGAGGACCGCATAAGAAACACCAGCCATTTATGTACAACCTCCTTATACCAATTCTGAAAGAAAATCTTACTGTAATAGTATTAAACAAGTTATATTCATTTAAGGTTATTTGACACTTAATTGTTTTAATTTTCATGTATCTTATATGAGAAATTTCATTTGTGAACAAGTTTCTATTCAGGTCATTTTAAAGTTATATCCCACCTGAATAGGCATTAATAATCGAATGACATTAGTGGATAATGGGGTAGAGTGAGGCAACAAAAGAAAAATTAGCAATACTATATACCAATATGTTTGAAAAAGCCTGTAGTATATTGAACTGATGACATAAATTGCCAACACGTAGTGAGGACAGTGAAATTAAAAATGGCTTCAAAGTCGGCAAATTGCAAATTCAGTTAAAACATTTTTTTGAAATGTTGCAATTTTTAATAAAAGAAAGGGGTGAATATGCATCAGGATATACCTTCTCCCGTAATTTATCTTATTGCATAAATGAAAAGTGTATATTTCTTCATCTCAAAAAATAAATTTTAGGGTAAACCTTATAGATTCTGTTTTAAAACGCTTATACAGAGTAGCAGAGAATAATTGTTTTATAATGCACTCATAATTATATACAAAACTAGATAGTTCAAAATCAAGGTCGAAATGATGACTTGAATTTTAAAATGCAAATAAAACAATATTGACTGGGTTACTTATTACTTCATAATGTTTGACTGAATATCAAAAGAAAAAGACATAACATCATTGGAATCAATGAATAATTTTATCATTTTTCATCTGTTTTCCCGTAACACTTAATAAAAATCAAGTTAACCATAATTCCTGGTTAGCTCATTCGGAAATTAATCATTGTTGAAATCAATCCATTGCTGTCAATCCTAATCTGTTAATACTCTAGTACCATCAACAACACATAAGCATTTTGGCCAAGGGTTAGATGTATAAGTATTTAGCAAGCCATTAAGTGTTTCTACCGAGTGCTTTCTAAGTGCCAAGCCAATACCATATTGTCTGTTATAGACACTGCATGTTCCCAACAATTCTCTATATGATTGTAATAAAGCCCGTTTTTACCTTTCTTATCACAGTTTTTTTAACTGCTTAATACTCTTCATTCAACCATATTTTGTCTACAGCAATCATAATTGGCCAAGCAAAAATCAAACACTGGCTCTGTTCAAATCTACATTGTATTCAATAAACATTTAGTTACTCTGTTGTGTGTGAAATATATCATTAATAGGAATCTATGAAGCCGATACAGTGTTGAAATGACCACATTTTGGCTATATTGGAGACTATTTGGTGTCAAACAAAATCTAAGCAGGCTATGTCCAAGGCAACTTAATGCCTAAGAAATCCCATTGTAGTTCAGATAAAAGTAGTCTAGTACCAAGCGTACCTCTTGGAGGTTCTTCAACACCCAAACATGTAATAAAAACAATATCCGGCTACACTTCAGCAAACTCAGTACCAAACGTTATCATAAATCCAATTCAGGGTAAAACATATCCATGGCCAGCCCTAGAAATTCCTTCTTAGTGCCATATAGACCACATGTTGGCAAACATAAAAGCCATTTTAAAGCGAAACAAGCACTTTTTCAACTTTAAATTAAACTATGCAGTACGTTAACGACCACATGTAGGCACCATAAATCCAATTAAGAGCCAATCAAACGCATATCCAGCTTAGACTAATCAATGCCACATATACTAGATATGTAACTCATCAAGACAATTTAGAGCCAAACAAACCCATTTGCAATTTTAATGTATACCAGCCAGTGTTGTCAACCTAACGCCCTTTTAGAGGCAAACAAACCCGACCGGTTCACATATTATTCAGATTTCAAAAACAAAATTTAATGTATTTTTCATTCCTGCTTACTGTTTTTTGTTTGTTTTGTGATCTTTGATCTTGACATTTATTTGACCCGTTTTGTGTGTTAATTTTTTAAACAGAACGAATGTGCTCATTTATATCAATCAATCACATTTAAACATAAAAACAAACCTCATGAAAACGCTCATTGTTGCACCAACATTTGGCAATATGTATTGGTATGGCAACACAAAGTTTTAATTACCTCTGACACTTTACTCTTAACTCCGAATATAATGCAAGTTTATGACGACCGGTTCTGTACTTCTTTTGCAAATGAACATGCCGTGATAAAATTTTAAAATAAACTTTCAAAAAGATTATACATAAAAGAAATCTTAACTGTTTGTGAATCTTGCAGCATCAACTATCGTGGAATATTTTATGTTCACAAATCTCGCATAATTCATATATAGTACTATATTATCGTATTTGTGAATGTTTGTTATATAATATTATGTTTTGTGTTTGCCTGACACAGATTTGTTTTGAAACATGATATTTGTTAACATGATAGGCTACCAGGCTTGACGTAGAAGTTTAAATTGCTGATTTAGAATTTAAACTTGACAACTTATTAACAATATTTTAGTTCATGTTCTTTACCGAGGATGTCTGAATTGTTAACTTCGACTTAACAAATTGTCATCATTTAGTATAAACGCCTTGTTTATTTGCAGACGCAGCGATTCTGGTGCTGACGGCGGTGGTGGTACTTGTTTTTACGCAAACGACATTATCCTTGCCAATAGAGGAAAAAGAATACAGCCCTAAATATAAGTCATGTCTGCTCGAATGCCTAACGTGCGTAGAAATGTGGGGAGACGTTTATAACGGTCAGGTTTGCGCCGACAAATGCCTGATAACAGACGGGACTAGCATTGACCAAGAATGCAGGCTCGGTGTCAAAATTGGCAAACGCTATTTAGGTACCAAAGCTATACATGACTGTGTTGATCAATGCAAAATCTGTTCTACGACATCATCTTCGTCTATTCATTACAATGAACGCGCATGCGTGGCCGCGTGCGAATTGTCATCTGGACTCGATTTCGACAAAAATTGTGAACACCATTTGAATATGTATGCTCTAGGCTAACAGAAGCTTGGAATGTTGTTTAATATATAAACTATATATATATCATATATCATTGCCTAAAACATCTATCTGTGATTAATATTATAAATGTATATATTTTGGCATGAAAACATGTTGTGTACAAGTAATTGTCATACATGTATTGTCAAACAAAACATTATCTTTGTTTTTTTGTACTTCAGAACATCAGGGGCAATGAGGACAGCATAATACGATGATTATCAGTTGTTCAACTATATAAAGCAATATAAGGCCAAGTTGTTTACAGTTATACTTTGAGCAGTGCAGTTCTTAGCAGTTTTAATACATTTTAGACTCTATCACTCAAATATATCGAGCCATTTCCAAACAGTTACATTATTTTCAGTATTCAAGCATTTTGGATTTTTGACAGTGTTGATAAGTTTTATGAATGAGTCAGGTTTAAGAATATTGATTTAAAATGTTTGCTGTTGATGGGAAAGTTTTTTGTTTGCCAATGTTTTCTTGGTTCCTATATAAAACGCTATATCTCTGTATCTGTACTATTTCTTGAAATAAATTCGGTTAAATAGTGAAACGGTGAATTGGTCAAGTGTCTAATACTGCTTATGGCAATGTACATTTACATTCAAAGATGCAGCGATGCATACTGGAATTAGTAATTGTAGGTTTTTACACTTGAGGCAGTTTAATCGGGCGGAAGGTGACGACATTCACATCGAAACATTAATACCCAGGTTCCACCAAGGTAATGGATTTTGCGCCCATTAAAGAAATCCGTCCATATCCAAACTCGGAGGATGAAATCGTTTATAGGGATAATATCATGAGTTTCTCCATGTTGATTATAAACCTCAAGCCGCATCATAACTTACGTACCGATTAATTACTATCCGATACTTAAACAAAGTCCGAGTATTTATAACGAGTAATAACCTTGTTTGAAGCCTTAGTCACAATGGACAAAATTGTTTTTACCACGAAATAATGATATTCTTTTTGTCTTACTGGTGTCGCAATTATATTGTTCGACAATTGTCACCATTCAGAAGACACATATACGAACAATGGTATTACCGGAATGTCAAAGGTTTGGTGAAGTTCTTGCGAAAATTTCACGACAATTGCACGGCATTCGCGTGATTGTCGTAAGATACTCATTTGAAAATCGTCAAAAGTGTATAGAACTCTTTCGAAGATTTCCATGATATTTTCAAGTTACTCCAGCGGTACTCCTGAAATGTTTGTGAGTTTCTCCTTCAATATAACTTACACAGCCTCAATAATAATGTAGAATAATAGTTGATTCCTCGCTTCTATATTTTTGAAAATGTGACCCCAAGTAAAGTAAGTAGTACTTTTCTATTTGATTGCATTTTGCGTCTTTTTACCGATATCGAATAATTTTAAAATACATCTTCTACAAATACGTATGTGAAAAACTACAGAAACAAGCTCAGTAGCAAAATGTTTAAACATAAACCCGGTGTTATGGCACTGGGTAAACGCCAAAGACATAGAACACAAAAACAAAAAGTCAAAAGCAAGAAACATTGAAGAACAGCACAAATCTCCACAAACAGCACAGGATCAAGGATTGTTATTGCCCTCGCTTATCTCTTTCCAATTGTTAAGAAATAAGAAATCCTGCCTTATATTTTTTCTTGCTTTTTTTCAACATAATTTCAAATAAAACTCGGGTTCATGTAATCTCTCATTTCCGAGTGTGTTTGAAAAATATTTTTCTGAGCTTTAAATATACACAAAAAGCTTTCTGCATCTTTCATGGATCTAGTGTTTACTGCATTATGGATGCAAATGTTTTCAAGATGTTCGATTTTCACATTTTCGATTATGTTTATTGACACCGCGATTTTGACCTAACGTTTACGTCTGGACATTTGTAAACCCCATTTGTATGAGGTGTAAGCTTAATTGGAGATAATATTTTAGTCTCATTGAATTTTGTGTTATCTTAATATTAAGCAACTGTTTCCTGTTTGTTGTTGTTCTGATGGCCAACATGACTTGAATAATGTACGTATAAAGCCTATTTTAATTGGTAAAAAGTTCAAAGTGAAACAATAAAACAAAAATTGCATTGATGATTCCAAGTGCACTTGGGTTAATATACCCTTAAGTTGGGCCAATACATTTTCCTTCAATATTGCCCATTATAAGGAATGAACATGCACTGGAACATTTTGCCGCATAAAGCGTACTTTGAAGGCTTAAAAAATCCAAAATATATCATACAAAATTGGAGTTAAAACTTTCTCCCTTTGAATCTTCAAAATATATGCATTAATGTTGCTACCAGTACGAGTATGGAGTTCAATATAAAGGCATCGTATACAACTTCTCATGTAACATATTTCAGCTGAAGGCGTAAAGCTATAACAAAAATAAGAACATTGCAAAGTAATCGAAAAACTGCTTAAGGCTTTAACATTTTGAAATCTTGTACTGTTTTCAAATGGTTTACGATGAATAACCTTCGTTTTACAACTATCATGACTTGCCTCAAGGCCGAAAACTTAAACATACTTTGTGTTGTATTTTAATGCAATTTAACACTTTATGTGAACACTTTATCATATTTTTTTTCTAATAAACCTGCAAAATGTGTCGATGTTTGTGGTTGAATCAAAACCTGAAATATCATGTATGGATGTCGTGGATTGCTGGGCGATCCCTTGAAGTGTGTCACGCCGGATATGTTAGCGACGTTTTATTATACATGCATAAACTGTTAATAGCTTAACCACTGCGTATTAAAAGTTGTGACTCACACATTCGAAAGTAGTATCGTATAGGAACATCATAAAAACATAAGTTCCAAGAAAATCTGTGTAAAAGGGGTGCTTTTATCCAAATGTTGGTTTTGGTCCTATAACAACAAACAATTATCGATATTGCCAATGCACTTTGAATTTTGAAAATTGAATTTATCTTTATGCGCTTAAACAGCATTCGGCTTTCTGTACACTACATTGTATTAACATTAACTGTGTTAATAGCGATTATTTAAGTGACTTCATGACTAAAAAGGCGTGACTGGCTGAACAAAGTTTTACATTCACAATGTAGTGTTGCTAAAGCAACTATTCTCGAAGACTGACTATTCTTGGGCACAGAAAAAGTCAAAATATATCATTTATTTTAAAACTAGACCTATAAATGTATGTATACAGGCAGATCTACTGTTTTTTATATATCAAAGAAATTTTATTTTTTCAAATTCAAAGAAATCTCAAAAAGATGTTTGCCTTTTGACTCATTAAATTTAGGGTTTAGTTGAAACTGAAAACAGCTTTAAACCCGTCTTTTGCTGGTGACAAAAGGACTTGACAGTGATGCACCTATCACTGCCTCTGTCAATGGGAAGTTTAAACGAACGAATTGACAGCTTTATTATACACGGAACGGTATTTTAGTGTTTGCTAGATATTAATTTACTTTATAAGATTGGGTTACTGTTGCATGGTGACAATAACCTTGGTTCCCCTCACGTGTTTCTCCTGCTATCAAAACATAGATGAATTATAATAGCATTAAAACTACAATAACAAGCGAAGCAGGCACGCTATTATAACATCGTTTAATGATACAATTATAACGGTCTTAATGACAACATGAGATAAAAACAACCTTAGAAGAATAAAACCAGATATTTCATCAGCAAAGGAGAGTTTTAACGGGATTGAGAAAGAAATTCAACTTGTTAATTTGTTGTTAATTAAATGAGTGTAAAGTCAATGCTTAGTTGTGTCTAATGATTTGGTAAAACATATTCATATAACAAAACAAAACTCCTTAGTTATATAGCTTATTTTTATTACTACGATTAAAGTAACATTAACTGATACTAAGTCATTCTTGATGGAATGATGTTGTGCGAGAGTACGATCTTGTGTTGTTGGGGAAACTTGTCCGGCTTGGTAACTACCAACCAAATTCACATTAGCAAGAGCCCGGTATGGAATCCCGGTTCCCCTATTGAGAAGCGGGATCCATTGCACATAAGAATAGTATTATACAACAAAAAACGTTATTGTTCATCACATTGTGTTTTAACCAATTATTCAAGAACATAAATGGCTTTGAGATATTGACAAAAGGGTTCATCAACCCACTCTATGGGAAATAACAAATGAATGTTTATGGTACTAGGGCTCGGAGATGCCGAGTTTCAACATTCCACGATTGAAACTATAAATAGGATGTTTCCAAGATAATCGACTTGTTTTATATCGTTTCAAAACTTATTGCTGATCAATTCAGTAAAAATTAAATAGTAAATACGTCCCAAACAAGGTCCAAAACCATGAACTGTATAAGAAAATAGTTTCCGTCTATTTTGTCAAAATCGCAGAAAAGGGGCATAAAACGGGTTGCTGAAAAATTCAAAATGCATTATCATAGCTACCTCCTGTGACCTAAAAGATCAAAACAAAAAAAACGACATGATTTGTGTACAGATAATACAGTATTTGCAATAATACTGTGCTTTTAACAAAAAAAAATTGTCATCGAAGCAATTAATTATATTTTATTTTAATAAAGGCTAAATATATTTGCATTTATATTAAAAAAAATGTTTGCATCAATATTTATATGAAAAGCTTTATATATCAACTCACATATTGCGTTATTGTTATAACCTCGATCAACACTAGTGTCTAGTTGGCACCCACCACATGCACCAAACACAGCACTGATCTGTCATTTGTTTTTATAATATTCGCTACACAAGTTACATTGTACGAGATAACAAGTGTTGTTGCATTCAGTTAAGAATGCCCATCTACGGGATGTGGGTTTCCCTCAGCTTGACACTTGTAATCTGCATGGCTCTTAAGAGAAGGAAATTAATTCAGCTGTCGATTATCAATGATTCTAACGAGAAAAATAACATTATTTTTTTACTGACATGTTCTTCTAACATTAAAATTCATCAATTGCTTTTCAGCCAAAGGTCCTATATTTCGTTGGCGAGTCAAAATGCCAACGTGATTTATTTATTACGCTGTGTCAAATTGATTCTGTATTTAGTGCAATCGGGCGGGCAGGTACTTAGCCTACAAAATTGAAAGAACAAACAATGATAAGGTATTTTCTAGTTTTTAATCATTAAAGTAATATCGATATGATTCAAAACGTTAAACGTATATAGGCAGACGATCAATGCCTACTTGCATGAACAGTACCTTAATTGTTTTATTGTGTAGTAAAATCAAGTACAAATTAGTGCATATACAAAGCGTTACAATTCATTCTGTTTATCGTCATTGTTATATAATCACGATATAAAGCAAACTAAATCGACAAGCAATGTGGCCAACATTTAAAACAGACCGTATTTAAACGCGTAAGTGTGCCTGTAACTAACAACTAATGATAGTTGTAGGACAATATATTGTCACACAGATAATGACTATATGTTGGTCCCGGAATTACATATTATGGCTATTTATATGAAATGCGATTTCTATAACAATAAATATGTATAATATAAAAGGTAAGTGCTTAAAATACTTATTTCAATAAAAGTCTCGAAATCTCGGTAGAACTTAAATCGTATTATATTACTATATTTATATGTGTGTTGTTTAGTTCTGTTGTGGGTTTGTTTGGAACTGATCAGGACAGGACATTGGTTTACATGTGAGGCTACTGGACTTGTCCTTGAAGCTTCTATTTTCGTTTAAACTTTCAACTTTGCATATTCTATGTTCCTGACCGAGGTTGTCTGAGCCGTTATCTTCCTAAACAAATTGTCTTCATTTAACACCAACAACTTATTAATTTGCAGATGCAGCAATTTTGGTGCTGACGGCGGAGGCGGTTTTTGGTATGGTTCAGTATCAAAATTGTGAAACGCTATTTAGTCCTCAACGCTACAAATTTATATTATAAATGTATAAAGTTCTGCATGAAAACATGTGTATACTAGAAATTGCAATTGGTGGTTTTTCAAATGATACATTGTCTTTATTTTTCTGAAGGTCAGTAAATCCGTGACAATACTGACAGGTTTATATAAACAGTCTTAACTGTCTAAAGCAAATTAACGCCTTAATATGTCAAATGTCTCTTTTTCCAAAAAGTATTTTGAGCGGTGCACAATTGAGCAGTTTGAATAAATTAAAGAATCGATCACTTAAAGACAGTCAGGAATATTAGAGAATTTGACAATCCTAATTTAACTTTGTTGATGATTAGACTGTTTTTGATCATAAATAAGGCCTCGATCTTTTAATCTGTTTTTTTTTATATCGTTTTGCTTTAATTAAGGATATATTCAGGATAGAAATAGAAATAATATCTGTAATTGCCTATATCTGCCAATAGTTTTATACAATTACTTAGAGAATCGTGTAACGATGCCTACTGGATTTGGTAATTGAACGTGTTCAAACAGACAGCAGGTAAATGAGCCGAAAGGTCACGATATCCACATCGCCACACTAATATCCAAACGTTAACCATGTTGTCATTATCGCAAATTAGACCTCTGATGGCTCATGCGAAGACTCATAGGAAGACAGCATATGTAAATCTAATAAAATCGGTTTTCTTAGAGTTATTAATACCTTCTCCGCATGAAATAACACTTTGCTAAAAGAACTTTCACATGCACAACAGTCAGGTATTTTATACCAGAAGAAATATGCAAGATGACAATTAAATGGAAATGACTAGGAGGGTCTATCAGTAAAAACCAATCACTTTTTGCCAATGTTACACAGTTTTTGATTTTAACATACACTAGCATTGTGATATAATTATTTAATGCAAATTACTTGCTGATACAGCTTTCAACCAAAAGGTGTATTTTAACAGTAGATTTGCGGTTCTGTATAAGAACTGTGAATGTGTTGCTTTGAATGATGTCATTTTTCGTTTGTGGCAACTTTGAAAACCTTCACGAAAATTGTATATTTTATAATAGAAATAACGTTGATAAAAGTCAATTTCTGTTCAATGTTGTTTTTTTATTTTTTTATTTTCTGTATAATAATAACCGTCTTAAAATCAGCTTTTTTGCTTTAAAGTGATATAAGCTTGTTGAAGTGACCAACCTAAATAACTCACATTCACGTCGCAAAATATGTACTTGATGTATCTGATATACAAATATGTGAACTTTGAAAATATGGTGATCCTCCGATTTAATTTTGTAGCATTTAAATGGTTTTGTGTGCATTAAATATGTTCAATAATATTGAATGTAATATAACAAATAAGTGTACCTCATGAACGTCCGATTGCGTCTGAAATAAAGAGCAAATATACAAACTTCATATTTACTGTCTTTTCGATCATGTTGTAGAAATGAGTTATCATCAAGAGTATTCAATTCAAGTACCCTACGTTGTATGGAATCACGAGGCATCCATATTTAACAATATGAATAATGGACTAATCAGATATCTAGTTTTTAAGTTGGTATGTTGGTAAACTGTGCAAGCATCATTAACAGTTTTTCTTCTTCATTGAAATTGAAATACAGACAAAGTTGTTTTTGAAAGTTTGAAAAATGGCCTATCAATATTTTATCTTCTTAAATGGTAAGTTTAGCAAACTTTACCTCAATCTTTCACGGGTTTCTACAACATACTTCAAACTCCTATATTTTGTTCTGTTGTGATACCATGTACAAAGAGCATAGTCAGCCATGACTCTGTTTTGCAAAACATCATCCAAATAACAAGGAAGTAACCGAGTCATAGAAGCCACGAGAGCACTTAAAAACATGTCAAAGGCAATGCTAAGCTCACAATTCCTTGAAAGTACATTCTTAGCTTTCCCGTCAATCTAAACGTGATTATATATTAGAATATGGCTTTTTGCGACGTTGCTGGACTAATTTCTGCTTGGCTTTCCTATGTGTTTGTATTGTATCAAAACTGTGGTGCCACTAAACTAGGCACTATGTTGTCTTTGTGAAAATGTAATGTTTCCAATGGTTTTGATGAGATCAACGAACCCTTTGTTGGGTCATCATCCAATACAAAATGTGAAAATGAGAAAGGATTGTGCTGACAGATGCTGTCACAACAAATTAAAGTGGATTGAAATTGAAATGTGTTTTTCCTGCCATGTTTTAGCAACACCTT
Organism: Mya arenaria; assembly: GCF_026914265.1. Classification (NCBI taxonomy): domain Eukaryota; kingdom Metazoa; phylum Mollusca; class Bivalvia; order Myida; family Myidae; genus Mya; species Mya arenaria. The sequence goes on along the minus strand of NC_069132.1, from coordinate 22,793,443 downwards.
TTAATAAGTTATAGGTTTACGTGGTTGACTGACAACATGTTATTGTGTGTTTAATTTTCAAGTCAAGAGTTTTTGAGTCAAAATAAACAAAAACAAAATAAGTTCGAACGACACGGTTTAACTTGACGTTCATATATAAATTTTAATGTGGTTACCAATAGTTATAAAAATAGGTGTAAAGGCATCGTTGACTACTTTCCATTTAACATATTTCAGCTGAAGCCTTTAAGCGCTAAAATATCTAAATGTTAATATTCGTTCAGTGCATAGAATAGAAACACGTTAAAGGCTTCAACACATTGAGATATTCTACAGTTATCAAAAAGCTAACGTTGAATCCCCTTTGATGTACTATCATGACTTGCTTTCTTACGCTTTAAACAGGGTTTCAGCAAAACCTCTGTCGATACCATTCTGGATTCCGGGAGTGTGTTTCGAATTTGTCGACCAGCGTTCACACATTTGAAAGATTAATTAAGACAATTGCAGATGCCAAATAAGGTAAATGTAAATAAACTTAAATACTAAAAATGTTATCATGTACAATCTCAATGTCTCGGGTTGTTTGAGCCTTTACTTTTATATTGACAGGTAAACTTAAACGTAATGGAGTTTGAACACGGCTGCGGTAGACCTTTCTCACTCCTAATTGCTAGAAGAAAAAAATACATATCAATTTAAAATTGTTCAAGTATTGCACCAAAAAAAAATTACGTCTCACGGGTACATAAAAACACATTTTTAAGAAAATATTTTAATGTCAAATAAGTTTATTATTATATTCGTTGCACGAGATATGTTATGGTCACAGTTGAGGTCTCTAAACAACCTTGTATTTAAAATGCTGCATGTGAATAGCAATACCAGTAAGACTCTATTTCTGTTTATTCAATATTTGACTATTATCACACGACAAGTTGTTCAATTTACATAATGTGTCTCGAAAAAGGTTGTGCGCAATTTCATTTCAATATTGATATTTGAGGTTTTAGTCGATTGATCTTTATACAGTTAATTTCCCGATCTTCATAATACAGACTCTAACAGACTGTATATATAAGGAGTCAACGCATGTATATATCTTGATATTTACCATTAAATGCTATTTGGCATTGATTTGCATATTCCCAGTATGAAAATGCCATCAATTTGGAAAAAACTAAACATAACTTTTCACGTTTGAGTCAAAATATTTGCTATTTCAACTCTCCACATATCGAAAATGTGCAAACGCACATAAACTTTTAAGTAAAGAATAGTTTAGATTTTATGGACATATAACACGCATATGTTACTTTCAAAACCAGTGGTAAATGAATGGAAAAAAAACTATTTCCTCGTTATTAATACATTTCCAGGGCAAACACCAATACGTGACATTTCGGTTCATCCAGCGGAACTCCGATGGGATGAGTGTATACAGGACCCAGGACCTAGACGCTTCGAAGTCATTCTGCAGGAATCAATTTTCAGGTCAGACAGAAGATGGCCCAGCTTTAATTTGACCTGTCTTTGCACGTCTGTCTTTTTTTAACAAGCTCAACTCAATAGTGATTGAAAATAATGTAACCTTTGACGTTAATTCCTAAGACCCTAAAGCTGTCTTCACCGATTCGCGATATGTCAAGATATCAAACCCAAAAGTTCTGACTGTAGAAATAGTCTTTCCCAAATGTCTGGTTTTATTTGTTTGTTTTTCTATTTAAAACCAAGTGATGTCTGTACTAACGACGTATATTTACTAGCCCATATATAACTCTAACTTCGGTCGAGATGGTTGGTAAAGTTTGGAATTACTATAATTTACAGTCAGGAGATGTTATAGACGGCAAGTATTCCTTAAAGATGATAACTGACAGAAATGATGGATTGTGCCATGTTTGGTTGGATGAATACATTGCAGACCAACAATTTACGAAGCCCCAACATCCAAAATCCAGAAGAAGAATCTATTCGCGCTTCGAGCAATGTCACATAAGTGTTTACTTCTCTGTCTGCACCGTGTTTGTTTTTGATGCTTTTAACAGAATAAGCCCCATACTGAGCCTTATTCCTGTGTAACTGCTTCTCAGTTTGGAGCCGGACAAATAGCCGTGTTACCGTACTTGTCATGCCGATTCGTGGACGCTATACTTGTTGCATTATAAAGATTTAGATGAACAACTATTTTTGCAATATTTTCCGACTGAAATTTACGGCCATATAACGGACATCAGGAACAGTTTTTCTACAAGCTAAACTGTTTGCAGTAATGGTAGTGTACGGCCATGTAAGGTCAAAATAACGCAGCGAAGACATATGTTTTGGAGACGGCATGCACAGCTTGTCAGCTTGTCAACTTGATTGGTTTTATTTCTGCACTGCTCACACGTGTTTAGCATATACAGTGGTAAATGATAAGAATTTACGTTCTCATATCTCTGCGTGTAAAACGGAGTGGAAGCCAAAGCTAAAAACATAACGTGGTTAATCACGCTAAATGTCTCTCATTTGATAACTTCCTTGCAATTTGTTTCAATGTGTATCGATCTTGATTTAATTTAAAGTTGTATTTCATTAAGTCCCTCGAATAAGTCCTTGTATCTAAGATTTATTAGGAAGTGTCGACCCGCACATTTTGTTAATGCAGAAAGCCAGCAGTGACCAAATAATATCTGTGGAATACTATTTATGGTTTGTGTTTCACCATATACTTTTCTTATTTAATTATATTCGTTTACTATGAAAAGAAATAAAAGCAAGATAGTTTGTGCAATCATCAACTGTTTCAAAGTAATTTTAACTACAAACTAGATACTATTAGTTCACAAACACGGTAATGCTAGCTGTTTTTATAATATGGTCATTCAAATTCCATCAAAATAACTTCTTGATTGTTAAAAACAGATATTTGTAAACATATAACACATATAGTGTTACCAGCCTCAATTAGAAATAGGGAACTTAAGCATCCTTTCCAACAAACATGCCAACTGTCTTTAAAACGCTAATAACATTTAATATTGAATACCATTGTTACGTAACAGAACGATAAGTCATCTTCATGTTATCATTCAATACGTGTATTCAGATATGTTTCCATCAGCACGGGACAGTAGTTTATGATTAACGATGCGGGTATCCTTGTTATTAAGACGTTGTGGGTTTTTTTGCAATTAAATCACCGGCAACAGCTGATAACTGATTAAAGAAACTTCATTAAACTGTCACCATTTTTTGCAAATATCGTTCACCTGTCATATCTGATGCGTTATAATGTAAACACAAAAGTAATATTTATTTACAAGAGAAACTTAAGGGACATGTCTGGTATTAAAACAAATGAGCAAAATGGTGTTTAGATGCACCAGGCTGTACACTACACGGTATTTCTACCTTATGAGGCAATAGTAGATCACAGTAATTATTTTAGCACTCAACAATCATTTAATATTTTTGCGTTTTCAGCTATGAAATACAATGTAACAAACTTGTTGTCAGTTATTAATATTTTTTCGTTAATGCATAATTAAGTAAGTAGTTAAAGATTTATTGCGTTTAAAACGTATATTTGTTATACATGTGTATGCATTGATTTTGAATAAGAGTGTCACTTTAATCTTGGGTAAACCGCCTTGAAATATTCAGTGAAAGGCAAGAACACTGGGGGTTTATACTAGTTTGTGCGCGCACAGCCTAACAATTGTCCCAACATTTAGTAGTAGTTTCAAAGTTTAAAATCCTTATCGGAACCATCATTTACTTATCTATAATGTGATTTATGATCAGGAATGAATTAAATGCTACACTCAGTCATTTATCGTGCTAAGCTTTCTCAGTTGTTTGTTTTGGATTAGAGAAAATGTTACAACTTTTTACCAGACAGTATCAATGCCGAGGAAGCTGAAAGTTCCGATATTTTCACTCACATTGACAAGTACAATCACCGCTTAAAACAACAGTGTTTTCAACGCATGTAACTGCACAACATATTGCTTAAGGGACAGTTAAACACGTGTAAGTTAGTGTTAATAGTAGTATGTACTATATCCAGACTGTTGATTTGCGTGGCCGTCATGATACTGAAGAACTGCACAGGCATGATGTCTATATTTGAAAACCAAAATGATACGATTTGGGTTGATACAAATTAAGTAATCTTATACACAATATCATACGGTCTGTGCAACATGAACCGTAATAGTTAGTTGACGCATTTTGAAGGGGTATACTTATAGGTTGATACAAACCCTTATTATTTATTTCATTGCATAATTGTGTTTACCTCATTTGACTTTAATGATACAATTATAAATGCATAATTATGGTTTGTGTGCAGATCATGCACAATGTTGCTTCGATTATTAAAGTAAAATAAGTTAACGAATATAATTTTCCTACAAATACCACTATTACCAACATACTTCTCATGTAAATTTAATCATAGGCCATGTTTGCTTAATCAAATATGTATGTACAGGATTTCTTGAATAATTTCTTCTTTTTCATTTATGTATACTGTAACAATAGATCACACTGTAACCAGAAATCCATTATTTAAATCCAGTATTATTAAATTGATATGCACAGTGGAACGTAATTTTTAGCACTTATACCTTAAGATAAGAAGACAGGCATTTGTTAATCAAGTTGTCAATGCTCAAAGTAAGTTCATGAACGATGTCGTCAACACTATTTTAGGAAACAACCCACAAATACACGAGCTCTCTGATAACTGCTTAATTTCAACCTTAAATGTCCATGCCTGATGACTGCATGGATGTTTTGTACGATTTGAAAGGATATTGCTTGATGTGAACTTATATGTTAATTAAATGACAAGACTGCAAAATACATATTTGATTAATTAAAGTTATTAAAGTGTGTATTTTCGCTTATAATTGGAACTGATAACGAAAGTAGAACGATTTGTTTTTAAAAGCCCGTTAGTTATTTTTTCTGTCTGTTTTATATATTTTATTTTCCTGATCGTAAGAATCTATGAATATATTTTACAGAAAATGTTCACATGACTCTGCTAACCAATCGTTCAACAGAAAAATACATTATTAAAACTCTTTGCAAAATTACAGTAGTAAAACTGCGTCGTCCACAATTCTGCTATAGAATGGGAAACTGTAATTGAGAATTAGTTATACGGATCAAGATAAGACGTATTACAATTCACTGAGATAATGTGTATTACCCGTTAAGTATTGGTGTCTGGGTGTTTGTTATATACTCGGTGAAAGGTAGTGACATCTGTTCAATGTTTTCGATAGAAAAAGGACGCAGTTGCGATAAAAGGTAATAAGTCCTTTATACGCTGAACTAAGTTGTAATGAAAGGTAGCAAGTATTTGGTATACTGGGATAAGTTGCGATGGAAGGTAACAAGTCCGTTATATACTGGGATAGTCTTGTTACCTTTCATCGCAACGTAGTCCAGTTTTTCGGGTACTAGTTGCAGGAACTTCTGACCTTTGGCACTTACACAATTTTATCTTAACTTTATCTGGTTAAATTTATCTAGAAATCAACTTCTAAGGAATGATTTAGGCTTTTCCGAACAATAGGAAACTATTGACTTATACAGGAAAACACACGCAAATATATTTATGTTTTGTTTGTATTTGTGAATGTGTGGCACACTGTTTGGCATAATAGGTAATATCGAATTTGTTTCATACATTTGGACATTTAGACATACTTTTAATAGCTTTTCATACACAGATAAAGAATTTATTTTTTCATTTTTTTGTTAACTTTGACGTAACTACTGATTGAAGAATTGTAAAGTTACGATTAAGATTGTTTATGTAATAAACGGGCCCCTGTCACTGCATCTTTTGGTAAAACGTTTCGTCACAAAATGTACCAAGTTTGAGACTGTTTCCTATGTTTTCGTCTACACACCAATTCCTTTATCGGAACTATTACACTCAAAACGAACAGTTCTGTATAATTTACAACCATATTCCCTGATAAACTGCAAGCAATTTATTGAACGTTGTCCTTGACAATATGGTACAAAAGCCACACCAACAACAACGTCGTGCAAAAACAATCACTTACATGCTAATAATTAATAACCTATATACTTTGCACTTTAAATGTATATTCCGCTAGCTAAAATCAGCCGTCAATGTTATTTACAGTTGCAATTATTTTAAATTGAAGATTTTCTCTTAAAGTATGTTTGCCACTGAGTAATCTTAATTAGAGTTGCGTTTGATTGGCTCTTTATGGTGCCAACATGTTGTTGTTATAGCTCTGCGTAGTCTAGATAAGAGTTTCACATGTGTTTGTTTCTCTAAAAGGGCCATATGTTTTCCAACATGTGGTCTTTTTGGTCCTAAGAAAGCTTAAATATAGCTTATCATGAGTTTGTTTGACTCTGAATGGGTTTTTTTTTCATTCTGAGATTGTAGTTATTTCGATACTAAGTATGCTGCACATTTGTTTTGGTAAAATGTGGATGTTGACGAAACTTCCACAGGAACGCTTGACACAGGTAAAGTTTAATTGGAGCTTCAGTTGGATTTGTTAGGCACTGAATTGATTAGGAAATAACCAATTTAGAATTTGGTTGACACTAAATAGTCTGTACTAGAGCTAATTTGTGGTTAATTCGACACTGTATCGTCTTCATAGACTCGCTTAAATGGTATGTTTGACACGAAACGGAGTAACAAAATGTTAAATGAAGGTAGAGTTGAACAGATCAGGTTGTGATGATTAATTGGCCAATAAGGGTTGGTTGTAGACAAAATGTGGTTGAATAAACTCTTGGTTGGCCTTGGTATAACCTGTCTTGGTTTTTAAGCATGAGTAGACTTGACCGAACCACAATATGGAGGAGTGAGTGTTGAAAACCCTTCTGTAATAAGAAAGGTATGAAATTGGCTTAATCGGTATCATACAGAGGGTGTGTGGGGACCTGTAGTGTCTATAAGAGTAAATATGCTATTGGCTGGCCACTTAGAAGGCACGAGGTATAACGACTTTATGGCGTGCTAAACTATTTACAGACAACGTCGGTGAAGCACTGGGCTGTTTTATACAGTGATTAATTTCTGACTACTTGGGCTAACATGAAATTCACACAAATAGTTTCAGTGTGTGTATACCACGTGATAAATTGCGTCATAAATGCTACATCGGAAGGCAATATTTTAAATTAAACATAGTTCAGTCTACGCCGCTTACAGGTTTGTAGAAGTGTTTAAAGGAACTAGTAACCTAATCAAACTGTGGTAATGGAGGAAGGTCGGCCTCTTAAAGCGAAATAGACTGCCCTTTGTTTCATTTCAAATGGTGTAGACAAAGAAAGTTATCTTTGTTTTAAGACATCATTCGGAGCAAAAATGTTACCTTCCGACGTAGCATTTATGACTTAATTTATCACGTGGTCAGTTCAGTATCATAATATCCTAACTTTTTTATATAGGTTGAAGATGTGTTTTACTTTACAATTGCATGTCGTGTATATGCCTGTTAGGTCTTGATCATTGCACAATTATTCCGTGTTATCCATATCCACGGGATAGTGTATCGCTTATACAGATTACATGTAATTTATATCATTAAATGTATGCAAATTCAAAATGCCTTTAAATAGTTATGTCAATTGTTGCATCACTAGGATGTAGCAACAGATTATACACAATCATGGTCGGATATAACATTCAGTTGTCTTTAGTTGATGACTATGAGGCGTCTTACTAGGAAATCTGAGAGAGATTTACGAACGAACTGTCAAGTACATCCTTCCAGATGGCCTCTGTCTTAGATATGTTGTTGTACAGCACGCAACACATTGTAAAACCTAACACTGTCGTATAAAATTCGCGTGAGTCTGCCATTTAGTCCGATAACACAAGTTTTAATCTAGACAAGTCGATGTTTGTATGGTCCTTGAAAATATATATAGGGTCGCGTCTGGGCTTTTTTTATCCTGATAGACCACAAAATAAGAAATCATGTAAAGTAATTTTTAAAATCTTTGTTTATTTTGTCAATATTTATACCGATGTATTTTGTTTGGCGAATCGTCGAAGCTCATATTTAGTTCATATGTCGGTTTGTTGTTACAGATGTTAATTGGCTGCCACAATATATGAGTGGGTTGGGAACGTCAAGATACAAAAAGTTATTAGTTTGGGGGGGGGGGAAAAGTTTAAAAAAAAAATAATACTTCCTTTGCAACATATCTTTGTGAAATACGAAGTTGAGAACATTTTACGTTTATACATATTTTTAGAGATATGTTGAAATTCCGTTTTAATTTTTCCTAGAAAAGATTTTCGACAATAAATATTTATGTTTGTGTTAAAAACCAATTGACATTCCTTGTGGCGTTTTGATGTTATAATTTAAAATCAAAATATTGAATAATATAGGGCAAAATAGAGCCCTTAAATCACTTTCTGGTAACGAAAATACGCATATCTATTTTAAAAAAGAAGCGACTTCTTTCGTTAAATTCATTAGCTCTCAAACATCTTTACATGTAAAGAAGGCTTGCTAAATATGTCACCTTAAAGAAGGACGTAACATTTCGAAGGGTGTGTTTTGGTCCATCAAACTCACTTCTGTACATTCCTAAAAGAGTCCTATTTAAGCTTCCTTTTAAACAATGCTGCATGTGTCGAGTCCATGGAACTACATTGTATCCATATCAGTTTCTTTTATTTGCAATTATTACTATCCAGACTTCTTAATCCCTACACCTTCACCGCAATATATAACGATTGCTTTACAATCCCACCGATGCCAACAGATATGTAGCAAGTTTCCTGTAATAGTCTACACAGCTATCAAATAACTAACGTCGCCACTGCCTACTCCAAAATATGTCGCAAATTTTCTTTCTTTCCTTTTGCTTAAAACACATATCGTTGTCACAAAAAATATATAACAATTTCTATTATCTATTCAATAATTTGAGAGTAACTTAAGTTGTAAACTTACTAAATAATATGTAAATTATGCAACGTTCTTCCGGTGATCTTTTATTATGTTTTCCGTGCGTTCATGTATAAAAGAAATCCTAATTTATATATCTTTCTATTCGTTGCTTAGTCCTATGATTAGGAAAATTGTAACATAAATCATTGCTCTTAGATATTTACAATTTACTTGAAACCAACTACGTAGAAACAAATGAGATTTAAATGAAATAAAGTCTAATTAATACATTGAGTTAACACCATTTACAACCATCTTTTTTCTTCAAATATCTTCAATCACAAAACTAATCAAATATAAATCAAACAAACGTGCTAGCCTAACTTAATTTACATCTCTAGAATGTTTGCACTATATTCCCAAAGGCCAAATCATTAAACCTAATGCACTTACACGATTTTTCTGTGTTACACTTTCCTTTGATCTACATATTTAACTACATGTGTTTCTTTATACAGGGTCTTCTTAGCCCTGTGTCTAATTTTAATTCCACAAAGGACTGCAAGCCACGAATTCTAAGATGTCAAACCCCATCTGAGATCCAGTCCCATACTTTTTCTTATGATTATAAAATATTAATACAAAACAGCTTGAAGTATCATTTCGACCGGTCATGCCCGGTTTCACGAACAAATCTTTTGTATATTCTTTGTTTGTGACTTAAGTCTTTACTTAAGCAAATTATTGATAACGACTTAAAATGTTGTTGAATCTGTTCCACAAATTCGACTTACCAACAAATTACGTTTTCTTAACGAAATACCACAGTAACACATTCTATCATAATTAGGCAAACAACAAAATGTGTGTGTTTTCCGAAATCACTACAGTTGAACACGCTAATTTTATTCCATTAACTGCGATAGTTTGTTCAATTATATTGTAATATACCTAAACAGGTTAAACTTATATAAAGCTCATAATGGAGGATGTCAATCGTCCTTGATTATGTTTTCAATCAGATGGATGTTCTATTAAACTTAAACCACTTACTAAACTAGGAAGAGAAGATGACTTTTAACCTTGTTAACTCTTTTTATGAGAATATTTTCTCTGTTAATTTCATACTTTTTACTCAGAATGTTCTCTTGTTTATCTGTATTAGATTTAACATCCGCACTAAAACAATACAACAAGATTAAATAAACAATTGTTCAAGAAAAGATTTAAAATGCAAATTGGTTAAATCATAGGTCATAGGTTTCATTATTCACTGCAATTTCATGGCTATACTAACCGCCAGTTCCACCACTTATTTGTGGTGCAAAGAAAACGTACTCGACAGCGCCACTTCTGCTCAACAGCGCCATCACTAGAGAAACAGCCGAATCACAATGTGAATATTTCCTTTTTAGAAGTGCTTATATAAGTTATGTTGTGGTGTTGTGGTCCGGCGTAAGTGCTGCACATAACAAGTTAAAATTTGCATGCGCCAGAATGTCTTTAAAGTAGTCAGATTCGGGAGAAAACAATATTGGAACAAAATCGTAGCCAACCTGTAGTAAAAGTGTTCTTACGCAGAACCACATTCTCCGATTTTTTAAATGTGTCCGTTTAAAAATCAAATAGAATATAGATCATACTAACGTGTGTAAAAGTAAACACACGACACTGCTGCACAACGGAAGTGTCGACAGCTCATTTTTGTCGCACCACCGATAAGTGGTGGGGCTGGCGTATAGTAACCGTGAATATACGGTATCGGATTCGTGAGATGGTAGTTATTTTCAATACCATCGTCATTGACGTCACCGTCATTTAACAACTTTTGTTTGATACACATGTTCATTTGTATTATTGACTATCTATCCTCTGTTCTCGTCATCATCAACATCATCAATATCGACACCGCAACAATCACCACCAAGTGGTGGGTCGAAAATGCGCAAAGCGGCAGAGCGAACATGCGAAATAATTTGTTTCTTAACAAGAAGTCTTCCTCTTTAAAGGTGCTAGACACCAGATGGTCCAAAAATCAGCAAATACATTATTTGCACAAAACAAGCCTAAAAATGACAAAACGAGCTAGTATATGAGGCCTATATATCATTTCACTTGATTAAAAGAATATTTTGTCGCTGTCTCAGCTGAGTTTACCCGTTCAAAAACATCGCATAATGTAATGGTTTCCCAGTTTAACGTGTGTATATTAAGCATGTGAAAGTCAAGTGATTAGTACAGATACGTATAACGATGTCATTTTGAAATCAAGTGGGATTTACGAGGTAGACAAACCTAATCAATTTCGAATTGGAAAAAATACTAACAAATTGCGAATGATAAATGTGTCGTTAGCGAGTTGATACATCCGTATGTAAGATTCAATGCATTGTACACAACGATATCCATTTTATGTATTATTTTGACAATTTTCCTTTTATGTTGTATCATATGGTGTCTAGTTCCTTTAATCAGTGTCAAATACAATTACGAGCGTGCAATATTATGGCAAGAAACGCCGCAATGCACCGAAGTCTAAGGTTGATTATCAATGATTGACAGTAAAATATTACTCAGTATCAAACATGTTTCTATCTTACGAACAGTCACAAGGTTAAGTTATAATAAATGAAATATAACTTAATATTCTAGTTTCAAATGGGTTTTTTCCTCTATTTTTAGGGGCCCCAAACGCAGTGCCATAAAATGTTTCCATGATCTCTTCCTACATACCATGGTTGGTCAATATATGTGTCAACCAAAATTAAAGATATTCAGTTTCAATCGATTTTCTCTTTTTGGTAACAGTAGCCCTTACCTTCACCCTAGCGGCTCCAAACGCAATCCCATTAACGGTTTCCATAAACTTTTCCTATATAGTATTATTGACCTTGACCTTGACCTAGTTTAGAGATTCAGTAAATTCTAAATATTATTTAGTAGAAAAAAATAATACAGACAAATCAACTTTTTCTTACTGTGTTTCTACTATTTACAAAGTTCACATTGGCAATGATTTCGTGCAATATCTATCCAATTGTTTTCAATACATTAACCTGGACATTATAATGTCACATTGACAGCAAGAGTATGCCCTTTATTTTATCGGAATGTTAATGGACTAAATGTTTTATTTCTTCGTCTACAGTTATCTCCGTTTCACGCTTATTTCGAAGTAAGGTTTCAAATCCATTGAGCGAGGATCGTCATTATCAGAGATATTAGGCAATATAGTTTAATAATGCATATTAAGCTTATTCAACCGTAAAATCGATCATTCAGACTCAATTTTAATCAAAATAGATGAATCAAATGCTCTTTTTCATGAATATATGAAATTGACTCTAATTCAACTGATTATCGGTTCAGTGAAATACACGTGGAACTGTTCATAAACCTTTAGCAGATTTTAGGGTGAACTCTTGTTTCTGCACTTCTTTAACAAATGTTTGCTCAAATGCCAGTATAACCAAATAAGGTTAACCCTGCAGACGACCTCAGACGGCAATATGAGTACACTGCGCTCATTAGATGTCTACGCTATTTCAAGTCTTTAAATTGGAAAGAGAGCCGGAAGTTCGGAATCGATATACCGAAAACTACTTATAAGTATTTTACACTATATCAAAGGAAAAATGTTAACTGTCCATAATGTCTTCCAGGGTTACTTCTGAAACGCAAGCAGATATGCAGTTTGATAAAGTGATAAAGATAGATAATAATGATTATTATGGTTAACATATCTTTTATTTTCCATTTGACTGAGGTCAAGGCGGTTCCCCTACATTTACTTGTAAAGACATCATAAATACTTGGGTCATGTGACGATATATGTATGTATGTAAGTATCTCGTTAAGTGTCCGTATGGCATTGCTGATGAGCCTAAAGGGATACATTCATTATTTTATTTCATGAGTCTCAAACCTCAAATGTGCAAATACTTTATTATAACAGTTCTAGTTCAGAAGATGTGGAATGTTTTATATCTAGACCCGCTTATGGTACTACTACTCATTTTGGCGGTATTCCGTATGCCCTTATTAGGTAGGAAATATTCCGGCCTATTTGAGCGGTATTCCGGATGGCGAGGTAAGGAACGACACATTTTGGCCTATGTTGGCGAAATTCCGGTTGCCAATGTTAGAAACGAATTTTGCATGTTAGTTACTCCAGCGGTACTCCTGAAATGTTCGTGAGTTTCTCCTCCAATATAACAAACACCTCAAAAGCCAGTTAATGTTCAATAAAGGTCGAATGTTTGTGTTAAAATGTAACCATAAGGAAAGGGTGCACTGATTGACAAGCTTTGATGATATGTCTAACCCAACAATTTTGTTTTATACTAAAACCATGTATCTTTTAAAGGGGTAGTTATAAATATATAAATATATATATAAAAAGGAATAAACGAGTCATGGAAGGACTAGCAATATTAACAAGTTACCGTTTACCATGCTTGGAAAATACATTCTTTGTTTTCTCGTCAATAATCTACTAAGTGATTATATATAAGAAAATGGCTTTTACGACGTTGCTGGACTTATTTCCTGCTAAGTTTCCCTATTGTGTTTGTATTGTATTAAAGCAAACGTGCCATCACTAACCAGACAATAGGCTGTATGTGTGAAAGTGTTATGATTCTAGGGCTTTCGATGAGATCATCGACGACCTGTTTTAAATCCATCACCTAAGAAAAATGCCGCCGTTCTTGCAACTTGAGAAAGGAATTTGATGGCACGTGTTGCCACATCATGTCACTGGAACACTGCTAAGCTCATGTATATAAATACTTCATTTAAAAATAATATTTTAATACTAGTAAAAACACGGTGGAGAACCCACGTGACTTATTTGGTAAAGTGCACGGCAACAAATGTCAACAAGCCACAAGGCTTTAAAGTCCATTCGATTTTTTCCTGAAACCAAAGGAAGCAACAATAATACAATGATAACTACAGGGACCAGGGCAGTAGACGAAAATTCCAAAACAAACCAAGTCAGCCTTCTGTGCGGCAGAGATCAGTAAAACATTTGATGTGCCTGACGAGATTGCTTCATTCTACTTTTCTGTTTAGTTTAACTCATTTTCAAAACCAATTGTATCTCCTTCAAATGCCTTTAGTCAAAGTCATTGCTTACAAAATATATGTTGAGGGCACTCTTCGCATATTTGTATCCTTTTTGTTTTCCAAAAATTATCTTGATCGCAATAAACATTACCGTTCTTGAAATGTTCTTATTTCAAAAGAACAACGGTTTATGGCTTTGTACGTCTTGCTTGTTGAAATGACCGTCAACCACTCTGATTGAACATACACTGTTGTTATTTCTCGACATGTTCAATTACAGAATGAATAGAACTACAATCTATTGCCGCATTGCCACTCTTGCTTTTTGCTAACAAATTTCAGATTTGACATTACTTGAGCAGCTGACCACAAATTGATTTTGATTTTATCCACCACAAGTTTATCACTCCCATTGTCACCTCTTCAACACAAGACATTTAACTTAAAACTGCATTTAGATATAAAAATGTATGTTCCTACATCACAAGATCGTCATTTACCTTGATTATTTTACCATAAATAACAGGAACCATTTTCATTCCCTATATCAGAGAAATTCAAAATAAAACAATGTTTTCGTTTTTACTGTAATTTAACTAAATGGTGTTTTTAGGGGAGCTTGCAGATCAAACGTTAACGTTATTGCATACAACTGATGTTGTTTTTTTATTGTCAGGCCATGTTCTTCATCCCTTGAAAGGCAATATTCTTCTTTTAGTTACACTTGTCAGCACGGAGCGCATACATTTAAATGCTGAAATATTGCATGAAGTATTTTTTGTATTTGTTTTTTTTTTCTAGTTGAATAAGAGTCTAAGGTTTGAAAACTCTCAATCTGTTTTCTGGCAAATGCGTTTCACTTTCCGATTTCTCATTTGCTGGTGGTGCCCTCCCTCTATATAACCAAGAAAACATTTAAACTTTGGTTGTTTGATTGTATTTACAATTGTCTTTATGCCGATATCCAGGGCTTTCAAAATATAAATTTTACCAATATTTATGTGAAAAACTACAGAAACAAGCTCAGTAGCCAAACGTTTAAACCCGTTTAATGACACAGGGTAAACGCAAAAGACATAGAACACAAAAAAGCAAAAATCACAAACAAGAAACAAGAAACAACAGCAAAAAACTCTACAAACAATCCGGTGCATATATACTATATATAAAATAACTTGGTATGTTTATCAAGGAAAATTTACTGGGGGTTTAAATCAGTGTATGTGCACAAACCTCATTCTGATCCCAACAATCATGAATAAAGTGAAAATGAAAGGTAAATCTTATTAAAAATAACTTGAGGAAAATAAATAATAAAACAAATAATAATGAATTAATAGGTAAACCCAAATTACTTCAATGATAAAGGAACCCAACCCTATTTGCAGATGAAGTAATACAATTCAGAGTACCTAGTGCAAAAACTTTTTGAAGATACGATGCAGTTATTGTTTGAAACTATGATCATCACACATAAATGCATTGCATGTACCAAGTCCATTTGGAAGATTTTGCCACATAAAGCGCACCTTGTATGCTTAAAAAAACACAAAATGTCATACAAAACTAAAGTTGACACTCTTCATCTTTGAACCCTCGATGTTATTTTATTTATGTTGTTACCAGTACAAGTATGAAATAAAGTGTAAAAGCATCGTAGAGAACTTCTCAATAATTTAATTTATTGCCTAAGAAATAAATTTATTTATGATACTTTCAAGGGATATAACTCATTACGCAGTAAATTATTAGTACCGAGTTTCCAATTTTGATAGTATTATTTAACCGTCTCATCTCGCTGATATCACAACGCAATAATTTCACAGATAATTTATGCTAACCCGATTTACGCAGTATTTTCAAAAGCTTTTATTCCCACCCTACCTCACCCAATATATAGGCAAGTGCGTTTTTACCGTATCATACCTAATACGGTCCTTTCCATTTTCGCTTATACGCTATGCCTGTTTGTGTTCATATTATTTTACTATTATCTGTTTATTGTTTGCTACTATGTTATCTTACCTTTGCTATACCGTCATCTTACCATTTGTCTTACATAATGCATTTTATATTATTTGATATGTTCTATTGGAGGGCGTTTTATTTACCTCCAACTTTGTTTCGGCCATGTATATTGTTCGTGTGTAACAATATACGTCATTTAAATTGAATAAGTGACATTTTACAATTTCATCCTGGTTTGTCAATTACTCGAAACAGATGAACTCATCTCATTCTTTTAAGAGAGTACTCATAAAAACATATTTTTGCTGAAGCAATAAAGCGCAAAGAAGAGTATTGTTACATTGCCTTGCAATAAAAAATGCTAAAGGCTTAAATAGTTTGATATTTTGTGCTGGTTTTAAATGGTTAACGTTGTATTCTCTTCGTTTTACAGATTTCATGACTTGCCTTAAGGCCTTTAGAAAAATCCACTGTCGATATTACGGAAGAGTCGTCACGAATTTTCGACCAGCGAGCACCGACTTTATTTTATAATTAAATGCGAAGCGATTCATAGCCCGACGTGATCAATTGGTAAGGGTAAATAAGTAATTATGCATTGATCAAAATGCAAGCAAGCCAAAATAAAACATATACTATTAAGTACCTTAATAATAGTTATTTAAAAAACTTGATAATACTGTTTTTGTTTTATTTTTATGCTTTATTACTCTGTATGGAAACAATTATTTATATCTTTTGTTACTAATGAACGTGCAAATCGTGTAGATGTTTGTGGTGGAATCAGATATCTGAAATATAATTGTTAACGGTTTGCTAATGGATCTCACGAATTGATGGGCGAAGTGTGTCACGCCGGATATGCTTGAGATTGTGATCATTTTATTTCACATCGAAGTAAGAATAACTTATTAAAAGTCAAAATATATTTTTGAAAACTCGACCTATGAAAGTCTTTATATATATCAAAGACTTTTTTTCCCTAATTTAAAGAAATTTCCAAAAGATGTTATTTTTTTTAAATCAGCGCTATCTAATTTAGGGTTAAGTTGAAACTGAAAACAGCGTTAAACCCGTCTTTAGATGGTGAAAAGAGGAGTTGACACTGACGCACCTGATCACTACTACTGTCAATGTGAAATTTAAACAAACGAATTGTGATTTTGCTGGAGACGACACTCTCTTTCGAAAACATCACGATGCTGGGCTTTCAATATGGTTAAACGTGTTTGGTGCCCGGTTAACGGGTAGCGCACTCGCTTCTCACCAAGGCGATCCAGGTTCGATTCCCGGCCTGGGCACATGTTAGTTTGGTTAGTGGACACCAAGCCAGACAAGTGGTTTTCTCGAGGTACTCCGGTTTCCCCAACCACAAAACCACTCTCGCACAATATCGTGCCAACGAGAGTTACTGAATATATGTTAGCATAGCTTTCTTAACATCTTTGTAAAATATATGTTTAAACTAAACGCCGTTCAAACTACAACAGCGGGTAGGTAATTTGCGGGATGATGATTAATAGTGATGCAGGTATTTTAGAAAGCTGCTTGTATAAGTAGCAGAACTTATATTAAATCTAATTTCAAAAAATATTCCTTTATTTACAAGTTTGCTTGGCAATTTGAATGAATTGTAGACGTTACAGGTTTCGTATTTAGCACTCCCGCTGAGTTCAATAAGTCAAGTTGCGTTCTGAGAACTTTTCTATATGATAATAATATAACATATTACTAACACACAAGATGTATAACTGGAATATTTCTTTTATGCTTTATTTCAAAACAAGCATCTTTATTATGCACGAAACGGGATATAAGAGTTTGTTAAGGATTAATATGTTTGGGTTACTGTTACATGATGACAATAACTGTGGTTTCCCTCGCGTGTTCGTCCTACTTTCAAAACATAAATAAATAATAATGACATGAAATCTATAAGAACCAGCAAAACAGGTAAATGGCTATAACATCTTTTAAAGGTACAATTATAAGTTTATAACGGTCTAAAATTCAACTAATGAGATAAAAAAAAACTTTAGAAGAACAAAACCATAGGTTTCATCAGCAAATGAGGGTGTTTACGAGATTGGAATAACAATTCAATAACTTGTTTATTGGTTGTAGATTACATGAGTGTAAAGTCAATGCTCAGTTGTGTCTAATGATGCTGGTAAAAACATGTTTTTATGACAAAACAACACACCTCAGATAAACATATCGTATACCTTAAACTTTGTTATTACAAGGATTGCGAAGAAAGTTACATTAGCTTAAACTGAGTCACTTTTGATGGGAGGATGTTGTGCGAGAGTACAGTCTTGTGTTGTTGGGGAAACTTGTCCGGCTTGGTGACTACCAACCAAAATTCACATAAGCGAGAGCCGGGCATCGAATCCCCTATTTAGAAGCTGGATCCATTGCACTTAAGAATGTTATTATACAACAAAAAAATATTAAGTTCACCACATGGTTTTTATAAACAATTATTCAAGAACATGAATGGCCCCTGAATAAGATTTTTTATAAATTGGTAGAAGGGTGTCATTATCAACACATTTTTTAAGAAATAACATATGTATGTCTGTGGTACTAAAACCTGGGGCCGCAAAGTTTAAAAATTCTTCGATTTAAACTATAAATAGGGTGTTTCAAAGATAATTGACTAGTTTTATATCGAATCAAAACTTAATGCTGGTCAAGTAAGTAAAAGTGATATAGTAAATAAGTCCAAAACAATGTCCAATGCCATGAAATGTATAAGAATATAGTTCACGTCTATTTGTTCAAAATCGCATAAAAGGGTCATAAATTAGGTTGATGAAAAAATCAATTTTAATTCGTTATCATATCTTCCTCATTTGACTTTAAAGATCAACAAACAGAAACATGATTTGTGTACAGATAATAAAGAATTAGCGATAAATTTGTGCTTTTAACTGGAATCGCTGCCCTCGAAGCTATTAATTAATTATTATTTTGATAAAGGCTTAAGTACTTTGCATTAAAATTAAACAAAGATATTTGCATCAATATTTTTATGAAAAGCTTTTTATATCATCAACCCACATCGTGTGCCTTTCAATTTCCGATATTGTTATAACCACGGTAAACAGTAGTGTCAAGCTGTCATCCACCGCATGCACTGAAAACAGCACTAATCTGCCAATTTGTTATATAATAGTTGCAGTACAAACTACATTGTACGAGATGGCAGGTTTGATGTGTTTGATAATGAATGCCCATCTATGGGATGTGGGTTTGACACTTGTATTAGCATTTAACTGTCGATTATCGACGATTCTAGTGGGATAAATAACACTTATTTAATCTTTCTTTCTGACTTGTTCTTCTAACATTATAATCAATAAATTGCTTTTAAGCCAAAGGTCCTATGTTTCGTTGTCGAGTCTTAATGACAACGTGATTTATTTTTTACGGCGTGTCAAAGTGATTATTTGTTTAGCGTCATCGGTCAGACAGGTACTTAGCCTACAAAAATGAAAGGACAAACAGTGAAAACAAATGTTTATTCGTGTGCTTAATCATTAAAGTATGTTGAGTCAACACGTTAATCATACATAGGCAGACGTTCTATGTCTGGAAGCATGAACCATACTATAAATGTTCTAATGTGTTTGAATAGTAAAATCAAGTACAAAATAGTGCGTAAACATTCAAGAAATTCAATATCCTTCTGGATATCGTAATGGTTATCTAATACGGGCTCGAAGCGTTTGTCTGTACAAGCCCTCTTACGGTTTGTACGTATATGCAAGGGACTACTTCTTTTTGCCGGAGTGATAGGTATGAACAAATTTGGGCACCACTGAAGCATGAAAATGAGAACCAGGAAAGCTTGTCATACATTGTTCATATAAAGCGCGTGCACGCCGGCAAGCAAATTTTACATGTTTGAGGCGGGGTTTGACCTCCGTAAACCAATGAAAATTCATTACGGAAACACCCGAGGTACATGTACTTTTTAGATCGGAACTTCCATATATGGATGAGTTAAAAATAGTACTTCATTTAATAGGAAAGCGTTTTTTACTTATACCCAAAACAGTATGAAGCAAAATAAATTGTCATTGAGGCAGTTATTACATTCGAAAAAATCACTACAATGAGCTTGATGAAGATTTCAAACGAGCATTGGACGCCATTTTGCTTATAGAGAACAGCAAAAACAACAAATGAAGCCGTAACAAATCCTACTCCCAGTTTGGAAGCAGAGCAAATATGTCTGATTTAATTATTAAGGTGAGTTTATCTGAGATGCATGTTTTTATTTTTTATTGAATTACATATTTTGAAAACTGTTTATCTAGAAACTTCACGTTTTATCGATCTTCGCGTTCCAATCAAGGTACGGGGTTTCCCAGATTTACGGAGATTTCGTACCAGTAACCACTATCGTATCAGGAGCATTCCCCGATTTCGTACTTTCCGCGGAAAGTGCACTTTCCTCTAACTAGTCATACCGGTACAATATTGAATGGGTACGAATTCTCAGACATCCGTTTCCAATGCGCTTCTGACACAATGTAAATATTGCCATTTCTACTTTTATTTCACAGGGTTTCTCATTTTTTATTCGTTCGCATCAGATTAAACGGTTAAGTTTCGTTTTTACAACGATTTTTGGGACAATAAGCTGCTAAACAAGATTTTAAAGTAGTAGAAATAATTTGTTGATGTCTGCAGACAGCTGCAGCCATTTTGAATATTCTGAACGATCTGCATTATGACCCATAACACACAAAAACAAACCAGAAACGTTTCTTTCTGTACTTTCTAAAAACGTGACTCATAATGCTGTTTTTTATTACGATTGCTCGTTTTACTGAAATTACTAAATGAAATAAATGTGTGCGCTAGTCTTATTGCTGTATTGTTTTTAATTGACAGGTAAACATTGAAAATTGTGAAAGAGAAAATATTCAGCGTTCATTTAGTCATTTAGACGTAATTTTATATTTATTAAATACTGAATACATGTGTCTTTTCTTTCTTATATATATAAACAATTTATGCAATAGTCAATTGTACCCCCCCCCCCCCAACATAATTTAGTGTAATGTACCAGTCATTTGTAACCACGCCCCTCCCCCCGCCCCAGGTCCAGGAGTATACGGGGAATAGCCGGGGAAAAGGGCCGTATTTTTACCTTTCAGGTGGCCCCGCAGTGCCAGATGAATGCGGTGATTTTGTCTTCACGCAAAATATAGCGGGGAATGGGCCTTACCAAGAGTCCCTGGGGTGCGGGGGCATTTGGCAGGGATTTTACCATTTGTTCGTGCCCGCAGATTTTAGCTGGGGTTGGCTTCACCGAAAGTCCCTGCTATTCTCCGGACCAGCTTCACCA
The DNA here is from genome assembly GCF_026914265.1 of Mya arenaria. Classification (NCBI taxonomy): domain Eukaryota; kingdom Metazoa; phylum Mollusca; class Bivalvia; order Myida; family Myidae; genus Mya; species Mya arenaria. The sequence goes on along the minus strand of NC_069132.1, from coordinate 22,772,152 downwards.
ACCCAACTCGAAGCCTTTAGTTAATGTCCTTATGAAAATAAAATGTTTAGTAATTACATCAACCAGGTATAGTGCACATTTTTAGTAATCCAATTCCTTAATAACTTATTATTTTGCAACAGGGGATGATGACAGACCCACCAGCCGAACTTAAATTGGAGTAGACATCATGCGGTAATTTATTAGTATTTCACAATCACTTTATGAAAATGTATCCAAACATTAGCGGGTTTGAATCTTTTAAGTTTATCTTTTCTGTTTGTTTCATTCCTAAATAACATTGGTTCATGCTGGTTGTAAATTATTTCCGGTCACGGCCATGAGATCATATCATTTTCTAATGAAACAACAACCTCTGCGTGTTAGTCAATTTTGTGAAACTATTTTGTTTGCTCTTTTATAAAGTTCAGGTTTTTGACATATCCCTCAATACTTCTTAATACATTTCAACATACTGTAAAAGCACAAATGTATTGGTTCTTTTTTTATAGCCACCTGGTTGCTGAAGCTCAAGAGGACCTTTATGGACAAAAAATCCTGTTCAAGATAGTTCTGTTTGGAATTCCATACCACCTCCAGAGAATGGAAAATGTCTTCAAGTAAGAAGAGATTCTAAGCAAGTGCATTTCTGAATCCTCCAAAATGCTTCTTTGTAGTCAATTAACTTTGAGTTGTTTAATACTTATTGCAAAATATTCAAACATAATAAATTTCATCTTTTTTGTCTTGATCTTTGAATCCGTCCAATTACACTGTGACTATGTGACTATATCAAATTTATGACTACATATAGAATTGTGTATGCCTCAAATGATTGTTAACTGGTATACCTTCACAGTAGTAGTTAGTACTTTTATTCTGTTAAAAACATTGCATTTATGTTATTTGCAGATTCCTATGTGCCAGCAGCCTGAAGTGGTCAAACAATTTGAAACTGGATGCAGCACAGAATCCCATATTTCAAGAGAATGCAGATGTTAGTCACCCCTGTCAAACTTGTTTGTGTGTAAATAATACAAAATGTTACATTTACAGCAAATATGTAATAATTGAGCAACGTATAGACAATTGCAAAACTCTGTTCTGTTAATTTTGTGCCATATTTAGCATTTAAAACCAGACACTTTCAGTTTTTGCTGGTTTGTTTGGTTTCTTTTATTCATGATTTTTTCAAGAATAAATCAGTTCGGTTTATAGTAGTTATGGTGTTTTAACTGTCAATGAATCCAAGATCACTGTATGTTGTTGAACTGATATGTTAAACATTTAAGATCCAGCTTAAGTAAAGAAAACATTGATTGTGCTTTTGAGAACACTGAATTTTATCAACATAATATGACACTGTACATATTGCAAGCATTTTTTTCAGATAAATCTATATAAATTGATAGTAGATAACTGTAGCCTTAATTTGTGCATATTAACATATGTGAATAATTTAATAGCATCATGATGTCATTCTGTATAAATTATATTATATAATCATTTTATTGTTTCAATTGTTTTCATATATAAATAGTTTTGAAACTGAAATTTGGTCTTGCTCTATTGGCTGGTACATTCAACAAATAAATTTTTTATATGAATTAGTGCTTAATGAGCTCATTTTTTCACTGGGTTCTTATTTGGGTGTGTTACAACAATATCACTGACTTGATTACTTTTATTGTATATTCTGTATATGTGCTAAATTTAGAATATATTTTCAGCTCTGTTGAATGTTGATTGTAATTGTATCTTATCATTTCTTTTTAGATCACCCTGTGGGTTAAACATTATGTGAGGGTTAGAAGTCATATGTTTGTAATTACACTATGATAAGTTTAAACTTTAATATACTGGGTCTTTAAGAAAGTCCCATGATATGAACTATTGGTTTTGACTATTTTCATGCTTGATTTAGAATATACCTCATTTGAGGTCATGAAATATTGGGCCTTTAAAAGTCTAGAATTTTTTAACCTGTACACAGGAGGAGGTAATTCTATCAAGCATTTTGACAAAATTATGCCTCTTTTTCTACTTAGAATTTACGATGATGTTTGCGTACCACCTCAAATATTTTCAAAGTCCATTGACTTTTGGCTTTGAAACTTCGCACGCTTGTTCACCATTTCACCATACTGCCGCCAACCTGTACACATGAGGAGGTAACTCTATCAATCATTTTGACTTAATTATGCCCCTTTTTCGACTTAGAATTTAGTGTCCGGCAATAACACTTCAAGCCCGGAGAGGCAGCGCCTTAGTTCATATTAATGATACAATGCAAACTGCAGAGACATGCTGCCATGCGGCACAAACATATAAAACAGATCTAGATTAAAAGCGTACGTGTAACTGTAACATCTAATGGTATTCATAGTTCAACACACTGTCACATGGATAATGACTGTGTATTGGTCCCAGGAGTTCCAGAGCTCGACAAATATGTATACTATAAAAGATAAGTGCTTAAGATTCTATATTTAACAAAAATCTCAGAATCTCGTTTTAGCTTATCTCGTATGAAATTTCTATATTTGTTTATGTGTGTTGTTTTGTGTCGTTGTATGTTTGTTTGGAACTGATCCTCTAGCTTTTAAAAAGGACATTGGTTTAGGCGTAAGGGTACAGGACTTGTTATCGAAGCTTCTATTTTCGTTTAAACTTTCAACTTTGCATCTTCCATATTCCTGACCGAGGTTGTCTGAGGCGTTAACTTCGTTTCTAAACAAATTGTCTTCATGTTAAGACCAACAACTTATTAATTTGCAGAGGCAGCAATTCTGGTGCTGACGGCGGTGGCGGTAAGTGGTATGTTTCGTTGTCAAAATTGGCAAACGATATTTAGGCCTCAGAGCTACAAATGAATGTGTTGATCAAAGCAAACTATGTTCTACGACATCTTTTTCGTCTGTTCATTACAAAGATTGCTCATGCGTGGCCGCGTCCGAATTGTCATCTGAACTCAATGTCGACAGATTAAGTGTTATCCATTTGATGATGTAAGCTCTAGGCTAGCAATACCTTTTAGTGTTAAATATATTTTATATCATTGCATCGAACATACCTCTGTGATTTATATTATGAATGTTTAAAATTCTGCCTGAAAACATGTGTATACTAGAAATTGTCATTAATATTTATCAAACTATACACTTCATTATTCTGAAAGTCAGCAAAAACGTGACAATACTGACATCATTATATGAACAATCTTTAAACTGTCTAAAGCAAATAAACGCCTTAATATGCCATATGTCTCTTTTTCCAATGAGTTATATTTTGAGCGGTGCAGAGTTAAGCAGTTTATATTAATCAAAGAATCTATCACTTAAAGGTATCAAACCATTTTCAAACAGGTGCATTATTTTTGTTCGTCAAGCAGTTGACATTTAGACTATGTCGATTTGTTTATGGTTCAGCCAGGAATATTAGTGAATTTGACAATCCCTACTTAACTTTTTGTTAGTGAACAGAATGTCTTTTAACTTTAATAAAGCCTTTATCTCTAAATTTGTACTCTACTTTATTGCTTAAAATATCTTCAGGATAGGAATAAAAAATATATGTCTGTAGTTGTATACGACTACTTATAGTTGTACACGGTTACTTAAAAGAAACATAAACCGATGCATAGTGGAATTAGTAATTGTAGGTTTTCACATAGAAAGCAGTTAAATGAGCCGGAAGGTCACGACATCCACATCGCCACACTAATAGCCAAACGTTAACAAGGTTGTCATTATTCCAAATTAGATAACTGAAGACGCATATGAAGAAAGCATATGTAAATGCATTACAATCGGTTTTCAATAAGTTATTAAACCCTTCCCCAAATGAGATAACAATGTTTCTGTACTTTTAATGAATCATCAACGCTTCAAAAGGCAAAATCACTTTCCTAAATAACTTTCATATGAACAAGAGTCAGGTTTGTGAAATACATGTCGATTCGTCATTATTGACAGTGTAACCTCAAGTACAGTATGTTAAGATTTATTTAACTTGACCAATCCCGAATAATATAGTAACGATTTTCGCCTGTATTTTTTCAACATACACTTACTGTCATTCTAACGGAGGCCATATGCGCTATATCAGAAGAAATCTTTAAGATGACAATTAAATGGAAACTACATGGAGGGTACATCAGTAAAAACTAATAACTATGAGTTTGTGACTATTCTACACAGTTTTCGTATTTAACCTCACACTAACATAGTGATATTATTATGTAAAGCAAATTACCTGCTGGTACACCTTTCAACGAGTAGGCAGATCTTGACAGTAGATTTGCGGATCCGTATAAGAACAATGTTTTGCTTAAAAGTGTTGCTGGGAATGGTGTTATTTTTCATATGGGGCAACTTTGAAAACTTTCACGAAAATATTTTAAAATAGAATTAATGTTGATCAAAGTAAATGTCCGTTAATTTGGTTTCTTTTATTTTCTGTAAAAGTACAACGATAAAATCGTACAAACATCAACCCTTTTTGCTTTAAATGGTGATATGAGCTTTTTCAAGTGGCCAACTTTAATAACTCACATTCACGTCGCAAAATATGTACTCTATGTATCTAATATACAAATATGTGAATTTGGAAAATATGATGATCCTCCGTTTTAATTTTGTAGCATTAAAAAGGGTTTTGTGTGCATTAAATATGTTAAACAATATTGAATGTAATATAACAAATAAGTGTACCTCATGAACGTCCGATCGCGTCTGAAATAAAGAGCAAATATACAAACTTCATATTTACTGTCTTTTCAGTCATGTCGTAGAAATGAGTTATCAGCAAGTGTATTCCTTTCCAGTTCCCAACGTTGTATGGAATCACGAGGCATCCATATTTAACAATATGAATAATGGACCAATCAGATATCTAGTTTTTAAGTTGGTATGTTGGTAAACTGTGCAAACATCATTCACAGTTTTTTTTCCTCATTGAAATTGAAATACAGACACGGTTGTATTTGAAAGTTTGAAAATGGCCTTTTAATATTTTATCTTCTTAAATGGTAAGTTTAGAAATCTTTACCTCAATCTTTTACGGGTTTCTACAACATGCATCAAAATCCTATATTTTGTTCTGTTGTGATACCATGTACAAAGGGCATAGTCAGCCATGATTCTGTTTTGCAAAACATCATCCAAATAACAAGAAAGTAACCGAGTCATAGACGCCACGAGAGCACTTAAAAACATGTCAAAGGCAAAGCTTAGCTTACCATTCTTGGAAAGTACATTCTTAGCTTTCCCGTCAATCTAAAAGGTGATTAAATATCAGAATATGGCTTTTTGCGACGTTGCTGGACTACTTTCCTGCTTAGCTTTCCTATGTGTTTGTATTGTATCAAAGCAGTGGTGCCACTAAACTAGGTACTATGTTGTCTCTGTGAGAGTGTCATGTTTCCAATGGTTTTGATGAGATCAACGAACTCTTTGTTAGGTCATCATCCAATACAAAATGCCGCTTAAAATGAGAAAGGATTGTGCTGACAGATGCTGTCACAACATGGGTTGAAATTGAACCGTGTATTTCCTGCCATTAATCCTTTTTAACAGGTTAAAGGTTTTCGTAGCGGACTTACAACAGATCTATTTGTGTGTAATTTAAAACACGTATTTTGGAGTCAAAAATTACGAAGGAAGGACGTTTGAACGGTTTTACCAATATTGATGAAATTATGCGTAAAGGCATCGTTGACAACTTTTCATTAGACATATTTCAGCGGAAGCCTTTTAGCGCTAAAATGTCTAAATGTTAATATTGGTACAGTGCATGGAATAGAAAATGTAAAAGGCTTCAACGCATTGAGATATTGCACCGTTATCAAATAGCTAACGTTAAATCCCCTTTGATGTATTATCATGACTTGCTTTGTCACGCTTAAAGCAGGGTTTCAGAAAATGTTCTATCGAAACCCATATGGATTACGAGAGAGTGTTCGAATTTTCAACCAGCGTTCACACATTTCAATGATTAAGACAATTGCAGACGACCAATAAGGTAAAGGTAGCTTAAATTACTTAAATAATAGAAGTTCTCATGTATTATCTCAATAACTCGGGTTGTTTTTGTCGTAACTTTTTTTATTTTATATCGACAGGTATACTTAAACGTAATGGAGTTAAAACACGGCTGAAGAAGACCCCTCTAACTCCAGATTGCTAGGAGAGCCTGTCGACGAAAGGATGACTTCAAAATTATTCAAGTATTGCTCCAACAATGTATTTCGTCTGACATAAACAACACATTTTTAAAAAAAAAAAAAACATTTTAATGCGAAATAAGTCATCATAATATTCGTTGCACGATTAATGTTATGGTCACAGTTGTAGTCTCTAAACATCCTTGTATTTAAAATGTTGCATGTGAATAGCAATACCAATAATGCACAATTTGTTTTTATTCAATATTTGACCTTTATCACAGGACAACAAGTTGTTAAGGTTGTGTGCAATTTCATTTCAAGATTTGTATTGAGGTTTTAGTTGATTAGTATCGATACAGTTAATTTCGTTAGAGCAATTTACTGTCTTTGAAGGTTTGCTTGCTTTAGAATTGAAATTGAAGAGTTTCGCCAATCACAAAACATATAAAAAATGTACTTCTTGAAAAACAAACCGATCTTCATAATAGCAACTCTATCAGACTGTATATATTATGAGTCAACGCATGTATATTTGATATTTTAACATAAAATGTTATTTGGCATGGATATGCATTTTCTCAGTCTGAAAATGCTTAAATTTGAAAAAAAATATACATAATTTTTCACGTTTGAGTCAAAATATTTGCTATTTCAATTCACCAAATATCGAAAATGTGCAAACGCACATTCACTTTTAAGTTAAGAATAGTTTAGATTTTATGGACATATAATACGCATAAGTCACTTTCAAAACCTAAAATGTTAAAATGGTAAATGAACGGAAAAACTACTTTTCCTCGTTATTAATACATTTCCAGGGCAAACACCAAGACGTGACATTCCGGTTCATCAATCGGTACTCCGATGGGATGTGTGTAAACAGGACCCAGACGCTTCGCGGTATGGCATACCGAATGTTTATAACACTGACACCCATCGTCGCTCTCAAAGCGAAAATCTTGCCGATATGAATGTTCTAGTCAGACAGACGACGGCTCAGTTTATATTTGACCTGTCTTTGCAATGAGCCGTACTATAGTTCACTGAACTGTGAACGCCAGAAAACATCACCACCATCAGCCTACTTACAACATCGGTATTTCAAGAATTAACAACGGAATTTTCTTTGCTACCGTGGGTAATAACTATACCGCAGAACATTTTACCAAGCTCAATTCAACAATATTATAACTGATAATAATATAACCTTTGATGTTGATTTCTAAACCTTTTCTAAAACTAATTTCACCCAGTAGCGAGATGTCAACATATCAGACCCAACTACGGTGACCTTAGAAAGAGTGCAACCCAAATGTCTAATTTTCAGACAGGTACGATGTGACGTTTATACTAACGAAGACGAGATTTGCTTGTCCACAGATAACTCTAACTTTGGAAGAAATTGTTTGTGAAGATGGGAATTACTTATTTATTTAACTTTCAGAGGAGGCTATAGACGGCAAATATGTCTGAAGGATAATAAATGACAGAAATGAGACAGTGTGACATGAGTGCATGGATAAACACATTGCAGACCAAAGACTAACAAAGCATCCCACTGTCCAAATGCCAGAAAGAAGAATGTATTCCCGCTTCGGGCATTGTCACAATAGTGTTCACTTCTCTGTCTGCACTGAGTCAACACCTGGCGCTTTCAACAGTATCAGCCCCATTCTGAGCCTTATTCATGTGTATCTGCTTTTCAGTTTGGAACCGGACAAATAGCATTGATACCGTCCTGGTCATGCTGATTCATGGACGCTTAACTGGTTGCATTATGAAATTTCAGATGAACATGTATTTTTGGTATATTTCCCGACTGAAATTTATGACAATACAACGGAAATCAGTAAAAACTACAGTTTTTCTACAAACTAATCACCATCGATGTGTATTTGCAGTAATGGTAGTCTACGGCCATATCAGGTCATATGGACGCAGCGTATGTTATGGAGACGGCTTACGCAGGTTGCCAGCACTTTACTTGATTGGTTTCACTTCTGCACTGCGCACACATGCACGCATGTATAGTGGTGAAATATCAGATTTTACGTACTCTCCCGACGCCGACCGCAAAAAGACTTCGTAAAACGAAGCGGAAGCCAAAGCTAAAAACATGACGTGATTAATAAAGCTTCATGTCTCTCTCATTTGATAACTTCTTTGCGATTTGTTTCAAAGTGTATCGATCTTAATTAAAGTTATATTTCATAAATTCCTTCAAATAAATTCTTTTATCTGAGATTTATTAGGAAGTGTTGACCCACACGTTTTGTTAATGCAGAAAGCCAGCAGTGACCATTGGATAAATTATATCTGCGGAATAACATTTATGATTTGAGTTTCAACATATTCACTTTCTATTTCATAATTTTCGTATAATATGAAACGAAATAACACTGCGGAAAATGGTTGAATATACGGGAATGTACTGAAACCCGTACATCCAACGTGTACGGTAAGTGTACGGGATGTTGAATATACGGGTGTGTTCGGACTCATATATTCATAAAACTCGCACATCTTGAGTATACGGGATTCGATGTGCGGGCGTCTACTAACCCGTACATCCGTGTTATAAAAAAAAATGAATTCTGTAATCAATAAGGGTCTTTGGGTGTTTAATTTGATAGCGTACATGATATGAACGACATTTATACCATTGACTTAAAAAAATCACTGTTACGTAGAAAAACAGGATGGTGTCATTAAAAATCACCTTTGTAGAAAATTGAATGCTTTAATGAGTTTCGACAGCTTTTGATGGAATTAGAAAAAGGTCTGAATGCTAACAAATAAATTAATTGGACAATACTGAGTTGATTGACTAACGACTAGTACTTTTATTTTGATGGATGTGTGGCACCGTACATCTCCGTATATCTTGAGTGTACGGGCATGTCTCCGTACATGTTGAAAATACGGGAAATTATGTTCTTCCGTATATTCATCGTGTACGGGTTATACCATTCCCGTACACGATGAATATACGGGCGTGTACAATTCTCGTATATTATGGATGTACGGAAATATACAAGTTCCCGCACACGCTGAGTGTACGGAAAAGTAACAATTCCCGTACACTATGGATATACGGAAATGTACTTTTTCCCGTACAGCCATGTTGTAAAATAGTTTTGAATTTTGTAATCAAGTAAGGTAATTTGGTGTTTTTTGAGAGCATGTATGATATGAACAACATTTACACCATTGATTTGTTTACATGTTTCCGTGTTAAGTAGAGAAACAGCAATGTGAAAGTAAGGGTCACGTTGTGTTGGAAATGTAATGCTTTTCGGATTTTAACAGCCTTTGATGAAATTAAAGCGACATGTTCATGATAAAAAAAAATAGATTCGGCAATGCTGGTAGAGTTCATTTACGGCTAGTACTAAATATATTTTGATGGATGCACGGCACCGTACATCTCCGTATATCTTGTGCGGACGGACATGTATGTCTCCGTACATTTTGAGTGTACGGGAATTTATGCTCTTCAATACACGTTGAGAGTACGGGATTATACCATTCCGTACACGATGAATATACGGGCTTATACATTTCCCGTATATTATGGATGTACGGAAATATACAAGTTCCCGTACACGCTGAGTGTACAGAAAATTAACAAATCCCGTACACTATGGATATACGGAAATGTACACCAATGCTTTAAAATAGTTTTGAATATTGTAATCAAGTAAGGTTAATTCTTCTTGCATTTGACAGCATATATGATATGAACAAAATTTATACCATTGACTTGCAGAGAAACAGGAATATGTAAGTAATAGTCACGTTTTGTAGAAATTGTATATGCTTTTTGAGGTTTTAAAAGCCTTATATGAAATTAAAGCGACACCTTTACGATACACAAGAATAAGATTTGACAATGCTGAGTGGTGTTACATTTGACAGCATATATGATACGATCAACATTTATGACATATACCATTGACTTATTCGTTTTCCATGTTTCGGAGAGTAACAGGAGTCGCGTTTTGTAGAAATATCAACGCTTTTATGTGTTTTAACAGCCGTTGAAGAAATTACAATGACATCTATATGATACAAAATACAACATGTTCTTGAATTCGACAATGCTGGGTAGATAAATTCACGGCTAGGGCCCGGGAATGTTGTTTTTATATTGAAAGGTGGCACCTAATACATTTAAGAAATGTCATCACTGTCATTTTCTCGGGTACTTTTATGGCCTTTCCAATTAGTGCCTGTCGCGTGGAGATCATTTGTTTTCATAACCACATGGCCAGTGGGTCATAAATCTACGAAACACAAATTATTAAAATTATTAATCATTTCATCGACAAACTGCAGAAAATGTTATAATCATAGTATGCATGAATTGAATAATAATAAATAAATAAATAAATAAATAAATAAATAAATAAATAAATAAATAAATAAATAAATAAATAAATAAATAAATAAATAAATAAATAAATAAATAAATAAATAAATATCCAGCATGTTTATTTCACTTATAATTGTATTCAAACAATTTTATATTATCTGTGACATCTGCTTTGATGAATGCTGATAAAATAAGATCATATCTAACAAAAGGCGTCAAATGAGACCTATTACTAATTAAAAACAAGAAAACTATTTATTAATTTCAAGTTTTCTAATTGCATTTCATTAAAATTGCATTAAGTTCTAATTTTGATGATTTGTTTTTTATCTTTATTATTGAAAATGGCTCTAATTGTTTGCTTACTTTCTTCATAGTTCGATTCCTATTATGAACTTCCTTTTTATTGAAAGCAGTTTACTCCCATTGATATGAGGGAGTTGAACTAAAGATGCTCTTTAAAGATGCATTTCAAAGATTGACTATTTCAACATTTTTTAAGTTTTATCTCATCTGCTGAATATGGCATCAATGTCTTCATTTCAGTCATATACGTTAATTCACAGTATAACAGATCTCAACTGTTTTGAAAACTGCCAAAATATTTAGTTTTTTTAAGCGTTAGTATTATTGTAACGCTTTTAGCCATAAAACACCAATTTTTAAACCTAATTATGAAAAACTGTGATCTGATCATTTATCAGCAGTCTTATATCACTGAATTCCAGACATTTACGCAAAATTGGCTCATTCCAAGACAAAAAAAAGTTGTCAAAACGGTCAATCTGTGAGAGTGCAATTTTAATACTCAGTTATTATTATGTATGTAAAAGAAATGCAGAGGAAGTCAAAATCAATGTAATTTTGTTTATGTCAGTGTTTTGGCTCTCCTTATCTGTTTAATCATTCTCTCAATCATAAAGAACGCATTTGTAATATATATATAGAAAAAAACGTATTATATTACTGAAGTGCAGATTGTCGGAGGTCATGGCGGATAGCATAGTCCAACTGATAAGCCTCGCCTTATTTGGACGCTGATTGGTCAGTCGGGTATTGGCCGGCTAGTTTGACTGACAGCCCGCGTTATGTCAATTAGTGACAAGATCATTTGCTTTGAAAAACCACATTGCCAGAGGGTCATAAAACTATACGAAATACAACTAAAACACACTAGTTCTAAAACTTATTAATTAATTCGACAGACTGCGGAAATTTTATGACCGATTAAATATAAATTGAAATAATGAAAAATTAATTCAAATATAAATAGCCAGCTTCCTTATCTCACTAACTATTGTATTTAAACAATTGTGACAACTGTATTGAAGAATGCTGATAAAATCCGCCCTGAGGTCATATCTAAAATAAGAGGCATCTGTTTTTAAAGAAATTAGACTGAATACTTATTTAAATCAAGAACAATAATTATTCATTTCAAGTTTGCATGATATTGACAGTTCTGAATTGAAACTTATTGTTCATATTCGTGGTTAAAAAAACAACAGTTAAACAATTAAATCAAAATTTAAGAAGCAGCAAACCAGATATTTTCTATTCCTAAATTTATTTTAAACGGCTCTAATTGTTAGCTTACTTTTTCATAGTTTGTTACCCATTATTAACTATATTTTTATTAAAAGCGGTTGACCCTAACCCATCCATTGGTATGAGGGGGTTGCAATAAAGCTGCCCTATCTTTAAAGTAGCACTCTCTTAAGTTTGACAATTTTACTTATTTAAGTTTCGTCTCAGATCAGCTAAATTTGGCATCAATGTCTTCACTTCAGTCATTAAGATAACTCACAATAATGATCTCAACTATTTTGAAATCTGCCGAAAATTCTATTTTTTTTTAAGCGTTAGTATTAACGGTTTTAGTCATACAACATCAATTTTTCTTTTTTGCTATGCATATTTATGCGACTATAATAATTTCAATTTACGATAATAATAATAATAATAATAATAATAATAATAATAATAATAATAATAATAATACAAATAATAATAGTAAATAAAACAATTTTAATTTTTAGAGAACATTTTCAAGAAATGCGTAAGTTTCAGCCATTATTTAGCTGCTGGTCATTTAACCAATCAAGAGCGTATAATCAATGGCCAATCGTAACAGCGGGATGCAGAAAGCGCGAGAATCGATATCATCTGTGTCATCATTACATGAGCCAAATAGCAATAAGGAAGAATACCCAACAATAATGAGGTAAAACTACGAGCTAGCATATTATAAGATATAACTGTTATTTATTTTTTGATAGCACTTCGATTATTAGTTAGTTAGTATGTCGGTGAACCGTGCATTGGTATTTATAATTCGAACGTGAACCATTAAACAACCGGATAAACTTTAATTCTGATGAAATGTGGGTTTTGTATTTTAATAAAGGTACAGCATTGCGAGCTTAAAATATTTTTTTACGTAGAATAAATGCACATAAAAGAATAAAGATGACAATCTCAAAGGTTTGACATTTTGACATTATACAAGTTTTGGCTCGCTGGTACAATTTTGAGGGGAAACAAAATAATAAATATGTATGCCTTTATGAATTAATACAAGCTATGTATTGAATTTACTTTGATTAAATATTAGTTGGTATACATTGACAATATTTCATAGAAATGTCATGTACAACACAGATTTATGTTTATGTATTATCATCACATCTGGGAATGGACTGGTTGAATTGTTTAGAGCTGCCCTCACTCATATTGACCGTTTTGACATAATATATTTTTGTCTCAGATTTAGCTAACTTTTGTATAAATTTCTTCAAATCAAGCACCAAGATCACAGTAAATTGCTAAAAAAACTGCCAAAGATTACAGTTTTTAATGCTTTGAGAGTGCATCTTTAACAAGTCTATACTTAGACATATACGAGGTTGTGTCATATTTTCTAATGGATTTTCTATCACGGGGTTTTCTAACTTCATGGTGGTGAATTTGCCATATTGCTGTATTATATCAAATCTGCATTTCAATTGTCTGTAAGCCATAGGCTTGTTGGGTCTGTATAATTTCTTTTTTCAGTGACCTGATGTCCGTGCACAATTTGACCTAATGCCTGAAGCCAAGAAATCGCGGAATGGAACTTACATTAGTTGTGTAATGTTTTCTTGATGTTTGTTTTAACAGCCTGTATAAATTGTTGTTTGACGAGACAGTGGAATTTTAATCATATAACATTTTGTTTGAGCAAATGCCACAATGAAATGATAATGTTATTAAGGTAGATCAAGAATGACATTTAACATTGATTACTCGAGCATGCTATTTTTAAATCTTATGGATTTATATAAATAGTATTTTTTCCTATGTCTATGAATAATGTTTTATAAAAAAACAGCATGTATTTGTTATTTCTTATCATCCGTGTCTAACACGGTCAAACCCTACCTAGGTCTATCCCGTATAATGTCCGTATATTCATCCGTGTACGGGGTCCGTATTCCAATCCCGTACATGTTGCGTGTACGGGTCCGTATATCCATCCGGTACACGTTGCGTGTACGGGCTCCGTATATCCATTCCGTACACGTTGCGTGTACGGAGTTCTATATCCATCCCGTACACGTTGCGTGTACGGGGTCCGTATATTCATCCCGTATACCGTGCATGTACGGGGTCCGTATATCCATCCCGAACATGCGAGTATACGGGCTCCGTACATCCATGTATATATTTTTGCCAAAAAATGCTATGCTAAAAATATGTATTTCTTCAAAATTACGTGAAAGAAATAAAAGAATATATATTTATATTTATATACATTGATCACTCCGTATATCCACGGTTACGGGAAGTCCGTACACGTGGTGTTTCGTATACGTATTCGTGTACGGGTCCCGTACATGTTGGGTGTACGGGCCCGAACACGCCCGTATATTCAAAATGTACGGGACCGTTCTTTCCCGTGTATTCAACCTTTTTCCGCAGTGTAAAAGTAAGATATTGTGTGCAATCATCAACTTTTTCAAAGTAATCAAACTACTAACTAGACACAATTTTCATCAATTACACCGAATTTAGATGAGAAGATAGACATTTGTTAATTAAATTGTCAATGTTCAAAATAAGTTCATGAACGACGTCGTCGTCAACACTATTAAAGGAAACAACTACTCGAGTGCTCTGATAACTTCATAACTTAAATGTTAGATTTAGATGCCAGTTCACCCCGTGTATTTTTGTACGATTTGAAAGGGTATTGCTTGCTGTTGACTTATATGTTATCTAAATGACCAGACTGCAAAATACATAATTGAATAACGAATTATTATATTTTGTATTTTAGCTATTATTTGGAACTCATATCGAAAGTAGAATGATTTGTTTTTTAAAACCCGTTAGTTATTTTTTTCTGTCTGTTTTATATATTTTAATTTCCTGAGCGTAAGAATCTATGAATATATTTTACAGAAAATGTACATAGGACTCTGCTAACCAATCGTTCAACAGAAAAATATAGTTTTAAAACTCTTTGCAAAATTACAGTAGTAAAACTGCGTCGTCCACAATACTGCTATAGAATGGGAAACTGTAATTGAGAATAAGTTATACGGATCAAGGTAAGCCGAAATACAATTCACTGAGATGATGTTTATTACCCGTTTAGTATTGGTGTCTTGGTGTTATATACACGGTGAAAGTTAGTGAGATCTGTTGAATGTTTTCGATAGAGTACTTGTTACCTTTCTTAACAACTTAGTCCAGTATATAGAGTATTTGTTACCTTTAATTACAACTTAGTCCAGTATACATAGGACTTGTTACCTTTCATAACAACTTAGTCCAGTATATAAAGGACTTGTTACCTTTCATAGCAACTTAGTCCAGTATATAAAGGACTTGTTACCTTTCATAACAACTAAGTCCAGTATATAAAGGACTTGTTACTTTTTGTAGCAACTTAGTGCAGTATATAAAGGACTTGTTACCTTTCATAACAACTTAATCCAGTATATAAAGGACTTGTTACCTTTCATAGCAACTTAGTCAAGTATATAAAGGACTTGTTACAACTTAGTCCAGTATATAAAGGACTTGTTACCTTTCATAACAACTTAGTCCAGTATATAAAGGACTTGTTACCTTTCATAACAACTTAGTCCAGTATATAAAGGACTTGTTACCTTTCATAACAACTTAGTCCAGTAAATAAAGGACTTGTTACCTTTCATAACAACTTAGTCCAGTATATAAAGGACTTGTTACCTTTCATAACAACTAAGTCCAGTATATAAAGGACTTGCTACCTTTCATAATAACTAAGTCCAGTATATAAAGGACTTGTTACTTTTCGTAGCAACTTAGTGCAGTATATAAAGGACTTGTTACCTTTCATAACAACTAAGTCCAGTATATAAAGGACTTGTTACCTTTCATAACAACTTAGTCCTGTATATAAAGGACTTGTTTCCTTTCGTAGCAACTTAGTCCAGTATTTTTTGTACTAGCAACAGGAATTTCTGACCTTTGGCACTTACAAAATTAGTAACTATGATTGGAAATGTATATAGAAATCAATTGCTAAGGAATAATTTAGGCTTTTCCGCACAATAGAAAACTATTGAATTGTACAGGAAAACATACTCGAATATATTTACTTTTTGTTTGTACTTGTAAATGTGTGGTACACTTTTTGACATAAAACGTTCTATCGAAAAAAATACATTTCAACATTCTATTAAGGACTTTTCATACACAGTTATGCTGTTTGTTGTTGTTGTTTTTTTTCAATTTTTGCCAACTGTGACTTTACTACAGTTTTAAGAAATATAAAGTAACGATTAAGATTCATTATGTAATAAACGGGCCACTGTATCTCCATGGTTAGTAATGCAATTGGCCACAAATTGTACCATATTTGAGAATGTTTCCTATGTTGTCATCTATACATTAACTCCCGTATCGGAACAGTAATTATAAGAAATCGCCTAACAGTTCAATACTTCCCGTTTGGATAATTTACAACTCTCTTCACTGATAATCTGCATGCAAATTATTGAACGTTGTCCTTGGCAAAATAAAAACAACCGTTTTCCAAGAAAGGGCAAGTGCATAAACCGGAAAGGTGAAAGTCTGTTTGACATTGAGTAATCTTAATCACCGTTGCATTTGATTGGCGCCTAATGGGCTTTGTTGTTCCAGTCTGGATAAGAGATGCACATATGTTTGTTTGTCTAAAAGGGTCATATGTTTGCCAACATGTGGTCTATAACTAGAGCTCTCATGGGTGTGTTTAAATGTGCTCTGAATGTTTTTTTTTATTGCCAGATTGAAGTTAGTATGGTACTGAGTATGCTGCAATTCTTTTGGTAAAATGGTGGATGTTGAAGAACATTCCAGAAGTTCGCTTGACACTAGAAAAGTTTAATTTGAGCCTCAATGGGATTACTGAGTATGCTGCAATTCTTTTGGTAAAATGGTGGATGTTGAAGAACATTCCACAGGTTCGCTAGACACTAGAAAAGTTTAATTTGAGCCCCAATGGGATTACTGAGTATGCTGCAATTCTTTTGGTAAAATGGTGGATGTTGAAGAACATTCCAGAAGTTCGCTTGACACTAGAAAAGTTTAATTTGAGCCCCAATGGGATTACTGAGTATGCTGCAATTCTTTTGGTAAAATGGTGGATGTTGAAGAACATTCCAGAGGTTCGCTTGACACTAGAAAAGTTTAATTTGAGCCCCAATGGGATTACTGAGTATGCTGCAATTCTTTTGGTAAAATGGTGGATGTTGAAGAACATTCCAGAGGCTCGCTTGACACTAGAAAAGTTTAATTTGAGCCTCAATGGGATTAACTAGGCACTTAATTGATTAGGAAATAACCTATTTAGAGTTTGTTTGACACTAAATAGTCTCCAATAAAGTCAATATGTGGTTAATTCAACACTGTATCGGCTTCATTGACTTCTTTAGATGGTATGTTTGACACGAAAAGGAGCAACAAAATGTTGTTGTTTTTTAATAAAAGGTAGAGTTGAACAGATGTGATGACTTATTGGCCGATAAGGGTTGGTTCTAGACACAATGTGGTGAATAAACTCTTGGTTGCCCTTGGTATAACCTGTCTGGGTTTTAAATAATGAGTAGACTTAATCCGCGACCACAATATGGAGGACTGAGGTGTTGAAAACCCCTCTGTAACAACAAAGGTATTAAACTGGCTTTATCGTAATCATAAAGAGCGTATTTTGGGACCTGTAGTGTCTATAAGAGGCATTATGCTATTGGCTGGACACTTCGAATGCACTAGGTATTAAGACTTTATGTCTATTTACAGACAAGTTCGGTAAAGCACTGTATTGTTTTGTACAGTGATTAATTTCTGACTGAATGGGCTAACATGGAACTCACACAAATAATAGACATGTAGTTTCAGTGTATACCACGTGAAAATTTGCGTCATAAATGCCACGTCGGAAGGCAATATTTGGCTTCGAAAAAATACTTTAAACAATATGACTTTACTTTTTCTTCACCATTTAAAATAAAACAAAGAGCAGTCTACGCCGCTTACAGTTACCTGCATTCTGTCGATTATCAGAGTTTGATTTAGAGTTTAGTTTCTTAAAACGCAGAAAAAAGTTATTCATCATTCGAAGCAAAATGTTGCCTTCCGACGTAGTATTTATCCTGTGGTCAATGTCATAATATCGTGATTTTCTTATATAGGTTGAAGATGTGTTTTACTTTTGATCGTATATATATATGGGATCATTCATGAGTGAACATAATGCACAACTTTATTCAACAAAATCAGGGGGAAAAATGTAAGCGAGCCTTGCATTGCACCTCATACTTTATTGTTAGCATTGTTTCCATCCCTATACAACAACGTGGTACAGCACAGCCACGTCATACTCGCAACTTGGTGCCGAAACATTTATTTACTTGCTAGCATTCAGGACCTATAAATTATGCACTCTAAATGTATTTTCGTTAGCTAAGTTTATGGTAAGTTAGTTACGACAACTACATTAATTTCAATAACACACATTACGTTTGTCAAAACAGGATTGTTTATATTGTTGATGTCAATTTAATAAATAACAATTGCATGTCATGTTTATGCCTGTTAGGACCTGATCATTGTACAATCATTCCGTTGTGTTATCCATATTCACGGGATAGAACATGTATCGCTTATATGCATCACAAAAGGCCGAATTCAGAACATCCACTCTTACTCACACTCCAACCACATTCCCGTAAGTGATCACTTGAGTAGAATAAGGGGAGTGACACTCAAGTGATCTGTTCGTATTAACACGCCTCGCTAACACTCCACTTCATCAAGTGACCAATACAGTTTATATACATGAATGTTTACATGATCATATCGGATTATCTGTTCGACTATGGTGGTGTTTACCTTATACAATGTGTAAATTACACATCGGAGTGAAACACAACTGAAGAAATGTAGGGGAAAATGGATGAAGATGACGACAATAATAATAATTATAATAATATTAATAATAATAATAATAATAATAATAATAATAATAATGATGATGATGATGATGATGATGATGGTATGGTGGTGAAAAAACATACTGACCACGTTCTGAAATAGCCTAGCGGCGTCAAGTTAGCGGCCTGGCGGCTTAACTGCCACATGTGACTAGCGGTCTAAAATATTTCCTATTCGAAAGCATTCTTTTCTAAAACAAAAAATAAATTAAATGTGTTTCTTCATTAATCAACATCCTTAAGCGAATATCAGCATTTGCCCCTTTTTATGGGCTGCTGGATTAAGTTTTGGGGAATTTTAGGCCGCTAGGCCACCAGGCCGCTAACTTCACGCCGCTAGGCTGCTGGACTGCTTGGACGACTTTTTGAAAAAAAATCGCTTCAGCGTGATGAATTTTGCATATAAAAACAATTATATAAGCATTGTTTTAGAAGAAAACTCATATATAAATGCTTTGAAGTAGAAAACAATTTAAGGCCGCTATGTTAATGTACGAGTAAAAAAACTGGATCAATCATATTTCCCAATTAAACGCATAAACAATAACCTTGAAATAGAGGACAAATTTAGGCCGCTAGTCCGCCAACTTCACGCCGCTAAGCTGCTAACTTCGCGTACATTTAGCTGCCTGTCTTTGCAGCCATCGATGAATTGCAACAATCAACTTTGCTGGGCGTTCAAGATCATTACGAAACAAAACAAATATATGATTGGCTCATCCTTTTGAAAAAATATTTTTTTTATAGATGGCCACGTTATTGAAGTACATGCACTTCAATGAATTATCCCGGTATCTTAAATATTGTCTGGGAATGAGGAATGTCCCTTATTTGTTCCAAATATCTGATATATTTCATCTTTAATACTTGTCATGTACTTTTTTTAATCAGACTCATTCAATTCGTATTCACAACCAATCCTCGAAGGCGGTTCAAGTGGCCTCGCCGAGCACTCACAAATGTCCCACTCACGCAAAACACTTGAGTCTCACTCACACCTGTGAATACGGATAATTATACCTTTCACTCGAAATATCTCGACCGTTATGTGATTACAGAGGATTAACTCATTGAGTGTGAGTGAGAGTGATTGTTCTGAATTCGGCCCTAAGACGTAGCAACAGATTATAAACAATCATGAACGGATATAACATTCAGTTGTCTTTAGTTGATGACTATGTGGCGTCTTACTAGGAAATCTGAGAGAGATTTACGAAGGAACCGTCAAGTACATCCTTCCAGACGGCCTCTGTCTTTGAGATGTTGTTTTACAGCATGCAACATAGTGTAAAAAACTATCACCGTCGTATAAAATTTGCGTGTGTCAGCCATTCAGTCCGCTAACACAACGTTTAATATAGATAAGTTGATTTTTGTATGGTCCTTTACAATCTATAAAGGGTCGCATCTAGGCTTTTTATCCGAATAGACCACACAATAGGAAACCATGTATTATTACAGCCTGAGTACATTTAAATTCTTTGTTTATTTTGTTAGTGTTTATACCGATGTATATCGTTTGGCGAATGGTCCAAGTTAATATGTAGTTCATATGTCGGTTTGTTGTCACAGATGTTAATTGCCTTCCACAATACAAGAGTGGGTGGGGAACGTGAAGGATACAAACCGTTATTAGTTTGGGGGGGGGGGAATAGTTTGCAAGAATAAATAATACTTCCTTTGCAACATATTTGGGTGTAACAAGAAGTTGAGACAATTTTACGATATATATATTTTATTAGAGATATGTTGAAATCCCATTTTTATTTATACTGGAAAAGATTTTCGAAAAAATAATTATTTTGTTTGTGTTAATAACCAATCAACATTCCTTAAGATCATTGAACTACATTGTATCCATATTGGTTTCTATAATTTGCAATTATTACTCTCCAAACTATTTTAATACCCGCACAGAGAATTGTCTTTGATGTTCAACAATCCCCACAGTTTCACTGAAATATGTAACGATTGGTTTCCAATCCCACCGCTGCCACACTATGTTACCAGTTTCCTGTAATAGTCTCTATAGCTATGCCACTTCTGCCTCCAAAAATGTAGCGAACTTTCTTCTTTTTTTGCTGAAAAAATCATTTCGGTGTCACAAAAATATATAACGATTTATTTTATTGCAATAATTTGACAGTAACTTAAGTTATAAACTTAACTAAAACATATATAAATATTCAAACGTTTGTCCTAGCGATTTAACTACTTTTTATTATGTTTCCGTGCGGTCTTGTATAAAAGAAATCCTAATATATATATATAATATATATATATCTTAGAAATTTACAATTTACAATTTACTTTAAACCAACTACGTAGAAACAAATGAGATTTGAATCAAATAAAGTCTAATTAACACATTGAATGAACACCATTTCCAACCATCTTTTTTCTTCAAAAATCTTCAATCACAAAACTAATCAAATATAAATCAAACAAAGGGGCTAGCCTAACTTAATTTACATCTCTAGAAAGTTTGCACTGTATCCCCAAAGGTAAAATCATTCAACCTAATGCACTAACACGATTTGTCTGTTTACACTTTACTTTGATCTACATAATAATCTGCAAGTTTCAGGAGGTGTGCAAGCTTATTTTTACCCACACTCGGGCCTTGACCAGTCGGCGAGTGCTCCGATAAGATAGTTAGTCATTTTATGTTTTTAGAGCATAGTACACAGACAGAATGTAACCCTGGCTAAAGCTACAATGGTTCTTTAACCTTATTTTATTTAAAATGGTGTAAGAAAAGAAAAGTTACCTTTGATTTCAGTTTTTATCTTAAGCAAAATGTTGCCTTCCGACGTAGCCTATATGAGGTAATTTATCACGTGGTATACACACACTGGTGAGACAGTCGTAGTAAAAAGAATTATGAAAATTATGTTGTTGCTTGAAATTCGGACAATATTGTTTTTACCACGAAAGAATGATTTACTTTTGTCTTACTGGTGTCGTAATTATATCGTTCGACAATTGTACGATATCACAAAACATATATACGGACAATGATATAATGACGAGAATGACAGCATTTTGTGATTGTATTGAGATAATCGTTTGAAAATCGTCAAAAATTAGGAAATTTCTTTGGAATATTTGCATTATATTTTCAAGTTACTCCAGCGGTACTTCTGAAATGTTCGTGATTTTCTCCTCTAATAAAACTAACACAGCCTTAATAGTCAATAGGTTATGTCAAGTCAAAGTTGAATATTCGCTTCTATATTATTAAAATATGTAACCTCCAGTAAAGTATGAAGTTTGATAAATTGACCAATCTCATATACTTCAAAGTATTGCCTGCTTACATGTTAACGGAGGCGTTGTGATATATGCCAGATAGAAAAGTTCAATGGAAACTACTGGGAGAGTCCATCTAGCAAACAAACTTTAAACTATGATTGTGTGACTAAGTAAATAAGTTTTCGAGTAGAATATTTAACCTCACACTAGCCAAATGATGTTGTTACGCAATGCCAATTCACTTCTAGTATAGGTTTCAACGCATACGTGTATTTTAGACAGTCGATTTGCATTACTGTACAATAACTACATCGTAATATTTTTGGCAAAAGTGTTGCTTTATATGGTATCAATTTCTTTACTTGGAAATTTCAATGAACAATTGAACCAAGAGAGAATTATATAAAGAAAATAGCGAAAGTAAACTTTTCAACATCTGTTAATGTACAGCAATAATCCTGCCTCACCAGCAACCCTTCTTGCTTCAAATTGTGACATGTTCATGTGGAAGCGACCAATTACGTATGAAATAAAGAGCAAATATACACATTTTCTTTTTGTATTCTCATTTTCGGTCATTTGCTAAACATATATGTAATATCCAAGCCAATGCCTTTGAAGTATTCAATGATCCGTTGAATCACTAGGCATCAATACTTAACAATAAGTTAATGGAGCCATCAAAGAACTGATTTGTGGGTCGCGTTCCTTAAAATTTGTAATCTGCGTTCACACATTTTCACATTTTTATTTACAACTGCGTATTCTAGTAGCAATGGTTTTATTATTTACTTGCACTTAATCAAACTTCATAAACTCCCATTCGCGTAAAAGTCAGACACAGACATAGCGAAACTCAACTGCCTCGCACATTGGTATTTGAATCAACTAGAAAGTGTAACTTTTGACAAATTAAATTGTTTTAGATCATAATTCTACCTTCCATAGTCGTAGGTGAAGCAAAACTTACCTTTTGTTCTCACAAGTTTCAACAACATGTCAAACTCCACCATTTTAACTGTGACCTAGTAGGTTTTTAAAGGTAAGTTAACCATTAGTATGTTATGCAAAATATCAATTAAATAAAAAAAAGAAGTAACAGCGTCATTGAAGCCAAAACTAGCGACTATAAGCATGTTAACGTTAAGCTATCTATGGTTAGAAAAATTGTTCTTAGCTTTCTCGTTTATAATCTACAAGGTGATAAAATATAAAATAAGATTGTGAGCTTGTGGCCAATAATTTTGGCCAAAGTGTTGCTTTAAATGGTATCATTTTTAACTCAGAGAAACTTTGTTCTTCCATGAAAAATGTATATGCCAAGGTAGAAAAAGTAGTAAAGTGTCGTTTTATTGGCATTTTTTTACTTCTGTAAAAGTACAAACATAAAACTGTTTCATCATCAACACTTTCTGCTATAAAAGGGGATAAAAATTATGTTTTTGTGAAAGCGATCAACCTAAATAGCTGAAGGTTCGCATTCAGAATAAAGAACAAATATTTAAACTTTATGTATACTCTTATCTTTTGTTATTTGCTTTTTACATATAAGTTATCATAAAGGAAAAGGCTTTCCAGTATCCAACGTTTTATGGAATCACCAGACAGCAAGGTTTAGTTAATGGAGTTATCAGAGAACAAGCTTTTTATCTGGACGGATTCCTTAAAACCTGTCTAATCAGCATTCACAGTGTTTTCACATGTATGTTGCTTGTCGTCACTGAATAGTCTAGAAAAATTGGTAATGGTATTTGCTTGCCACTTCACCAGACTTCTTAGACTCCAATTGGCTTATAATGTTCCCAGAGAGTCATATAGCCGACTGCAAATAACACCTTTTCCGACATCATATTTCTTCATATTTCGGTAATTCAAGAACTAAAAGGTGCCAAATACAGTTGAACCATTTAATCGCTATGGAGTTAACGCAATAATTGCTTTTTCGCCAAATCAAACAATGCTTAACACTGGTCGAAGATGTACATCTCGAGTTCACGTAATCTCTCATTTCCGAGTGTGTTTGAAAACTATTTTTCTGAGCTTTTAATATACTGAAATTGAACCAATACAATTTCCTTCAATTTTGCCCATATAAGGAACGAGCATGCACTGTAATATTTTGTCGCATAAAGCGTACATTGAATGCTTAAAAAAATCAACAGAATATCCTATCCAATTTGAGTTAAAGCTTTCTCCTTTTGAGCCCTCGATATATTTTAATTAATGTCGTTACAGTACGAATATGGAGTTAAAAATAAAGGCATCGTAAACAACTTCTTATAGAATATCTTTCAGCTGAAAGCGTAATTTGAAAAAAAATAAGAACATTTCAAAGAAATAGAAAAATGCTAAAGGCTTAAACATTTTGAAATCTTGTACTGTTTTCAAATGGTTTACGATGAATTCCCTTCGTTTTACAACTATCATGACTTGCCTTAAGACCGAGAGCTTGAAAATACATTTTGTTGTATTTTAATGCAATTTAACAATTTATGTAAACACTTCTTCATTTTTTATTCGAATAAATGACAAAATGTGTCGATGTTTGTGGTTGAATCAAATATTTGAAATATCATTCATGCCGGATATGTTAGCGATCGTGTTCATTTTATTATACATGCAGAAACTGTTATTAGCAATGTTTTGCTTACCCAGTGTGCTTTTAAAGTTGTGACTCATTCGAAAGTAGTACCGTATAGGAGCATGATTAATCATAAGATCCAAGACAATCGGTGTTTAACGAGTACTTTTTATTAAAATGTTGTTTTTGATCATATAACAAAAACAATTATCGATATTGCCATTAAATTTTGAATTTTGCACACGATAAATTAATGTTGGTGTTGTTATCCTTATTTGTTGTCTTGTTCCGTTGCTGATGGTCTGGCTGTTGGGTAGTTCTTTATCTTTGTGCGTTTAAACATGATTCGGCTAATTGTATAATACATTGTATTAACATCAAATGTGTTAAGTGTGAGTATTTTAGTGACTTCATGAACAGAAAGGCGTGACTCGCTAAACAAAGTTTACCTTCAAGTTGTATGTATTACTAAAGCAATTATTCTCGAGATTGACCATTCTGGGGCTAAGAAAAAGTCAAAAGATATATTTTTAAAAACTAGACATATGAATGTCTTTAAACAGGTAGATCTACTGCTTTTTTATGTATCAAAGAAATTTTATTTTCCAAATTTTAAGAAATCTCAAAAAAGATTATTGTCTTTTGAATCAGCGCTATCTAATTTAGGGTTTAGTTGAAACTGAAAACAGATTTAAAACCGTCTTTAGCTGGTGAAAAAGGGAGTGGATAATGATGCACCTATCACTACTAGTGTCATTGGGAAGTTTAATTGAACGAATTGTGATTTTGCTGCAGACGAATCTCTCTTCCGAATGCATCACGCTGGTTGGTACTATGATTTTTCGCTACTCTTAAACGAGTTGGTTGTCCGGTTAGCGCAGTGGTTAGCGCACCCGCATCTCACCAAGAGAGAGAGACGACCCGGGTTCCTGGCCAGGGCACTTTGAGTGAGTTTGATTATCGGGACAAGTGGATTTTCACCGAGTACTCCGGTTACCCCCACAACGCAGGACACACGGTCGCGCAACATCGTGCAAACGAGAATGACTTAGTATAAAATATATAATGTTTAACTTAACGATTTCAAATGAGGTAATTTGCGGGATAAAACTGTAAATAGTAATGCAGTTATTTTAGAGGCCTGCTTATAAAAGTAGCAGAACTAATTGTAAATCTGTTTTTAAACAATATTCCGTTATTGGCAAACAAGATATACAACTGGAGTACTTTTTTACAGTGTATTTCAATACAAGCAGCTTTGTCATACACGAAACGGTATCATAGTGTTTGCTAAGAATTAATTTGATTGGGTGGCTGTTACATGATGACAATTACTTTGTTCCCCTCACGTGTTCCTCCTTCTTTCATAACATAGATAAATAATAATAGCATGAAAACCATAATACCAGCAAAGCTGGCACGCTATTATAACATCGTTTCGTTTAATGGTACTATTATAACGGTCTAAATGACAACTAATGAGATGAAAACAACCTTAGAAGAACAAAACCAGAGATTTCATCAGCAAATGAGAGTTTTCACAAGATTTGGATAAAAATTAAAACACTTGTTATTAAGATGTAAATTAAATGAGTGTAAAGTCAATGCTTAATTGTGCCAAATGATGCTGATGAAAACATATTAATATGACAAAACAAAACACCTCAGTTATATAGCTTAAACGTGTTTATTTCAACGATAAAAGTTATATTAACTGATACTAAGTCACTCTTGATTGAAGGATGTTGTGCGAGAGTATGGTTTTGTGGTGTTGGGGAAACTTGTCCGGCTTAGTAAACAACCAACAAAATTCACATAAGCAAAAGCTTGGCATCGAATCCTGGTTCCCTTATTGAGAGTGGGGTCCATTGCACTTAAGAATAGTAATAAACGACAAAAACGTAATTGAGTTCATCACATTGTGTTTTAAACATTTATTCAAGAACATGAATGGCTCTAGAATAAGTTTTCTTTGAGGTGTTGACAAAAGGGTTTCATCAACACATTCTATGAGAAATGAGAAATATATGTCTATGGTACTATGGCCTGAGGCTGCCGAATTTCAAAATTCGACGATGGAAATTATAAACAGGATGTTTCGAAGATAATTGAATTGTTTTATATCGTATGAAAACTTAATTCTGATCAATTTAGTAAATGTGAAATAGTAAATACATCCCAAACAAGGTTCAATGCCATGAAGTGTGTAAGAAATAATTTCCGTCTTTTTTTTTAATTCGCATAAAAGGGGCATAAAATGGGTTGATGAAAACTTCAAATTTAATGCATATCATGTCGTCCGCATTTGACGTAAAATATCAAAACAGAAACAAAACATGATTTGTGCACAGACAATACAGTATTAGCGATCATTTTGTGCTTTTAACTGAAATTTGTGCCCTCGAAGCTATTAATTAATTATTATTTTAATAAAGGCACAAATATTTCGCATAAAAATAGAACACAAATGTTTGCATCAACCCATAGCCGTGCGCCTTTCAATTGCCGTAATTGTAATAACCACGATCAACACTAGTGTCAAGTTGACAGCCACTACAACCACTAAACACAGCACTAATCTGTCATTTGTTCTATAATATTCGCTACACAAACTACATTGTACGAGATGGCAGGTTTGTTGAGTTTAATAAAGAATGGCCATCTACGGGATGTGGGGTTGACACTTGTAATTAGCATGGATATAAAGAGAAGGAAATTTAGCTGTCGATTATCGACGATTCTAGCGGGATAAATTCAATTTTTTTTCTGACTTGTTCTTCTTACATTATAATTAATAAATTGCTTTGCAGCCAAAGGTGCTGTATTTCGTTGGTTAGTCTAAATGGCAACGTGATTTATTCATAACGGCCTGTCAAATTGATTATTTGTTTAACGTCATTGGTCGGGTAGGTACTAAGGCTACAAAATGACAGGACAAACAGTGAACATGTTTATTCGTGTGCTTAATCATTAAAGTAATATTGATATGAGTCAACACGTTAATCATATATAGGCAGACGATCAGTGCGTAAACATTGACTTTCAATATCCTTCAGAATTGCGTAATGGTTATAAAATAATGAAACAATGTAAACTGCAGAGACAAACCCTGTGGCAAACATTTAAAACAGAACCTGATTAAAAGCGTAACTGTAACTGTATCATCTAATGATATTCATAGTACAACACATTGTCACATTGATAATTAATCTGTATTGGTCCCAGGAGTTCCAGAGTTCTATTTTATGGTTATCTATTTGATATGCGATTTCTAAAATGACAAAAATGTAAACTATAAAAGGTAAGTACTTTAAGTACTATTTTTAACAAAACTCACAGAACCTCGTTAGAACTGAAACCGTATTATATTTCCATATTTGTTTATGTGTGTCGTTTTGTGTCGTTTTGTGTTTGTTGGAACTGATCCTCCTGCTTTTAAAAAGAACATTGGTTAACATGTTAGGCTAACTGGACTTGCCATTGAAATTTCTTGTTTCGTTTAAACTTTAAAGTTTGCATCTTATGAGCACTGTTTTCTTCTATGTTCCTGAGCGTTTCCAACCTGAGGTTGTCTGAGGTGTTAACTTCGTTTCTAAACAAATTGTCTTCATTTAACTTCTTATTCATTTGCAGACGCAGCAATTCTGGTGCTGACGGCCGTGGCGGTATCTGGTATGGTTTGTTGTCAAAATGTGGAAACGCTATTTAGGCCTCAAAGCTACAAATGACTGTGTTGATCAATGCAAACTATGTTCAACGACATCATCTTCGTCTGTCCATTTCAATAATCGCGAATGCGTGGCCGCGTGCGAATTATCATCTGGACTCAATGTCGACTCAATGTCGACAAATAAAGTGTTAACCTTTTGATGATGTAAGCTCTAGGCTAGCAATACCTTTTAGTGTTAAAGGTATTTATATAATTGCATCAAACATATGTTTGTGATTTATATTATAAATGTATATAGTTCTGCCTGAAAACATGTGTATACTAGAAATTGCCATTGATTTTTATTTTTCAAACGATACATTGTCTTCATTATTCTGATAGTCAGCAAATACGTGACAATACTGACATTATATGAACAATCTTTAAACTGTCTTAAGCAAATAAACGCCTTAATATGTTGTATTTCTCTTTGTCCAATGAGTTATTTTTTAAGCATTGCAGAGTTTAGCAGTTTAAATTAATTAAAGAATCTACCACTTAAAGCTATCAAACGATATTCAGACATCTGCATAATTTTTGTTTCTTCAAGTAGTTGATATTTAGACTATGTCGATATGATTATGGTTCAGCCAGGAATATTAGTGAATTTGACAATCCCTATTTAACTTTTTTGTTTATGAACAGAATGTCTATAAACTTTAATAAAGCCTTTATCTCTAAATTTGTACTCTACATGATTGCTTAAAATATTTTCAGGATAGGAATAAAAATATGTCTGTAATTGTATACGACTACTAATAGTGTTACACGGTTACATAAAAGAAACATGAACC
The DNA here is from genome assembly GCF_026914265.1 of Mya arenaria. NCBI lineage: Eukaryota > Metazoa > Mollusca > Bivalvia > Myida > Myidae > Mya > Mya arenaria. Next base: position 22,742,789 of record NC_069132.1, on the reverse strand, counting down.
GATGCATAGTGGAAATAGTAATTGTAGGTTTTCACACAGAAAGCAGTTAAATGAGCCGGAAGGTCACGACATCCACATCGCCACACTAATTTCCAAACCTTAACAAGGTTGCCATTACCGCAAATTAGACCTCTGAAGACTCTTAGGAAGAAAGCATGTGTAAATGCATTACAATCGGTTATGTATATGTTATTAAACCCGTCCCCACATGAGATAACAATGGTTTTGTACGTTTAATGAATCATGGACGCTTCAAAGGGTAAAGTAGATTTGCTTAAAGAAATATCTTATGCACAACAGTCAGGTGTGTGTAATACATGTCGAAACGTCACTATTGACAGTGTAATCTCAAGAAAAGTATGTATAGATTTGTTTAACTTGACCAATGCCGAATAATATAGTAACGATTGTCGCCTGTATGTATTCAACACTCACTTACTATCATTCTTACGAAAGCCATGTGCCCTACACCAGAAGAAATCTTTAAGATGACAATTAAATGTAAACTACTAGGAGGGTCCATCAGTAAAAAATAATTTCTTTTAATTTGTAACTATGTTACACAGTTTTCAAGTAGAGTATTTAACCTCAAAGTAGCACAGTGATGTAATTATGTAATGCAGAAGTTGCCCCCTGGTACACCTTTCGACAAATAAATTGATCTTAACAGTAGATTTGCGGTTCCGTATAAGAACTGCAGAACCATGTTTTGCTTTAAAGTGTTGCTTTGAATGGTGTCATTTTTCATCTGGGGCATCTTTTCAAACTTTCAACGAAAATATATATTTTAAAAAAGAATTGATGTTGATCAAAGTAAATTGTCCGTTTATTTGTTTCTTTTAATTTCTGTACATATGCAAAAATAATACCGTCTTACAATCAACTATTATTGCTTTAAACGGTGATATGTGCTTGTTTAAGTGGCCAACCTAAATAACTCACATTCACGTCGTAAAATATGTACTTGATGTATCTAATATACCAATATGTGAACTTGGAAAATGTTTGTAGCATTAAAAAGGGTTTTGTGTGCATTAAATATGTTAAACAATATAGAGCAAATATACAAACTTCATATTAACTGTCTTTCCGGTCATGTTGTATATATGAGTTATCAGCAAGTGTATTCCTTTCAAGTACCCAACGTTGTATTGAATCACGAGGCATCCATATCGAACAATATGAATAATGGACCAATCAGATATCTAGTTTATAAGTTGGTATGTTGGTAAACTGTGCAAACAGCATTCACAGTTTTTCTTCTTCATTGAAATTGAAATACAGACAAAGTTGTTTTTGAAAGTTTGAAAAATGGCCTATCAATATTTTATCTTCTTAAATGGTAAGTTTAGCAATCTTTACCTCAACTTTTCACGGGTTTCTACAACATACATCAAACTCCTATATTTTGTTCTGTTGTGATACCATGAACAAAGAGCATAGTCAGCCATGATTCTGGTTTGCAAAACATCATCCAAATAACAAGGAAGTAACCGAGTCATAGACGCCACGAGCAGCACTTGTCAACGGGCAAAGCTAAGCTCACCATTCCTGGAAAGTACATTTTCCCGTCAATCTAAAAGGTGATTAAATATCAGAAAGTGGCTTTTTGCGACGTTGCTGGACTAATTTCCTGCTTAGCTTTCCTATGTGTTTGTATTGAATCAAAGCAGTGGTGACACTAAACTAGGCACTATGTTGTCTATGTGAGAGTGTTATGTTTCCAATGGTTTTGATGAGATTAACGAACTCTTTGTTAGGTCATCATCCAATATAAAATGCCGCTTAAAATGAGAAAGGATTGTGCTGACAGATGCTTCACAACATATTAAATTGGGTTGAAATTGAAGTGTGTTTTTCCTGCCATGATTTAGCAACACCTTTTAACAAGTTATAGGATTACGTGGTTGACTGACATGTTGTTTTTTTTGTGTGTAATTTTTAAGTCATGTGTTTTTGAGTCAAAATAAACAAACAAATTTAAGTTCGAACGACACAGTTTAACTTGACGTTCATATATACATGTTTAGTGTGGTTACCAATATTTATGAAAATAGGTGTAAGGGCATTGTTGAAAACTATCCATTAAACATATTTCAGCTGAAGCCTTTTAGCGCTAAAATGTCTTATGCTAATAATGGTACAGTGCATAGAATAGAAACACGTTAAAGGCTTCAACACATTGAGATAATTTACAGTTATTAAATAGTTAACGTTGAATCCCCTTTGATGTACTATCATGACTTGCTTTGTCACGTTTAAAACAGGGTTTCAGAAAATCCTCTGTCGAAACCCATTGGGAGAGTGTTTCGAATTTTCTACCAGCGTTCACATATTTTAAGACAATTGCAGACGAGCAATAAGGTAAAGGTAGCCTAAATAACTTAAATAATAAAAGTTATCATGTATAATCTCAATATCTCGGGTTGTTTTCGCCGTAGCTTTTTCTTTTATATTGATAGGTACCCTTAAACGTAATGGAGTTTCAACACGGCTGTAGAAGAACTCCTGATTGCTAGAAAAACTTGTCGATGAAAGGATGACATTTCAATTGTTGAAGTATTGCTCCAAAAATATATTTCGTCTCATGGGTTTATGAAAAAAACTGTTTAATGAAAATATTTTAATACCAAATAAGTCATCACTTTATTTATTGCACGTGTAATGTTATAGTCACAGTTGAAGTCTCTAAACAAACTTGTATTTAAAATGTTGCATGTGAAAAGCAATACCAATAAGGCTCTACTTGTGTTTATTCAATATTTGACTATTATCACACGACAACAAGTTGTTAAATTTACATAATGTGCCTCGATTAAAGTTGTGTGCAATTTCATTTCAAGATTGGTATTTGAGGGTTTAGTCGAATGATCTTTATACAATTAATTTCATTAGGGCAATTTACTGCCTCTGAAAGGTTGCTTTCTTTAGCATTAAATTTCAGATTTTCCCCAATGACAATACATATAAAATTGTACTTCTTTAAAAACAAACACGACTTAATAATACCAACTCTAACAGACTGTATATATAAGGAGTCAACGCATGTATATTTGATAATTTAACATTAAATGTTATTTGGCATGGATTTGCATTTTCTCAGTCTGAATATGTCTCAATTTGGAAAAAAAACTAAACATAACTTTTTACGTTTGAGTCAAAATAATTGCTATTTCAATTAACCAAATATCGAAAATGTGCAAACGCATACAAACTTTTAAGTTAAGAATAGTTTAGATTTTATGGACATATAACACGCATAAGTTACTTTCGAAAGCTAACGGTAAATGAATGGAAAAAACTACTTTTCCTCGTTATTAATACATTTCCAGGGCAAACACCGAGACGTGACATTCCGGTTCATCAAGCGGTACTCCGATGGAATGTGTGTAAACAGGACACAGACGCTTCGCGGTATGGTATACCGGATGTTTATCAAACTGACACCCATCGTCGCTCTTAGAGAGATAATTTTGCCGAAATCCATTTTCTAGTCAGACAGACGACGACTCAGTTTATATTTGACCTGTCTTTGCCACAGTGGCTTGATGCCAAAGGCTCATTATGGTCACAATGATTAATTTCAACTAGCCAAAATTTATATTTTATACATACTTGAAGATGTATATCATCAAAATATTACATTGCCATAAACATAAAACGAGATTTGACAAAATTAAAAAATACCCTTTACTGTAATATGAAACAAGTGAAGAATGTTCGCCCGGCGAAAATGTAAACAAAGACCAATTCTCGTCGAAAATTATAACTTCTTTGTAAGCTTCAAACAAAATACTTGGCTCATAGATTCAGTGGCCCGTTGTACACATGTTAAAACCGGTATTCTTGTCGAGAGAAACAGTATACGTATATTAAAATGCTTCTAAATGCGAAATATCACAAGCGCTAGCCAGACATTGTTCTGTCAAAATGACGTAGTACCCGGTTCGCCTTAATCGATTAGCGAAAACGGCCAAAGGACGGGAACCATCGGATAAGCGCAGTGATGAATATTGCATACAAATGTAAACAAACAAATATTTGACCATTGCTTTTGAATTAATCTCATGTAAAATGCTTTGAAGTAGAAAACAATTTAAGGCCGCTATGTTAATGTATGAATTAGAAAAAAATATTTGATTTATCATTGTTTTCCAATCAAACGCATAAACAATTACTTTGATATAGTGAACAAACTTAGGCCGCTAGGCCGCCAACTGCCAAGGCCGTTAGGCCACAAGACCGCTAGCCCGCTAAATTCACGCTGCAAGGCCACTAGGCTGCTAACTTTACGACGCTAGGCCGCTAACTTCAAGTTCATTAAGCTGCCTATTCTTGCAGCCATCGATAAATTGCAACCACCACGTTTACTAGGCGTTCAGGATCAGCATGAAAGAAAACAAATATGTGATTGGCGCATCCTTTTGAAAATTTGAAAAGTCCACGTTATTGAAGTACATGCACTTCATTGGACTATTCCGGTCTCTTAAATATTGTCCAGGAATGAGGATGTAACTTATTTGTTCCACATATCTGATATATTCACTTGCATGAACATTTATCACTCACACTCATTCAATTCGTATTCACAACCAATCCTCGAGGGTGGTTCAAGTGGCCTAGCCGAGCACTCACAAATGTCCCACTCACGTAAAACACTTGAGTCTCACTCACACCTGTGAATACGGATATACCTCTCACGCGAAAATATCTGGACCTTTATGTGGTTACAGAGGATTAACTCATTGAGTGTGAGTGAGAGTGATTGTTCTGAATTCGGCCCTAAGGCTTTAAACGAGTTTAACAATTTTATATAGTTTCAAAGTTTAAGATCCTAATCGGAAACAGCATGTACATAACTACAATGTGAATTATGATCAGGAATAAGCTTAATACGGCACCTAGACATTTCTCGTGCTAAGCTTTTCCAGATGTTTGTTTTGGATCAGAGAAAACGTTGCATCTTTTTACCAGACAGTACCAATTCCGAGGAAGCTGAAATCTCCGATAATTTCACTCACATTGACAAGTACAATCACCGCTTAATAACAGTGTTTTCAACGCATGCAACTGCGCTCAATATTCTTTGAGGGACAGTTAAAGACAGACAGACAGACAGACAGACAATTTATTTTGACTTGTACAATGTACATCGTCAACAACACATAATGATATAACATATAATGTCAACGTGTATGTAAAGTAACAGATAATGCAAACAAATGAGTATATATATACAAATATATATGTACAAAAGTATTCAATACTTCTAAGTAATTAAATTAAATAAACTAATATATATATATCAGAGGATGAACATTAAATAGAATTATGTTCTAACATTAATCAAAGCGGATCTTTCTTTGAGAGCATTTTTAACAAATGTGTAACGTGTAAGTTAGTATAAATAGTAGTATGTACAATATCCAGACTGCTGATTTCCGTGACCGTGATGATACTAAAGCACTAAACAGACATCGTGTCTGTATTTGGCAACACGCTGATCCGATTTGGGTTCATACCAATTAAGTAATCTAATACCCGATAGTGCACGGCCTGGGCAACGACGGATTTCTTGTCTAACTATGAAATGAACGGTCATAGTCAATTGACGCATATTAAAGAGGTATAATATAGGTTGATGCAACAACTTTTAAAACAAAATGATTGAATGCATAATTATGTTTAATTCATTTGACTTTAATGGTAAAAATGGCATATGGTTTGTGAAGATAAAATGGTATATGCAGTTATAAAAAATGCTAAAAAAAATAATAGCTACGTGGCTATAAATGCCACAGTAAAGAACGCCGAAATTACATCATTTTATTTATCAGTACACAAATCATATGCTTATTGTTGTTTCGAGCATTAAAGTCAAATGAGTTACACTTAAATACAATAATTAGGAGTTCTCATACATATATCATTATTACCAACACATTTATCATATAAATTTGATCATGGGCCATGTTGGCTTAATTGAATATGTATGTACAGAATGTTATATATCTTGAATAAACTCTTCTTTTTCATCTATGCATACTGTAACATTAGTACACACTGTGACAATGAACTCATTATTCACAATAAGTATAATTAAATTGATTTGCACAATGGCTCGTGCTATTCAGCACTCTTCCCTCATTTAGTTAGGGAGAAAGACATTTGTTAATCAAGTAGCCTGATGAGTCCCCATGTATTTTTGGTACGATTTCAAAGGGTATTGCTAGCTGTTTATTTATATGTAAATTAAATGACCAAATTTCAAATTACATAATTGAAAAGAAAGTTATTACAGTTTGTATTTTTGCCAATAATTGGAACTGATAACGAAAGTAGAACGATATTTTTTGCAAAAAAAACCTTATTGATGTTTTTTTCTGTCTGTTTTTTAACATTTTATTTTCCTGAACGTAAGAATCTATGAATATATTTTACACAAAATGTACACAGGACTCTGCTAACCAATCGTTCAGCAGAAAAATACAGTATTTAAACTCTTTGCAAAGGTACAGTAGTAAAATTGCTTCGTCCACAATTCTGCAATAGAATGGGAAACTGTAATTGAGCATTAGTTTTACGGATTAAGCCGAAATACAATTCACTGAGATAATATGTATTACCCATTTAGTATTGGTGTTTGGGCGTTTGTTATATTCTCGGTAAAGGGTAGTGCGATCTGTTGAATGTTTTCGATAGAAAAAGGACTAAGTGGCGATGAAAGGTAACAAGTCCTTTATACGCTGGACTAAGTTGCGATGAAAGGTAACAAGTCCGTTATACGCTGGACTAAGTTGTAATGTAAGGTAACAAGTCCGTTATATACTGGGATAGTCATGTTACCTTTCATCGCAACTTAGTCCAGTATTTTTGGGTACTAGTTACAGGAACTTCTGACCTTTGGCACTTACAAAACTTTTAACTTTGAATGGTTAAATTTATCTAGGAATCAATTTCCAAGGAATGCTTTAGGCTTTTTTCCCGAACAATAGGAAACTATTGACTTATACAAGAAAACATACGCAAATATATTTATGTTTTGTTTGTATTTGTAAATGTGTGGCATACTGTTTGACATAATAGGTACTATCGAAAAAAATATTCAGACATTAAGACATTCTTTTAAAAGCTTTTCATACACAGATAAGGAATTATTTTTTCAACTTTTTGTTAACTTTGACGTAACTACTGATTGAAGAATTTTAAAGTTACGATTAAGATTCTTTATGTAATAAACGGGCCCATGTAAGTGCATCTTTTGGTAATACGATTCGTCACAAAATGTACCAAATTGAGAATGTTTCCTATGTTTTCGTCTACACATTAGTTCCTTTATCGGAACTGTTACAATCAGAACAGTTCTGTATTATTTACAACCATATTCACTGATAATCTGCAAACAATTTATTGAACGTTGTCCTTGACAATATGGAACAAAAAGCCACACCAACCGTAACGACGTGCCTTAACTATAACCTACATGCTAATATTCAATAACCTATCGATTTTGCACTTTAAATGTGTTTCCTTTAGCTAAATTTAGCCGTCACTGATATGTTGTTGTTTATAGTTGCAAAGATTAATTGAAGATTTTCCCAGAAACGACAAGTGAATTTACCGGAAAGCTGAAAGATTGTTTGGCACTGAGTAATCTTAATTAGAATTGCGTTTGATTGGCTCTTTATGGTGCGAATATGTTGTCGTTATGGCACTGCATGGTCTAGATAAGAGTTGGACATGTGTTTGTTTCTCTAACAGGGCCATATGCTTGCCAAAATGTGGTCTATTTGGCCCTAAGAAGGCTTAAATATAGCTGATCATGGGTTTGATTGGCTCAGAATGGGAATTTTTGATTCTCAGATTGAAGTTCTTTTGGTACTGACTATGCTGCAAATATTTTTGGTAAAATGGTGGATGTTGAAGAACATTCCAGTGGTTCGCTTGACACTAGAAAAGTTTAATTTGAGCCTCAATGGGATTAACTAGGCACTTAATTGATTAGGAAATAACCTATTTAGAGTTTGTTTGACACTAAATAGTCTCTAATAAAGTCAATATGTGGTTAATTCAACACTGTATCGGCTTCATTGACTTCTTTAGATGGTATGTTTGACACGAAAAGGAGTAACAAAATGTTTTTTTTTATAAAAGGTAGAGTTGAACAGATGTGATGACTTATTGGCCGATAAGGGTTGGTTCTAGACAAAATGTGGTTAAATAAACTCTTGGTTGGTCTTGGTATAACCTGTCTGTGTTTTAAATAATGAGTAGGCTTAATCCGCGACCACAATATGGAGGACTGAGGTGTTGAAAAACCCTCTGTAATAAGAAAGGTATGGAATTGGCTTTATCGTAATCATAAAGAGGGTATTTGGGGACCTGTAGTGTCTATAAGAGTAAATATGCTATTGGCTGGTCACTTAGAATGCACTAAGTATTGTTACGACCTAGCCCCGTGGTCCGTCGACGCTATCAACTGTCCCTTTTAGGGTGACCAAGTATTTGAAGCAATAATTGTTACGACATAGCCCCGTGGTCCGTCAACGCTATCAACTGTCCCTTTTAGGGTGACCAAGTATTTGAAGCAATAATTGTTACGACCTAGCCAAAATGACGACGCAATGAACGTTTTACGTTTTATTTTTGGAGCAAATAAATATATGCATCAAGACATCAAACATCAGATATAATATACGGTAGTAATCAGCGGCACCATACACAGCAAAACGCGTTGGCTTATATGAACGTTGGCACAGCACGTCGAAGTAAGACAGTAAAATATTATTATCAGTATAAAGTTGTTTACAAACTCAATATAAAATCGATGCCTGTTAATTTATTACTTGTAAGTAGTTTATTTACTTATTTATTGTCTATTTAAATATTCAGGTTGATTTTAACCTTTTAAGAATAATATGCAGGCAGCTTGTTCAATGATCCAAATTCGACTGTCCTGAGACTGAAAATTCACGGCCTTATATACTCCTATGGTTAAATGACCCGAAAATCTCGGTCAAAAATGACCTGACCCAAATTGACCCGACCGAAAATGACCCAGAATCGGGTCAAATGACCCGATTGGCTGACAGCCATTGTAAAATATTCAAGATGGCGGACGAACTGTCAAATGACCGTGAGTTTCCGAAAAAGGATTTAAAGCATCACACTGGATTACAACAATAAATTATCAGTGCATTTCATGTGAATAATGGATTATTAACTAAGAGACATTATCACCTTGTGGAACGACATGATTCAAACGCTCAAGTAAGAATAACTTGTCAAGTTTTGAAATCTTGAAAGGTCAAAAACTATCTCAGGATTACCCAAGATTCAAAGGTAAAATGGCGGTGTACACGCTGAATTACAAAGAAAATATGTGAACTTTGTGAAATTCCCGACAAGAGTTATTACGTTTTGCTGTGTTAGTGCCATAAAACAACAGGTTTGAGATCAGTACATGTTATGCAAATAATGTTAAACCTGTACATCAATAATTTACTAAATAACTTGGTACTTATTAAATATTTTGCATGAACAATGCTTGAAAAAATGGACTTTATCCAGGATAATATTACTAACAACACTTAGTGACTATTAATGATCTTGGCATGATGGACACAGGGCTAGCCCGTCTGTAATATCAGGATGGCGCTAAGCACTGGCCTAAAATGCCAAGGTTTGAAAACTTCAAAATATCTTTCCATGAATAGACAAAGGTAAGTATGAATTACATATATTTTACATTAATAAAGATAAATACAGTATGGAGCGATGCATGCCGGGGTTTATCAATACCCCCTCCAAATAGAGGCTAAGCTCCTGCTGCCTTTAATAACATTGAGATCAATAGTATGAGATATACATATGATAAACATTTTAACACTTTTGCACTTGACGTTAACAATAGAGATAAAAATAAACTTAGCCAGGCGGTCTTCTAGGGTTGTTTGTGTTGATGTGTCATCTTTTCGGCTGCTCCCTGCCTGTGTCGCTTGGTCTCTTCCCCCTAGGCCCTTCGGCATCATCAGTGACTTCGGAGGCGGCGTCTTCGCTGGTGTCCTTGGCGATAGAGCGTCAAACCCACAAAATAGCGGATCGAGATGGTCCTCTGCACTTGGGAGGACCGCCGTGTCCTCAATAACCTGGTCACAACTACCGCCCGTCGACCTGGCAGAACCCTGGATTCGGGAGTATGTATGGGCCCTATTGGGTGTTCCCATTCTTTCGACTGACGGTGATGGGCCATCCAATCCCCCAAAAATGACATTTCCCGGGGTCGTTTTAACAGGGTTTCCTGTCGGCGGTCTTTCCGCGTAATTGGTGTTATTCGTCCTGTTGGCTGGGCGTAGCTCGGGAAACGACCCACCGACGTTTGATGTCTCGCCATACTCCAACACCCGTATCAACTGGTCAAGGTCTGGTATGCCCACCCCATCCCCCTTCGCGCCTACTGGTCCGCTCGTGCTTCTCGGTGATTCAGGCTCCATCCAGGAAGGCTACATACTCGGTGGTTGGTTTTCCCCATCGGAATCATCCCTCAGGAGATCTATCGACAAGCGATCGGCCACCTGAAACATGTCATGGCTTGTGACGTGGATGGGTCGCTCTGCTTTGATCAGGTACTGCGCATAATTTATAGGCTTTCTCATGTTTTTCTCCTGGTTGACATGCCGTGAATACCGGCTCACATGGTCTCTTAATGTGCTACTGTCCTGGCATCTGAACTGACACAGCAAGCAGTGGTAAGGCACCTGATGTAGAGGTATGTGGTCTTTTAGTATGTGTGCAGCCATCCGGTTCTTCCTATCCTGTTTGCCACATCTGGCGCACTGCCACATAATACCGCCGTTGGATGCCTTCATCTACAAAATATAAAATAAAAATGCAAGGTTTGCCCCCCTAAAATACTACCAATGCTGTGCCAACGGCTAGCCACAAGTCCGTCATTTTTGAAGTTAAATGTATCTCAGTCGCCCGGAATAAGTACGGTTAAACGACCGGGGAGCGAAAAGCGTAAAGTTATAGCTACTCTTTGATCCGCAACCGCGATGCCAACTGGCTAGCCCACTTCGGTGCAGTTTTTCCCCTATACAACTTAAGCTTATTATGGTGGAGCAAACGTTTTGCGCCGCGTTTGTCCAATTAAACCACGTGGTTCAACGCAGATCGACTTTCTGTTATAACGAATGGCCCGTCGAAAGCCTTCTGGAGCTTTGGATTTACCCCAACCCGACGAGTCTCGTGTAGGCACCATACTATGTCGCCTACCTTGTACTTCGTGAAAGCTAACCTCCGGTCGTACACCTCCTTACTGCGTTCGGCCTCCTTACCTAGATGTGTTCTCGCTACCTCGTGGGCCCTCTGCATAGTCTGTCTTAAACTAACAATGTATTCTGCCTCACTACGGATATGCTCATCACTGTCCCTTACTGTAGGGTACTGAAGATCCGCCGGAAGTCTTACCTCCCTACCGAGGGCCAACATGTTTGGACTAAGTTTAGTAGCCTGATGAGGCGTTGCCCTGTATGCGTTGGCGATACAACCAAGATGTACATCCCAGTCGTCCTGCTCCTCGGACAAGAACGCTCTAACCATCTTGACAATAGTCCGATTGGCTCTCTCCACTTGACCATTTCCCTGTGGATTACGTGCGCTAGTCCGGGTCTTTTTCACTGCCAATAATTCGCAAAGCTCCTTAAAGAGCCGGCTCTCGAAAGCCGTTCCCTGGTCAGAGTGGATGGCCAATGGGGTTCCCCAGCGGTTAACCACGTGGTCAACCACTATTTTTGCACATTGTTCAGCGGTCTGGCTCGGTACTGGGACAACTTCTATGTATTTTGTAAAGAGATCCGTCAATACTAATATATGGCGGTTACCCCTGCTCGTCACCGGAAATGGACCCATGAAGTCAAGGGCTATTATATCCCACGGGGCACCGGTTCTAACGTGTCACATGGGAGCCCTGGGCGTCTTTGGTGGTTTTTTATCGGCTTCGCAAACGTCGCAACATCTTATGTGCAGTTCTACATCTTGTTTCATTTCGAACCAGTAATAATTCCGTGCGAGTTTACCCTTGGTTCGTTTAACCCCCATATGTCCGGCAGTGACTGGTTCATGGGCTCCTCTAAGAACCTCCTCCCTCAGTACGCGTGGCACGATCAGCTGCGTGTAGTTATCTGTCTGGTCTAGTTTACAAAAGCTACGGTAGACCACGGCGTCAACGGTCCTTAGACTGTCCCAAATCATGAAATAATGGCGCGTCTCAGGACACATGGCAACAATGTCTTCCGGTTTCGGTTTCACACCGGCGCGCTTTGCCCTCAAAACCGGCCCAATGCTCGCGTCCTCATCTTGCATCCTTCCCAGTTCAGTAAGACTATACGTATGTGTCCAATTCGCCCGCGATATCTCGTCACCCTGATTAGATGGGCCAGGTTCCTGTTCGTCATCGACCGTCAGTGCTCGAGCTATGGCTGGTAGCGGGGTCTCAATTTTTAATACAATAGGCTTCGACAGAGCTCCGGCCCCTTCAGTAGCACCTTCCGGAACGTCTTCTTCGTCAAGCGTCCGCTTAGCAGTGACAGTCTCTCCTGTCGGAGTTTTAGGCACAACGTCAGCGTCCATGAGTACACATGCATCTTCCAAATCATCTGACACGCTCACTTCCGGTCCTCCGCATTGAATCTCGGAATGGCACATGATTTCCGCCCGTCGCCGACACTTTGCACAGGGGCCACACTTGAGCGGCTCACTCATGTCCACGATGTGACAATGGCACTCCCTCGGGTCTTCACATCTGCTTAACCCATCCGCGTTGCCGTGATGTTGCCCTTTACGATACTCAACAGCGAAGTCATAGGGGGACAGGATTTCCAACCACCTTGCAATCTTCCCGTTGGACTCCTTGAGCTTAAACAGCCAGACCAGAGCTTGGTGATCTGTGCGAACCACAAAATGGCGGCCTAGAAGATACTGGCGGAAGTACTGCATAAAGTAAACTATGGCCAGCAACTCTTGCTCGGTTATACAATAGTTGCTTTCCGCCTTATTCGTACTTCTGCTGGCGTAGGCGACCACCCTTTCTCTCCCCTTCTGCATTTGTGACAAGACCGCGCCTATCCCTACCCCGGAGGCGTCTGTATCTAGGTAGAAGATACCCCCTTCATTCAATGGATACCCCATTACTTCCGGCCCAGTCAGTGCCCTTTTCAAATTCTCGAAAGCAGTCTGACAAGCATCTCCCCACTCAAACTTCCGGTCCTTCTTGGTAAGTTCCGTTAGGGGTCGAGCCATGGTGGCAAAGTCCCTTACGAACCTTCGATAATAAGATGCCGTGGCTACAAACTGTTTCACATGTTTTGTGTTCTGAGGTACTGGCCAGTCGACTATCTTACTGGTGTTGGTCGGATCTGGGAGAACTCCGTCATTTGAAACCACGTGACCAAGAAACAAGACTTTGTGCTGCAACATGTTACATTTTTCGGGTTTCAGCTTCAACCCCGCCTGTTTCATGCGATCTAGTTCTTGCTCCACCCTGTGAATGTGCTGTTCAAAAGTGGTCCCGTAGACGATTATATCGTCGATGTACACCAAGCATGTTTCCCACTGGAGGCCCTGCAGTGCAATCTCCATCGTGCGCTGAAAGGTACTGGCTGAATTATTTAAACCGAATGGCATACGTGTCATTTCGAAGTGCCCGTATTTGCAACAGAAAGCGCTCTTTGGAACATCCTCTTCTTTGAGTGGTATCTGAAAGTATCCACTTGTCAGATCGAAACTGCTAAAGTATGTGGCTCCTGCGACTGCGTCTAAACAGTCTTGAATTCTCGGGAGCGGGAAACCGTCCGGTTTTACCAGCGCATTAACCTGTCGGTAGTCTACACATGGCCTTACAGAACCGTTCTTCTTTCGAACTAAAACAATAGGCGACGCCCATGGTGAAGTGCTTTTCTGGATAACCCCCTTTTGTAGCAGTTCGTCTATGGCCTTCTTCTCTTCCTCTGTGTATGCAAGTGGGACGCGCCTCGGCCGTTGCTTTATTGGCGGGGCGTCGCCCGTCTTAATTGTGTGCTCGGCTAAATGCGTAAGCCCCAGGTCCCATTCGGCAGTGGAAAAACTCTGCTGGTACTTCTGGAGGAGACCGGCAACCACGCCTTTTTCATAGTCCGACTTCCCTGCCGTGGACTTCCGGTACAAGTCGACGAGGTGTTTTGGTACCTCCGCTTCCGTTGCCCTAGTAAATTGGTTAGTGGCCGGTGAAGACCTCTCTCCTAGCCTAATTCTTCTCACCGACGTCATATTCCCTTGACCATCGTCGTCCTCAGCGGCCGCAACCACACTGACCACTCGTTCAACCCTTTCGGCTCTCCCAATTTCGGCGTTCTGTCGCAACAAGAAATCGCTTGGGAATGGGTTGAGAATTCTGATTTTACAAGTTGGCCCCTGGTTTACATCCACTAGAGTAGCTGCCATTTGTAATGGATAGTTGTCCCTAAAGTTATCTACTGGTTCAACAATAAAATCAGCCTGCACGGTGTCATCTTCTTCGTACCTTTCTACATACACACTTATCACCGACTCTGCAAGTCCAGGGACGCTGATGTCGTCGGCTACAGTAACCCGTCTGGTTTTCCTGTCCCGCCCCACCTGAAATACTGGCACATCAACTCCCTCTAAGAGTATTTTATTTTGGCTAAGCAAAATGTCTGCGGGACCGCTCTCCCCTCCCCTTAGGATGTCATACCCCAGTAGAGCGTCCTCTTCAACTTCGGCCACAATAACCTCTCGTTCAAGCTCCAGAGTCCCTAAACTCAGGCTGAATTTGGCTTTACCTGCCTTCTTAATCGGGTTGCCCCCCGCACCCACTAAGCAGTACGCCCTTTCTAATGGCGGCCGCTTGTCCTTTGGTATAGCTTCGTACGCCCGTGTAGATAGTATCGTCCGTGAGGCGCCAGTGTCCGCAGTGAACGTGACCGGTACTCCGTTAACAGACCCTCGTACGTATACCCCGTCTGCAATAGAGCTCCTCCTCACGGTCCTTTCACTCCCCACTGTCGTCCCCTCACCGTCTTCTTGCTGCGTTATGGCTGTAACTTTAAGGCCTGCTTTACTGCTGATGTGGACCTCCCCTAGGACATTCGGGGTGGTCCCTGGTCGTTTAAACGGTTTTCATTTTGGTTTGACAGCGGTCGGCTGGTATTTACCCTTCGCTCCTTCCGGTCCGGACATTCACGTGCGTAATGACCCTGCTTGTGACAGTTATAACACTCAACTTTCTTTTTGGTGTCTAATTTCTTTGTGTCAGCGTTAACGTGACCTTCCAAACGCTCGAGCCGGTTTATCAGTTCTTTCAGTAGACTATTTTGCAGCTCATCTCGCTTTTGATCTGTCCCTAGTCCATTCTCTTTCCTCTGTCCATTGAACTGTCTTGAGGTGTCTCGCCGTTCGGGTACCCTATGGTCACCATTATGCTTGTCCCACTGCGGCTCGTATGCTCTTCTTGCTTGATAACGCCCTTTTCTGTCAGCTCTATCTCTTCCCCGAATCTGTAACCAATTGACTGCAAAGTAAACTGCCTCATCGACCGTCCTAGGTTCTTTATTAAACTCCAGCTCGAACCGCATTTCCTCGTCTGTGACCCCGTCTAAGAACCGCCGCACGAGGTCCTCGTCCCTCGTCTTCCGGTCTCTAAACCCGTGGGCCTTGTCGTACAGCATTTTGAGGTCCGATGCGTACTCCTCTACTGTCTCCCCCTGTCGTTGCGTCCGTCTGCTAAATTTAGCGGCATATGACCGGGCTGTTTCTACGGCCCTGAACCTACTATTTAGCTCAATAATAAGTTCTTTGTAGTTATTCACTGTGTTAGGCTTTAATTGGGAAAATACAAATTGTGCTGCTGCCCCCTCCAGCCTAGGCAGTAGCTGATCAAGCCTCTCGTCTTCGGACCAGCGGAAACGACCGGCTATGGCTTCAAACTGCGCCAGCCAGGTGGCCCAGTCTTCTTTACCAGTGAACACCGGCAGCTTAACTGGTGGGTACCTCGCAGTTCCTTCGCGAAAATAGGGGGCATCGCGTATCCTATCAGGCTGCGTGTATGGCCCGTGGTACATCCGGTCCGATTCCCAACTACTTCCGCCTGCTCTCGTGTTCCTGGAGCTTGATACAGCATATCCCTCCCGTTGCGTCGACCCCGTCGCGTTGTAGCCATATGGTGTCCCCGTCGGGTTACCCGCATCCCACGTGTGGTCAACATCCCTTTCCGTTCGGCCGGCGCCGTAGTACGTCGTCCCCCAGCGCACATAAGACGGAGCATCTGCGTTAAGGGCCTGACCTGAAATATGCTAATTACCTTCCTTGCGATTGTTCCTTGAATTACTACTGTCATACTCACTTACATTGCTGTTATTTGTGCAAAATGTCCTCGTCTCTCCCGACCCATCTTTACACTTAGCCATCCCTCTTTTGATGGACTGTAACTCCCTAACGACGTCCTTCAAAGCCCCCGTGACACCTACCATAACCTCGCGTAATGGCCCCTCGTCACAATCACTTGGCGGGTCATTGGTTGTAGACCCGGCCTCGGACGCGGAGTCCAGTGTGGCATACTCGTCGGCATCGTCGGCCGCCTCTGGGTTATTAAATATTACCTCCCCGCTATCGACCTCTTTTGGATCAGTCATGACGCGAACTCCTTTAACTCTTGATAATTTTAAATCCCTGACCTATCGCGTCTAGTACGTGACTATGTTACAACCCCCTTCGTCTGGCGTAGTTCGTATCGCTGGATCTGCTATTATAACAGATCCCACCGCTGCCACCAATAAATGTTACGACCTAGCCCCGTGGTCCGTCGACGCTATCAACTGTCCCTTTTAGGGTGACCAAGTATTTGAAGCAATAATTGTTACGACATAGCCCCGTGGTCCGTCAACGCTAGCAACTGTCCCTTTTAGGGTGACCAAGTATTTGAAGCAATAATTGTTACGACCTAGCCAAAATGACGACGCAATGAACGTTTTACGTTTTATTTTTGGAGCAAATAAATATATGCATCAAGACATCAAACATCAGATATAATATACGGTAGTAATCAGCGGCACCGTACACAGCAAAACGCGTTGGCTTATATGAACGTTGGCACAGCACGTCGAAGTAAGACAGTAAAATATTATTATCAGTATAAAGTTGTTTACAAACTCAATATAAAATCGATGCCTGTTAATTTATTACTTGTAAGTAGTTTATTTACTTATTTATTGTCTATTTAAATATTCAGGTTGATTTTAACCTTTTAAGAATAATATGCAGGCAGCTTGTTCAATGATCCAAATTCGACTGTCCTGAGACTGAAAATTCACGGCCTTATATACTCCTATGGTTAAATGACCCGAAAATCTCGGTCAAAAATGACCTGACCCAAATTGACCCGACCGAAAATGACCCAGAATCGGGTCAAATGACCCGATTGGCTGACAGCCATTGTAAAATATTCAAGATGGCGGACGAACTGTCAAATGACCGTGAGTTTCCGAAAAAGGATTTAAAGCATCACACTGGATTACAACAATAAATTATCAGTGCATTTCATGTGAATAATGGATTATTAACTAAGAGACATTATCACCTTGTGGAACGACATGATTCAAACGCTCAAGTAAGAATAACTTGTCAAGTTTTGAAATCTTGAAAGGTCAAAAACTATCTCAGGATTACCCAAGATTCAAAGGTAAAATGGCGGTGTACACGCTGAATTACAAAGAAAATATGTGAACTTTGTGAAATTCCCGACAAGAGTTATTACGTTTTGCTGTGTTAGTGCCATAAAACAACAGGTTTGAGATCAGTACATGTTATGCAAATAATGTTAAACCTGTACATCAATAATTTACTAAATAACTTGGTACTTATTAAATATTTTGCATGAACAATGCTTGAAAAAATGGGCTTTATCCAGGATAATATTACTAACAACACTTAGTGACTATTAATGATCTTGGCATGATGGACACAGGGCTAGCCCGTCTGTAATATCAGGATGGCGCTAAGCACTGGCCTAAAATGCCAAGGTTTGAAAACTTCAAAATATCTTTCCATGAATAGACAAAGGTAAGTATGAATTACATATATTTTACATTAATAAAGATAAATACAGTATAGATGCGATGCATGCCGGGGTTTATCAGTATTAAGACTTTATGTCGTGCTGAACTATTTACAGACAAGGTCGGTAAAGCACTGTATTGTTTTGTACAGTGATTAATTTCTGACTGAATGGGCTAACATGGAACTCACACAAATAATAGGCATGTAGGTTCAGTGTATACCACGTGAAAATTTGCGTCATAAATGCTACGTCGGAATGCAAAATTTTACTTCGAAAAAAGACTTTAAACAATATAACTTTACTTTTTCTTCACCATTTAAAATAAAACAAAGAGCAGTCTACGCTGCTCACAGTAACCTGCATTCAGTCGTTCATCAGAGTTTGATTCAGAGTTTAGTTTCTTAATCTTTGTTTTAAGACATCATTCGAAGCAAAATGTTGCCTTCCGACGTAGCATTTATGTCGTAATTTATCCTGTGGTCAGTGCCATAATATCGTGATTTTCTTATATAGGTTGAGGATGTGTTTTACTTTTGAATGTATATATATGGGATCATTCATCAGTGAACATAATGCACAACTTTATTAAAAAAAATCAGGGGGAAAAATGTAAGCGAGCATTGCATTGTACGTTGTTAGGCGGTTACCTCATACTTTATTGTTAGCATTTTTTCCATCCCTATACAACAACGTGGTACAGCACAGCCACGTTACTCGCAACTTGGTGCCGAAACGTTTACTAACATGCTAGCATTCAGGACCTATAAACTATGCACTCTAAATATATTTTCGTTAGCTAAGTTTATGGTTAGTTGGTTACGACAATTACATTAATTTTAATAACACACATTACGTTTGTCAAAACAGGATTGTTTATATTGTTGATGTTAATTTAGCAAATAACAATTGCATGTCATGTTTATGCCTGTTAGGACTTGATCATTGTACAATTATTCCGTTGTGTTATCCATATTCACGGGATGGAACATGTACTGGTTGAGAAGCAGTTTCCGACGGCAAGCAGTTTCCGACAAATCGCTTTTTCGCGTACTTTCTTTAGATCTTCATAAAGAAGGTACTGTAATTCAACAATGTGGTAACTAGGTAATCAAAAGTTGAAATTCTTACCGAGACACGTAAGTAACTTTTATTATTATTTAATGTTTAATGTTTATTTATCATTTTGTACACAAACTTGCACGTGGGGGATCGGCACGCGCCGCGTAATGCGCATGCGTGTGAACCTAATTTGCATATCTATGAATAGCTACAAGGTTTTCCTTAATTGACTTACACAAACGATGATCATTGTGTACATATTTGTGAACACTGGTGTCATGCTTGTTTCACACCTACATTCACTTAAATGTATACAAACAAAAGTTTATATCAGAAATGAATCAAAATATCATTGATATTCAGTGTCTGCCTGATTTCGAGTATGAATTGACTGTCGTATATTTTAAGGTTTAAATTTTTCGTAAATCCTGTAAAATTAAATAATATTTCTCTTATTAAAGTCTTATATTTAGTATATCAAATAAACGGATAATAAAAACACACAATAGGCACATAAATCCGCCCCGCATTCGATTTGTCGGAAACTGCTTCTCATTACAAGCTAATCAGAACATTGTAAGTACCCTCTTTGCGCCCCTATTAGATACACTATGTGTGACGTCACACGTGTGAAAAATATATCGACAATAGCAGCTTGAGCTGTAGTTATCTAAAATGTGAACAATTTTAGTAGGTATTTAAACACTTTTAAATAATTCAATAAAAACGTATAAAAACTGTCGGAAACTGCTTCTCAACCAGTATCACTTATATGCATCAATAAGACGTAGCAACAGATTATAAACAATCACGAACGGAAATAACATTCAGCTGTCTTTAGTTGATGACTATGAGGCGTCTTACTATGAAATCTAAGAGAGATTTACGAAAGAACTGTTAAGTACATCCTTCCAGATTGCCTCTGTCTTAGATATGTTGTTGTACAGCACGCAACACATTGTAAAATAACTATTACCGTCGTATAAAATTCGCGTGTGTCTGCCATTTAGTCCGATAACACAAATTTTAACCTTGATAAGTATTTCGTATGATCCTTTATAATCTATATACTGTCGCGTGTGGGTTTTTTATCCTGATAGACTGCAAAATAAGAATCCATGTATTAAAACAGTCTGAGTAAATTTTAGACTCTGTCAATAGTGTATACCGATGTAAATCGTTTGGCGAATGATCCAAGCTCATATTTAGGTCAAAGGTCGGTTTATTGTCACAGGTGTTAATGGGATTCCACAATACAAGAGTGGGATGATTATGTCATAGTTTCAAAAAAAATCTTTTTGTATTTAGGGAAGATTTTTTGCAAGTATAAAACATACTTCCTTTGCAACATATTTTGGTGTAATAAGGAGTTGAGAAAATTTTACGATTATATATTTGATAATAGATTTGTTTAAATTCCGTTTGAAATTTTCCGGAAAATATGTTTTTGTGTTAAAAACCAATCGAGCTTCCTTGTGGTGTCTTGATGATATAATTTCAAATAAAAATATTGAATTATAAAGGGCCCTAAAATCACATCCTGGTTACAAAAATACGGATATCTTTTTTAGGAAAGAAGCAACCATCACAAAGCCACAAGACACTCATCATTGGATAGTGTCAAACATTTTGGCAAATGAAACCATTCCCAACACTTGTGAAAAATGCAGTCTTCTTTCGTAAATTTTGAAATATTAAAACGGCAAAGAACGTAACATTTTGAAGAGTATTGTTTTATCCTTAAAACTCACTTCGGCGATTTGTACATGCCTTAAAGAGTCATTTTTAAACTTCCCAGTCATGCATGTGGCGAGACCAGGAAACTACATTGTATCCAGATCAATTTCTATTATTATTTTAGCTGTGTGAAGTTAGCTAAACATACGACATTGGACATTCAAAATCGAATGTTGTGCTGGCACGACATTGGACATTGGACATTCAAAATCGAATGTTGTGCTGGCACGACATTGGACATTGGACATTCAAAAGTGAAAGTCGTGCTAGCACGACATTGGACATTGGACATTCAAAAACGATTGTCGTGCCGGCACGACATTGGACATTGAACATTCATAATCGAATGTTGTGCCAGCACGACATTGGACATTGGACATTCAATAGTGAAAGTCGTGCTAGCACGACATTGGACATTGGACATTCAAAATCGAATGTTGTGCTGGCACGACATTGGACATTGGACATTCAAAATCGAATGTTGTGCTGGCACGACATTGGACATTGGACATTCAAAATCGAATGTTGTGCTGGCACGACATTGGACATTGGACATTCAAAAACGATTGTCGTGCCGGAAAAACGATTGTCGTGCCGGCACGACATTGGACATTGGACATTCATAACCGAATGTTGTGCTGGCACGACATTGGACATTGGACATTCAAAAGTGAAAGTCGTGCTAGCACGACATTGGACATTGGACATTCAAAATCGAATGTTGTGCTGGCACGACATTGGACATTGGACATTCAAAATCGAATGTTGTGCCAGCACGACATTGGACATTGGACATTCAAAAGTGAAAGTCGTGCTGGCACGACATTGGATATTGGACATTCAAAAGTGAAAGTCGTGCTAGCACGACATTGAACATTGGACATTCAAAATCGAATGTTGTGCCAGCACGACATTGGACATTGGACATTCAAAAGTGAAAGTCGTGCTAGCACGACATTGGACATTCAAAATCGAATGTTGTGCCAGCACGACATTGGACATTGGACATTCAAAAGTGAAAGTCGTGCTAGCACGACATTGGACATTGGACATTCAAAATCGAGTGTTGTGCTGGCACGACATTGGACATTGGACATTCAAAATCGAATGTTGTGCCAGCACGACATTGGACATTGGACATTCAAAAGTGAAAGTCGTGCTGGCACGACATTGGACATTGGACATTCAAAATCGAATGTTGTGCTGGCACGACATTGGACATTGGACATTCAAAATCGAATGTTGTGCCAGCACGACATTGGACATTGGACATTCAAAAGTGAAAGTCGTGCTAGCACGACATTGGACATTGGACATTCAAAATCGAATGTTGTGCTGGCACGACATTGGACATTAGACATTCAAAATCGAATGTTGTGCCAGCACGACATTAGACATTGGACATTCAAAAGTGAAAGTCGTGCTAGCAGTTAGCACATTTAAATCAATGTATGACATGTTTTATGAATGAATGTTTTTTTTTACCGACTTTAAATTAATTTTGATTGCATGCATTATTCACATTTTTTGTTTGTTTGAGATATTGTCTAGAAATTATTTGAAAAGGGTCAGAGATCACAAAGCAATGAACCATTATAAAATTTATTAACACCAAGAGAGCATTGTCATGACGATTCCATCGCAATATTTGAAACTTAAGCATGATTCAGATATATATGATGCCACATATGCAGAGAAAGATTCAAATGAATATACTTATGAATGGTCGTGGATTATATGTAGACAAACAGTGATAATGCTTTCAAAATGGCATATTTTTAATAAGCTTAATTGTTTACACACCACTGCTACACATCTAGTACCATTTATATAGGAAGTGAAGATAATTATATCCACAGTATATAATGACATATGGAAAATATAGACATGCATTGATGATTCCTACAAGTATAAATGTAATCGTCCGTACATCTTTTTTATCTGGTTTTACGTAAACACAAAAAAATATTGTCAATGAGTCGATAAAGTAACCTATTCCTGCCTGTCGACTTGTTTTTTTATCGACTCAGTTAGTCGAACTTGCTACGTCGTCTTCATTAATTATTTTGGTAAAGTTTATATGAAATAATTGTGTTCGATAAACCTTTTTGATAAGTCGACAGAATTACACAAAGCGTTTTATAATCAATCGCATCGACATTAAAGAATTCAAAATGACGTCTTCATCACATACGACATAAGTTCTTATAGGTTTTACAGAATATACAATTTATACATGTAAAATGTGACACCAGCGCCATTGGAAATGGCATCTTGGGCAGAACTGACAATGGTTGAAAGGGTTGAAAGGAAACAAAGCGCAAATGATTATATAAACCCAACAAATGTGCACTTCAGTATGTGTTTATGTATGAATGTGTCTGCATTTACATGGGAATATGTATATCAATCTAAAAGATTGTTTTAATACAACTCTCAATAACAATGTTGCGGACTTTCAAATACAAGTTTCTTTGTTAAATATGTGTTAGGTACCTCAAATGTATAATATTGTCGGACATGGATGTGACTTAAGGCAACATACACACACAGCTAAACTTGTCAATGCATAAACCATTGGCGATAATGCTACATTTTGATGCATGGGGATCCCATATAATTTTGGTATTATTTTAAAGGGTACTCCTGACAGATAATTAATGAGTAAAAATGACCTATGTCCAACAATCATTATTTGTATACTGGTTGTCGTTTCATTATATTTTTTCTCTTAATATTTACCATTTCCATTGGATGCCTAAATAATATTTGGTCACTATGAATAGACAGATATACATTATTATAAACGATATTTTTTAAAAAAAAGCCAAGTTGAATGTCGTTATTTAACACAATAATTTGAATGGACAAATTAGAATTGCAGCCTTATCACCAGTCCAAGATTTCGGATATATATATTTCTGCCACCTCAGAAAAGTAGATTCAAACATTTGTCCATGCGTAAAATTCTTATCTTCCCAACGGGCAAAGATAAACAAGTACCCGTATGGAACTCTTTTTTATTGCCTTCACTTTGCTGCATCCAGAACTATTTAAAGAACGATTTGACTATTAACATTATCTGAATCACTGCGCGAATATCTATGACAACCAGGAACTTTTGAATGTCCAATGTCCAATGTCGTGCCAGCACAACATTCGATTTTGAATGTCCAATGTCCAATGTCGTGCTAGCACGACTTTCACTTTTGAATGTCCAATGTCCAATGTCGTGCCAGCACAACATTCGATTTTGAATGTCCAATGTCCAATGTCGTGCCAGCACAACATTCGATTTTGAATGTCCAATGTCCAATGTCGTGCTAGCACGACATTCGATTTTGAATGTCCAATGTCCAATATCGTGCCAGCACAACATTCGATTTTGAATGTCCAATGTCCAATGTCGTGCCAGCACGACATTCGATTTTGAATGTCTAATGTCGTGCTAGCACGACATTCGATTTTGAATGTCCAATGTCCAATGTCGTGCCAGCACAACATTCGATTTTGAATGTCCAATGTCCAATGTCGTGCTAGCACGACTTTCACTTTTGAATGTCCAATGTCGTGCCAGCACAACATTCGGTTATGAATGTCCAATGTCCAATGTCGTGCCGGCACGACAATCGTTTTTGAATGTCCAATGTCCAATGTCGTGCCAGCACAACATTCGATTTTTGAATGTCCAATGTCCAATGTCGTGCTAGCACGACGTTTACTTTTGAATGTCCAATGTCCAATGTCGTGCCAGCACAACATTCGATTTTGAATGTCCAATGTCCAATGTCGTGCTAGCACAACTTTCACTTTTGAATGTCCAATGTCCAATGTCGTGCTGGCACAACATTCGATTTTGAATGTCCAATGTCCAATGTCGTGCCAGCACAACATTCGATTTTGAATGTCCAATGTCCAATGTCGTGCTAAAACGTCTTTCACTTTTGAATGTCCAATGTCCAATGTCGTGCCAACACAACATTCGATTTTGAATGTCCAATGTCCAATGTCGTGCTAGCACGACTTTCACTTTTGAATGTCCAATGTTCAATGTCGTGCTAGCACGACTTTCACTTTTGAATGTCCAATGTCCAATGTCGTGCCAGCACAACATTCGATTTTGAATGTCCAATGTCCAATGTCGTATGTTTAGCTAACTTCACACAGTTTATTATTTTACCATCTCACCGATTCCCTCATATATAGCCAGTCTCCTGTCATAGCCTTCACAGCTATCAAATAATGTAACGGGCTAACGTTGCCACTGCTGCCTCAAAAATATGTAGCGAACTCTTTACTTTTGTTTAAATCACATATCTGTGTCACAAATATATCGATATATAACGATTTCTCTTATCGATTTAATAATTTGAGAGTAACTTAAGTTGTAAACTAACTAAATAATATATAAATCATGAAACGTTCTTCCGAGCGATCTGTTATTATGTTTTCCGTGCGGTATTGTATAAAAGAAATCCTAATTTATATTAATTTATTTCATTACTTAGTCCTATGATTAGGAAAATGGTTACATAAATCATTGCTCTTAGATATTTACAATTTACTTGGTATATCAACTACGCAGAAACAACTGATATTTAAATGAAATAAAGTCTAATTAAAACATTGAGTGAACACCATTGCCAACAATCTTTTTTCTTCAAAAATCTTCAATCACAAAACTAATCAAAAATATATCAAGCAAACGGGCTAGCCTAACTTAATTTACATCTCTAGAAAGTTTGCACTGTATTTCCAAAGGGCAAATCATTCAATCTAATGCACTTACACGATTTGTCTGTTTTACACTTGCCTTTGATCTATATAATAAAGTACACGTTTCAGGAGCTTACTTATACTCGCACTCGGGCCTTGCCCATTCAGAGAGTGCTCCGATAAGATTGTTAGTCATTTATCATTATTTTGGAGCATAGTGCACAGACAAGAATGTAACCCTGGTTAGAGCTACCCTGGTTCTTCAACGTGCACCAGTGGTTAGCTCTGTCACATGGGACCCCCATTTAATGCCCCTCCCGGAAGATGATTGGTATGGGTTTAGTGGTGCGGCGGGGAATCGAACCTGCGAACCCTGGATTGACAGTCAAGTGTGTAACCACTGACCACGGATCCGCCACTACAAGTTTCACGTTATACGGGTCCTTCTTAGCCCTGTGTCTAATTTTCAATCCACTAAGGACTGCAAGCCACGAATTCTAAGATGTCAAACCCCATATGAGATCGATTCCCATACCTTTTCTTATGATTATAAAATAATACAAAACAGCTTGAAGTATCATTTTGACCGGCATTGCCGGTTTCACGAAAAAATCTTATGTGAGTTCTTTGCTTGTGACTTAAGTCTACTTTAGAAAATTATTGATAACGCCTAAAGATGTTGTTACCAAAATATTGACGTTTTCTAAACGAAATACTATCGTAACACATTCTAACTTAATTAGGCAAACAACAAAATGTTTTTGTTTTCTTAAATTACTACAGTTAAACACGCTAATTTTATTCCGTTTACTGCGATAGTTTGTTCAATTATATTCTTATATACCCATACAGGTCAAACTAATATAAAAATCATAATGAAGTATGTCAATCGTCCTTGATTATGTTTTCAATCAGATGGATGTACTATTAAATTTAATCCACTAACTAAACTAGTAAGAAAAGACGTATTTATATATTTAACGCTTTTTATGAGAATATCTTCCCCTATAATTTTATGCTTTTTATTCAAAAGCTTCTTTTGTTAAGGTTTATTAGATTTAACATTCGCACTAAAACAATACAACAATTATAAAGAAATAATTGTTCAAGAAAAAAATTAAAACGCAAACTGGTTAAATCATACGTCATAGGTTAAATATTCAACTGCATTATCTTGGCTACTAAATGCCAGTTTCACCACTTATTTGTGGTACAAAGAAAACATACTCGACAGCGCCACTTCTACTCAACAGCGCAATCGCTAGAGCAACAGACCAATCACTATGATTGTGCATATTTCCTTTTTTAGAAGTGCTTATCAGTTTTGTTGTGATCCGGCGTAAGTGCTACACATAACAAGTTAAAATGTGCATGTGCCAGAATATCTTAAAAGTAGTCAGATTCGGGAGAAAACAATATTGGAACGAAATATTTGCCAACCTGCAGTAAGAATGTTCTTAAACAGTACCACATTCTCCGATTTTTTAAATATGTCCGTTTAAAAATCAAATAGAATATATATCATACTAACGTGTGCAAAAGTAAATACTCGACAGTGCTGCACAACGGAAGAGTCGACAGCTCATTTTTGTTGCACCACCGATAAGTGATGGAGCTGGTGCATAGTAGTCGTGATTATATGGTATGGGATTCGTGAGATGGTAGTTATCTTCAATACCATCGTCATTGACGTCGCCGTCATGTAACAACTTTTGTTTGACATACTATGGAACGCCGGCACTGTCTTTCGTAGTCCAAAAACTTTAGTATTGTGTTTGTTTCTTATTACATTATGTACCAAGTGCTTTACATGGTGTACAAACATAGTTATGTTAGGTCAGTTTATCTTTATATGTTGTGGTTTTTTGTACTTATATTATGACAGTTTTTATTATATTATGCGGATACATCTTTATATCATGTAGATATTTTATTACGTCATGTGCATACTTTATTATATTATGTCCATGCTTTATTATATGATGAGCAAATATCATTATATTATGTCCATATGTACACATATTCATTTGTATTATATTTACACCTCAACTTCCATTCCTTTAAATGAACTGCCTTTCGGCCATTGCGTTTATCAATCGATGAACGCAACATCTTCGGATATGTTCGGATCGCAATTCATCGCATAACAATATACATAAAAAACTATTGATCTTTTAACTGTTTGTATTGTGCTAGCAGGTCCCGTAAAATATAATTCAACATTTCAGAAAGTGTCAAGTATCATATTTTAAACGTATAGTTGCGTGGGATTTACGTGGTAGACAAACCAAGTCATTTCGAATTTATCATTTAGATGCATGTGGCGTAAGCGATGTGATACATCAGTTAGTAAGATTCAATGCGTTGTACATAATGATATCCATTTTAGTAATTTCAGTTTTTCACAAACAATTACGAATGTGCAATATAAAGCTAATTGACCGCCACGTTTTTTACTGAATAAATTTTCATGACAAGAAATGCCGCCATGCGTCGAAGCTAGGCTATCAATGAATAGTAAAATATGACTCATTAGAAAACATGTTTCTATCATACGAACAGTAACAAGATTACGATATAATAAATGAAATGTAACAAAATAAATCTAGTTTCAACTTTTTTCTCTCTTTTTAAGAGCCCCAAATGTAATCCCATTAAATGTTTCCATATACTCTGCGTTTATACCATGGTCGGTCAATATATGTCAACCTTAACGTTTCAATCGTGTTTCTCTTCTTGGTAACTGTAACCTTAACCTTGACCCTACGGGCTCCAAACGCAATCCCATGAACTCTTCCTATAAGGAACATTAACATTGACCTTGTCCGTGTTAAGAGACTCTGTTAATTCTAGATACAAATCAATAAGAAAAATAGTACAGAAAAAAACACTTTTACTTCCTGGGTGTTTACTATTTGTAGATTTCACATTGGAAACGATTTCGTGCTGGATCAAACCCACTGTTTTTAATACATTTAATATACCTTGACATTTCAATTCTTCATTTACAACTCGATTTAAGAATATATATATATAAAAGTAAATATAAGATATATATATTAAAAGTATGCCCTTAATGTTATCGAAATATTGATGGCAAATGTGTTTTCTTTTTGGTTATCTCCGTTTCACGCTTATATCGAAGTTTGGTTTTAAATCCATTGAGCGAGGATCATCATTATCAGAGATATTGGGCAATATAATTTAATAATGCACATCTAGCTTATTTAAACGTATAATCGATCTTTCACACTCAATTTTAATCAAAACGGATGAATATAATGCTCGTATTTAATATATGAATATATGAAAATGACTCTACATGCAATTCAACTGATTATCATTTATGTGAAAAATACGTGGACCTGTCAGTACACCTTAAGCAGATTTCAGGGTGAACTCTTGTTTCTGCACTTCTATAACAAATGCCTGCTCAAATGTCAGTATTACCAAATAAGGTTAATCTTGCAGACGACCACAGACGGCATTATAAGTACACTGTGCTCATTAGATGTCTACGCTATTTCAAGTCTTTAAATTGGAAAGCGAGCCGGAAGGTCGGAATCGATATACCGAAAATTGTGTATAAGTATTAGCACTATATCAAAAGAAAAACTTTGTTGAAAAACAGTCTACAATATCCCCTTGCCAATCTAGGGTTACTTTCGAAACGCAAGAAGATATATACAGTTTGAAAGTGATATTGATATATATGTATACATTTTTTTTATTTCGATTGAAACGAGGTCAAGGCGATAGTTTTCCCCTTTGTGGTAAAATGAAAAGAAGCGCAAACGTAGG
The DNA here is from genome assembly GCF_026914265.1 of Mya arenaria. Classification (NCBI taxonomy): domain Eukaryota; kingdom Metazoa; phylum Mollusca; class Bivalvia; order Myida; family Myidae; genus Mya; species Mya arenaria. Next base: position 22,713,367 of record NC_069132.1, on the reverse strand, counting down.
ACAAGTGTTCATCATGTACGGACACATGTCCGGATATCGGCCAGTATGGTGGGAAGCAATGTCAACATGGCGGACGTGGTCCCCCGTCTGTATCTGCTGAAACGGAACCTCCGCGTAGCGAGTTTACGTGTATGTCGTCGGATCATGTGTCGTATTGCTTTTCATTAGCTATCTCATAACTGTATAGATGATATTGTATATTCAAATAAGTGAATTTGTTTTGTTATACAAATGATACTATTTGAACTAACAAATTTCCCCTTACTAATTGTTAGATCGTTGGGACGCCCCCATTAACCCACCCTTTATCCTGTGTTTACATGTGGTTATATTGAGTTTTCACATGCTTTTACTTGAATGTAAACTGCGATATAATAAAAGAATATTGAGTTGAGCCGAGATGAGTTTAGGATTCGGATTTCATATTATATAAAAACAAACAAAAATGAAAGTTCACAAATTCCCAAACATTCATCATTTGTGATAATAGTGTATTATAGTATATTGTTAGACAGTATAATTAGCAACAACAATCACAACAACATAACAACAACAAAGCCAACAGCGACAGCAACAGTTGATGCCTCACTGGTTCATTAGTAAGGATTTTGTCTAGCGCTACTCAAAAGGTCACAGGATGGATGTTTTACTTTGTTGTGTTTATATATTTAGAAAAAAAATATGGTACAAAGATTGAGGTCCCTAGAGCACAGCGTTTTTTTAAATATTGATCGGAAACCAATTTTCAGCTTAATTTCACCACCAATGTGGTATTTGATCCACTGACACAACACTAAAATAGTTCATTTGCAAGTCGCGACCAGTCATACTACAAAGTTTGTGTTTTGTGAACAAAAGAGTTCTTCAGATATTGAATGTACACCGATTACCCACTGATGGTCACCACGATCTTGACTTTTGACCTACTGACTTCAAAATCAGTAGAGTTTATATCATGGTCATGACCTACTTACCTAGACAGTAAAAGATCCCTGAGTTAATATATTGTTTGGATTTCGATTTCCAGCAGAAGGTGATATTATGGTTACCACGACATTGACTTGTGACCAACCGACCTCAAAATCAAAAGAATTTATCTCTGGCCATGATCAACCCGCTTATAAAGATTAAGAACTCTGGGCCTAAGCGTTCTTCATTTTTGTGGTCGGAATTTTAATAGTTTTTGTTACCGAAAGTGAGCATTTATGATATTCTAAATAAGTGTTCTAAATCAAATTCACATGATTGGATACTCAAACATTTGCAAGAAAACAATGGTCATATTAGATCTTCAAGATGTGTTTACAATTTATCGAAAAATATGAATGTCTAAATGACTTCTCTTAACCTTTCTGACATTTTAAACCCCAAGTTTATTTAAAAAATGCATCGATCGCAAAACAAACTCGCATAGTTTATACAGTCGAACTCCGTTTGCTCGAACTCCTAGGGAAAGGCGAAAAAACATCGAGCCTCGGAAAATTCGAGCCAAGCGGGAACGTTTACCTTCAGTTTAAAAAATAGTACCTGTATATCTAGTTCGAGCCAACGAAGATTTCGAGACAAGCGATTTCGAGCCAAAGGGTTTTGACTAGTTTTACTTTACAATAATTATGTTGACTCATCCATTTTGATCACGTTTCTGTTCGCGCTTTTTTAAACAGATAAATATGCTCACTTGAAGACATGTAATTATTTCTACATACTGAACTTATGCATTTAGGAAGTTAGTGAGTTGGCGTAACACAATTTTTAAGACAGAAAATCGTATTCAAATGATAAATAAGTAAACAGTAATGGCAAAATAGACAATGAATATCTGGTGTAGGGCAAAATTCATTGTGCGTTTGTCTGTTAGCAAATATAACTAGGACTTCTTTTCTGTTATAGGATCATTAACAAAGCACGAAGCGTGTGTTACGTAGGCTTTATTCAATATACGAAGATGGATGCATGGATTCCATGTAGCAATTAGTTTTTCCTTTTTAATTGCGTGCATACTTGAAATAAATATTTGCAGGGTGTAAAAACCTAAAATCGTTGTCTTTGCAAGATATAGATGGCAAAAACAGCAAGAAATTGTGATATAATAAAATATAATATATAATATAAATGATTATATACATTAAAGCTGCACTCTCACAGATTTACCAGTTTTACAACTTGTTTATTTTTTGTCTTAAAAAGAGCAATTTTTTGCGTAAATAACTGCAAACCTTTGATATAAGATTGCTGACAAAAAATCAGATCGTAGATGTTCATATTTCCGTTCGAAAATTAATGTTTTTTGGCCTAAACCGTTTAAGAAAAATGCATAAAAGTTTTTGTTAGCATTCTTATTTAACTGCTTTCCATGGATTTTCGCAAACATTAGCTCGTTCCAAGACAAAAAATAAAAAAGTTGTCAAAATGTTCAATCTGTGAGAGTGCAGCTTTTAAGTTTTGATTTCACCCTCCCCGACTGATACTGTCACTAAGGTTGACTATATGTACGTGAAGTTAGCGGCCTAGCGGCTTGAAGTTAGCGGCCTTGCGGCCTAGCGGCGTGAAGATACATCATTGTTTTAAAAGAACAGGCATGTTTGATGCTTTGAATTAGCTGACTGCTTTATCGAAGTTTTTGAAGAAAAATGTTGATAATCGCTTCAATGTGTTAATGTGTGCATAAAACCAGTTAAAATGTCATTGTTTTAGAAGAAAATGCTTCTTCGCCGTCAGGCTGCTAGGTCGCTGAAGTGCTTGATCGACTTTTTTGAAAAAAAGTTGAAAAACGCTTCAGAGTGATAATTTGTGCATAAAACAGTTAATTTAAAATTGTTTTAGAATAAAAGGTAAAGAAAAATATTCTGAATAGATGACAATTTAAGGCCGCTATGTAACTATATGAATAAAAAACTTTGATTTATAAGTGTTTTTAAAAAAACGCATTAACAATTGCTTGGAAATAGAAAACATAATTAGACCGCCAGGCCGCTAGGCCGCCAACTTCACGCCGCTAGGCCGCTTGGCCGCCAGGCCGCTAGGCCGCTTACTTCACGCCGCTAGGCCGCTAGGCCGCTAACTTCACGTACATGTTGAATATGTATGAGCTTATACATGTTCACAACAGCAAATCTAGAGTTAGTTTGGCTTATGTTCACCAAACCGGACTGTTGGCTTTAAGTACTCCGGTTACACCACAACACAAGAACACGCTTTCGCCTATGATCGTGCAAATGAGAGTGATGAGTATATATTGTAATCACTTGTTTCACAATAATCGTAAAAAGGGCGCATACAAGTGCAGGGATAAAATAAGTGCATTGCATATGATTCGAAAATCATTCTTATCCGATATAGTTGTAGTCGGCAAGCCAGATTCGTGGTTTTCTTTCCCTACAACACAACACGAAGCAACAAAACACAACACCATATCTCGCTAAAAAGTGATTATTATAAAGCTGTTAGAACTTGTTCCATTACCGATGTATAATATATAATTTTAACAAAACGTATTATATAAAACACCGGCTAATAGTGTTTTAGCTCTATGAACGTTCAGTAATTTTGTATCCGGTCAACACTTCCTATGTACCTTGTGGTAAAAATATTTTCTTTTGGTTGATTGTATATTCTCTCGGAGCAAACTTACAGAAATTATAGTTAATTACCTCTTCAATTTTGACCCAGCCCTGTGTGCGCTGACAAGTAATTTGCCGAACATAACAAGCTTAAACAATGAGACTTATAAAACGCATATTTACTTTCTTTCAAACAATACACATATCAAGAAAGCATTTACAGAATTTTTCGAAATAAACATCTGAAAGCATACACCAATGTTTGCAGCTACGTTTTGCTATGACTAGGACACTGTTTAAAAGACAGAAACACCGACATATATAGTCTCAGGGTCATGAAATGTTTTCAGTAACATACATTTTATCATGGGTTATGTCGTAAAACGCTTAAAATGTTTTGAGTCGAAGAAATCATTTGTCTGTTCAAGCTCTCCAAATGACACGGCCATGTGGTAATTCAATTTAATGGACAGGAAAAATTAAGAGAAGTGCAGCAGACTCCACTGATTGCTGACATTTGATCATATCATTGTCGGCTACAATACGCGTGAAAATGAAGAACTTTTAAATGCAATTTTATGGGACACCTATTTGTTACATAGTGTTACTTCGAAGCAATGAAAAAGTCTTTCTTGCAATTAAATGAACCATTATATTCCCAGACACTGATTAATTGACACATTGGTTATGACATTTACAGTGAACATTGAAAACATTATCTGTTATAAAGGTACGGTTTTATAGCAATGGTCGATGTTGTTTTAGGATTGATTGCATCTTTTATGAACGCAGTAGAGCATGCGAGCAAATTCCGTGTAAAGCTCTTATGCTTCTTGGTACTTTGGTAGCTTGCCCTACAGCTCTATATACAGAAAAGACGCAAGTAAAGATGCCATCAACACATACATTAACATTTAAAATAATTATTCATTACGATTGAAAACTATCAGTGTCTTTTGCAATTGAGATTTTTTTTCTTAAAGGAATGTAACCGGCAATAAACGTTTTTATAAAAGAATAGCGGATAATTGTAACGTCGTATATTGTTGGAATTTGCTCGTGAGCCCAACTGCGTTCAAACAGCATAAACGCAAGAAAAAGTGCAATCAATTAAGGAATGAATTGCGTACTTTAACCAGCCCAACTGCGTTCATATCACCGATAATGACCTATATCACGCAATTTATACCTTATGTTTAGACAAATAAATCATTATTAGATTCCAAAATTGTTAGAAAAATACTTAAATTTATTTAAGAAAACCTTACAGTTATTCTTCCTCACCCATTCTGTGAATAGAACGACCCGACCGTAACCGTATACAGTTGATCATATGACGTCATAATAACGCAGGAAAAAATAATCACTTCATAGTTCATACTTTAAATCACGTTTTAACGTACAATTGAAACGCTAATGACAACAATAAATTTAACAAATCATAAACACACACTTTTAAACATGTTGATTACAGTTGTTGTGGCCTGTTGATATACTACAAACAATAACAAGAAAACAAAAAATCAGTTGTACATAAAAAGCGAAGATTCGCAATTTGAACATATCCGAAGATGTTGCGTTCATCGGAAAATATTTGCAATTGCCGAAAAGGAATTGAAGTTGGGGTGTAATATTCCTTAAATGACAAATTTATGGTTTGGTAAAAAATAACGTGGCAATCAATAAAGGCTGATTAGTTGTTGATGCATACACGTTGACATTGATCAGTATAAACATATGTGTTGACGATGTACACTGTACAAGTCGAAATAAACTGTCTGTCTGTCTGTCTGTCTGTCTGTTGATGTATAAATAATATTAATTAATACTAATTTTAACGGTCATTGACCACAACGATAAAGTGGAAATAGTAGAAAGAAAACAACAGAGACCAGCCTAGCAGACTCGATTTTAGTTCTATTAAAAGGCAAATGTACAAGGATAGAGAGATATTTTAACGAAGTATTAGTAAAAAGAAATACAACAGTTTTTATCTCACCTAGGATGTACAAATGTTTGATCCTTGTAAATATATTATATCATCATGTACAAATGTATTACTTTAAATAGTAAGCAAGTTGTTATGAATATAACGTTTAAAACTCAACAGACGTAATCATGGTGTCATACATTTTAGAACTTGTAAACGAACTTGCTAATCTGATTTTAGAAAATTGTAGGTTTTCACACAGAACACATTTTCATGACCTGGTAGTTGTACCAATCAGTTCTCTAGTTGATTTACAAGCACGGATGTCATTAGTGCGAACCACCTTTATCAACCTCGTTTAAAATATTATAATCAAGATGAAGGGACTCTACATGTGAACATATTTCATTATCCGTCTTTCATGCATTAGTGTAGTATCCTTTGTTTTACGTTTATGTTAGACAATGTGGCCGCTGTCTCCATCTTGCGTTGTTGTATATTGTTGAATAGTTTAACTGACAAAACAGATGCACTATATGGTGCATTCTAGGTATAACACAAAAGTGTAAATACCATAAAGGCAAAAGCTGGAATAAAGAAGTAATATGTTTTCTAAAGCAATTATCTATAGACTTAAAAATGTACAATTATGAGTGCGAGCATCGGCTGAGTGAGTCGAATCAGAAAATAAATCTTTGCTGATCAAGTTGAAATATTACCTTATTTCATATGCCTTACTTACAGAAATTTAAGTATGGCTTTTTCTTACTGGAATGTAGTTCTTTCCTGCTTTCACCTCGTTTTATGACCAGGTCAAGTCCTGGAGTCTTTTGTATAACTTTAAAATAAGTTGTCCACAGTGTTTCTTAGTTTTCACAGTTACTTGATTTCGGTTTATAGAAACTATTGAATTAATATTGACCAATCATTTACCACTTTGGCTAACTTCAACCAAACCGAAGAAGTAAGCACTTTTATACTATTGACCTAAAACTTGTTGATTATCCCTGTCAGTAGCATACATGCGACATATGAATATCAAATAAAATGTACTATTATAAAATAAAAAATAAATCCTTTTCAGGTATTAATGAATAATCCTTTTATTTAAAGTTCCATTCACCAGCCCGTATACAATGCATTCATCGATAATAAGCTATCGTCCTAAAAGAGCCAGTTAGCACGTGCTTCACATGTGACGTCATTTCGTGACGTAAGAAAGTCGAAATAAAACGACTGTTACATTTGCGTAAATCAGGAACATATTTGCTAGCTATTTTATTCGTTATAGATTACAAATAAGTTTGAAAAAAATACTTGATCTCATTGCGTTGAAGTTGATATGTATTATGAAGTGTGAGTTGCACAAAAATTTAAAGAAATTAATTGAAATACATTGTACATTGAAATAATGTTGACTTGCTTGTAGCGATAACTAGTCGTTTGAAGAAATTTAAACTGCCTTTTGTGAACAAGTTGAAAATTTAAGGTATGCTATAAATTTAAAGATGTCTTTTTAAGGTATTTACATCGATTATTTTTACATTAATGTTTCGCGTATTACTCTATTTCACATTGGTGTTACATTTAGTACAAAAAGTAGCTTGTTACGAACAATACGTTAAGACTTCGTGGCCTCTAAACGCCAGCTCCACCACTTTACGGTGGTGCAAAGAAAAGAGCTGTCGACACTTCCGTGGTGGAGCTGTGCCCTATGTTTACATGAACAAACGTGAGTATGATTTATATTTTATTTGATAATTTCATTTAACGGACATATTTCGAAAATCGGAGAATGTGGTACCGTGTAAGAACACTTCTACTGTAGGCTGGTTATTATTTCGTTTCAATATTGTGCAAACGGTGGTGCCAGGAGCTTTTCTCCCGAATCGGACTTAAGCATATTTTGAGATCTGATTGCATAGCAAGTACATTTCGGTGCTTACACACCCCGTAAGAACATTCTCACGCATGCAAACATAATGTACACGTTATGTATAGTACCTATGCCGGAACACAACAAAACTGATAAGCACTTCTTAAAAAGGAAAAATGCACATATTTATAAAAGTGGTGCCGCTGTTGCCCTTGTGGTGGCGCTATCGAGTATGTTTTGCGCTTGAAATAATATAAAAAGTTAACGCTTTTGGAATGAATACAACAGTTGCGATGTTTATCATTCATTGAGCATTATGCTGGTTATGCATACTACTTGCGGAAACAAAACTCTACGCGAATACCTTAACCTTACTGAAAACTATTTCGAAAACAACTGGCTAGGTGCTGTTAATTTACCATATAACTATAAGTATCTATCATGTGTTAAATACACAGGTTTCGTTGTAATCCGAGTATTTGTGAGAGAACTTTAATTAGGCGTTTTTGTATCCCGCAAACACAGTTTGCAAGGCGATATATTGGCGTCACCATTGGCCGCTCCGTTGATAAAAGTGTGTGATAACCATTCGCACAGTTTAAATACACTCTTATACATGGTACACATTGCAACTATTCTTGGTAGTATTGCCTGACGTATTTTGGCACGATGACTGTGCTTCTCAGGAGAATCACGTCAACCGATAGCCTGCATCATCGAGCAAAAAGTGCAGATAAATTCCGCACTTATTGCATTAACAAACCTTTCCCTTCAGTAATTGTGGAAAGGGAATGAAGCCCTCTTATTCCCGTTTGGCAGCTACGGACAAAACATACCTTGATTTAACTCCATCAGTTTACCATTTGGAATAAATATGTGGTGACAGCTAAATCCGTCATGGTGTAGATACTTATTTTTTGAAGACGGAGTTGTACTGTAAAAACTCCGTGTTAAGGTTTGACTAGCTTTGAACTGTGTCATTCTTTAATTAAATTGAGGCAGTTTTGCAGTAAATGTGCGCATAAATTACTTTTGTTTTATGATAATGGTAGAGTATGTAAGCATCATTTTCGTACACAGGTTTTTTTTCTTATTTTTCTGAAAGCATAACTTTTGTTGTTTTAAAATGTACTGGGGGGGGGGGGTGTTAAAGCATAAGTCCCAATTGCGAGTGCCTAACCTTTGCAGATTGCAGTTTCATACCGTGTTATGACGTGAGGCCAGCTGAATGGAATAAGGCCGAATGTATTTTGCGACAAGTATTGCTTGCAGCTTTACAATGGGTATCAAATAATAATAAAAATAGCAAATGTCATACATGTTCACCAACAACACATAAAAGAAATTCGGATAAATCGTGATGATCATAATACTTATACAAAAGATCCTGTATAATTTCGTGATTGCAATTGTCGATCAATCTCGACTAGAACTTATATAGTCAATGCTTTCGTGTTTGGCATTGCGACAGGTCGTACGACTACTCGTTGTAGAATTTTAATGGGTGTTCAATCTTAGGCCGGTATTTTGTTCTTAAACATTTATACATGTCTTCGCCAGTGTGAAAGAGTTCGCCATGCAAGGAGGACTACATCCTTGGTAATCAGATCTCCATATTCAGCCCTTTTTCTAGATGTAAAATCCCCCCCCCCCCCCCCCACACACACACTTATTGTGAATTTGGCTTCAACACAGAGGAATCTACCATTTTCAAACCCGTTGCAGTTGATTCTTCGAGTATCTGATTCACGGACCATGTTTATTAGGTGTATGCTTTTTTTCTAAACATACTTTTAAGTGAACGCTTAAGTTATCTTATTATCTCTATCCATATGGTTATTTGAAAAACATGACTTAGAGCTGAAAGTCAAGCACTATTTATATAAGTTATCATGTTTGTAACTCATTAATCGTTTATTGGATATCATTAGTGAAGAACACATCTTACATTTTGGTAAACAGTTTGTTTCCTTTTTCAGAATGTGGTCAGAAAGTTCATCACAGGATTGTCCTCAGTAAAAATTCATCATCGTGTGGGTGTGGAGCAGAATAATATGAGTTTTTATCACCGGAATCATAAAGTCAATATCTTAATGACCGAGTATAATTGAGCATTCAATCGATTGCTATCATATCATAATGCTAAATGGAAATTGGTCGGGAGAGACCAATACGTTGGTATCAGTTTCCAGGAACCATTTAAGATGCAAAATGATTAGAATGGTTGTTATGATAACTATGTTTGTATAATTGGTCTTCCAGGAAATCTTTGTACATTGTATTGTATAGTTCTCATGCTGCCTTACGGTCACCCCCCCCCCCCCCAATTATTCACAAAGGAAGGTGTCTCCACTCATCACCCCCCCCCCCCCCCATTATTCACAAAGGAAGGTGTATCCACTCATCACCCCCCCCCCCCCCCACACACACACACACACACACACACACACACACACACACACAACCCCTTGGTACACCGGATTCTGGTGTATTTTATACATTGTTGTATACAGCAAACGTCGGAGAGATTCGGATTCCTTTAGAAAACAAGCCAACATAAATGGCAGTAATATATAGACTGCAAATGTTCCATAAATGATTTTGAACTAATTTCTAAAGATACATTAAATTCATAGATAAGTTTGTTTGGCTCATGGGAAAAGGTTTGTTCTGAGTACCACAAATGTGAAATCCAGCAAAAGCCAATGGTCAAGTCGTTTTAACGGTATGGTATATGGTGAACTAATCAGCTTATAATGCCGTCTTTGACAATAATGACAATAATTTAAGTTACGTGATAAGCAAGTGACTCGATATGGGATATACGCGGCAAAGAATCCATAACGGTTGAAAGCGAACCTTGAACCTGCATATGGTTTCCCCCCCCCCCCCCCCCCACCGTTTATCCCCTAGCTGGTCACGAACTGGCCCGTAACGTATATATCACGTTGAGAACAAGTTAACATTAATCAATTCATTGGAAATGTTTCATTTAACCATCGATTTCAGAAAATATACGCCATTATGGTACGATATAAAGAATAGTGACCTAATATTAAAACATATACCATCAGCGCGTGAGCAGTTCTGGATAAATTTCGTTGCGGCATCCATGTTGAACGCCAAATACTTTTAATATACCTGGACAATCGTAAAACTAATACCTCAAAATTGTCTACAATATATGCAAACACTCGCCCAATGTCGGCTAATACGAGTTTTTGCCGTTTTGATTGGCTACTAAACTCGCCAAATACGGGATTAAAGGAATGGACCATTTTCATTGGCTGTCAAAACACGCACTTAAATGAGAATGCTGTGGAAAATCAAAGGCAGCCATTGTGTTCTCCGTTAATCGAATATTTTGAAAATGATATGCCTTGTTTAAAACCTATTTGGAATTACTAGCCTACTAAGTACTTCAAACACTTTGTACAGTTTTATATAACAGTTGTATTTAACCTGTTGGTGAATTTTATGACAATTATTTTTTTTGAAATTCGACAAAATGGACGATGAAGGTGAAAACAATTTGTTTCGGCAAACGCCGGATTTACGAAATAATCACAAAAAGATATGCTTCCTTAGACTGTACAGTACAAACGGCTTTAGTCATAAGTATGTGCAAACATGTCACTATAAAGGATGAATATCAAAATCAGCAAAGTCCATGACGAAGGCATATAAGCTTCAATATTAACTAAACGTGAGGTTTTAAAATGTTTTAACCAAAATGTCGTGCCAAACGTAATAGTTAGTTAATAAAATTCTCATTAATTAGGTGATTTTATAGTGGCCAAGTATTTTGCCCTTAGGTCAGCAGCATTGGGCGAAGATAAAGCTAGCCTCGGGTAAATATACTAGACTATATGGACCAATAAGCAATCATCATAGAGAGAGCTATCGCATTTTGTATTTTTTTTTCTTTAATTCAACTGAAATCAGGGGTGAAATGGCATATTTTAGAACCTATCAAAGCTAATAAAAGCTTGTTTATAATAATTCTTGGGTCTATTAAAAGAGATAACAATGTTTCCAATAATGTCCGCATATGGGGTTATCAAAGAAACTCTAGCAAACATTCCAGCAGGAAGACGTTGTATAAATATTTGCACAAGAGTATCATATCAAATTTAAGTAAGTAATCCTTTTTTAATTACTTGGATAAGCCTAACAATACACCCACAAGGGAGTTAAAATCACGAGATTATTCCTTTATATTTTAGTTTAAAGACAAATACTGTGTCAGAAGGCGATATGTTTAACTATATTCCCGCCACGTTTGCATCAAACTGTGCCTATTTAAACGCACTTAGCGTTTTATTCAATGCATTGATGGTATTAAAAATTAAACGCATGTGTTGTTAGTTATACTGATTTATTTTGTTCCGAATGTGTGTGACTATGAGTGCTCAAGAACCTGTTTTGCCTCTTTTGGACACATCCAGTGAAAATATGCTTTCGCTATCTGTTTCATTGCGGAAATTCCAACATTCATTAAATGGTGATATCTGTATCGGCTGTTGTTGTTGACTGTTTCTCCTGTTGGTCGTTTGCTAGGCTTTTGCTCTTGCTCATTGCACCATTAAACTTTCACAGTATGTTTTCAGCAGATGGGCTTTCCCTACAATTTCTATCTTTCTAGTTACAGGATTGATAACAGATCATTAAATTAATGTCCTATGTATTATATAGTGAATGAACACGCGAAATAACACTGATTTATAGTGTTTCACGACCACTATTACCATATATAAATGGGATAAGTTTTTAAAAACTGGACATGGATACGATTTAATTTAATATTTTATACGGGATTTATACGATATTTTTATACGGGAGTTCATACAATATTGTATACGGGACTCTATACAATATTTTATCCGGGATTTTATACAAAATTTTATACGGTTTCATTTGTTAAATAATCGTATTGGTAACCATCTTGCAAGAAGACCAACATAAATAGTTCGCAACATTCCCTTTAATGCAGAGATCCATACCATTAATGGCATGTTTAAAACATTGTATACACTGTTTTCAAACGCAAAAAGTTATATAAAATATTGAACGGTCAATACAAATGTCTGTAATTTCATTCATAGACAATTTCCACTACTCTTGATGCATGATACTTGGTTGCAATGAAGCAAACATTCCTTAATTTTATGGGGGCTGACAACAATATATTTTGTTTCGGCAAAATGCGAACTCGACAGGAAACGCCTCTTGGAGCTGCAATCAACCAGAAAGTCTCTCTTCAACTTTCACCCGGCTGTGGGTTGAATATAAATGTACTACATGCATATATATGCTGCTTTAAAGGCAAAGACATATCATTTAAGATGAACAGTTACACATAAAAATCAAGTCTTTATACTTCAAAAAACGGTCAGCAACATTGCGTGCAAATAGCATCACCAAACGAATGCCAGAATTTTATTCAGTTACCACAGACAATTCAAAACATTATTTTCAAAGGTCAGAGGAGGGGGAATAGGGTAACCAATCGAAAACATTGGTCCGGTTTTAAATAGAAACACATAATGCCCAAATTAACCACCAGACGTGAATTGTACGGAATGCCGCTAGGGTCATCGCCTATGGATGTGTTGATCTGAAACACGATACTCGATAGTACGATGATGAAAATGCGAAATCATGAAACTACGATGGTGAAAACACGACAGTACAATGATGAAAACGCGATAGTACGATGATGAAAACACGACAGTACGATGATGAAAACGCGATAGTACGATGATGAAAACGCGACAGTACGATGATGAAAACGCGATAGTACGATGGTGAAAACGCGATAGTACGATGATGAAAACGCGATAGTACGATGGTGAAAACGCGATAGTACGATGATGAAAACGCGATAGTACGATGGTGAAAACGCGACAGTACGATGGTGAAAACGCGATAGTACGATGGTGAAAACGCGATAGTACGATGGTGAAAACGCGACAGTACGATGGTGAAAACGCGATAGTACGATGATGAAAACGCGATAGTACTTCATAGTACGATGATGAAAACGCGACAGTACGATGGTGAAAACGCGATAGTACGATGATGAAAACGCGATAGTACGATGGTGAAAACGCGACAGTACGATGGTGAAAACGCGATAGTACGATGATGAAAACGCGATAGTACGATGATGAAAACGCGATAGTACGATGGTGAAAACGCGACAGTACGATGGTGAAAACGCGATAGTACGATGGTGAAAACGCGACAGTACGATGGTGAAAACTGTTGTTTACTGCTTTCAATAGTTTGAATGGAAAGATAAATGGATTTCTTAAATAACAACCTTTATCCATCATTTGAGTAGCTTGGTTAAAAATATTCTATTGTGATCGAGCTTTAATTTGTTCCAAACAGAAGAGTGCTTTAAAAGAGAAGATCATAAATATGTATGCGTTTTAGTTCCAAATCAATTCCTATTTCAATATATTCAATAAAATTCTATTCATTCCATTCATATGTATCTCTGTCGGTAACATAATGCTTTGGAATGGATATCGATTGCACTAATTAATGAATTTAGTTTAAATCGATATCTTCTTTTGCATTCAAAATGATTTAAAGCAAGCATTGGGACATTTGGTTTAATAAATGGGATTTATCTTTGCACTGGAAAAGAAGATATGTATGAATTTTGTTCTGTTAATATCAATTATAATAAAGTAATGTTAATCAAACTGATCTACCTCATTTTGTAGATTCAATTTTACTACAAATATATTACCTTTCTTGTCATTGTCATAGAACTTCAGACGAACATATCGTAACATAATGGTATTTGATCAAATGGCTGCACTTTATATAGGAGCTAGTTGAAATGAGTGTTATTAACAGTATGAGGATGCAATAATACTGAACGAAATTGTAAAATCAAGACAGAAATACGCAAATAAACATCAGCAATGGCTTTCGAGGATGAAAACACTCTTTTAGCAGGTTATGGTTAATTTGACTACAGTTTGAGAGTGTATGGGTCCATTTATTCTCGTATGACCCATTTTATCTCGGCCTTTTTCTTTATTATCATATATTTCTAATAGTGTATGAAATTTAGTAATGTTTTTTCTGTACTTTGAACCAAAAAGGTACAGTTTCATCAATACAGCTAAAAGGTTCGATATTGCTATGTTGTTTTTTTTCGTTACTAGCTACCCCGAACCTGCTATCTAAGAAAATATCAATATCATTGTTGTCATCAAGTAAAGCTTCAGACTTAAGTTATAGTTTAACGTAATGAATATCAATATGTGTATTTCACTTAGATTGGCTTTTGAAAATTAACTTTGTATAATAATTTATAATGTTAAAGATTCTAAGTTTTAAGTTCTACAACATTATTTTAAGAAGGGGTTGTTTCCCTTTAATTGTGTTTCAATACAAGCGGCACAAGGGAAACTATTCATGAAAAAAAAATCAAAGGTATTACAACTTAGATTTTTCTTTCCAAATACTTGTAAACAGAATGTTTGTTTGTTGTTGTGTTATTGCAGGCTGTCAATCTCAAATAAAATTTCAAGTCTGTCAAGATTTCCGGAACAATAACATATAGTCAATGAACAATACTGTCACTATCAAATTTCATTTTCAGACCGTAAACAGTCATCGCAATGGCGGACAGAGAAAGTAAGTCATACAATAATGGTATCAGCTGTAAAGGAAATATATGATATCTGTTTATTTCAGTGTAAGATCATATTTTATTTCACGAGTGTGAAAGGAAAAGGAAAAACATATTTTAGCCACGAGTGAAAATAAAGTTTGTCAATGATCACTACCATCTTACACTGAAATATTAAACACATTTCTGTTTCTTTTATACTTTTTCTCGGCCGCCATTAATTGAAAGAACATTTAAAATGTCGAACGTGTTAAAGTGTAGGAGCAATGAGTTGGTAATGCTCCAAGGCGACTTAACGTGTAAGAGATGAGATTTTGAGAGTGTATCTTTTGCATTTTTTACTATAAATATGCAAGAGCGAAAATAAATCAAGTAATTTATTTATTGCAGTATATAATAGTATTTATTTGGTAAACATTTTAAACTGACACCATAATAATGGAATCATAAGCAGTCGCTTTAATAAAACTAGTTAATTCTTTGTTTTGGTTAATGTTAGCCAAAAAGTTTATAGGTTGGTAAATATTAATCTAAAAATAAATATTAACCAATCAAAATCATTTAAATGTGAAAACTGTCTTAAAGATAACATGTAGACAACTTATCCTAGTTTTTTACAATTGTCTGAAGGTAGATTTATTCAACAAACTTTCTTCAAAAGACACTACTAGGGACAAGCTCAGTAGTCGAACATTAAAACATTTTTAAGAGACCCTGGGCAATGGACCAAACGGCAATTCACTAGAGGCACAATCGTACAGACACCGCATCCAGGCGCGTAGCAAGGGCCAATTTGGGATTACGCAGATCGAAATTAGTTCATTGACAGACAGCTTGTTAACCCATTCACTCCCTACCCCCCTTCGGTTTGTATTTCAAATTCGGATTGTTGTTTTTTGCGTGAAAAAAAATCAGTATGCAACTGCGTATTTGCGAACAGTCAGCTAGCGCCTGACATCCACAAACAGACCGCAAACATAGTAAAAAAGCTTAACCGATAACTGATTGGATTACCGCCTTGGCACAGTCTGTCAAACACGAGTTCAGTATTTATGCAATTCTTGTCTTGAATAGTTGTTAGAAACAGGCTGAGATGCAAGTGGGTTATTTGGGGAAATGTTCTTACATAACGTACAAAAACGTATACTTATATTTCATATTGTAGACGCTGTTTTTTTTCTCAATTCGTATTGATCTGCTATTTATTGTCGAGAGTAAATGGTTACAGTTAAAGGGTACAGTTAAATCAGGACAAAGTCGTTGGTGGAATCCAGAACATATTTAATTCAATACTATACAGAGCTATAAACAATCAATGTTTAAAATAAAATCAATGTTTGCTCTTGCATTTTCAGAATGGGAGGCGGAGTTTAATGAAATGAAGGACGAGTCGAGCGACGTCATCAACATCAAAGATTTTGTTGAGTATGACTAATATCTGCTATCATTTCTAAACAATAATGTTTGTATTCCGATTTTGCACATTCACTTAAATAGTTGCAATATATATATATATATCATATCACTTTTGATTCTTAAAGTCGTATGATATTGGTCGATGATTTTTTTTAATTAAATGTATTATCATGAATGACTAATTTGACTTCAATGATCAAAACGAAAACAAGATATGAGTTGTGTACAGATAGAAAATATAACCAATACCCTGCCATTTTTTATCTTGGGAATTTGTGGCCACGTAGCTGTTAGTTATTATTTTTAACAAAGGCTAGTATTTTTTAACTGTACACAAATAATATATTTTCTGTTGTTTTGTCATTGAAAGTCAATTGAGTTATACAAATGTAAAACACAATTATGCATTACAAACTGCATCATTAGGAATATATTATAAATTCATCTTTTTGTGGAGAAAATCAAGTGCTCCAACAAAACGTGGGAAACTGATCAGATAATGAGTTATTTTGTGTCAAAATAGTGGGGAATGTCATATTTGAATGGTTGTACCGATTTCATTCAGGAAACTACAGAAGGAAGGCAAGAATCCTACTCCTTCAGACGAAGAAGCCTTATTAAAATCTATAGACAAAGATGGTAAGCACTAGCAATTTGAGGAAGGGAGGGGAAGGGGCTAACACGGCGCTTCGAGGTCAATACACGGCGTAGCCGAGCCGTTGAGTGATAATGGCCCGAGACGTAGTTTGATTTTTAAAGATTACCTGCAATCCAGTTGTGCATTCTCTTTTCGTTCTGGCTTGACTACGATGAGTACAATCACTCTTGAATTTAGTTTTTGAGAGTGGGCCAAAAAGGCAAACAACATTTTGTTGTCTTTTTTTATGTTCCCATTCCCATTTCAATTGATCACCTCTTAAAAAATCAAGTCTATCCGAACTTTCTGTACGAATCACTGAAATCTGTCTTTTCATGTCATGAATTAATGTTACAATTCAATTAATAAACATGAACACTGAGCAAATAGAACGACTGTTTGTACTTAAATAAACAAATACCTCGTATTATATATGTTAACATGTATGTGCAGTTGTTGTTTTTCAAGTAAATTCATTTTTTCCGCTTCCTTTGTTTTATTTTTAGAATGTCAACGCTAAATAAAAAAACGCCGCCCTAACGGTCCACACTGGTTATCAAACACTAGCATATTTTCCTTAACTGCGTTCGCCTCTCTTTAGGATTTTAATAATAAATATGTTTAAGCAGATCAATAAATTAATTAAATTTTGATTATTTAGTTAAGACATTATATGATTTTTTTCAGTCTCCACAATTGATTTTAAGGCGAAAATTAATTTCACGTGCGAACGTTCTACGGGCGGCAAAATGTTAATCGATAATCGACCCGGGCCGCAAAATTGATAATCGCTGAGTCATCAATAATTGCAAAATCCCTGTACTGTGTTAATATATATATAGTTACATATGTATTAAATTAAATATACTGGTACATCATTCTTTAAACATTATAGATTAGTATTTTGGGCCGGTGGCCTAATGTATTACAAATAAATCACTATTGTATTACATTGCATGCATTGCATTGCATTGAATTGCTGTTGAACCTTTTTGTCGACCTGAAAATAGAATAGTTTCTCTTAACTGTTTAATATATCGCCTAAGTGTGTCAAAAGAGTTGTTTTATTCTCTACACAGAAGATGGGAATATCAGCCTTGAAGAATACTGTTCCATGCGAGAGAATGCCCAGCAGATGGCTTTCAGCAACGAAGACCCGACGAGTTCACTCATGATGGCGCTTAAAGGTACCATGAGCATTAGTTGGGGGTATTTAATTTATTGGCGCCACCGGACAATCAATAGGAATCGTCCCTGGTGAGAGTTTCAGTCGTGGAAAATAGTGCAGCGACAGCATATAACCCTGGTCATCTCTTTTGTTAAAGATGTATACTGTTTAAAAAATTATGTATCGCGATACGTAGCCTGCAGCGACATAATATAACCCTGGGGTGGTATTCATAACACTTCTAATGTCATTTCCTAACTTAAGTCAATTTCTTAAAATGTTTAAAGTCAAATGAAAAGAAATGTTTTAGTGTTTTTAACATTACAGTATGTTTGTTTTTTTCAAATAAGGACAATAGAAATAATGTTTTTTTTTTACTTTTTTTTATTTTTATTTCATGTGACTGAAGAGATAATAATATTAGGAAATGACTTAAGAACTTTATGAATACCACCTCAGGTCATCTCTTCTGCTAAAGATGGTTCTTGTTTATTCAGTTTTAAATAGCGATACGAAGCCTATGAGTATACATGTACTGCTAAAATAGACGCATCATGTACTTCACCGAAACAACTTTTTAATTAATATGGGGGGTTTTATGATTCATCCTATGAATACATACATTCCAACATAATGATACTCTGTGATATGTACACTACGTAAAATACAACCAAATTGTTCAACCCCTATGGTGTATTGTCTTGTTAAGTTACAACTATAAATTACTTATGTGCGACACAATAGGATGGCGTTTTCTTTTAGTGATTTTACCTTTTTATGTAGTTTTGACCAACAAATATTACTCTCGATTCAGCATTACTTTAGACTTTGTAAGTTTGTCAAAATGCTTTTGTCCCGAGAAAGTTGTATTTCCCCAACGTCAATCCCCAGACGGATTGAGATATAATTAGGCAAAGCTATAAAGAATCACAAAATTCAGCAATTAAACATGTATAATTACCGAATAAAAATGAAATTTTCACCCGTCATTGTCGGCTGACCATGCGCTGAATGACCATGCGGTAAAGAAACCCGAAAACCTCGTGCGCAAAGCGCGCCATCTACCAATCCATTGGAATCCTATATTGTGCGCCTCTTTATTGATGGACCTTTTTTAAAATGCTATGATTCCGTCGACGTCAATACGAATGTCCAACACTTAGTTTTGTTTCGTACAGTGGAACCCTGTTGGCTCGAGCTCTTTTGGCTCGAACTCCTCGTTGGCTCGAATTGAATATGAACGACCGATCTCTTTAGACTGAACGTTAGTATCCCCGCTTGGCTCGAATTTTTCGAGGCTCGAGTTATTTTCGCCGGTCCCTGGGAGTTCGAGCCAACGGGGTTCGACTGTATTTACGAAATGTTATTTCAAAAATACTATTTAACATTTCGTTATCACGAAATAGTTAACGTTATTTCGAATACCATTACGTAAACACGAAATAACAGCCTGAAAAGGGTTTATTTTGTTTATTATTTCCAGATGTTCTCAGAACTTAAAAAAAATGAAATTGTATGGTTGTCTTGGTTACCTCATGAAGACAATATATTTTACATATTGATTAAACCATGACGTTTGCAGGATTTCCCGCGATTAACTTCTATAGATAGACGAAAAATAGGTTACGGTTTTATATCAGCTTTGTACTGGCTTAGTGGCGTGAAATGTTGCTTTAATGGTTCACTAATAAATAAGAGATTAAAATTTGGGGAAAATATTTAAGTTCATTTTCTTAATATGTGTGACAAATGGAATCATTAAAACAGATGAACCAAGGAGATTATATTTTGTCTGCAGGAAAGAACATCCAATTACGTTTGAAATGATATAATAAATTATTTATTGCCGCATTGAGATGTACGAATTCGATAATATTTTTAGCAAAGAAAAGATTTGTATAGTAATGAGCGTTTGAAAATATAATGTAAACTACAAATCTGAGACAAAGCGGCAAAGCTTTTGTTCAAAGCCGATAAGTATAATTAAGTAATGAAATGCATGGTTGATGTCATTATCGTTGTATGAACGCAATTGGGTTGGTCAATGTTTGTTAAGTCCGAAGGACTCCATGCGTACTTTGACCAGCCCAACTGCGTTCATATCCCCGATGATGACATTAATCCCGCAATTCAGTACTTCTATTTACACCAATAGTTCATTATTCTTTTTAAGAATTAATTCATTTCATTTAAGAAAACCTTTCACTAGTCCTTTCTTACCCATTCTGTAAATAGAACGACCCGACTGTAACCGGAAACATGTTTTTTTTTCATAATGACGTCACAATAACGCAGGAAATCATCAGCCACTTGAAATCACTTCTAAACGTGAAATGGAAACATTAATGGCAACAAAACATTTAAAATATAATAAATCAACACTTACTAAAATGTTGAGTTATATTTTACGGGACCTGCTAACACAATACAAACAAGATCAACAAATTTCAAATATATTGTTATGCGATGAATTGCGATCCTTACATATCCGAAGATTTGCGTTCATCAGATGATAACCGCAATTGCCGAAAGGCAGGTCATTTAAGGAATGGAAGTTGAAATGTAAATATAGACCTTTAAATTGTGATTAAACTAAATAAAACAACTGGGATTTATTTGCAAAGGCAAACTCTATCAACCTACCGCTTGACAATTAATATCAAGTAATAACATCACTTGGCGCAAAATATCCTAACCAATGGTGTTATCCCTGCCCTCACCACAAACTTCTCAACAATGCAATATGAACCATGTACCTGCATTAATGGTCTTCTGTTTATCAGAGATAAGAAGTCGTTGGTCTATTATTTTCAGCTTTAGTCTTTCTTCGGTTCGGAGTAATCATTTAAAACCCTTTCAATACCGCCAACCAACACGGGAAGCCATCCTCCATTTATTATCACTATACTATACTTAGCAATAAAACAGATGAAGCTCGCGTGCCCCTTGTATTTTACATATTGGTATGTCTCCAGAGTTTGACACGGACGGCGACGAAACTATCTCAAAAGATGAACTCCGAAACATTCTGTCGGGGTTTGGAGATTCGGAGCTTGACGATCTGATTGAGAGTGCCGACAAGAACAACGACGGCAAGCTCTCCATTGGAGGTAAAGGGTTGAGTCGAGTAAAGGGGTTAGTATTAGATGCTTTACAAATTGATCAATTATGACAAAGGCAGTGACCGGGGTGGCAGGTTTTTAAAAGTAAATGTTAAGTGTGGGATTAGGGTTATTTTTAGTAGAAGGGGATGGAATAACAACAGATGCCTACGAGGACGGTGACTGAAGGCTATCCATAAAATGTGTGATTGAAGGCTATCCATTTAAGGCAAGTGGACGGTGTGTAAAGGTTTGCTATTAGGGCGTAATGTTTGATGACTGTTTCACTGATCCTGAAATGGACAGTGACGGAATGCTATCTATTGACGGTAAATGTGTGGATAGGATTGATGGTTATCGTTAGGCCAAGCTGCTATATGAACTTATCCTTCTCTGTCGAAGGTTAATGGCGGGAGGGGGTCAAATTATGTCTGTGGGATGGGTTAAAGGTGCTTGTTAGGAGGAGGTGTTAGATGAACTTATTGAGTATGCTTATAAGGACGTTGACGACAAGCTGTCCGTTTAAGGTAAATGGTTATAAGGACGTTACCGGGGGGGGGGCGTGCGGGGGTAAAAGGTTACTGTAATGACGAGGTGTTACATGATTTTATCAATGATACCAGCATGGGCTGTAACGGCAAGCCATCACTGTTGAGTGGTTAAAGGGTGACTATGAGGACAAGTCGCGAGGATGATTACAGTGGCAGTTACGGGGATGATAGAATTTCCATTGAATGTCAAATCTAGGGCGGTACGGATGCCTTCTAGTTGGTACCTTTGAGAACGAACTGACCGCGTGTGCCGAGGGTCAAAAGTGAGGTGGGTGTACGTTATGTTTCATTTTGAGGCCAAGGCTCTGTAGTAACTGATAATGGGGATGGGGGCTATAAAGAACGTGGAAGGTATCCATGAAAGGTACAGGGCTGGGTGGCTTGGAAGGCAGAGATGTGCTTGTAAATATATGTTGTCTTTCTTTGATAAATATTGTTACTGTGTGTTTTCTTATTAACACGAGTATTGCATATAAATGTGCGCAAGGTGCAAACTTTATGTTTGTAAATCTGCTTTCTTAAGTTTTCTGTGAGGTCGATGTATTTATGTACCGGCACATATACATTTTTTAGTCTGTTCAGGTCTATCTTTACCAATGTACAATATAAATTGAATTGACAGAGGTTAGAAATATTGAAGAAAAGTTTAAGTGTAATATAAGGTATAATAACTATCATTATAGTTCTGACACTGGGTGAGTTAATTTGCAATTTTCGTTCATTATCATTATTGAAAGAAAATAAACCATTTCGGAATATTGTGCACTAAAAATAAGATAAGGAACGAAACAGATTTTAATTTGTGAAGTATCACATTTGTTTTGTCTTGTAGCTATAATTTTCGACTAAACTAAGCAGAAGTACAAATGGGTAGTTAGATATAAATCTTACAAATCCATATTTGATATGTCTCCTCTTCAAATTGAGAGTGCACAAGGTAAAGGAGTACACATAGGTAAAGCTGTTGATCTTTAGAAACTGCCAATCTATATTCGTTTTCCTTATCGTGTAAACTTTGTATTTCAGAACTTGCTGCTCTTATGACGGAGATGACCCAGTAAAGACACTGTGCTAACAGAGATTTCTCACATTTGTATTCCATATGTTAAAATGATGTTTGTTGCTCTTCATGAGACATTATACTTCAATAAAGAAATGTTAACGTTGTGTATATTTGTGTGATTATGAATGACAATTATCAATAATTAATGATAAAATATTACTGTCAATAATGTTTTTAATATAATCAACACTGTCACTTAGTTTACTCAGGGATTTAGGACATACATTTGAAACCTGTGTTTAAATACAAAAAGCCAAAGGAATCCCCAATAAATGAGGTTTGTTTAAGCTTCGAGGGAAACGAGATTTTCATTGGTAAAATAAATTACAAATTCAAAAGCTACGAAATCTTATCAGTACTATTGTATCAATATTAAAAGTTATTTATTATCGCACTTACGATAGTACAATATCGTGATTACAAGAGTTTTATTCCGAATGTCTGAAATAATTTAATTGGAAACGAAGTTCATGACTGTGAAAAAATTGTTATTATGCAGTCGTATATAATTAAGTCTCCAATTAAGTTGGAGACATAGTTTTATCGTAATCACGAGACATGTAGTAACGCTGGATTTCATGGCCAACATAAATCGGTGGGCCGAGTTCAGATCAAATACTCTCTCTCACACCTGAAGTGAGTTAATCCTCTGCAATCACATAACGATTCAAATATGTTCGTGTGAAAGGTATCTTCGTACTCACGGGTGTGAATAAGACTCAAGTGTTTTCGTGTGAGTGGGACATTTGTGAGTTTGGCTAGGCCAAATAACCGTCATTGAGGACTGGTTATGAGTACAAAAGGAATAAGTTTAAATTAATGTACATAATACACATGTTATTATAAATAGTAACATTTCACTATACGTCATTTTTACGAAAAAAATGGCCGCCGTATACTCGGTAAACAATTAAAGCTTAAAAGGGATTAATTATGGAACTATCGGTGCAATAATAGTAAATTAGTTTTACCAATAATGACACCTTCCGTGTTTCTGTAACGAGTACTACCCGAAACCGTACCGGATGTTTACATTCGGTAAAGGTCATAAAGTAATGAGACAAGGAAATGTTTTGTTGAAACGTTTTGGTTTACTTTATTCGTTGAGAAATATTAATTATTCAAGCGAAATGGCTAGGGTCATTCAAGCCGAGATTCTTATGAAACTGCTCCTAGGGTTGATCGACCCTAGCTGTGCTCACCTATTGAAATGAACAATACAATCAGCCGATGTAAAACAGGAAATATTTGAAGAATGGAATAATTGCAGGCTTATTCTGAAAACACGTACGAAAAGGTTTGCTATTTTGAATTCCAGTCACTCGTTATTTTTCGCAGCTAATGCCATTCAAAACAATTTTGTTTTATCTCAGTTTTAGACTTTCAGGCAAGATGCTAATTTTATGACATATCCTTCATTATTCCGCAAAACCATGTTTTTAAATCCATTTGAAATCATTGACAATTGACAAAACATCTGTATTATACAGGATAATACATGGTTGACCTCGGGCAATTATTCCTTCCATTGAGGCAATTATCAACCAAAAGCCATGGTAAACCATGTATTATTTTATACAGTAAATAACAAGAAGATAAGATGTACTAGATATATCACTGATTTGCAACAAATAAGGAAATCCGCGTTTCTACACACTAATTAAGAGATCGGGATACTCCTTCAATAACGTGGACTTTTAATAATCAGATTTTCAAAGGGATGCGCCAATCACATTTTTTTTTATGAATGGATATATATTATACATGCATATATGTACTGTATTGGTCACTTGATGAATGGGATTGTTAGTGATCAGGCCTGTGAATACGAAGAGATCATTTGAGTGTCCCTCCCCTTTGCCCAGTCAAGTTATCATTTGAGTATCCCTTACGTAATGGTAGTTGGAGTGTGAGTGAGAGTGGTTGTTCTGAATTCAGCCCTATGAATCTTTTCATCTATCCAAGTTGTGCATGAGAAGATAAATGGTCTATTTTGTATTTGTGCCCATTTAAATTGTTCTCTTTTTAAAGGATTCGTTATTTCTCATATTAGAGTTGCTTGGTAATAGCTAAACAATTTTGAACAATACAGTAACCCCGCCCAACCCTCGCGATACGCGCTCGTTTCGGATAATTTCAATAACCTGGTAAGGGATACCAGTACATTAATTTAATGATAAACAAATGATTACTTGAATATTTATGGTATAATTATTGTTATATCAAAAACTAAAGAACTTAAGCGATGGACTTGTCTTTTAATAGTATGACCGTTTCAATATAATGTCAGGGATCTACGTTTTTGAATATTTTTTTTATTATTTACAGGGTTTCAAATATTTCCTTGTATAAGAACACTTCCGTAATTAATGATATAAGCCGATAATAGAATACAAAACACTATATCTTGTTCCTTCATTATTGCATACAGGGCTTTCATTGAAAACATAGAAATCTTTTGAACTGAATCGTTTAAGGATAGCTGGAGTATTTACATATGAATTAATCGCGGGTGTCAGATCGCCAATTACAAGAAAGGACGATTGGACGGGTAATAAAGCGATAAATAATGGGCCATGTTCAGTTCAACTTTGTGCCTAACGGATTTAGCTACAAGTTAAAATGGTAAGCGACTAGTAGAACAACTGTAGGTTTAAGAATAACCTTAGTTATTATGGTATGGTATTGCTATTAAATAGTGGGATTAACATGAATGATCATATAATACGCATTAATTCAATGACTTTCCGGAAATTGGTAAATAAGAGTTTAAGAAAATCCGTCTTGTGGTTTGTTATATAAATAATAAATACTACTTTATTGATTAATAGCGCAAATGGCATAGCTCTACTCTTTCACGCTTTTGATTTGTAATGATATATATTATGGCGTTATGTGAAAAGAAATAACATAATATAAGACTCATATATATCAAACAGATATCGTTCAAATATAAGAACAAACAAAAACAGTTCTACATAATTTCATTTTTATTATATTGATTGCCAATAAAGAAAATGTAATATTGCGTTACATGTATACGAGATGCGATTATCTAAGATCGCAAAATATTTCAACAAGTGAGGACATAACGCTATATTTACTTGTGTGTGTTAACAAGGTGCAACATATTGCGAATTTACACTAAAACATATATTTATTTTGTTATATTCATAAAAAAGATGAAAAAATACAGTAAGTTGTAGTTGAACAAAAAGAAGCAACAAATTGTTAGCGAACGTAATGACATCGTTGACATTGTGTCTTGTTATGTTATGAAAATAAAAATTTAAAAAAAAATCATGCTAATTTCCACCAATATTTATATGAAGAACTACAGAAACAAGTCCAGTAATGGAAATTGTAAACAAAAACACGTTCAACGCACAAAACTCCACAAACAGCACAGTGCAAAACACTAAGTATATAATGTATAAAAAAAAACTAGGTATGTTTATCAAGGATTGTTAGGTACCAAAGCATGCATTAACCACATTCACACTTAATTTCAGGCAAGTCAGTGGAGTAAGGAAGGTAGGTAAATATTGTTCTTAATTTAATTTAATCGCGTGTGATTTCTGTTCAGCGCACATAATGTATTGATGTTTTTGGTGCAACTTATATTACATTATACTGCTTAGCGAGTATTGTGAATGTTTTTTATGAGGTTAGATAATAAACCATAATGAAAAATATTTACCAATACATTTCTTAACAAACGATTGCATCTCCGTAAATATTATTTGTAAATTTGAAAGGCAATATCTTACAAAGTAACATTATGAGACTAGCTGTATTTCGATGTGTATAATAACATAATTTAACACATGCATGATTTGACATTGACCTCATTTGAATCCAGTGTTTATGTTTGATCTCGTTTACTCATGTATTGATGTATTGCTACTATAATGGAATCTCGTGTGAATTTCCACTTTATCATGAATGAAGTTCACAGCTTTTTACATATTCAGTAATATTTGAATTATTTATAAGGTTTAAATTGGTTGTAAATAAAGTGACCAACATAATGTTTATTGTGTTATTCCGGGCTCTACAAAAGTTAAACGTTTATTAAAGTTTCAGTAAATATTGACACCTAAGGCATTGTTTGAGTTTCAAATTTCTGTTCAAAGGCAAACGATAATTAATTCAGTCAGGAAGGTGTTAATATTAGGAGATACCAGAAGTACTTCATGATTTTGAATACGAATCGTGTCCCTCTGATCATATTAATTAAAGATGCACTATTTCTCCCAAATAAGATTTAACACATTTAATACAATTGTTTTAATATACCATAAAGGATAAACACATGTCGAAAACAATGGTTTGAGAATTTCATTGTTTATACTGGTTTAAGTGCGTTCTGTCAATTATGCCCGTACTCTTCTCCGGTAGTAGTTTTGTTGGTTATTCTAATTACAGTTTTGCTTTAGACACACCCTATTCTTAAAACTTGTATTAAGATAGTAATAGTATTAACTAATAGATACATTATCACCTTTGACCATGCAGTCTTAGCGTTCATTTATCCCAATATACACGGTCGCTACTCTTGCGACGAGTTAATGGCTCGGTTCATGCCGTGTGCATGTCGAACTAATGTCTCTATATGACGTAGGTCGAAAACAAATGCATATTGTCAGGAACGGTAAATTGCTCGCCGTCCAGAAAATTGTTGAAAACATATCCCAACTTATCGATGCATTGTCGTACAGCTGCCGAACACATTGTAACCTATTGTCGGTGCGTTCTCCGTCAAAAAGCATCTGCCGAGTCACTTAAGGAAAGTTCTATATACTATTTGCTTCGCAGTCGTGTTCGGAGTGTTTGCGGATCCACCAGGATCTTCTAGAAGTGCTCGATTTAGAACTGAATATTCAATTAACAAATAATTAATTTCAAAATAACACATCGTTTCTATTATTGTGTTGTGAACATATGATCATACACTTGTAGAAAAACTTGCCATTAAAAATTCCAACACGAGCTAATACCCGTACGTCAAAATACAATGTAAAAGACATTAAACCGCTTGTAGCCATGCATGAACGACTCGTTTAGAGGGATCCGAGGTAGTTCGAACAGTGTCGTGCTAAGAACCTACATTTCAGTGTATTCACGTACGTTTATCGAATACGTATCAAAGGAGTTCCCTACGAATATCAAAGCAATTGATGAGGTGTCGTAAAAGATTTTATGGCCAAAAAAGATTACAGAGAACGCCCGTAAAACTGTTCTCAGACAAATAATAACCATTTGCTTGATTTCTAAGAAATCGCGTGACAGTGTTTGACATGATCTAATCTGTCATAACCCTGTCATGACTTCTGGTACGAGTTGTGGCAAGTTCATAACTTGCTTCTTTTCGCATGAAACTTGAAGAGATGCAGCTTTGTGACGTACGAGGTATTACTAGTGACCTGTTTTTCTCGCATATTGTTTGGATTTGACTGAAAAACTTTAAGCTGTTAAATTTTCGCTGTTTAGATATTTTTCATGCGAATCCCAACTCACCCGTGCATTAAGCCCATTTTTCGTATAATTTCGACTGTCCGGCTCTTTGACCTGAAAAAACTTTCGAATCATCTCGACCAAGTACGACAGAGGGCGGAACATATGCTATCAAAGCCACATTTCATTTTGTGTCATCAAAAAAGTATTTAATAGCATGCTTGTAAACTCAAATCTTGTCACATAACGTATTAATTTGCACTTAGATTTTACTAATTTTGCAACTCGGCGAAACTTTCGTACAAGCTCGTAGTTGTCTACAATCGTATAAAAGTCCTAGAAACACCTACAAATAACAAGTACTCGAAATATCGTGCAAAACACTATCTGCAGAATACTTATCAAAATGCTTCGTATAAATATCGAAGCAACTGGAAGAGTACTCGACAAAACTTCCAGCAAGGATATCGAGCGACACCCGTTCAAACATGTTGTCTAAAATATTCTCATACAAACCTTCCCATCCACATGGATTATTGGGAGTTCTTAATCGACAGATATCGAAGTTTGTTTGGAGAAATAAATATGTATACTTCAACGTTTTATGGTTTAACATCAAAATGAAATCCAATCTACGAGAGCTATTACCCTTTTCGATCGAAATTTTCAGTTCTAGTAACTTGTGTCCGAAAGGTGAAAAATGTAGATGTCTTTAGAGGTAGACTCTTTTACATGTGATTCACATTTACACACATCAATGCCGAATTCGAGACGGTTAAATAGTTAGAGCGATATCAAGAGTATGACTTTAAGTATGGATTTCTGTTAGAGACCATCTTTGAGTATTCTAATATCACCTATTTGGTGGAGTGCACATTGACAGCCCCAGTACCTGCATTTTTTATATATTCGAATACATAGAAATCTGTTGTTGTATTAGCGGTTTTTTTTTTTGGGGGGGGGGAGGGGTAGAACATATTAGATTAGTTAAAATTATAATTAATTTTATAAAAATGATAAAAAATATAATTAAAAAATAAACATTGCGTCGGCATTAGGATTCGATCATAGAGACTTTCTGTCAGGAATCTGGTCTATACCCCCCAGACCACTATATTGATATACTTCCCTATCGTTTTATGTAAATATAAACACAATACATAAGTGGAATACATCAGCATTGCAGCATAAGTTGTTAATTTATGGAGTTAATAAATTATGTGAATAATCTTACAAACATCTTTCTGACAGCACTGTCGCTATCTGGCTGAAGGTTCATGAAATTCTTTATTCGTATAAACAAACACATATATTTCCCACAAAAGAGAGAGTAATGCTTTAAGATTGCGTACCGAAGAAATTTCATTAAAACACTTAATATGATCAATGGCAGAGTGGCGTGCTAAATTCAGTAACTACGACAGTGACCAGAGCGGCGGTATCAGTATGCAGGAGTGCAAACGTCTGCTCCAGTATGTCGGCCTGAACCCCACAGAAGACGAAGTCCAACAATTCATGAAAAAGGCAGACACAAACGGTAAGTTGCTTCTCTGCTAGGAAAAACTACTTTATCAGACTATCATAATATCTTTGTTCAGGATATGCATTAAACTGCACGAGGTCCTCCATGCTTAAGACAATAAAAAACAGACATTGCAGTAAATTGCAAAGTGATGAATGATGGGTATGTCCTAGTGTCAGGATAACGTATGTCTGAACCATTGATAATGTTTTGGGGCACGCAAGCTTGTACAATGTCATCATAATGATGTGGTGTCTCTGAATGAACAGTACCATGTGTAGAGAATGAACAACCTTGTCTTTTATTGTCAATATTTGTTCAGATAGAAAAACTGCATTATATTTGAGAATTTAGGTTCAAGGGAAAACATTTCTTCGTGTGTAGCTACAATCGATTTAGCTCATTATAATTCGAATAATAAAACTAGGGATGTGTATTAAGGATGTTAGATACCGCCTTGGAGTGGTCAGCAAAATGTAAAATTACTGGGTGTTTAAACTAATTCATTAGCACAACCTCACACGTATCCCAACCATCCAGAATGAAATGTAAACGTTAGTGGCAAATCTTATCCAGACACCATACACAGTTAAATTAGGCGTTTAAATATCAATGAATGTTGTGATTGCCGCCTTAGAACGGTAAAAAAACAAAGAGCTTTAACTATTGGTGTGTGTGTGTGTGGGGGGGGGTCCATTTAACCTCACATTTGTCTCTAACAAGTATTGTTTTCAGAGAATGACGAAGTTGATTTTGAGAATTTCTACGAATTTGTGACGACGCTGCCAGACCCAACAGGGGAACTACGTGCCGCCTTTGACAAGTACGACCGTAACGGGGATGGCTACATAGACAAGCAGGAACTAAGAGGTACCATTATTTAGTATCTAAGTTAAACAATAACCTCTACAGGGTTGCACTCAATATTTCTTACGTTTGTTTGTGACCTTTTTCTTTGATTATTATATTTTAATTCCAAGTCACGTTTCTTTTAATATTTTGTACTAACTTGGTAGTAACAATATTTATTTCAACATAACATTTCCAGATTCAAGATAAACAAAGGCTGAGCGCAATCAAATGGTCATCGATGGCTATAATGCATGAAATGCACACGAGTGGTTTATGCACAAAACATTAGAATCGCGACAGAATAGAGAATCAAGCTTTGATATGCCTTTGGTAGGATGCTCATTACGAAATACAGAGATATATAAATATATATGTTTGTTGACACAGTTTACGGCTTCTATATAATTATTTTATGTTGTTGGTTGCCGAGGACAAGGTAATGACACAATGCCTGTTTGTATGTTTCTGCAAATAAAACACTAAGCCATTAACCCTAGATACATACAATGGTATAATAGAAACAAGCCAATCGGCAGCTTATTTTTTCATTTGGTCGAAGGGCTAATATCTTACTACATATTGTCTATGTTATATGACCTATTATGTGTAATTATAAACATGTTTGCAAAGTAGGATGTGAAAACCTACTCTATTATTAAAGCTGTATTTTGTTCAACTAGTATTACTGTTAAACAATTCGCTCTACGACATCGACAATGGCCCCACTGACATAACACAATATCAACATATTCCCGTAGAAACTTACGAGCTAAAGAGTATTACACTTACAGCAATACGATTTCATTTTGTTTTTAGCCATTTTGCAGAATGGACAGAACTGTACGCAGGAAGAACTAGAAAATCTTTTCAAGCTCGTCGACGAAAATGGCGATGGCAAGATCGAATATGAAGGTACTGATGTTACAGAACTCTCGCTAGATTTGAGAACAATCATTAAAATAAAGGTATCATCCTATGTATACATGATGAACCCATATCATTTAAAAGGATTTAAATGTAGATAAAGAATATGTACATAAATTACCGAAAACAATTTTGCAAACAAGAATTTTGATTTCAAATAGCCCAATTTTTGCTCAAATAAAAACTCGAATATATATATATATATAATTGTTATTTTTATTTGTATTTTTTTCTTGCACTTATTTTACACATTAAAAATAAGCAAATAGTAGCCTTTCAAATAATAATAAAAGTATATGTGGTCAGTAGGTAACTTCATCTAGCATTGCTGCCTATGGCTTGAGGAAATGACACTCTGATTTGTAAGTCGGACACATCCATAGACATGTAGTAGATTCAGGCTGAATTAATACTAAAAAGGGGTCGAGGAGTTCCGAATTATCTTTGCCATTTGCTATAAATTATATAAGGGGGATGGAAAGGGGGGCTATAGGGGTACGGTATAACCATGTATCATTCCCCTTTATAATCAGCACCTGGTGCTTGTTTAGTATTAATAAGTTAGGATTACCAAACTGCTAAATTTTTATTACTACGCGATCTACATGTACTGTAGTGAAATGAAGTGATTTCTGACATTGTAGATAGTCCATATACATCCGAAGTTCTTTTTTATGGAAAATGGCCGAAGAGAGCAGAATGGGTAAAAGGTTACCAGGTTAAAAAAAATAATGGGAAACCTGTAACTAGTACTAAGCCACAAGAGAGTATGACTCTTTTATTTTTTATGAAGGGAGCCGACTCGACCCTTTATTCCCTTTCCATTTCAGAGTTCTTAAGGCTATTTGCGCAGAACTAGGACGGAAGGATATAGTCCCGTCATCACCGAACATTACTACTTCATGTATGTCGTACGTTACATACGGATTTGCCATTATTAACATATAACAAGAACTGCTTGAGTTTGATCGCAAAATGTTTGAAATTATTCCGCTTTTCAACTTAAATTTTTGCATGGCCTGACCGCTCTTTTTTACAGTTAGAGTACAATTTATATAATAATACTATATTTAGGTATACTATAATATATTTTTGCATTAAGTAAATTGTTACAACAATCTTAATCACGAAACTGTTAAATTCAGTAGCATAATTTGACTGAATGTTTATCTGCTTCAGGACTTCCCACATAACTGTAAATATAGATGAAACTCGGCGTAAAGGAGTCTTGAACGATTCACATTAGGTGTGTCAGCGACTTAGTGCTCATAATTATGGTGTTAAATGAATCGATATTCGTTTTATGTTCATGTTGTTTTATATTATCATTGTATTTTGCCATTATATAATATGCCCTGAAGTAATGTACATATACGGAATAAACATGTGCGTTTCATTGCTTTATATCGTATGCATTTAGCAATTTCAATTGACCTCGAAACATATTTACTCCTAAAGCGACACAGAGCCATTATCAAAATAGAGAGAAGTGCTCTCATTTATGCAAATCAATAACTATGGTACGTTTGAGTATACCAGAAATTGTCATTAATACGAACGGTTTAAAACAAAAACACATGCTTCCAGAACCAGTATTCTTCTTTATGGTACGTCTGCACTAAAATGTAGGGCTCAAATAACCTTTGTTACAATAAAAACGGAATAAAAATAAGACAAGTTGATATTATTCTGTAAAGTAGCTTCTCCTTCCTAAATATGATCAAGTAATTTGCAGACATGAACTGATCTGATTTTATTTTGCAAAGTCCAATGAAATTTATTGTTGATTCGTACTAAAGATAAGATAAAAGTAAGCTGCGACCAAGACATCAACATAAAGAACCAGTCTTGTTGCTGATATAGAGTGTACAATACAGAGAGACACAAACAATATGCTTGTACGTTTGGATAGATCGCAAGAACAGCGGTATCAAGGTAAATCTTAGTTCCCAAAATAAGCCTCCATTGGTTTAAACTTATTTCATTGCATGACGATACATTTACACACTATATGATGATGATAACAAAAAAAAAACAGAAACAGTGCAATGTAACAAAGCTAACACTCATACAAAAAGGACATGCAAAGGGATTGGGCCACGAGTTTTTCACATCAGTTACGGCACTTTCCCAAAAAGCTTCCATTGGTGTGTGTCAAACGTATTATGACACATTTTGAAATACTAGTGTTAGGCCACACCAAATTGATAACTTGTTCTTCGGATTTTTTCTAAAAAATAATGGGGCGAACGAGCGAAATAATAAAAAAAATAAATTTGTTTTGCATTTAGCAAAAAGAGGAGCGAGCGAAGAGCGAACACACATATATAGTGAGTTAACTCACTTTTGTTCACATTTTATTCACTTACTAACTAAACAATGGCATTGTTAACAGTACAAGGATAACATCCTGTGAAAGAATGATAACACTAAAAGATAATTCTATACAAATATTAGTTTTGAGATCAAACAAATGCTATTTGAGATCAAGCAAATGCATTTCTTTAAACTATTTCATAAATGAGAGAACTCAAAACCACAGTTATCCAGTTTTTCAAACCTTTTTGAAAAGTTTATTTTCAAAATACCCTCTGCATGGCTAAGTTATAGCCTGGATACAAGCGCCAATGGTCACAGCCAACTGCCTGCCCAATGGCATATCCAAATCTATTAACTAGGTTTTGCACTTTTCCCTAAGAAAACTTGGTTTAAAATAGTTCTCTATTAAAATACATTGTCATATCTCATGCCAGAAACGACTAAACAAGGTGACTTGAAAAATAACTCACAAAATGAATATAGGCATTTGCAGTCAAATATAAACTACAGCTATCACTCTTGCTTTGACTACACGATTGGCCTTGGTAGCCATTTAAGTTCTGGAATAGAATTTACAAAAAACCTACACCGTATTGTAAACCATTTCAGCTGAAAATATGTGACAGAAAATTCCAGCCAGCACCAGTCTGATTTTAGGCTTTCTCAGAATTTAACCTCTATCTTTTTTTAAATTTGCAGATTTTCCTTATTTTTTATATCTTGTTCAAATTTAGACAAGTAATAGAAAACAAACAAATATCCAAAGGACACTTTTACTTCTTTTGTACTGCAAATACTTATTGTGTCAATTTTCATATACTGGTTGACGGTACATTTCTGAACAGGACACAAATCCCGAACACCAGCTAAAACACGCGTTTGTTTACCGTGATCGATTTTTCAATGCTCCAGATCAATACAAAGGCTTGCCTTGGTCACATTTGCGAAGTTTCATCTTGTTTTGTTGAGTATTTAAAAAAAAATACCATTCAATGTTTATACCTTAAAGATAAAAAATGTAGCACACGGGGGAATGACGCACGCGCATCTTTAGGTTTTGCAGTTATGTTGACCTACATTGATTATATTTATAAATAGAAATCACGCTTTACATTTGAATTTCATGTTTTGAAAAACATCGGAAACAATAAAACACTTTGCAGCTAAGTGTTTATTTAATATAGCATACTTATTAATTATAATTGTATTATCATGCATTTTCGCTTTTCAAGTGTTCGGTATTTGTGCCCTCCATAGCATAAATTTAAAGGTGATTTACCGCCAATAAAATGAACGATTTTCGACATAAAATTGATGAGATCGTGAATCTGTACTTTGACAGATGTTGTCACATTAACCAAAGATGTTTCATACGAA
The DNA here is from genome assembly GCF_026914265.1 of Mya arenaria. NCBI lineage: Eukaryota > Metazoa > Mollusca > Bivalvia > Myida > Myidae > Mya > Mya arenaria. The sequence goes on along the minus strand of NC_069132.1, from coordinate 22,677,957 downwards.
ATTTTAACTTGCTACAACAAAAACTCTCCAAGATAATTGTGAAAAACCTCAAAAAGTGTTCGGATTTGAGACCTTAGCCAGTATAGCAAAATACAAGAATAAGCAATATTTTTTCATAGACAAAAACCATTCAGCATAAATATTTAACACTTGAATGTTTTCCATATATAGTTTAAATATACACATGAACATCTAAAAAATCTACAAACATTTATTCGCAACACAAAGTGTGATTAATACCTTTTTCCAATCACACAGTCTGGCACCATGTTTTTTATCCTTTTAGACTAATATTTACAAAATATACACAATCCGGCTTGTTAGATGTTTTGTGTGAATGGTAAACTCGTGGGATTGCATGAAGCAGATATGAATGTCAGTCAGGTAAATTTTAGCGTTATCCTACTGTCCACGAACATTGACTCATCGGCGACCGAAGCCACAAGCACGCCATTGTTGCCTCATCGGAACAGGAATTTCATGATCCGCTGCGTCGGAAAAATCTGAAATTTTAATAAGCAATATTATACATAAATGTTTATTGTAGCATAATGTAGTATGCATTACTGAAACAGTTTGATGATAGCACTAGAAAGGTGGTGCTCGTTTCTTGGCCAAACTTTATATTTTTTACTGTACATGCATTGCGTATGAATTAAATACACACTATACTCTGATCTGTAGCAAAATAAAAACAACATGCATAAATCATTAAATGTATAATTATTTTTGAAGGAAACAAATAATACAAAAGATATATCATATTTGATATATAAACAGCAAAACAACAAAGAAGTTAAAATACACATTGAGGTTTTTACCTGGACAGGTGTAGTAGGTATAGATGAACGATTGGAAACTGTCTTTTCACTGTATCGGTCATCCGTATTCCCGTCAAACATGTCCGAACCAAATTCAAACTTTGGATTATCACTGTCATTCACGATATAATTTAGCACTTCTTGCCCAGTATGTATACGTTTACTTTTAGCATGAGCCAAATTAAAACATACACATTTGTCCAAAATTGAATCAAACTTTAAATGATAATATACACAATTATATAATTAAAATACGTGTATCGCTTTTAGTCTGATTAAAAGTGCTTGCTAACGTTTCCAATTTGGTTCCCCGCTTGCTGTGTGTTCTGTGATGCAACAGGGATACAAAACAAAACCGTTCGTGTACGTGAGTGGCTGTTAGCCTTAACTGAACGCAAGGCTGTTCTTAAATGAACTCATTGTTCCTACTCCCAACGTAGGAGTATTAGTTCACCTAGTTGGATTACCTTTTCAAGAAAAACAACAAATCTTTAATAAATAACTTCACTTTCACTATCGCAAAAGAGGGCAAATGGCATCATCTCTAAATTACTAAAAATTGAGTGTTTGTGATAATATTTTATAGTAATAATAGAATAATCTTACAAGAATCTTATTTTGTGCTTTCGAACAAGTATGCTTATATGCAAAAAACATCCTATTACATTCACGTTATAGTTTTCTATAACGATGTGGATGTCTGGGTTACGTGGTATGCGAGCTACCTTTTTCTTGTAAATTTTACACCTTAGTATGCTGACGACGTGGTTCAAATAAGTTATTTTTAACGTGCGCTTTGCAACCCGGGTTTTTGGTGCAGTTACGATCACATGTAACTAGCACAAATATGTCCCGGCTAGATCACTTACAAAAGAAAATGAAATATGAACACTTTTTTTTATCTTTTTTAAACAAAAACGTGCTTAGTTATTAAAAAGTGGACGTGTATAATAATATTTTGAACATAACAATAGAATATCGGGATTTACATTTCATAAACGCAGTTTCTTACATATTTCCTTTCTTGTTCGTTAGAATAAAGTTGTGAAAAGTAAACAAAAACAAAAACAAATGATTACAGTCGTTAAATAGGATCAAATCTGTTTATCTTTCTTATTGGTTTATACACACCTATTTTGTCGAAGTCATTAGCAAAAGAAACAAACTAGCAAATACATATATAACGAGAGCATGCTCAACGACATTGGTGATGTAGAACACGGCGCTGAAAATATAATTTATAGTTTAAGCATCATTCCTGGCACTTGCTTTGTAGAATCAAAGTGCTGAAAGCACTGATGGACTAGGGCTTCATTCAGGGGTATGTTGACAACCATGTTCTAAGCATTGAAAATATCGGCTCACATCACAAGGGGTCACTGTTTAATGGGCTAGCTTAAACTTCAGACTAAAACTGGTTGCAAGCTGCAAAGGAAATTTGAAAAATCTAGTTAAGTGTGTGTAGAGTGAGGGAGGGGTGGGGGTTGGGGGCTAAAGCGTTAAATCAGATAAAGTCATATAGTTCTTTTGAATTTCTCAAAGTCGTTAAATCAGACTTGTACAAATTAATTTACGTGGTTGGCACACATACTTCCTTAATTTGATCAAATCCTTTTATATCAAAGGACTGTTATTTGCAGTTTCAGAGAAGATTTTCAATGATGTAATTATATACTATATAGAAAACCTGTCACCTCTTTTTCAGGGGAGCTTTAAACCATAGGGCCATACTTTGAACAATGTTTGTAAAAGACATCTACATTGTACACCTATGTCAGACTGCATACACAGTGCTATTAGGAAGTAGTTTTTATTTAAAAAGTGGAGAATTATTTTGTCCCTCTTAATTTGTGCTTGGTATTCAATTCATATAACATGTTACCATGATAAGTTAGTGCTGTTGATAAATATTAGGCACTGCCTTCTGTCTAATGCTATTCATATTACTGCTGCAGACTTTTGTACATAGCAAAGCAAGATGAGTAGACTAAGATGAGATGAATATCGTTTTTTAAGTATGAAATACTGAAATGTCTTTTAAATACTTTAACCATCAAATTTCATAACATGGTGTCAGCAGTTCATCACACTGCTAGTGAGAATGGAATACCAAACATAATTTTATTCTTTATGTTATACCCATCATCAATCCACATGCAATACATATCACAAAATACTTTAACCCATATTCCGCTCCAGTGCAATACGGCCATATACCACTCTTGTGATGTCGCATCATAACAAGTATGTTGCGCAATATTAAATTGACGTCATTAAACCAGTGAGTGCATCCTTCAAATGAAATTTATTATGCAAAGATGTGGCTTCTAAGTGATCTAATCAGTAATGTATATAATAAAAGGATTATTAGTTCTGCGTTTTGATCCGGATATGGCGGAATTTCATATTTGATTCTGGTAGTTTTTTGTAGATTTTGATTTTATTCGGCTTGTGCCTTGTGAAATCCGAATCTGCAAAAATCTACTTGAGTCGACTACAACCTCCTGGATCAAAACGCAGTACTTATAACCCTATTATGTACAAAACCCGTGGACAGAGCATCTTTAACCCACAGGGCCATTGTAACTTTGAACAATCATTGTAAAAGACAACTACATACGTGTACAAGATGCTTAAGGAAGTAGTTTGGAAAAATTAAGAACTATTTTCTCCGTCTTAATTTGTATGCATTAGATAACTCAATAAATGCAGCAGTTGGCCATTCTTGTATTGTCCTCTGTCACTGTCCTGATAGCTCCCTATCTCAATAGATGCAAAAGGTTGTAGGTGCATGATTCTCCTGGTCCAATATGTCATACAGAAAGAAGATGTTGAATGTAGAATCAAATAGCTTTCTTTTCAGGCACTCCAAATTGAATAGTACTGTTACATTTGGAGTGCAAAGATTTTTTGGATTCCTAGGCAACAGGTGATGCAGTACATTTGGCAAATACTTTTCACCCGTCCTTGTAAATCTAAAAAAACTTTCATTTTGCAAAAGTAGTTCATATAACTATATTAAAGTTGCTAAATCAGAGTTTGAATAATTCTGAAAACTAGATGCGCCTTTTATTGCAGCAATTTGAACTCCAACTCATAATGTCAATTAAGCTGGTTATGCAATACTGCAGTTCCTTGGTGTGGGGATGGCTTATTTACTTGAATAAACAAACAGTTCTTGCGTTGGAAAGTACAATGTATTAACATGCATTTTTCTTGCCCTGACTCCATCCAAGCCTTAAATCTTAGATCAACATGTACTTGAGGCTATGTGTAATATCAATGAGAACTATAACTTATGTTCAATTTAGTGCCACTTATGATATTTCATTCCACATACAAAAACACTAACATGTTCTTTAAAACCAATACCCTATGTTATGATAAAACCATTGCCAAGTTCATAATTTGAAAAGACAAGAAATTATTTCTGGTCAGGGTTTGACATAGTCTTTCTAGACAGCTGGACTTAGTTTGCAGTTACTTTGAAAATCTTCAAAAGCTAAATGAGCAAGACTGGAGCAAAAAACTCACAATACCAAAAGGAGCTTTAAAGACTTACGAGATCACTAGTTCTGGCTTCCATAACTTTAATGTTGATATTTAGTTTTTTGATGTTTACAACACGTCCAACATGGTAATATATAATGTGTTCGCTTAAGTTATTTAGCTACGAAGACACCTGAAAGGTAAAAACACAGCCCTTTTTCCTGGTATATCCCCGAGGGAGGCGTGGTAACAATTGACTGGTGCATTATAAGAGAGGAAATCAAAATTGAGCATGCAAGATTGTTTTATCAATGGTGATGGTTTATCATAATGTCATGTACTTACACTGAGAGTGGCTCCAAGACTTTTCTATGCACATATGTAAACAATCATCTTATTCACAGATGCTGTGCACATATTAATACATTTGGCTTCATTTAGAATGAAACTTCATATATAAGTATGCGCATATTTGATATTTTTTATCTCCATTTTGCAAAATTGAAATCACATGATTTTTTCAAACGAACTTGTACTTCTTGAAAATTTACGTGTCAAATTAAAAATGCTACCCACGGTAAGATGAAAATAAATCCATTTGATATTGGTAATCATTCAATGGCGGCTTTATTGATACATTTCCTTAATAAAACACTATGAAATTCACATCATCAGCATCCGGAAGTAGTGATAACATACATGTCTGAATCATTCGGCCGCTCTGATCAGAGTAAAATTTTGAGGTCAATAAGTAGACTGGTACCCTGATTTACTTTTCCTCAAAAATATCAAGTTATACAGGTACGCGGCATATGTTTTTTAGTTAACATTAATAGTATTTGAACAATAAATACCAACAATCATGTTGTATTTAAAAAAAGTGCTAAGTGCCATGAGATGATTAGTTAAAAAAAATTGTATCGAAAAGAAAATATCACGGAAACATGCAAATTATGTCGAAAAAAAAGAACAGGGACCGACTTCGAAATACCGACATTGTATACAAAGGTTAACAATACTTTTTTTAAACCAACTTTCCTGGTTGTTTTCTACTTAGACCGCACGCTTTATTCGCTTTACGTATGAATTCACAAGACATTTCGAATGCGCGACGGGCACCGCGGTTAGCTGATACTGGTTTCTTTTCGGATAAAAGAGAAAGAGCGTACCAGTCTATCAATACAGAGCATTGAACGGGAAAATTTCGATGCGTACTTTTGCAATATGTTCATATTCGTATTGCATATAATCTGACCGTATGCAAGAACATTCATGTAGTTAACCCGATTAACTCACTCGCTACATATGAAATTATTGTGCTTCATTAAAAGAACATACAGTTAGCTTGAATTGTTAGGAGAACTATTTTTATTGGATGTTTTCATTGTAGTCAGTTCTGGTACTACTTTGATTATTCAATTTCGCTAACGGCAATCCAATCAAAATACAGCTTATGAATACATTACGTCAGTGAACCCTCAGATGCGGCTTGAAAATGCAGATAGCGCGTTCATTGCTATGAACTAGGCCACAAGTGCCCTAGTCCAAAAACTATACAAAGCGAGAAATAAACAGGCGTTCACGTCTGCGAAAGCGCAGTTAAACCAATCATTTGCTGCATGGGTACATTATATACAAACTGCATACAAAAATGTGTTCCATGTAAATTATCTCTAAAAAAGAACGGGTGTACACAAAACCGTAAGAAATATTTCTGTTTACATGGTCAACAATAAAAGACATGGCGTATTTATGTACAAATGTTATAAATTTGAACGGTGATTACTACCAAAGATCATACCTTGCTTAAAGATGCACTCTTACTCCGAAATAAGATATATCACAGTTAATAATATTGTTTTTATTTACAAAAAGGAAGGATGAATGTCTAAAACAATGTTTTTATGATATATACAGAGTTTATTTAAAATAATTGTGTATATAACACGGTATTTCTATCTTATGAGATATAGTATATCACAGAATATATCTCAGCATTCACCAATCATTTAATTTTTTTGCGTTTCAGCGATTTAATACACTGTTACAATCTTGTTATCAGTTATTGATATTTTGCATTGTTTATTTGTCAAAATTGATGTTTGTTATACATGTGTATATATGAATTTTAAATAAGAGTGCAGCTTTAATGTTTATAAGGACTGTTTAACCTTCTTTTTGAAATGCCACAAATAATGAATGTACTTTTGTAAACATGCGTTTCTGCTTATAGTTTGTATGCGTTTTGGGTCAACCAATTTCCTGAAAACATTTTAATCTTAAAAAAACAAACAATTATAACAAAGTATGCTGTTCTTATAATGAACCGTTGCGTTATTTCACAATTTTTCGACACACATGTGATAAACCACAACATTGATAAAATAAAGTGATCATTTGGAAGTCCACATAATGCTTTAATAGTTGCTTGATTATCCTATCACACAATTGTAAATCAATATAACTCATAAAAAATTTCACACTGAACGTTCTCTAAATGAATATAACATATTTTAAATTGAATCGTATTATTAGAGCTTGAATAGTTGGATATGTATCAATCGCGGCTCACAGATAGCCAATTACATGGAGAGACAATCGGATAATTTATTCAACGTTTTAAAAGATATTTTAAAAGGACCATAGCTCAGTTCGACTTTGTGCATACAGGATTAAACTCCAAGTTAAAATGGTAAAGACTAGTTTTGAATAAGGCGTGATTAAGTATAAAAGTTACTGTTTTTTTAAAACAATATTGCTTTTATGTAGAGGATATTAACTGAGTGGTCATTTAATACGAAATTATAAAAACTTCCTTATATATTGGACACAATTAATAACGATTTGCGTTTATGATGTGACTAAAAATTACAAACAGTATAAATGACGTTATTTTATGATGGCGGCGTCATTTATAACTGAAGTACACATACTATTCATATGACGTCGTCATATTTTTCATTATATTTTACCATTTCATCGCTTTCAAAATGTAAGCTTGTAACAATACATATATATGCAAAATAATAATAATAATAATAATATTAATAATAATAATAATAATAATAATAATAATAGACAGTTGCTTTTACGTTTGGCCAGAGCAAATCTCATACAATCGTATGTATAACCGCAAATGCATTTCTTATGTTTATCACAATAGTTGTGTGAATGCTGTTTTTTTTAGTCAAAAGATATTGTCTGAATTATTATAAAATTCAATATAAATGCATGCCAACATCTAAATGCAATTGATTTCAGGCCAATCAGTGGACTAAAGAAGGTATGGACATATTGTTCTTGTATTCCTTTATTGTTTTATTCTTGTTCAATGGACATTATGTATTGTAGTGTTTTGGTGCAACCTATATTGCATTAAACCTGAGATCTTATCACACATCATGTTGTCTAAATCCCCTGATTACACTGATCAGCAAGTATTGCGCTTTGATCATTTAACATAATAGACTTTACAAACGTATTAATCTCTGTACATTATTTTATCAGTTTGAAAAGCGATATCTTTTAAAGTATCATAAGGAACTGGCTTACAATGCGTATAATATCATAAATTGATATATGCATGTTTTCATATTAAACCCAAATTTCATTCCAGTATTTAAGATTGATCTAATACCATCTGAATTTCATTCAATCTTTACGTTGAACGAATGTTATAGTGTAACATGTATAATGAATAAAATTTGAATTATTAAGATTAATAAGGTTAATGTTAATATCGGAGTTTGCAATGAAGTGACCATTAAAATATATTGTGGGAATCCGTACCTTTTACTGAGCTTTTTGTTGAGTTTAAGTAAACATTCAAGCTTAAGACATTGTTTGAGTTTCAGATTTCTGTTGAAAAGCACAAAGCTTATTAATACAGTTATGAATGTGTTTATATGGTATTGGGATACCAGAAGCACTCTATGAATTTTAACAAGATTCGTGTCCCTTAAGTCGTATTAATTATATTATTTTTGAAGAGTTCTTCTCTATAAGGGCTGGTTGTATTGCTTTCTGTAAATAAATCCCCCCCATTTTTCCAGTAGCAGTTATGTAGTTTTAGTAACCTACTTATAGTCCTTTTGGTATGGGTTTCAATATTTTCATACACTTGACATAAAGACATTGACTTATATGCGTCTATAGTAAAACATATTCAGATGCAGGGAACATCCCGCCTCATTTTACCGACTGATGTTACCCATTCTACACAAGTCAAATGTACGCATTCAATAGTAGTTTGATATTATAAACTGTATGATTTTAGGTATCGCTTCTTTTTAGAATTTATGAGGATTTCATTTCTAATTACACCTGCTTATCTGGTGGAAGTAACACTAAAAGCGCAATTGCTGCAGTTTTCATATACTCAACAACAACACGATCTGATTTGTTTTCTAAAACTTCTCATCAATTAAAGCTTGAAATTAATTTTATAAAAAAAAAATAATAAAAATACCAAATAATAATAAAACAATTATTGGTCTCTCGGACTGCAATCGGTACCCATGTCCACTGAAGAACGGTACACAGATTCATTCTAAGGGATATATATATAACATACCAACACAATTTAAAGCTGCACTCTCATAGATTGAACGTTTAGAAAACTTTTTCATTTTTTCTTGGAACGAACCAATTTTTGCAAAAATCCATGGAAACCAGTTATAGAAGACTGCTGACAAAATACTATATCGCAGGATTTTTAAACTTCAGTTAAAACAATGATGTTTTGTGCATTTTTCTTAAACAGCTCGTAACGGTTTAAGCCATAAAACTTTAATTTTCGAACAGAAATATATTAAGCTGCAATCTAACCTTTTGTCAGCAAACTTTTATCATTGGTTTGCATATACTAGGGATAAAACGATGATCGAGTATTGTCGAAAGTCGATTATTTGTGTCCGAGGTCGGCGATAATCCATTTCATTATTCCATTATCGATTATCGCTAATGTACGGCAAAAGGAAGTAACCGTGTTGTGTATGTACTGATTTTCCAATCGGAACTCCTCGGCTAGTATCAAGATATGGCCTCGGATATAATACGGGTCGTAAGAAAATAGTCCATCATGGCCGACCAAGAAGACGTTCAAACAACCAAGAGATATGTTAGTCCAAAGACAGAATGAGGAGCGAACTTTTACCACTTATTTGTGTGTAAGTGTTATTTTTTATACTTATTGTATTTTAATAAAATATAAAAATAGTTTTAAAAGAGCCCTAATGAGAAACTAATTGGAAATGTCATTAATTCTTAGTGGGTGGGGTAAAGTCTTCTTTCATTTGACAGATTCTAATTTAGTAAATAACAATTTTGAAGCTCCAGTGATCAGTGGCAAAAAATAAGAAAACAAATACTCTATTTGTTTTGTGTTTTTAATAACAAATAAGTCTAAATCTGACTTTACTTAGATCGATAATGGGTTAGACTTTCTTTCTCAGTGTATTTATCTCATACATTTCATATCATTAACTTTATTTTTTTATAATTAAATTTACATTCTTTTAACCAAGGATGTATGGTTTATATGTCCGTAAGTGTTGGTAGCGAACAACTTAATGTAATGGCACAATTGAATACCTCGGCCCTGTTCACTAATATAGTTCTCTAAATAAATTAGATCTTCATTCTATTGGTTTAACAAAATGAGTTTGAACGCATAAACCAGCACACATTTCTTTCAAGACTAAATTCTTTGATATCCACCAGTGGTGGTGATGCAGAAACATTGAAAAATGCTGACATTTTTACGTTGCCAATGAAATGCAGACATTTAAATTTTAATCTTATTGTCATTTTCAGAGAAGAGTATGGTACCAGGGGTGCAGCTGACTCTGATTCCTGGCTTGTTCTAATGAAAAAGGTAGATGAGGTAATGGTTGTGCTATTTTCGAAATCCGGACAATAATTTAACAGTCAAGTATCCTATTGGTTTAAGCCCAAAAGTACCTGCATGTTTGTACAATTAACCAACAAGGATTGACAGTATTAAAATATCAACATTGTAGATGAATTTAAACATGATAACAATTTCATTTCATATTCTTTAATTAACCAGTAGTCAAGAGCTAAAAGCTGCTCTCTCACAGATTGACAGTTCTTGGTCATTCTTCAAAAGCCCAAAGGAGTAATTCAATTAAATTTACACATATAATTAATTATATGGCTTAAAGCAATAGCAAAAACATATTTTCCAAACAATTGAAATCTGTTCTATTATGTGTGACCTTATATGACTAGTTTTAGGAACCAAATTTTCAAACTTGTATATGAAAGACTGTGATCTGATATTATGTCAGCAGTCTAATATCACTGGTTTCCATACATTTGCAAAATAATTGCCAATTGGCTCGTTTAAAGACAAAAATAAACAGGTGTCGAAACAGTAAAACTGTGAGGATGCAGCTTTAAATTGGTGTTGCACTTAATGTTTTGTGAATACTTTTCTGCTGTTGTACAGGCTTTTAAAATAATTGATCTGAAAATATAATTCCTATTATTGTTGTATTTTCTGTTTTCTATTTCAGGCACTGGAATCCGAATGTAATCAAAAATTGCCATTGTATGAGGATTGACCTGCAATGCATGGCAATCATCTTAACATAACTGCAACGCCTTCCTTGGAAAAATGAGTGCAAGATGGAAGCGTTCAGTGGAACATCTTGTCATCTCAAATATTTGATGACTTACATACTGATGTGAAGTTGAAGATAAAAGTCAACTGTTGGTCCGTGATTATTAAATAAATCCGAACATATATTTTAAAAGGGTAAAATGGTAAAGGATTTATATATGCTTTAAGTGGTTTTCCTATAATATGGAGGGAAGATAACTACAAAAACAGAAACAGATGGCATCGGCAGACCAAATAAAGGAGAACTATTTTGTTCAGTTCAATTTTTAAGACTTCAGAAAATCTGTTAATAGGGCACATCCTTGCAAATGCCATATTGTAAACTGGGCTCTTTAAAATGGAAAAGGTGAAAGTGGTCTAGAGGATAAGCCCCAAATTCAAAGTTGTGAGTTCAAGACCTCCAAGATACTTTCTCTTGACCTCAGGAAAAGGATGTCCATACTTGTTTCTTCTTAGGCAACAGACTTAAGAGTGATTTTGCAAGCTTCCAGCTTGCATAGCAATCTGATAAGGCATAAAATAAGATACTAGCTGACTTGCAAACAGTTTTTCCATTTGTGTTGATTTATTTTTCAGTCTGTTGGAATGTTTATTAGAAGTGATGCGCATTGCTTACTGCAACCAATATTTATTTTCTTTATTAAGTTGAATTTAACGAACACATAAAATGACTTGTGATTTTACAGATGCATATTTCGTTGATTGTATGAGTTTTTCTCAATTGATGTAATAAAAGTTATTCTGAATGACTGTCCTTTTTTGTTTGAAGAAAATGTGTTGAGGTTTTGGCATAGCATAGTGTCATCATCATCATTACCATTGTTGTGTACAAATAAAACATTCAAAACAATGTATTAAAAACCAAACTGTCAAGCCAAGTACTCAAAGAGGCACAAGGATATTGCTAAAGAGACCGGTAATACAATTAGACAAATAAAATGTAAAGAAAGATCTATAATTCTGACACATGGTTATGCTTTAAATAGTCCTCTCATTGTGTGTTTATGGTTAAAGTGGAGACATACAGTATATTTTGTAATGAAGACTTAAATTTGTATGGCAACTTAAAGCCATATATGGGGATTAAGCGATTAATAATAACAATAAGCAGAAATATTGTGAAGTCTCCCAAAAGACTCAATGTTCTTAAAAAGCACAGAAATGAAAGTAAAAATGGGAGCAAAACCTAATTTATCATTAGTTTTACATTGGATTGCATACACATGGCTCTGCTATTACTTGACTAATATTAAAAATAAAAAGAGACATGTTGATCCAAACTGTAATTATTCTTGTTTGCATTTTATGGAGTTGGACATAAAAGAGTCATTTGGTGAAGAGTGATCTAAAGGCTAATTATTCAAAATAGATTAAGTATTATTGAAAAAAGTCTGGTATACATTGCTGAAAAGCTTAGTAACCTGGCTAAATATTTGTTTAAGGCTTTTATTTACAAAGAAATAAATCAGTTGAGTATCTTATCAGTTACTTCTGTTTTTTTTTACTCAATTGTAACCCCCCCCCCCCAGGTCCGGGGGAATACTGGGGTTAACCAGGGGAAATGGGCCGTGTTTTTACCTATTTTACCCGGCAGTGCTGGTTGAATGCGGTGGTTTTATCTTCGCTTAAAATATAGAGGGGAATGGACCTTACCTAGAGTCCCTGGGGTGTGGGGGCATTTGGCAGGGATTTTGCCATTGGATTGTCTGCGCAGGGTGGGGATTTTAGCCGGGGTTGGCTGTACTGAAAGTCAAAGTCCCCACTATTCCCCAGACCTGGGGAGGCCGTGGTTACAATTGTCTGGTGCATATCCACATGAACGTTGTATTGGTACTCTAACAATTGAGCTTACTGCGTGGATAGTCACCGCCCCACCTCAACCCCACAGAACTGTTTACACAATAAAAATCTGCAGCCCAAACCCAATAATGCTGAAGTCAAGGCATGCATAGATTTCAGCTTGTAAAGCTGACTGGGTGCCAAGCTCACACCCATCCTACCACAATCCACAAAAGTCTGCACAATGCAATCAATGATTTTACAGAATAGTAATGTTGTTTTAATGGCAAGGCATGGTGTGAAAAATAACACGGCAAAGTATGACTTAAACTTACATTTCATAGGGTATTCCTATAACTGTTGAGAAAATGTTGACATTTAGTCCATGCATGCATTTGATCCGATGTAATGATTCATGCATGCCATGAACCGTATGATCATTTCAATGACTGTCAAGTACATTTTCTGTGTGCTCACGATTTTTCTAGAGGAAATAGAGTGCTTCAACTATAAGAAAACATCTAAATATTTATAAAACGAACATTTTTTGAGGTTACAATAAATATTTTCTTAAACAAGCACATTTAATTTAACACGATCCATTTCCTTGTTGTTACAATGGGCCTTCTTTACGCGGATTGAAAACGGTGTTAATCGCCGGCAGCCGCATCGCACTTTCGTATATCCTTACTACTATTTACGAGGTCTATCTCGAAGCTTGCCGGAGATGGCCGAGTTGTTACGATTGCTGATTTTCTTTAAAACGGGAAACGGTACGGACTTATACGGGGTTATACGGCAATTAGAAATCAGGGGAGCTAACACTCGCATCAACCGTTTCAAAATGTCAGCTCCCATGGACGAAAGTGTCTTTTTAAAGTAAAAAGTCATCTTCATTGTAATATCAAATATAAATTGTTTATCAAGTAAAAATGATTATTTATTCAGCATTTCCCCATGTTATATCTTGCTAGAAAAATATTAAATTCATTTCAACATTTCATGTAAAAGATTCATATGATACCCAATACGAGTATCGGAGAGTCATTCACATGAATTCAGAAAACATTATAGGTAAATCACAATGAATAAGGTTGTATCAATAGTAGAACTATTACCTTTGAATCACTTGTACATAAGAAAAAGACTATCTAACAATTGTGTGCCTAATTTGAACATGCGTTTTGAAAAATTGATATATTTAATCAAATTTGGCGATCGAAATACTGTAAAAGAAGAGAAAGTCATACAAAACTCCCTTAATAAATGAGAAAACCTATCAGAAACAAAATGATAGGAAGTCAAAGGGTTTTTAATTCAATATTTTGTTTTTCTGACATGAGGCATGTAAATAATACATCACAGCTTGTTTCTAACAGAATGGCGAGCTAAATTCAATAACTTCGATAGTGACCATAGCGGATGTATCTGTATGCGGGAGTGCAAGCGGCTGCTGCAGTATGTCGGACTGAACCCCACTGACGACGAGATCCAAGAATTCATGAAGCAGGTAGACAAAAACAGTAAGTTACATCTCTTCTTGTCGAAGATATCTGAATGAAACAGTAGTTTTCTTCAGGATGTGCACCCAATTGGACAAGAGGTCCTCAATTCTTTGAACTGGAGGTTGGAAGCATTGTTTTGAAAATTAAAACAGAATACGTATGTAATTAAATCCATATAATCATGTACAAAAGACACAACCAGGTAGCTTAGTGTAAGGAATAGATTATGAACTCGGGTTATTGAAATTATACAGTCGCGTTGACGCTTCAGTGCGAATGCATAATTTTTATAACGAGGGTAGTGCGTGCCGTCAATGTATCTACGTTCTGTCAATAACAACATTAGGTATCGTGTAGTATATAGGAATAGAGTAATAATTTATCAGCGCACTCGTTGGACTCCTTAGCCTACTAGTTACCGCTATGACTGTATAAACGAAATCAACAGAAACACTCTCAAAAGTGGTAAATATGATTCAATTTGGTATTTCCTTCTGTCATGGTTACCAATGTTTCAGCAATAATGGTGTTTGGAGGTACCAGGGTATTTTGTATTAGTGTTGCTTTAAGTGTGAAGGCAACTATGATTGAAATGAAGCATATCAACGATCTATTTTTCCAATATCAATATTTATTCAGGAAAGAAAGCTACATTCTTTCGCGTGTCTGTGTTAATACGTCCCCTACAATCGTTCACAGGGATAATCACAATGGTCTACTACAACCTTGATTAAGTTTCAAATGCCTAACAAACACTCAATGAGACATACGTTTTGTTAAAAGATAACAAAAACGCAGGACAGAAGGCTAGGAGACAACAGACACAGATTACGTAGGTATTTAGATATCGTAGTCGATTAATGCTTGTTCCTATGCCTTGTAATAGTCAGTGAACTGTTGGGATATGAAACCGATTAAGGAGTACGAAACATTAAATTTGTCCCTACTACGTTTTGATTTCAGATGACGACGAGGTGGATTTCGAGGAGTTTTACGAGTATGTGAAGACTCTGCAAGACCCTACAGGTGAACTACGGGCTGCCTTTGAACTGTACGACACTAATAAAGATGGCTTCATAGACAAGCAGGAACTCAGAGGTACATTGAATAACAACGTCTTTAAGGCCCCATTTAATATTAATATAATATTATTGTATTTGTGACCAGACCTCTTTTTATCAACTTTGATTTAATGATTTAGATTTCTTTTAATTTACCCCTAATTTGCCTCCTTGTGTTACGTTAAATACCCAATTATGTGTATTGTTTTCTCTGTTTTTAATTCTAATTCAGTTATAGGTTTCCGGTAAACCTTATCCTAATTTGCTTTGCTTTATATCCAATGAATGTTTTATCTGTATTTATTAACATAATTATTATTTCCCCTTGAATATGGGGATTCTTTTTGCAAGCACTTGACATAAGATGGCCAATGACAAGGTAATGAGCCTGTTTCTATTTTTGTGCAAATTAAACTTAAGGCCATATATATATATATACTGAATAATTATGTATAACAGAAGCAAGGGCATGGTTTTATTTTTCTCATATCATGAAGAGGAATTTCTAAAGCGTTGGACTTTTATCTAGAGTTATGGGACTTGCTTGACATAATATTTAAATTATATTATGTCACATGAACTATCAAGCTTGATGCTATCAAATTTAAGTAAATGTCATTCACGTTTGTTCTTAATTATGTTCTTTTAATAATTGTTTAAAACGGTATTATCTACGACAACGACAATTTCACCATGGTAATGCTACTAACTCGACATATTCCCACACAAAAACAGACGGACAAAGTATATTTCACATGCAGTAATACTGTTACAACGTGTGTTTTAGCGATTCTGCAGAATGGGGCAGAATGTTCAGAGGAAGAACTGGAAGATCTTTTCAAACTCGTCGATGAAAATGGCGACGGCAAGATCGGATATGAAGGTACAGTACACGCTTTTCTTCTATGTATTACGTGTATACCAGATGCCATGATGTAGCAGAATCGGTTCAACGAAATGGGCTGTGACATCCATTACGCATCAGATACATTTTACTTTAACCGTTTGAATGGAAGCGGAAGTTTTTCCAATTCTTCATGTGACAATGATTAAAAGAAACTTGACTTGGAACAAGTGTTCATGCTTCCTTCTTCAAGCTGTTTGCGAATCATAAATGTCGTTACTAATAACTAGCTGTTATAACTGTAAGACATCCACATGGTTAAGACAAAATATAATTAAAGGGCTCCTTGTTTTTGTACGAAATAGTAAAATCTTACAATTTGCCTAAAAAGGTCCGTTTCTAAATAAATCACCATGTTCCTCTTAGACAAGTACACAGCAGGTGTAAATAGACTTGCGCTCATCAATGTTTCCATTGAGTTGAATTACTTGATCTGTTCATTTCCATGTCATGTTAAATGTAATTTTAGAGAGATAGAGAACACGACATCGTAGAAAGCACATGTGGTTGTATTTAAGAAATATTACACACCACTGAGGGTTTTATGACATTATAAGGACAGGCCAGTTAACCCCCGAAGGTGTATAACGCCTCGGTCCATTCACCTTCGGGGGCCGACTTGCCGGTCCTTATAATGCCATTTGGCCCGAAGTGGTGTGCTATATTTCTTATATTATACCGAACACTTTTTTACCATTTAATAAGCTTAAAGCGCGTTGATCTGTTTTACTTAACAAATCTAATAATGTTTACTTGCGAAAACAAATGTCGTTTTGAAAGTTGCTAGCAGCACTCACCAGTTTTATGACGTCAGCGGTCCATATTATATCACGTTAGCGGTCCATATTATATTTTTAGCGAGGTCCGGACCGGCAAAAAAAACATGATATGGATCCCTGACGTCATAAAAACTGGATTTTTATTAAAGTAAATTGATTTACGGACCGATCAATTTTATTTACACAAAGAAGGAACACATTTATGTAAGGTATAATATAATGGGTTACCAGTTTGCTAATTGATAAAGATTAACCCAATGGAATGCTAGGTTAGTAAGACATGCTAGTTTAGTGTTTTTAACCTACCCAGAATATGGTACCTACCTGATCATTGTTCCTTTAAAATTCTTATGATGTGTATAGTTTACAGCTAGTAAAGCTTGAACATATTACCTTGAAGGCTTACATCATAGTCATGTGTTCTTGTTTGTCCTTATTAACTGCTACAACTGTATTTTTTGTAATTATGAATAAGCGAGCAAGAAGGCAAAGAACCAAAACATGATATTACCGTCTTATGAAAAATGTGTTCACGGATCTTTCCTAGAACCTTTGGACACGTCATAAATCATAGCATAAATTCATCTTACAGAGCTAACTTATATCCGAATGACTGTCTCACAAAGAACTATCCTTTCAGAGTTCATCACGCTATTCACACAGACCTAGTCAGATGGACACCTGTGGACCAAACATTACTTCTTCCTGTACGCCATAGTGTTACACGCGAATATGACATTCAACCTTTCATATAAGAACTGATCTTGTGTCACAGCGAAATGTTTTGAATTATTCCGCTTTATTAAATTTGTTTTGTTTTTAAATAAATCAGCCAACGTGATACTCGGTGCGGCCTAGATGCTTTCGTTTATTGTTACACAAAGTGTGCTTTTCGTTCGTGTATGTGTGTACAGTTGAAACTCTGCGTAGAGTAGGCTTGTGTTAGCTCACATGAATGATTTGCCATAAAGGTGTGTCTCAGTAACAAACTGCTCAAATATCACTGGATCAAGATATGTTATATTTTCGCGCCTTTGTGTATACCATTATTATAAATATACATTAGCCATTATGTGATATGCCATAAAGTTAGGTGCATACATGAATATGTATATGTATATGAAATAAAATATGTGAGTTTTGTTTTATTATTATCGCATACATCCACTGTTTTGGGCGGAAAAACAGTAGACTAGGAAGATGTGTGCTACATTTGTATTCAAATCTGCTAAGAAAATATGCCAAAACAGAAAGCATTGCAGCCATCTCTTAAAATTCATGACCATACTAAAATTAAACTTAATGTTACATAAACTATCGTAAATAGAAAAAGTTTGCAGCAAGTTATAGAAATTCACATAATAGTCAATGTCGAAATCGAAAATGAGCACAATTAAAGTAGCACCATGTCCATTCTCTCCCGTCAATTTCATTTATTGCAATACAGTCCAAATGCCTTTTATAAGGATTCTTTTGGTGGGTAAAGAGCCCCTCCTTAATCGGAAGTCATCGCTAAGGCAGCGAGGGAAAGCGTTCATCAACCTATCCAACTCCCATTCAAGAAGACTAAGGAAACGTAATAACTAGACAAATTTTGATGCAAGACATCAAAGACTCAGTGAAAAGGTTTAAGTGTGAATATTTATATTTTAACATAATTCGAGTAAGTGAAAACATAAGTTTAAAACATTCAAATAAGTGATTGAAATAAGCGGGAATGGCGCTTAGTTTGAATTAAACATGTATCCCCCTCAACCCGAATGGCAGCCAATTAGTTATTTAATCGCCTGGAATGTATACTATTACAATAATAAATCACAGACTTGTACATTTTGTTAATTATCGTTAAATGTCCAACAAGTTTGCACCTGAATATAACTCTTTTCAAGTGAAGTGCTTTCCCTTGACAAGGGGAATAAACCAATTCGTCTGACGAGTGACCATGAATGAGAAGGCAGCGACGGACAACAGAACGGTTTCTTTAATAACATAGATTAAGGACAGTTTAAAGAAATGTATTCTTGATAAGTATTATCTTTTCTAACAGTCTAAAAATAGCCAAATACACTTGTCCATTGAACATTTAGAACATACCACTATAGACACCACTGTTGATACTACTGTATATACTGATAATAAATGAATGATTATACCATTTTCAGTCACCTTCTACGCTGTATATTGTATGTTTTTGTCAGTAACATCATACTTAATCGTCTATATATTTACTATAAATCATATTTTCACTTCGGGTCCAATCGCTCTCTTGTAGTGAATTCCTTAAATTTGTATTAAACTGAACTTGTCGACCCTTTGCTTCCTAAACCTACCCAATTTTCAATCTTGCAGTTCATTTACATAAAATTTTGTTTAAGTTTAAACGTTGCCGTACCAAATCGAGTCCATTTTATGTCTCAGTCATATTTGCTCTACGGCTAGAAAACAACGCGGTAGGCCAAGAACATCAAGAGGTACGATTGACGGCCGGAGATCTGTGGTGGCCTCAGGGTCATCCTAGGGGTATCTCTTTCCCTATGAGTCGCTGTAGGAATATAGCACAGAGTTATACCTGTTTTTTTCATTTCTAGATTTGCCGTATAATAGTCATGCCGTTTCAATGTCTTAGAGCAGTTCTACGTCAACCATACGTCGGCCGTACGGTAGCCTTGCGTGTGCCGTGCGTCTGTCCTAAGGTCAAATTTTAATTATGATGTGCGGCTACTCACATTTGTGACTGCTTCAATATGTAACCATGGGAATGCTGCGACGCCCCAATAATTGCTATATGCCGTGGATAGGTTAGAACCAATGGTCGCCGCGGTAAATGTGACAGAGGCATAAAGACATGATCACCTTCTGCTTACCGTTTGTGCATGTCCTGTAGTTTTCATTGTCATATTGAATACAGAACCCATGAATACTATATACCAAAGCGGAGGCTTTACCTTCCGTAAACACATGCATATACATGAAAAATTATCATTTGTGTTACTTGAAGGGAAAATTAAGACTAATGTTAGGTGTTTGCTGTTATCGTTTGCAATTTGGTTCCCCGTTGGCAGTGTGTGCGATGTGATGCAACAGGGATACAATACAAAACAGGTCGCTAACGAGAATTACTGTAAGCCTTATACTACACGCATGAACCATTGTCCATATTATAAAAGCCACGTGAATCATCAACGAGTTTTCGAGTTGAAATCTGAAATAAATTACTCTTCTTTACTAAAAAGAAACAAACGCCTTTCAGTATCGCAAAGCAGACAAAAAGCTAATTTCATTATCTCTAAGTTACAAAAAGTTTGGTTTCGTGATTACATGAGATTTATTTTAAAAGTACAACATAAATTTACAAGAAAAGTATATCGTACTTACAAACATTATATATCTTAATATGAAAACAAAATGTCTTTTAAATGTTGTTCTATTATAAAAAAAGAAAATAGTAACTCTGGGTTACGTGACATTCGAGATTCCTTTCTTGTAATTAACTAATTACCCTAGATATTGTTTTGAAATTACGAGAGATTTATGCATTCTATAATTGTATCTATTGAATTGTGTAAATGAGGAGAAAATGAGCGGCGAAGAACATTTATTTATGTGTATTTATTCCTATTGTCAGACCGGTAACCGGTATTTCTCGGTATGCTTGACGACGTCGTTTAAAACAGTTACCTCGCCATATTGAAACTATGTATTACTTGCACTTCAAAACCCGGTTTGTAGGTGAAGTAACTATCAGATGTATCGAGCATAATTATATCTTGGTAATATCAGTTACAAACAATTATTGAAATATGAGTATAATTATTTTATAGCAAAAGTTATTAAAATGTGGACTTGTATAATGATCGTATGACCATATCACTTATATGGCAGAGATAAAAGTATGGCCAATATCACTTATATGGCAGGGATAAAAGTATGGCCAATATCACTTACATGGCAGGGATAAAAGTATGGCCGATATCACTTACATGGCAGGGATAAAAGTATGGCCGATATCACTTACATGGCAGGGATAAAAGTATGGCCAATATCACTTACATGACAGGGATAAAAGTATGGCCAATATCACTTACATGGCAGGGATAAAAGTATGGCCAATATCACTTACATGGCAGGGATAAAAGTATGGCCGATATCACTTACATGGCAGGGATAAAAGTATGGCCGATATCACTTACATGGCAGGGATAAAAGTATGGCCAATATCACTTACATGACAGGGATAAAAGTATGGCCGATATCACTTACATGGCAGGGATAAAAGTATGGCCGATATCACTTACATGGCAGGGATAAAAGTATGGCCGATATCACTTACATGGCAGGGATAAAAGTATGGCCGATATCACTTACATGGCAGGGATAAAAGTATGGCCAATATCACTTACATGGCAGGGATAAAAGTATGGCCGATATCACTTACATGGCAGGGATAAAAGTATGGCCAATATCACTTGCATGGCAGGGATAAAAGTATGGCCAATATCACTTACATGGCAGGGATAAAAGTATGGCCATATCACTTACATGGCAGGGATAAAAGTATGACCATATCACTTGCATGGCAGGGATAAAAGTATGGCCAATATCACTTACATGGCAGGGATAAAAGTATGGCCAATATCACTTGCATGGCAGGGATAAAAGTATGGCCAATATCACTTGCATGGCAGGGATAAAAGTATGGCCAATATCACTTGCATGGCAGGGATAAAAGTATGGCCAATATCACTTGCATGGCAGGGATAAAAGTATGGCCAATATCACTTGCATGGCAGGGATAAAAGTATGGCCAATATCACTTACATGGCAGGGATAAAAGTATGGCCATATCACTTACATGGCAGGGATAAAAGTATGACCATATCACTTGCATGGCAGGGATAAAAGTATGGCCAATATCACTTACATGGCAGGGATAAAAGTATGGCCAATATCACTTGCATGGCAGGGATAAAAGTATGGCCAATATCACTTGCATGGCAGGGATAAAAGTATGGCCAATATCACTTGCATGGCAGGGATAAAAGTATGGCCAATATCACTTACATGGCAGGGATAAAAGTATGGCCAATATCACTTGCATGGCAGGGATAAAAGTATGGCCAATATCACTTGCATGGCAGGGATAAAAGTATGGCCAATATCACTTGCATGGCAGGGATAAAAGTATGGCCAATATCACTTACATGGCAGGGATAAAAGTATGGCCAATATCACTTACATGGCAGGGATAAAAGTATGGCCAATATCACTTACATGGCAGGGATAAAAGTATGGCCAATATCACTTACATGGCAGGGATAAAAGTATGGCCAATATCACTTACATGGCAGGGATAAAAGTATGGCCGATATCACTTACATGGCAGGGATAAAAGTATGGCCGATATCACTTACATGGCAGGGATAAAAGTATGGCCGATATCACTTACATGGCAGGGATAAAAGTATGGCCAATATCACTTACATGGCAGGGATAAAAGTATGGCCAATATCACTTACATGGCAGGGATAAAAGTATGGCCGATATCACTTACATGGCAGGGATAAAAGTATGGCCGATATCACTTACATGGCAGGGATAAAAGTATGGCCGATATCACTTACATGGCAGGGATAAAAGTATGGCCGATATCACTTACATGACAGGGATAAAAGTATGGCCGATATCACTTACATGGCAGGGATAAAAGTATGGCCGATATCACTTACATGGCAGGGATAAAAGTATGGCCGATATCACTTACATGGCAGGGATAAAAGTATGGCCGATATCACTTACATGGCAGGGATAAAAGTATGGCCGATATCACTTACATGGCAGGTATAAAAGTATGGCCGATATCACTTACATGGCAGGGATAAAAGTATGGCCGATATCACTTACATGGCAGGGGTAAAAGTATGGCCAATATCACTTACATGGCAGGGGTAAAAGTATGGCCAATATCACTTACATGGCAGGGGTAAAAGTATGGCCAATATCACTTACATGTCAACGATTAACCTTTATAACCATGATGTCCTATATTTCCTTGTTTGAGAACACTACTGTTTGGAATAAAGTCGTGAAAATTAAATACAAATGATAATCACTGGCGATGTCAAACATGACGCTGACAATATAAAATATAGGTTCATAATTATTACATCATTTCCAGCACTGACATTTGACAATGGCTATGCAAACGACAATGCACGTCTACAAAAGTACAATCAAACTCAACAATTATTATATTATTACTGCATTGTTCTTGAGAACGGTTACATTATATATTAACTGCATACACAATGTTGTCCGTTCAAATGTTCTCCATAAAATAACGCGAGTAAACAAAATCTTAAGAAATATTTCTTTTAACATTTACAACAATTTTCCAACATAAATGTGGCATACCACATCAATGATAACATAAAGTGAACATTTGGTAGTACATGTAATGCTTTCATAGTTGTATTATTTTAAAAAAAAAAGCGCACGGGGACTTTCTTATCCTATCACACAATTGTTAATAAGTATAACCAATTAATAATAACATACTGCGCTTTCTTTAAATAAATACAAATCGTATAAACTTAATCGGATGAGTATAGCTTAAATATTTAGATATGTATCAATCGCGGGTGAAAGATCGCCAATTACACGGAGAAATACTTGGATAATTAATTCAACGTTTTAATAGGATCATAGCTCAGTCCCACTTTGTGCATACAGGATTAAGCTCCAAGTTAAAATGGTAAGGACTAGCTGTGAATAAGGCATGTAGCATAAAAAATACTTTTACAATATTGCTTTTATGTACATGATTTTAAATGAGTGGTCATCCAATACGAAATTATAAAAACTTCCTTACATAACAGACACAATTATTGACTATTTGTATGTATGATGTGACTGTAAAATCATCCTGATGATGATGATGATGATGATGATGATGGTGTTTGAAGAGTAAATGTCTTTGATTACATATACTTAAACAAAGAAGACAGTTGCTTTACGTATGGAAAAAACAAATCTCATACAATCGTATGTATAAGGGCAAATGCATTTCGCATGTATATCACAATAATTGTGTGTATGCTTTATTTAAGGAATGGAAGTTGAGGTGTAAATATTAAAACGTATTGTTTGATTACAATGAAATTAAATGTAAATGCCAACTTCCAAATGCAATTATTTCAGGCCAATCAGTGGACTAAGGAAGGTAGGCAGACATTTTTAAAATATTCGTAAATTCCTCGATCTTCGTTTTATTCCTGGTCAATGGGCATAATGTACGGCAGTGTTTTGGTGCAACCTTAATATGCATTAAACAAGAGGTCGTACATACGTATATCATGTTGTCTAAAACTACTGATTACACTGATGAGCGAGCATTGCGGTTTAATCATTATTCATAATAGACAATAATCGCAAGTGCATTTCTTTCAAAACGAGTGTTTTTCTGCACATATGCTTTAAGTTTGGAATGCGATATCTTTTGAAATATCATAATGAGTTGACTTGTAATGCGTATGTATTGCATGATGTATGCATGTTTCTTGAATTTCGTTAAATCCAATCTTTGAACGAGTTTTATAGTGTAACATATATATTGAATAAAATTTCATCTATTAAGGTTAAAATCGGAGTTTGTAATGAAGTGCCCATTCAAATGTATATTGTGCTATTAAGTACTTAACAAAAGTTAAGCTTTTTGTAAAGTTTCAGTAAACATTGACGCTTAAGGCATTGTTTGAGTTACAGATTTCTGTTGAAAAGCACGACATTCAGAAAGGAATGTGTTTATATACTGGATACCAGAAGCACTCCATGAATACTTACAAGATTCGTGTCCCTTAGATCAGATCTGTTGTAGCATTCTTGAAGATTTCTTTTATTTTAAGACTGGTTTTATTGTTTTCTGTTAATACTGCCCTCAGTTGTTCCATTAGCCGTTTCAAAACTTATTTTATGATAGTCATTGTTTTGTTTTATTTTCAGCGTTTTTACACCTGATATAATGTCATTGAGTTTAAAAGGTTGCCATCAGTAAAACTGTTCAGTTGACGGGAAACTCCAGCCCATATCCATTTCTTAGAACCCTGTCACACTGTTATGACTTTAGCTATGAGTTGACTATCGCCATTTTGCCGTGTACAATTCCAATTGACGTCTACATATTACATAGTATGATGTCGAACAAGTGTCGCCGTTCCTCGCGTATTGTCAGGAACGTCCTACGAGAATATTAAGCTTTGTTAAAGTATGGCCGTAAACGAAGTCGTAAACTCTCTGGAATCCTCCGTACATTGTCGTACAACTGCCGTACACACTGTTACCTTTTGGTTGTACGATCACGACTGTTCTATGCCTCCATTTAAAAGCTACTGCTGAGTCATTGCGACAAAGTACGACCCAAGGCGAATAACATATAAATAAATACGTTCATATTTTACGAAAGATAACTTATATCAAAGCCAAATTTCATGTCGTACTTTCTTTTGTCGTAACATTGCTTTATGATGTGTTAGTTTACTAAGGACTCGCCATATATCGTAAAAGGTCGTATTTAAATTGTATCAACGGTGCAACTATGTGCACCATTTCTATAATTGCTCATATACGTCCTGTCAACTTTGACTAAGCTGTAGAACTCAAACATATCGCATACAATACCTTTATTCTTGTGTAATTTCGTTATGATGGCGAAAAGGTATCGGAAATGTTCCGTATAAATAATGCAGCAACTCGTGAGATTTCATGAAATACTCCCGTATAAATGTCGCAGAAACTCGAGAGCTGTCGTGAAATACTCCCGTATAATTGTCGCAGCAACTCGAGCGGTCTCGTGAAATACTCCCGTATAAATGTCGCAGCATATCGAGAGTTTTCGTGAAATACTCCCGTATAATTGTCGCAGCAACTCAAGAGCTGTCGTGAAATTCTCCCGTATAAATGTCGCAACAACTCGAGAGCAGCTTTGACCAGCCCAATTGCGTTCGTACCCCGATAATGACATCAACCCCGCAATTCATTCCTTTAATCAAATTTCAAAAGGTTAAAACATATCAAGCCATATCAAGAGTATAAGCTTAGGTATCGTTTTTTTTTTTGGTATCATGAGAATTTCTTCCTTATAACACCTGCTTATATAATCTGGTGGACTGGACATTTAACGCCCGCTTAAAAAAATATAACAGTTATTTAAAGAATAAGTTTTTCTTTCATACTTTTCGATGAAATATGGGGTTTTATCAGTGAAATAACAACAGTGAAAATATCAATTTGATATTTTCTCTGCAAAATAAGGAGTGAAAATATCAACTTTCAGAACTACTTTTAAAATCCTTTGTAGATACCTCCCCTTGATCAAAACAGAACACTTCACTTTGAACCAGAAAATATTGGCAAATTAAAAGAAATGTTTTATAAATTTAAATAAATATATTTTTGGAAATTAACCACTTACCGTTCATTACCGGTTATCCCGTTTTTTAAACGTTTTCTTGATCTTGAAGCTGCATGCTCGAACATTTGCTTTCATACCAAACAAATTACAGACGAAAACAACTGTTTGAACATAAAAAGAATGTTATATCACCGTTCAAATGTATTTTGAACTGTTTGTCGTTGTAATACGTAAAACGAGCTTCCATGAAAATTCAAACAACAATTTACAGATAATCTGATATTTTTTACCCCACCCACGTCTCAAAATATGTCAACAAACTAGCGTAGTCCTCATCATTACCTTGAAAACGACCTGTCTTCAAGCAAAACAGACTGGTCTCTGACAGAAAGATGACTTAATATCCATGTATCATGAAACATACTCTAAAACTAAGAAAATATTTAAAATTCAATGATCATCCGCATATGTTTTGCTATTACATTTGACCTTCAAAATTGTCATTCATTAAATCGCAGCGTAGTAATTTGGTTATGTATTCATGCCCCGCTTAAAATAAAAGTGTTTTCGTTATTTTTGGAACATATGTGCACTTATTAAACTTTGGCTACTGTTCATAAAAGCTTTGCACTAAAAACGAGCGAATAATAAACAATAAGAATGAATAGCAGACAACTTTTTCTCAACAAACCGGAAATAGAAAAGTTGACAGCTATAATTTTACGCGAAGGGCGCCCCACGGGTAACGGCGTAAATAACACCCTTTTTTAAAAAAGAGGATAATTAAGAAATAAATTAAAAAACTAATAAAACTCCGAAAATAAGCATAAAAGAAACAGAAAATTTATTTCAGTGAAAGATCGTATTCATACTCGTGATCATAGAAAAACTATATTTTCACTCGTGGATTCGCCACTCGTGAAAATATATTTTCCTCTAACACTCGTGAAATTAAATACGATCTTACACTGAAATAAACAAATATCCTCTATATCTTTATAATTATGAAGATGAAAAAGATAACATAAAAACGAATATTGCGCCGGCCTGGGATCTCTCGGTCGGTAGTCGGGGTCCAATAAACCACTGCGCCCCGGCCTGGGATCTCTCGGTCGGTAGTCGGGGTCCAATAAACCACTGCGCCCCGGCCTGGGATCTCTCGGTCGGTTGGGTAGGGGTCCATATCCACTGCGCCCCGGCCTGGGATCTCTCGGTCGGCAGTCGGGGTACATAATCAACTGCGCCCCGGCCTGGGATCTCTCGGTCGGCAGTCGGGGTTAGTCTGGGTCCATATTCCACTGCGCCGCGGCCTTGGATCTCTCGGTCAGTAGACTGGGTCCATAATCCACTGCGCCCCGACCTGGGATCTCTCTGTCAGTAGTCTGGGTCCATAATCCACTGAGCCCCGGCCTGGGATCTCTCGGTCAGTAGACTGGGTCTATAATCCACTGCGCCCCGACCTGGGATCTCTCTGTTAGTAGTCTGGGTCCATAATCCACTGCGCCCCGACCTGGGATCTCTCTGTCAGTAGTCTGGGTCCATAATCCACTGCGCCCCGACCTGGGATCTCTCGGTCAGTAGACTGGGTCTATAATCCACTGCGCCCCGACCTGGGATCTCTCTGTTAGTAGTCTGGGTCCATAATCCACTGCGCCCCGACCTGGGATCTTTCGGTAAGTAGTCTGGGTCCATAATCCACTGCGCCGCGGCCTTGGATCTCTCTGTCAGTAGTCTGGGTCCATAATCCACTGCGCCCCGGCATGGGATATCTCGGTCAGTAGACTGGGTCTATAATCCACTGCGCCCCGACCTGGGATCTCTCTGTCAGTAGTCTGGGTCCATAATCCACTGAGCCCCGGCCTTGGATCTCTCTGTTAGTAGTCTGGGTCCATAATCCACTGCGCCCCAACCTGGGATCTCTCTGTTAGTAGTCTGGGTCTATAATCCACTGCGTCCCGACCTGGGATCTCTCTGTCAGTAGTCTGGGTCCATAATCCACTGCGCCCCGACCTGGGATCTCTCGGTTAGTAGTCTGGGTCCATAATCCACTGAGCCCCGGCCTTGGATCTCTCGGTCAGTAGACTGGGTCTATAATCCACTGCGCCCCGACCTGGGATCTCTCGGTTAGTAGTCTGGGTCCATAATCCACTGCGCCCCGGCCTGGGATCTCTCGGTCGCCAGTCGGGGTCCATAATCCACTGCGCCGCGGCCTTGGATCTCTTGGTCAGTAGAATGGGTCCATAATCCACATCGCCGCGGCCTGGGAGCTCTCGGTCAGTTGTCTGGGTCCATAACCCACTGCGCCGCGGCCTGGGATCTCTCAGTCGGCAGTCGGGGTCCATATCCACTACTCCCCGGTAGATCCACTGTTTTCTTTTCTCGACATTTTCGCTTTCAGACATAAACATTATAAGAGTTCTGAAGCCCTAATACACCATTCTTAAAGATCTTTATTCCAAACACTTCGTAACAAAAGTATGTTATATCACCCGTAGAACCTTTATACTATCAATGGCAGAGTGGCAAGCTAAATTCAGTAACTACGACAGTGACCAGAGCGGACGTATCTGTATGCGGGAGTTCAAGCGGCTGCTGCAGTATGTCGGACTGAACCCCATAGACGACGATGTCCATCAATTCATGATACAGGCGGACAAAAACGGTAATTTGTAAATGTTGACCGTTTTACCAAGGTCTCAACCAATGATGATGTTCTGAAGCACACAGGTATATTTTCGTCACGGTGAACTGGCGTGTCTGATTAAAAGAAAAGCATGTCTAATTGACAAATTACGAAACCGGGAGGAGACATACACATGGCTATACGTCAACAAAATCGCAAGGCGACACACACGGGGTTATGTGACAACACAAACGGAAGGAGACATACACAGGGTTATGTGACAACACAAACGGAAGGAGACATACACAGGGTTATGTGACAACACAAACGGAAGGAGACATACACAGGGTTATGTGACAACACAAACGCAAGGAGACATACACAGGGTTATAGGACAACATAAACGCAAGAAGATATACACAGGGTTTTAAGACAAGACAAACGCAAGGAGACATACACAGGGTTATGTAACAACAAATACGCAAGGAGACATACACAGGGTTATAGGACAACACACGCGAATGAAGACATACACAGGGTTATAAGACACCACAAACG
This sequence comes from Mya arenaria, assembly GCF_026914265.1. NCBI lineage: Eukaryota > Metazoa > Mollusca > Bivalvia > Myida > Myidae > Mya > Mya arenaria. The sequence continues at coordinate 22,648,386 of NC_069132.1, read as the reverse complement.
CAAGGAGACATACACAGGGTTATAGGACAACACACGCGAATGAAGACATACACAGGGTTATAAGACACCACAAACGCAAGGAGACATACACAGGGTTATAGGACAACACAAACGCAAGGAGACATACACAGGGTTATAAGACAACACAAACGTAAGGAGACATACACAGGGTTATAAGACACCACAAACGCAAGGAGACATACACAGGGTTATAGGACAACACACGCGAATGAAGACATACACAGGGTTATAAGACAACACAAACGTAAGGAGACATACACAGGGTTATAAGACAACACAAACGCAAGGAGACATACACAGGGTTATAAGACAACACAAACGCAGTGAGACATACACAGGGTTATAAGACAACACAAACGTAAGGAGACATACACAGGGTTATAAGACAACACAAACGCAATGAGACATACACAGGATTATTTAACAACAGATACGCAAGGAGACATACACAGGGTTATATGACAACACAAACGCATCGAGACATACACAGGGGTATGTTACAACAGATACGCAAGGAGACATTCTCAGTGTTATGTAATAACAAAAACGGAAGGAGATATAGACAGGGTTATAAGACAACGCAAACTAAAGGAGACATACACCGGGTTATGTAACAACAAATACGCAAGGAGACATACACAAAGTTGAAAGACAATACAAACAGAACGACAGTCAAAGAAGATTATGAGACAAACACAGGTTGCAAAAGCATTTTGATATCCTTGATAATGATTTTTCGTGTTACCGCCCTTGACCTGTCAGTGAATATTGGGGCTCCCTGACTGGGGTTTAGACCGATTTAGCAGTACTCAACATCACATTGGGCTCTTCCATTTTCCAGCTGACGACGAGTTGGAATTCGAGGAATTTTACGAGTATGTGAAGACGTTGCCAGACCCCACAGGGGAAATACGGGCTGCATTTGAAATGTTCGACCGTAACGGAGATGGCCTCATAGACAAACAGGAACTCAAAGGTATTAGCATCTTCATTGTTCCTATGTATATTTATTTCGTTTATGGAACCAGACCTCTTTTTTCAGATCTATTTCAGTTATTATGCCCCCTTTTGAAAAAAGTGGGGTATATTGTTTTGCACATGTCGGTCGGTCTGTCTGTCTGTCTGTCTGTCTGTCTGTCTGTCGGTCGGTCGGAATACCAAATGGTTTCCGATCAATAACTTGAGAACGCTTTGACCGAGGGACCTCATACTTGGTATGTGTATTGGTCATCACCAGCAGATGAACCCTATTGATTTTGAGGTCAGTGGGTCAAAGGTCAAGGTCAGTGTGACCTTTACATGAAAAACGGTTTCCGATCAATAACTTGAGAACGCTTTGACCCAGGAACCTCATACTTGGTAGGTGTATTGGTCATGACCAGCAAATGAACCCTATTGATTTTGAGGTCAGTGGGTCAAAGGTCAAGGTCAGTGTGACCTTAACATGAAAAACGGTTTCCGATCAATAACTTGAGAACGCTTTGACCCAGGGACCTCATACTAGGTAGGCTTATTGGTCATGACCAGCAGATGAACCCTATTGATTTTGAGGTCAGTGGGTCAAAGGTCAAGGTCAGTGTGACCTTTACATGAAAAACGGTTTCCGATCAATAACTTGAGAACGCTTTGACCCAGGAACCTCATACTTGGTAGGTGTATTGGTCATGACCAGCAGATGAACCCTATTGATTTTGAGGTCAGTGGGTCAAAGGTCAAGGTCAGTGTGACCTTAACATGAAAAACGATTTCCGATCAATAACTTGTTTACATTTATGTTAGACTTTGCCCAAAATTTCTTCCTTGTTTTACGTTAAGTAACCAATATTGTGTATCTGTATTTACTTAATTAACTCCTTAATTATGTACATTCTATTTGTAAACAGTTGACAATAGTTTGTCAATGACAAGATAATGACGTAATGCCTGTTTCTATTTTGAAGCAAATTAAACGTGAAGCCATATACCCATTATAAATCGCATGTTTAACAGAAATAAGTTTAATTTTCTCATTTCATGAAGAAGAATATCTAAAGCGTTGAACTTTAAGCTTAAGTAATGAGACTTGCCACACATAATTTTAAAATTATATTATGTCACATGAACTTTCAAGCGCAATTGTAAAGTTGCCTACCAAGTTCCAATCATCCATGTTCTTTATGAAAGTTCAAGTCTGATTTGTTTTAAACGATACTATCCACGCCAACGACAGTGTAACCATGGTGATGCTACTACCTCGACAAATGCCAACACAAACACTGAGGACAAAGAATACTTCACTTGCCGTAACACTGTTATACGTGTGTTTTAGCGATTCTGCAGAATGGGGAAGAATGTTCAGAGGAAGAACTGGAAAATCTTTTCAAACTTGTCGACGATGATCGCGACGGCAAGATAGGATTTGAAGGTAAAAGTTCACGCTAAACGTCGAATAAATGAACATATTTATTGTAACTGTTAAACTGCATTCATTTAGTTTCTCAACAATCGGACCAACAGCACAAAAAATGCGATGTGTTTGGCAATTACACGTAGAAAGCAAAATTGCTAAACACACTATTATAAAGTTATCCTTATATGTATAATAATGTGAATGTGTGGATGACTGGTTATCCTCAATTATTTTGATATCACTTGAAAACGCTCAATCAGTAGAAAATGAATATGCAGACAAATCATCGGATAATTTCCAGTGTAAAAACAACACGCAATTAACTGCTACAACCACTTTTTTTTATAATAAGCAGTGATGAGAAAGCAAGCAATGGACGAAGCCATTATCTAACGGTCTTTCGGAAAAAATATCTTACCTAGATCTTTGGACACGTTGTTATTGTTTTAACTTTACCAATGGACTAACTTATATCCCGTTATCGTTTCAGAATTTATCACACTATTCACGCAGACCTACATGTAGGATGGGGAGGTTTAGTCATGTCGACACATGGAAACGTTTGGACGAAACAGTACAATTTCCTGAACGGCATAGTGTTACATGCGAATTTGACTTTCAAAAACACATAAACAAGAAATGTTCTAGTCTAATACTGCTTTGTTTAAAAGTATTCTCCTTTAATGAATTTGTTTGCGTTTACATAAACCAGTCCACGTGATACTCATTGCGATCTAAAAGCTTTTTTTCCAATTGAAGCACAGTATGTTTTCCGTTTGTGCATTGCTTTTTTGTGCCAATCAAATTTAAGGAACCGTTTGGATCAGTAAACATTATCTGCCTAGATTTACTTTTGAGTCCATTTGTTTACAGTTGAAACTCTGAGTCGATTGGACTAGTTCTAGCTTATATGGACGATTCCTCTTAAAGCTGTGCCAGGACAAACTGATCATATGTTGCACACTGTATCTAAATATGTGGTACAACCTCCCCCATCAATAGTATTGAGAACATTACAATGAGATTTCTTGTTTATTAATACGACAGGAACCCTTGGTTTGTGTTCTGGGCAAATACATACAAGCTATGCTTACCTTTATGTTGTATGCAATACATCATCTTTGTATTATGATACTATGTTCATATTCATACTTTATAAATTACTGTATCGAATCAGGTTGTTTTAAGAAATCACAAAATGGCAACTCACAAGTTATGTTGTATTTCATATCGGGCGTCACCATTGGTTTTATTTCATATCGGGCGTCACCATAGGTTGTATTTCATATCGGGCGTCACCATAGGTTGTATTTCGTATCGGGCGTCACCATAGGTTGTATTTCGTATTGGGGGTCAACATAGGTTGTATTTCATATTCGGGGTCACCATAGGTTGTATTTCATATTAGGGGTCACCATAGGTTATATTTCATATTCGGGGTCACCATAGGTTGTATTTCATATTCGGGGTCACCATAGGTTGTATTTCGTATTGCGGGTCAACATAGGTTGTGTTTCGTATTTGTGGACACCATAGGTTGTATTTCATATTGGGGGTCACCATAGGTTGTATTTCATATTGGGGGTCACCATAGGTTGTATTTTGTATTTGTGGACACCATAGGTTGTATTTCATATTGGGGGTCACCATAGTTTTATTTCATATTCGGGGTCACCATAGTTTTATTTCATATTGGGGGTCACCATAGGTTGTATTTCATATTCGGGGTCACCATAGGTTGTATTTCATATTCGGGGTCACCATAGGTTGTATTTCATATTCGGGGTCACCATAGGTTGTATTTCATATTCGGGGTCACCATAGGTTTTATTTTGTATTGGGGGTCACCAAAGGTTAAATTTCATATTCGGGGTCACCATAGGTTTATTTCGTATTCGGGGTCACCATAGGTTAAATTTCATATTGGGGGTCACTTACGTTGTATTTCGTATTAGGGGTGGCCATCAATTGCGCTGCCCGACTTAGTGTAGTTCGCTTTATGGAAGTATAGGTGTTAGCTACTATAATAATAATAAGCATGTTCATTTGCAACCGACCTATTTTATTATTGCTATAGGACATTTTCCCCACAGTTTTTTCACCTGTCGGGCATATCCTTTTGGTAGTTTATTGTACCAGAAAACGCGTGTATTAAAGAACGCCCAATTATGTAACGGGGCAGATTGTTAAACAAAAGATGACGGAACTATTCCAAAAGCTGAACTCTGAGACATCTTGTCGGGGTATGGCAATGAAACGCTGGAGAATCTTTTCAGGAATGATAAGAAATGCAAGCAGCTACCTATTTTATGTAACGTATTGGGATGGGTTGATATGTGGGTTTGTGGTTTACCTTGCGACGAGACTTTATGAGACCTGATAAGCTCTGACGCCGGAGTTAACAACGGCTAGGTACCCATTGCGAGTACAGGCTTTCAAAGTTGCTTTGATCGAACGCTACTGGCCGTGACCATGCGAGGTATGGAAAGCTTTCCATTATAGGTAGGGGCTCCTTTTACAAACAATTGCTGAAGGTTATGTTAAATGATGATGAACAAGACGGTAACAACAATCTGTCTATTCACAGAAAGGAATGGTTTGGTGGATTGGATGCGTGGGGGGGGGCAGTGGGGGGGGGGGGGGGCACTTATCAATAACACATTCCTTTCAACTCTCTTTAATCGTTGTTGTATAAGAATAGTTTTGATGTCCGTAAATAGTTATTCAATCGATAAAAAAAACATGTATTTATACAGATTAAAGCGCATGTATGTATAACTGTTAACCCCCTCACGGCAATATTCGCTGCCAGTAATATGTCCATGAACCGGTAAATACACATACATAAAGTGCATTGCATACACATGTATAACAAACATAATTTTTGAAAAATACACGTTTAACTACTTACCAAATAATAATTTTATAGAAAATAGTAATGAGTGATAACAAGATTGTAACCGTGTATCTAATTGCTGAAAACGCACACATATTAAATGATTGGTGAGTGCTTAAAGTTTTACAGTGATCAACTATCGTAGGATAGTATCGTATTAGGATAACGAGTGCTCCCCCCTGATGGGTTTATGTGTGTTTACATCGTGTCAACCTTTTAAGTGTTTTAAAGTAACAAACTAGAGTGAAATGTGAATTTAGTTATAAAACATGGACAGTGAAACCACAGGTAATCTCAAAAAAGTATATTTACGTCGAGAAAACTCCAGAAAAAATGACTTTATAAACGTTTTATATAAACCATTAGATCGTGTATTGTATGCGGACATGTTATAAACAAGTACTATCGATACAATATTGAGGTAGATAGTACAGTATGGTAACAAACTAGCTGTCTAATACACAGCATGAAAATTTTAAAATCTATACTGCTGAAAAAAGGTATGCAACAACATGAACAAAAAAAGAAATAGGGAAAGTGATAGTAGTATTAGTGAACTTGATAGTAGTACATCCAGTACAAGTAAACATCAGTCAGAAAAACAACAACGGAAAAAGAAAGGTTCCTTTTTATATTCATTGTATTTTATGTTATGATTTACATACTCACTTTTTCCCAGTCTCAATACACCAGTGTAACATATCTTGCCTCAAGTGCCTATTCTTATGATTACAACGATATATATAACATAAATACTGCACAATCCAAGAACCTTTATAAAATATAATTATACACGTATATTAAAAGAATCACCAATTAATATCCGTTTTAGTCAGTGCATAATATAAATAGTAAATACAACAATTTATCATCACTTCAGAAGAAGTATAATAAATTATTAAATAACATAACCTGAAAACTAACTAAAATTTGAATAATTACGCGATCTAATGGTTTAATCATAATATACACCTATGCTACTCATTAGTATAAATCAAGACCCACCACATATGGTTAATGCGTGCTACGTTATCGTGATTAAACACTTACTATGGAAACCCAAATAGCAACACTTAATGTTCGAGGTCTAGGCAATACTTTGAAACGAAAACAAATATTTGAATGGTTAAATCTGAATAACAACGATATCTATATGCTCCAAGAAGTACACTGCATAAAAAATATATACCAAAGATGGAAATCAGAATGGGGCGGTGAATGTATATTTAGTGGAAATAAGTCTAATAGTGAAGGCGTCGCAATACTGTTCAATACAAAACATAAATTGGAAATTATAAGCCAAACCGAAGTAATAGAAGGAAGAATTTTGGCGATTGAAATAATTTTTAACGATTTTGAAATAACACTAGTAAACGTATACGGCCCAAATAAAGATGACATAGATTTCTTTACAAAACTAGGTGATTATATTTCAAAAAACGATGATAAAACATTAATTATTGGTGGAGATTTCAATACAGTTATAAATGAATGCATTGATAAGAAAAATGGGGCGACAGGTAAACACAAACGCAACAGAGAAATTATTACTAATACTATGACAGCTGTAAACCTTACCGACGCGTGGAGTCTGAAAACCCCCGATAAATTACAATATACATGGCATTCAAATAGTAAACCCCGCATCCATTGCAGACTAGACTATTTTTTAATTTCCGAAAATCTAATAAATATTTTAACAAAAGCCCAAATAAAAGCAAGCTTTTTAAAACAGATCATTCACTGGTCATTATAACCTTAAATATGATAAAAACTAAAACAGGTCCTGGATACTTCAAACTTAACAATACAATTTTAACCGATGAAAACTATCAGAATAATATTAAAAGATGTATTGAAGAAACTGTTCAATACAACAAAGAATGCAACCCAGACATACTCTGGGAATTAATCAAAGGCTCTATTAGAAATGAAACTATTAAATATACAACACACCTTAAAAAAAGCAAAAATAAAGAAAAATCTAAACTACAAAACGAAAAAGAACAGTTAGAAAAAAAACCTAGATACTAACGATAAATATGAAATAGATAAAATAACAGAAGAAATTATTAACAAAAAACAAAACTTAGACGAGATCCTAATGTCTGAAATCAACGGAAACATACTAAGAGCAAAAGCAATTCATGTAGAAAATAACGAAAAAAATACAAAATATTTTGCAAACCTTGAAAGAAAACGAGCGGAAAAAAGTCCATCAATAAACTCTCAGTTAATAATAAAACCATAATTGGAACAGAGAATATTCTAAACGAAAAAGTTAACTTTTTTTAAAAACTTTACTCTAAAAATAAACTAATCAATATAGAAGACATGAGAATATTTTTAGAAAACCCTTATAGAAAATTAACAGAAGAAGAAAAAGGTGTAACAGAAGGATTGTTAACCAGCTATGAATGCGAGACAGCTCTAAAAGACATGAAAAATAATAAAAGCCCTGGATCCGACGGACTAACGGCAGATTTTTATAAAATGTTTTGGAACACCATACACCTATATTTAGTAAACTCACTAAACTATTCTTTTATAAATGGTCAATTAACACAGCTACAAAAACAAGGAATAATAACTATTTTCCCAAAACCAAATAAAAACCTAGAGGAATTAACAAACTGGAGACCAATTACCTTATTGAACGTAGATTACAAAATTGCAACAAAAGCCATTAACAACCGAATTAAAAAAAACTATTACCTAACATAATAAGCAATGTTCAATCTGGCTTCGTCAAAGGAAGGTATATTGGGGAAAATGTTAGACTGATATTTGATGTTATAGAGTATTTAGAAGAAAATAACAAACCCGGCCTCTTATTCTTTGCAGACTTTGCCAAGGCCTTTGATAGCTTAAACCATAGTTATATCATTGAATGTCTTAAATCACTTAATTTCGGGCCCGATATTATAAACTGGACAAAATTATTTTATAACGATATTCAGAGTCTAATAATTAATAATGGAAACATATCACAATCATTTAGATTAGAAAAAAGGCGTTCGACAGGGTTGCCCCTTGTCTGCGACATTGTTTATTATCTGTCTACAGCCTCTCTCCAACCATATAACAAACAATCCTCAAATCGAGGGGATTACAATTAACGGGAAAACTATAAAACAGACATTTTTTGCAGATGATTCAACCTTCTTCAATAATGATTGTAAGCAATCGTTTGAAACGCTTGTTATGACACTTGATTTGTTTTCTGACTGTTCAGGCCTCAACATTAATAAATCAGTTATTCTTAGAGTGGGATCATTGAAAAATACAAATACACAATTTTGTAACACTAAAAACTTTATATGGACATCTGAAAGTGCAACCACATTGGGAATGACTTTTACAAATAATAAGCAGTTAAACTTACAGAAAAATATAGAAAGCAAAATTAAAGAATTCAAAATCGTCTTAAAACAATGGCAACACAGAAAACTCACCCTTATGGGGAAAGTTTCAGTTGTTAAAACGTTTGCTCTTCCAAAACTTATATACCCTTTTGCTGTCCTCCCAAACCCAAGTAAACAAACAATTGATGATATTAAAAAATCGATGTATGAATTTGTATGGGACAATAAACCTGAAAAAAATCAAAAGAAAAGTATTACATCAAAACCATGAATACGGTGGTCTGAAACTAACAGATATAGAAAATTTTATTCGCTCACTAAAAACACTATGGATAAAACGATATCTGGACTCATCTAATACAGGGGATTGGAAGATTTTTATGCACGAAAAACTAAAAAACTATGGAAATAACCTTATTTTTGAATGTGACATAGACCAATGATTCATCAATCGAATCGCTAGTGAGAAAACTTTTCTTAACGATGTTTTAGCGTCATGGTTAAACATAAAAAATAAACATGATGAAAATCTTGACACACCTTTGAGTAAATCAGTCATATGGAATAATAAATCATTAAAACAAAATTAACATACATTATTTTATAAAGGATGGTTCCAGAAAGGTATAAAATTGTTTGAACATATATACGATTACAGAACTCACTCTTGTTACAAATTCGATGAAATTAGATTTTTATATGATATTCATGAACAGGATTTCTTAAAGTACCTAACACTTGTTAACTCTATACCAGCAGCCTTTAAACTGAAACTTAAAGGTGAAACTATCAACCAGTTAACAACAGCAAAATTAACTGATAAAATACAAGCATCAAAACAAACAAATAAACTCCTTTATTCAATACAGCAAAAACATATTTTCAAACCACCATCTGAAATTAGATGGCAACACGTTTTTCAAAACTTAAATGACAATATACCATGAGAAACTATTTACAGACAAACTTTTACAACGTCAATAGACTCGTCCCTACGAAGTTTTCAGTATAGGTTTCTGTTAAGAGTAATACCAACAAATAAATATCTGTATATGTGTAAATTAAAAGAAACCAATCTATGTGACTTATGTAACATGGAGATAGAAACTGTAGAACACTTATTCTGGGAATATCTGAAGATACAACCATTATGGAACGAAATAATTTCATTACATCTAAATCAATGAATATTTGCATTACCAAACAGGAGGCGTTTTTAGGAATTCTTGTTAAAGGAAAAAAACACCCTTATTTGTAATTTCCTTATTCTGTTAATGAAATTTTTCGTATTCTCAGTAAAATATAAAAAAGCAGTACCAACATTTCAAGCGTATAAACAATACTTAATACTGAGAGAACAAATTGAATCGCAAATTGCACTATCAAACAACAAATATGAAACCCACATAAGGAAATGGCAGTGCTTAAAAATCAAATAATAAAATAAATATCACAGCAATAATAGCACAAACCGTAAGAAGCTGTTTTTTCTACTATTTATGATATAATAATACTCATACAATCCATAGGGGAGAGAAAGAATATGTGTGTGTGTGGTGTGTGTGTGTGTGCGTGTGTGTGTGAGCGTGTGTGTGTGTGTATGTGTGTGTGTGTGTGTGTGTGTGTGTGTGTGTGTGTGTATGTGAATGTGTGTGTGAGTGCGCGTGTGTGCACGTGTGCGTATGCGCATATAAAAAATGCATAGAATTTTGTTTTTGTATGATTCTGTTCTTGATCTGTGTATTAAAATGAATGCTATGCAAAAAATAAATGAGAAAAAAAACAAAACAAAAACTATCGTCTCATAAGGTAGAAATACCGTGTGTTCTGCACTTTTCTTCAAATAAAGACGGTATCCTTCATAAGGACCATTGTTTTCGATATTTATTCATGCTTTTCGGTAAATTGAAACAATTGTATTAATTGTTGTACATTGTGCTTCGGAGTAAGAGTGCATCTTAAAGGGTTGTATCTAACCTTTTTTTGGTCAATGTAAGATCCTTGATTCTTGTGCCTTTAAACCGGAAGTTTGTTACATTTTAGGCTTCTATGCTCGTTCCCGTAGTTTCCATTGTTTTATCGTAACACAACTAATAGGCAAAATACAAGTATGAGTCATGATCACATGGATACCAATCATTTAGTGGAATGTTGCTTTTAGTTCGACCCGTTTTGTCCTACTCTTAATACATCGTGATGTGCAGATAATGTACGATTTTCATTGTTCTTTGCTCTCGCAATAGGGGTAAGAAAATTAATAAAGTTTATTACGTGAGGTATAGAACTTGGATTTTCCAAATATAAAATAAAAATAAAGTTATTTATCTATTAGTATTCAGTTATTTAAGTGCCTGCACATTAGGTAGATATATATATATATGTATCAGGTAAGCGTTTAAATTCAGAGATGCTTTATTAAATAAAAACTATTTTATCTTGCACAACTTTGGGATCAGTACTGTTGTTCATTTTTTGTATGTTTATTTCAGAATTTGTTGTACTTTTGCGAAGAAAATGACCCCATTAGAGACAGTTTTTAAAGTGCTTACAGACGTATTTCAAATTCTAATTCAATATTCACCAATACTGCCTTTCTTTCATCATGTAATATTATATCTTAAAGGGGCTGTACTCGACTCAGTATGATAACATAGCGAAAAAAAAATGTCGAAAACTGACATAAACTTGGCATCGATGTGTACAATGCATTGAAACTTACTAACTGAAGTACCACATAGTTTACAATTTATTCAAGTTTAGCAGTTATTTGATATTTTTCCATTAAAAAAGATTACTGGGTATGTCTACCAGGTAGAATTCATTCCTTATGCTTGATTGGCTAGTCGATTTTATCACGTGATATTACCGAGGTGTAAAGCTTAGTTATATCACCCAAATAGAGTAATACTTCATAGCCCAGTGGATACGACGTTACACTGCAAGTTTGGCGACACGGGTTCGAACCCAGTCTCCGACACATTTTTTTTTTTACATTTGGTACTTTTTTATAATTATTATATGAAAGCGTAACACATTCTATTAGATAATTGTCCTGAGATTCGTTGCAGAAAAAAACTTTTTTGGTGCCAATCTGGTGTACAGTCCCTTTAAGAAAGTAATGATAATGTTCTACTTAGTGTAATGCTGTTTGTCACTTAGTTTACTCAGGGATTTAGGACGGACGAGTTAAGCTATATGTTCTTACGCGAGCCCATTGTCCTTCAAGCCGCGTGAATCCCCAGCAAAGGATTTATCTTCGAGTAGAAAGTGATTACAAGTATTAGAAAATAAATTATGTTGGCATTATTCAAAAGCTACGGAAGTCTGTCAATGCTGCGAATACATAAATGGGAAATAAATAACATGATAAGCATTTAAAAAATTTCGAAAATGGAAACATTTAAATTTCAATTGCGCTGCCCGACTTAGCGTAGTTCGCTTTATGAAAGTATAGGTGACAACTACTGTTGGAAACATGCTTATGCATAATAAAAAGCATGTTCATTGCACACGACCCCTATTTTATTATTGCAATAAGATTCTTTTCCGACAGTTTTTTCTCCTTTCGGGTATATCCCTTTGGTAGTTTATTGTACCAGAAAACGCGTGTATTAAACAACGCCCAATTGAGTAAAGTGGCAGATTGTTTAACAAAAGATAACGGAACTATCGCAAAAACGGAAGTCTGAGACATCTTGTCGGGGTATGGCAATGAAACGCTGGGGAATCTTATCAAAGATGATGGGAAATGCAAGCAGCTACCCATTTTATGTAACGTATTGAGATGGGTTGATATGTGGGTTTGTGGTTTCCTTCGCGACGAAACGTTATGAGACCTGATAAGCTCTGACGCGTGAAAGTGCGACTATCAATATGAAAATCAAATCGATATTGTTTCTTCTTAATAATGCATTTTTGGTGTTATTTTCGCAAATACATATATGGTTTCCGCTTTAAAATGCGGATGTGGACGCATTCGGAGCTCCTCGGCCATTTTATCGAAAACAACCTCGGATGTATTTGGACGGTTTACATACTCAAAAAGTGGTACGTTTAAGTCCGCTGCAGGTAGATCGCGTAGTAATTTTATTTAGCAGTTAAACTTTGTGACATTACTCTTGGGATTCTTAAATATGTTTGCAATAATACAATTCAATGGCAATCAATTTAAACTTAGATCAATAAATACAACTCTAAAACACTACATTTAATTAATGATATAATTCAAAAATTTACGAACTACTTCAACTGATGTACCTGCATACATCCGAGGTTGTTTTTGAAAAAATGGCCGAGAAGTTCCGAATGATGTGGACGACATTACGTTGACAAATTAAAATACTATGATCATATCACTTTATTTTCACATATTTGTAATTTAAAAAGTATTCAATATTTACACAGTTTCTGCTTGTTCATGCCCTTTAAAAATGCCGTGCAAAGCAATTACATGTTAATGAAACTATTTATAATCCGCAACACTTAATAATTTTTAATAATACATCTAGCGCTTTACATAAAGAAGTATTTTAAGTCGAACGTAATAAGTAAGACCTGTATCAAAAGCTGATGATCATCGGGTCGCTTATCGCATGAAAAGATGATAAGCGTTAATAAATCGACCGTATATATAGCTCAGTACCATTTTGTGTTTACAGGATTTGGCTCCAACTTTAAATGGTAAGTAATTTAAAGTTGTTTTTATATAATATGTTTAGTTTGAATTAACGAATATGTTTTGTTTTTAAACTTAATTTCATGAGAATTAAAATTTGTAAGATTAAATTTTGAAGATTTCGTTTAGAGAAATCCAATTTACGTTACATTCAATTTAACGAATATATGTCTCTATTCCGTTACTGCATGAATTCAATAATTAAAGAATTACCATCTTTAAATAGAAACTAACAAAGGACAACTCATTAAAGAGTAAGGAAAGGACAAATTCATATTAAACTGACGTATACAAGTATATTTACAATATTTATTAATTCTTCATGTAACGCAAACCGATTTAGAATCAACTTTTATGCTTTATTGTGTTTTAATTATATTTAAGCAGATGTAGACGTTTTAATATTAATGTAACATGTGTATTTTGTCTTGTAACGCTGTTGTGCTCCGTTGGTGGTCTGTTCAAGATAATAATGACAATGACTACTAGTGTAGTCCTGGTAGTTCCATTACACTATAATAATTAAAACTTTAAAATTAAATACAAATTTATGCCGATTACAATCTATATTTTTCAGGCGAATCTGTGGACCAAGGAAGGTATGGACATTATTTTCTTTTCTTTTTCTTTATTTCTATTCAACGTACAGTTCTTTATGAGGAATGTTGTGTTGCAATGCATATTGTATAATACCGATCAGCGAGTGTTGCAAATGCATTGATGATACAAAAGCATTAAACATACTAGAGGATCATGATAAATGTATTTCTTAACAACGAGTCTTTCCCTGTTAATTTGAAAATGTAATATCTTTCATTGTGAGAATAGCCGACTTTCAATGTTTATGATACATGCATATTTCGATCTTAAACTTTGGTTTGATGCCATTAATTATTATTGATCTAGTATATCCACGCATGAATGTATTACTACCATATTAGCATATCATGAGAATTTGCATCAATCCATACTTTCAATGAAACTTAAGAGTTGTATATATTGAATAATATTTGAACTATAATGATTATAATCTTAGTTTGCAATGAAGTGGCCATTTAATAATTCCTTTCTTGTTATTTCTTACTTCTCAAAAGTTTAACTACTAGTAAATGTTTAGTAAATGTTGACAATAATGCTATTGTTTGAGTTGTGGATTTCTGTGGATATGCAAATTTAATGTTAATTAATACAGTTCAAAAGGTGTCAAAATGTAAAGACGGACCAGAAGTACTCCATGAATATCATCAAACATATAAACAGGAACAGCAGGGACACGCTCAGTATCATACTAGTTGCAAAGTCTTTCTAACTCGTACAGCTCCGAGGTAATTTGAAGTGTCGCACAAAGGCGCAGCCTCGTGGGTTTTCGAACTATGAATGTCTGAGCAACTCCTGAAGTGTCGTAACAGATTTGTACTTGTAAAAAAGTCACAAACAATCTGCGCTATTGCCGTGTGAAATGTCGTGACAGTTTTACAGGGATATAATCTCTTATATCCACTCACACTATCATGGCTTTTGGTAGGATTGTGGTGAACGATTTCATGGCTCGTTTCTAAAGCGACTGGAAGAGATGTAGCTTTAATTCGTTTTCTGGCATATTGTTTGCATTTGCCTGCGAGAACTTTAAGGTATTAAATGTTTGTCGTTTCTCATTGTCAAACTGTCGAGCCATTGCGACAAAGTACGAATGAGGGCGAATGAAATAATTATGATACATCCATTTTCAGCTCAGATAATGTTGGATGAAAATAACATAGCCACGTATGTTTCATAACATGCAAGTAAACTCAAAACTTGTCATATATCCTATTAATGAGTACTTAAATCGTACTCATGCCGCAACAAATTCGTACATGTCTAAAATCGTACATAAGTTCTATAAAATCGTACAAACCCGAAGTATTCGGAAAGATCGTACATAAGCCTAACATTATCATTCTTTTTCGTAAAGATGTCGAGAGGGTACTGTGATAAATGATAAAACGGTCCCCATTTAGAACAGTTATCGTTTAATTCATTTAAACTTTCCTGTTAAGGCCAATGTCGTCGGCATACACACGAGTAAGAAGGGATAAAAGTACTTCCTTGATCAAATGTCCACGTCTTGAATGTTGTGCAATAAGGAGTTAAATGCCGTATTCGAACAAAATGTCGTAAAACATTCTTGCTTCAGACGCATGGCTATTTCAATAACATCGGATAGTGCATTACAATGTTTGCCTTTGTATTCCACTGCGTCATATTAAGAGTGGTACTTTCCCCGATACACCGAGTCAATGTAGTGTATACCATAAGGCATAATTATAAATGGAGTCAAGGACTCGTTTCTCGTAAACAACGACTACATTCAAACATTGACCCGTGTTTAACAAATGTCCATTCAAGACATTTAGACTAAATATTGCTTCCACTGTAGAGTAACCATTTTTGAAACCGGGCCAGCTATCCGGTAACATTTCATATGTATTACACCCAAGACTTTAGCCAACCGTTAATGATAGTGGTAAAACTAATTGTTATTGAACTAATGATAGTTATAAGCGTTAGGTGTGTTATTTGTACCTTCTTGTACACCGTGGTCTCGAACATGTCCCTAAAAACACGTTTAATATCAATTCCGGCCGCTCTATCAAGGAGACGCAGCTCTCTTCTATACAAGTCGGTTTAAAACGGTTATAAGGCCACACCAAATTAATGTTTCGTTCCTCAGATTTTTCAAAAAAAAATTAAAAACCAAAGCGAGTGAAGAGCGAATTTATTGTTCTTTTAATCAATATAAATAGGAGAGATTGTTCAACAAAATTGCTTTTAAACCCATTTGAATGCAATCTTAAACTGAGCCTTTAAAACATTGGGAAAATGGCCGAATTCATACTATTTATTCCATCAGTTTTTAGTACACACTTTATATGGATAAACCTAATTTCTAATTTAATTAAAACATATTTTAAGTATGACGATCATTTATAATAAAAAGGATAGCTGCTTTCAGGAGAAAGTTTGAAAAGACTTATACAAATGTACCTGAATCACTTTAACATCATTTGCAACTGTATTTAGACATTCATTAGGATTGATTTCGGTTGTTTAAAAAATTATATTCTACACTGGCATCATCAAACATCAGACTCCATATATATTTCAATTTCTTGACTTTATTTCGTTTTGAATATCACAGTAAATGCAATGGCATTTGCTTATCGAAATGAAAAGGTCAAGGGTATGTTAAGTGTATTTTATGGTCAGTGAGATGTTTTAAAAATCCCCAATTTTGCTAATTGTTATAATAAAAATTAAAGTGATAAACTTACGTTAGTATCAATTTGGACCAAACAATGAATCATGTTCCTGTTAAGTGAAGCCTTTTTCAGCATCGACCTCATACGGTAAAATTCTGGTCACTTGTATTTTGCCATGAATCAAATAATACTTAATTGAGTCATTGTTCATCATTCCGGTTTTCATCCAAAAAGAATCCCTAATAACCCAAAATTATAGCTACCAGTGTCAGATACACATTTTAAATTGCATAATTATTGATTCAATTAATGATCCTTTAGTGCATCAGACGATGAACAATGACTTCTAGCATGGTCAAAACACATTTATTGTAAAAAATAAGATTAAATTTCCAAAATTCTAGCCATAGTGTTTAAACCGGAAGCCGCCACTTTGATTGAATTTTTTGGAACCAATGCTAAACCGATCGATATACAGTATAAAACACCACACATCGGTTACTTCCCTTTACAAAAATACTTACACTAGCGCAGAAATTGATTATTATAATTATCATAATTATAACTGATTATTTCTTCAGCCTTTAAATATTTTTATTTCAACCAAAATCTGGCTGGCGATTAAAATACAGGAGCGGGCGCTCAAAAAATAATAAAAAAAATTTTTACATTTTCAAAAAGTAGGAGCGGTAAATCGCGGAACGAAACATCAATTTGGTGTGGCCTAAGAGATTTAATCCGACCACTTGTTGGCATTAGAAAACGGGTTTAGGCTCATTGGATGATCCCGTTTATGTTTCGTGAAATACAAAAACTAATATGATCATGTTAACGTTGACGTTAACTCATTATTGATTGCGATCATTTGCTTATCCGAGGTAAATCTTTTTCGAGAAATCGGCCCCAGTAACTACGTGTATAATGGATTCCATCCAATTTTCTGGAAAATGTCCACAACTTAATTTAAGTGGGTCAATTAAATTATCCAATGATATGTCTCCTGATTCATTTTTTTAAATCTTTATGCCGGTCTTGTGATCCTGTCTCTCTCGTGTTCTCGTTTGTTTCTTCTTCAGATTGCCCTTTTTCATTTGGCTTAGATAAGTGTTCTCGATTTAATGCGTTGAAACATTTATCGACGTCATTTATCAAACCAGGCTGAAAATTTAATGTTGTTCAAACGGAGTTGGCTAGGTTTTCCAGATTTATGTCATATTTTTGTAAATAATGGAATTACGACCTTCTTAATGGTTTAAACAAACTTATACAGGAAATTATTCACATTGGTCTTCTCCAGTGTGTTCATGCTACATGATATTTATTAATTTATTTTGGAAGTTTAGAAAATAACCACGTTTAAATTCTGTTATTCGTTCATCATTCCATCTGGTATATGTTTGTTTATCTGCATCATTGATACATAATTGGGAGCGTAGTCAGAGTAACCATTAAAGTACATCAATTCAAAAACCTTTTAATAGATAAAAAAAGATTCACTCAAGTATGTAAATTTTCCACCAAGCTCAAAACTGACCCTACAGCAAGTGGCCTAGCACAGAGTATCCTTAATCATGACTATTAAATGTCTTATCTCCTTGTACTCTCCTTAAAGATCTATCAGCAATGTCACCATCAGATTTATGATTGGTTATGACTAGATGATAAACCATATTAATTTAAAGGTCAGTGGGTCAAAGGTCAAGGTGGTGGTGACCGTAACATGAAAATCCGTTTCCGATAAATAACGATAATAAAGAACGCTATATCCCAAGGACCTCAAACTTTGTAGGCAGGTTAGTCATGGCCAGTACAAGAATATTTTTGTTTTTGAAGTCAGTGGGTCAAAGGGCAAGGTCGTTGCGACAGTAAGCTGATAATACACTGTTTTCTATCAATAATTAAAACAAACGCTTAGGTCTACGGATTCGAAATAGGTAGATGTCCCTCAAGCATCACTAGCACCCTAACTATTTTGACGTCAGCGGTTCAAAAGTCAAGGTCGTAGTGACCTTGAGCTGAAAATCCGACTTTATTCAACAACTCAAGAATGCTGTATTCATGTTCCTTTAACTCATTTTCAAAAACATTCGCGACGTCTTTTATGCTTTGAATCAAAATTAGTCCTGTTGTTAATTGTTACTAATACAATTTGTTTTACCTCAAAATTTTATCCAATCTTCAAAGGGTACTTCCTCCAAGGGGTTCTTTCGATCCAACCCTTAAGATCTAGAAAGATCGTGTCCAAAGGATGTTGTTTATGTCTTTACAGGTACAGTCTTTCAGATAGCTTACGGACTTGTGTTCCAAAATTTATACACTTAAATGATAAACACATCTAAAGACTGTTAAATGCATGCATTGGAACGATTTCAAGAGTACGATTTTAGTATCGGTTCATTTTTGAGATCATATGGATCATCACTTTTAATTTTGTAAAGAATATTGTGGTAATCTATTTTAAGGCCCATTGCCAGCAGTGTTCATGTAAATACAAGCATTTCTTATATAATTCAAGCGAGTAGAAGCGGAAAAGGCATAGTTTTTATATGCTAAGAAATATTTTCATATATTTTCTGTCTAAATAGTAATTCTGACATTACCGGTACCTACTTGTTTGTTTACATCCCTTGCGACCCGTGGTGATCCATGTGAGAACCCCTTTGAAGTCACGTGATTCCTCACCCTGGTTATGTCAATCATATGTATTGCTTACAATGGCAGACTGGCGAGCTAAATTCAGTAACTACGACAGTGACCAGAGCGGCGGCATCTCTATGCGGGAGTGCAAGCGGCTGCTGCAGTATGTCGGCCTGAACCCCACTGACGACGAAGTCCAAAAATTCATGAAAGATGCCGACAAAAACAGTAAGTTGCTTCTCTGCTTAGGGGGGAGGTACTTTATCGGACTGTAGTTTGTTCAGGATATGCACTACATTGTGCGAGGTCCTTTATTTATAAATAGGTCGTCGAAAGCATTTCATTAACTTTCGTTCAATTCATCGCAGAAATGAAGAAGGTAAAATTAGATAGGCCTTATTTATTACTGGAATGATATATGTGCATGACCGTTTTGAAGTGTTCTCGCTAGAAAGTATCGGATGATTTCAACAGGGAATCTACGGTGACAAGGATTCTAGCGGTAGTTTTTTTTAATAAATAACACTAAATTGGTGCTTTATAACCCTTAAATATCCATAATGGTATAAAAAAAACTAGATGTAAACATGTCACCACATGCCCTTTTCTTTTGATTAGTGCACCGTTAGATTATAAACCGGCAAGTTCTTGACAGTTAACTGTACGAAACCTAAAGCGATTGGCGTTTTTATCTCCTTTTTTTCGCAAAACAATAATTTAGACTTATGAAAAAACATGGCGTTTTGGCCTATTCAGGATGGTCAAGCCGCCTCATCGGTTTAAACTGTTTTTTGAAGAAATTCACTGCCCTTTTTGTCGAGCCTGCTTGCGATGAGCGAGACATAGTTGTCACATTGGTGGTTCCGTGTATGTGCGTGCGTGAATGCGTCCGTCCGTCCGGACTTAACTTGTCCGGGTTGTATCTTGACCTTGCATTATAGGATTTTTCTTAATGAGGTGGCATGATCCAGGTCTGTTCATCAAAGGTCAAGGTTAGAGGGCAAGTTTGAAATTATCATTGTGCGGGCAGAATCTTGACTCAAAGGTCAAGGTCAATAACCAAAGTTTGAAATTAAATTTTATCCGTAGTAGTATTTTGACCATGCGTGATTTATGCATTATTGGATTTTCAAAACCACTTGCCAAGAAGGCTCATCATGATGTGGCGGCGTGTCAAGCACAATGCCAAGCTATGTACAGGTCAAGTTCAAGGTTAAAGGTCAAAGGTTGAAATGGTTAGGATAAGGGCTGCATCTTGCTGTGCATTTTAGTATTTCCAAAATTAATGCCATGAAGGCAACAATGATAAAGTGGCGTGTCGCGCACAAGACCCAGGTCTGTATCAAAAGGGTCAGTGTCAAGGTTAGAGGTCAAAGGTTGAATGTTTCATTGTCTTGGTTGTTTCTTAACTATTAACTATAAGATTTCAAAAACATCTTGTAATGAAGGTTAACCATGATAAGATGGCATGTCACGCACAACACCCAGGTCTGTACCTCAAAGGTCAGTTACAAGGTTAGATTCAAAAGGTTATTATCCTTGTTCGGGCTGAATCTTGACCATGTATTAAAGAATTTTCAAAACACGTGCCATGAAGGTTCACCATGATAATGGTCGAGCACATGATCAAGGTCTGTACCTCAAAGGTCAAGGTCATGCTTAGAGGTCAAAAGTTGAAATAATCCTTGTCCGGGCCTTATCTTGACTATGCATTATAGGATCTTGAAAGACTTAAGCAGTTCTGTATATATCAGATATCAAGGTCAGCTTGGGTATCAAAGGTTGAAATTATCATTTTCCGGACTGTAACTTGACCATGCACAATAGGATTTTCAAAAAACTTGCCAAGAAGGTTCAGCGTTATGAGAAGGCGTGCCACAGACAAGACAATGCCAAGGTCTGTACATCACAGATCAAGGTCACAAGTAGAGGTTGAATGTCAAATGAGTACTGTTGATAGGACTGATCCGAGCTGAGTCTTATCCGGGCTGTATCTTTACGATGCATCATAAGAATGTCAAAATAATGCCATTGAGGCTTCTAAATGTCTGTTCTCAATCCGTCCAAGTGGCCTGCTAAAGTCAATGAAGATGTTCTGCAGCAAGCAAGATTGTACACTGACAACAAAATTTGTTTTCAGAGGACGACGAAGTTCATTTCGAGGAGTTCTACGAGTATGTGAAGACGCTACCAGACCCAACAGGAGAACTTCGTGTCGCCTTTGACAAGTACGACCGTAATGGGGATGGCTTCATAGACAAGGAGGAACTCAGAGGTACCGCTGAATGGGTTGCATAATAATTTCTTTACGTTCAAATCTGAGACAGATGTTAGGGTTTCTGTATTGCTTTGCCCTAATTTGCCTCCATATGTATGATAAATACCTTAATAATATTTAACAACGTATTCTTATCCCTTTGATTTTGCCTTTATATTTAAAGCAGTTTTCTTCTGCAAATTGAACATGAAGTAATATACCCAAAATGCATTATCATTCATAACAGAAACACGCGTATAGACGATTTATATTACTTATATGATCAAGGGACATAAACTAAACCGTTTATCTTTTTGCTAGTGTTATGGGGTTTATTACATATAATATTGAAATGATGTCACATGATCTTCCAGGCGTCATTTTAAGCGTGCTTACCTGGCCCCGATTTCTCGAAACTTCTTAAACCTCTTACTAAGCCAAACGGGTTTAAGGTCGTTGCTAATCTAAGCAGTTTAAGAAGTTTCGAGAAATCGGGGCCTGGTTATCAAGGTTATGTGAATATAATACACGTTATTTTGACTATACTCAACATATTCTCGACATGATAAGTAGTTGAGCTTAGGTGTACACTTGCAGTAATAATGTTATAATTTTAGCGATTCTGCAGAATGGGAAGGACTGTTCACAAGATGAACTGGAGAGTCTTTTCAAGCTAGTCGACGATAATGGTGACGGCAAGATCGAATATGAAGGTACAACGGTTACGTTACACTATTACTTTCTTAATAATAAAACGATTTATAGTCCTAAAATAGCTGAGTACAAGGATCGTGCAAACAGCTCAATAAATTCCGTAGTATTTAACCAGTAACATACAGTAATTAAATAGATGAAATGCTGAAAATGAGAAACTCTTTGTTTTAAAGGATAATTAAGTAAATTTGCGGATGCCTCTTGATCAAAACATATGACACCATATTATGTTAGTACTGCTTTGGAATGTTAAAATTAGTAAAAAGACTGTATAAATGTAACATTTCACCGAAAAAACAAACATATTATAAACAGGATTTTTTACCTTGAAAGATTGCAGTGTAGGTCAGATCACATTGATTGTAGTTGTAATAAAAACAATAACAAACTGCACTCACTTTTTATACGCCCATCTTACGATGGCCGTATTATGGGAACACCCATGGCGGGCGGGCGGCGGGCGCCGGCCGGGCGGGCGGCTCCACAATGTTGTCCGCTCTCTAACTTGAACATTTCTCATCCAATTTCCACCAAACTTCATGAAAGTGTTTGTTGGTGAAATATCTAGGTCAAGTTCGATAACCAGCCAAATCGCTTTAGGCACTCCAGAGTTATGGCCCCTTGAATTTGTCAAAATTGGCCATTTTAGCTTTGTCCGCTCTCTAATCATTTGCTTCTTGAAAAGCTTGCTTCTCAAACGGCCAATGTGACAGAAAGTTGTCTTAGAATCCAAGAAATTATTGATGGGCGTATTTTGTGAGTGTCACTCTTGTTCTACGTTGCGTTTTCGACCATTAAGATTACGCATTCATTAGTAATCAGTAATAAATAACCTTTCAAATATTGGCATAATTAGATGGGGTAAGTAGGCATAAAAATGGCATTATATTTCTGAATTAAATGGCAAGCTTATTTATTTATCTGGTACATTGATAAGCAGAATAATACTGTTTTTCAAATATTCATGAATGAATTTCATTTTGAACAAGTTTTCTCGTTTCCTAATTCAAGTTTTTTTTATTGTAAGAGAAATGTCCACGTGATTTAATCAAACGTTTTTTCCGTGTTTTACATTTAATGCTGTTTGCCTTGTAAGGTCCTGGTCTAACTTAAAAGACATGTTCTACTTAATTTAAGTAACGTACACAGCAGATGAAAATAAAAAAGCCCTAATAGAATATCCAGTGGAATCACTGTAGGTCATTAATGTTAATTGAGAGAGAGAGACAAAACACGATATCGTAGCAAGAGCATGTTGTGATTTGATGAAGTGCCTGTTTGCTAATTGATGAGAAATTACCAAATTGAATGCCAGCCTTATTAGGCAAACAAATAAGTTTGTTTCGGATAATAAGATTCTACTTCGTAAATAGAATGGACATTTAGTTGAGAGTCAAACATTTATTTGTGCACATTAATTGCTACAAACACCATATCGGGCGTTGGTGAGAAAGCATACAAAGGGTGAAAAATGTTTTGCAATTGATTTTTGAATAATGCATTTATAAACGTGTCGACCTTACCTAGAATATTTGTTTAAATTTACCAAAGGAAAGCACACATCTGGATAACTTGTGTCAATAATGAATGAAACTATCGTTTCAGAATTCATCAGGATATTCACGCAGACCTAGGATGGAAATGTTCATTTACGTCACATCTTGAAAACCTGTGAACCGAACATTACTAGTTCCTGTACACACGAATTTGACATTCAACAAAACAAAATATAACCAGAAATGTTATCTAGAAAAATAGCGAATTGTAATAGTCCTCATTAGCATTTTTTTTACATAAACTAGACGACGTGCTGCTCAGTGGCGCTTTTTAATAGTTATAGCAAGGTTTACAGTAATGCAAATTCTAAGTTTCAGTTATGCACCAGTCAATTGTAACCACAGCACCACCCCCCCCCCCCCCCCCCTCCCAGGTCCAGGGGCTTTCCGGGGCCCCGTAGAGCCAGGTGAATGCGGTGGTTTTGTTTTCGCTCCAAAAAATGGGCCTTACCTTACCTATGGTCTTTGGGGTGTAGGGGCATTTGGTTTCACCAGCAGTTCGTCCTCGCAGGGCGGGATTTTAACCCGGGCTTGTCTGGACCGAAAGTCAAAGTACCCGCTATTTTTCCGGACCTGGGGCCGTGGTTACAAATGACTGGTGCATTATACAGTGCTTTTTCTGTACATATTCGTACTTTAATACCTAAATCACGGAGCTAGTTGATTCATAAAGCATGTTTCACTTGACCAATAGGGTCGTTTGCTTAACGGAGACCAATTCAGGTTGCATGGACGTTTCACCGTTGTTATGGCGACAAAGTGCTCATATATTATGGTGCATAGAGAATCAATTTTTGTTTCATGTAAATGTTTTAAAATTCCAACATCATGTAATATGCAATAAAGTCATGAACATACATTTATACGGAGTAAAACGAGTGCGTTTTTTTTATCTTTTTATCACATACATGTAGTAAGTTAATTTGATCTCGAAGCATACAGACAGTATAAGACCGAAGTTCTTGTCCAAAGACGATTTGGTACGTTGTTTCAGAAGTGATGTAGATCTTAACTTGACTAACCACTGGTGCTTAAATTAAATCCTATGACATCATTGCGTGAAAACAGGGGTTCACTTGGGGTTATATCGGTTTTCGACATATCCACCTCATACATGTATTAAAGGGACTGTACACCAGATTGGCACTAAAAATGTGTGTGTTTTTTTGTAACGAATTTAAGGACAATTATTTAATAGAATGTGTTACGCTTTGATATCATAATTATAAAAGATTACCAAAATGTAAAAATAAAATGTGTCGGAGACCGGGTTCTAACCCGTGACGCCAAAATTGCAATCCTGCGTCGTAGCCACTGAGCTACGACGGCGTACTCTAATCCGGTGACATAATTAGGCTATACACCTAACTCGGTTATATCACATAATAACACCGACTAGCCAATCACGCATAAGGAATGAATTCTACTAGGTAGACATACCCAGTAATCTTTTTTAATGGAAGCATACGAAATAACTGCTACACTTGAATAAATTCTACACTATGTGGTACTTCAGTAAGTAAGTTACAATGCATTGTACACACTAATACCAAGTTTATGACTGTTTTCGACAATTTTCTTCTTTTCTTGCAAATTGATCATCTGGTGCACAGTTGCTTTAAGATCAACGATGTACAATTCGGCATGTTGTTCTATTGTTAATAAAGGTAAATTTTCATGCCTAGTAATCTAGTGTATAATTGTTATTATTTAAAAGTGAATTGGATACTGATAACATAAATGTAAAAAAGTCCAAAACACAATATCATATCATATATATATATATATATATATATATATATATATATATATATATATATATATATAAATATATATATATATATATATATATATATATATATATATATATATCTGAAATCGGACGTATTATGGTCTGTTGCCAATAAGGCGTCCTTCTTGTAGTTGTTCTATATTATGTTTCAACTCATAAACCCTTTCAAATGGTACCAAATTAATACGGATTCACCAGTCATCCAAAACTAGTGTACACCGGATACCTTAATAAACAAGGTTATAACATCACAAACAAGAACGACACAAAGTTGGTTTATTGATAAATGTTAGGGTTACCACTTTGGCACGGCCAAGAACTGGACAAAAATCAGATGACGAGATCGATTTCGAGGAGTTTTTACGAGTATATGACGGTGCCAGTCCCAACCGGAGAGTGTTCGTGGTGAGGCTTCTCAAGGCGAACGCTCTCTTGTTCTCTCAGAAAGGACACCAGTAGTAATTTCCACGCGGGAAACGAACTCTTGATTCATACATATTATCTTCACAGCTGTCTTCACAATTAAGCTTAAATATACCAGTAAGAGGTTAATCAGTTCAACTCTTACTTATTTAGACGTTTTTAAGAATTCGTTTTTCGTGAGACTTGCGTATGTACCCTAGGCTATGGTCATTTCTTCAATTATCAGACACAAGACGTTTTGAAACATATGTTTACTTCTGGTTCTCTTATTATCAGTAATACGAGGAAGCAGTTCTACTTCCTTATTCCACTTACACTCAAGGGGAGATGCGAATTTAGCTAAAGTTGTCACGGGGACATTATACATTATATGGTTATGATTATGTCATGTGACGTTTTACTTTCGAAATGCAAACCAAGTTTATTTGACTAACATCTATATTTCTAAACCTAGGTGAACATTAAGTTTTTTGCAACAACGATGACAAATTTATCTCGAAATATCTCTTTAAAATCCGAACGTGCTAGAATTAATAGTTCTACATTGATATAATAATTACCGCAACAGTGAAACATTAAGGGCATGAATAAGTAGAAATTTTAGACCCGCTACCCGATTACACGTTGGTGCAAAGGTACGCGTATACATTTCACGCCGAAGAATGCACGTCTTTCTTCATGACTTGTAACCTGTATTTTTTGTAATGTTTGTTGTATATACGTTCACTTTATAGTATAGTGTTGAAACTTTCAGGATTTGTTTTTATTTGATCTTTTAAGAATTACAAGTACACTAGAAACTGACTGTTGAACTTTTAATGAAAACGAATGTCAAATTTTAGTCACAGAAACCTCGGGAGCCTCATTACATTCCTTTAAATCAAAGATGGTTGTGTATAACCTTATGAATGGATAAATCTCAAAGTTTCTAACGTGACAAAAGTAAATTACCTTCATTCGTAAATCTCGCTTCCTAATTGAAGTTGAAGACGAATCATGAAATTCAATGTCATTATTAAGGAGTGTTAGAAATTCCAAACGTAGCTTATTTCATGCAGACTGTAAACATGACATTTACATGATTTAGAGTCATGGATGAATATTTACATGATATAGGTGAAATAATTAAACGTTTTAATGTTTTTATGTAACTATGGTTATCAAATAGACTTTCTTCCTATTTTTAGTAAAGTACACTACAAACGAAAATAGATTAGCCCTCATAGAAACACATACCAATTCGTTGAATTACTTTATAGTTCACGTTTGCGTCATGATTAGTGTAATTAGAGAGATATGTAGAGCGAAATATCGTAACAAGGGCAAGATGTTGTATTACCAGTTGCGCAGCTAGCCCTCTATTCATGTGGATTCATAATTGTGCTAGGGGGTTTGGGTGCATGTCCCCTCGGAAAAATTTAAAAAGAGACATGGTGCAATCTAGTGCATTATGGGCGTTCTGGTGAGCTTTATTTAATACTGGAAAATGGACAGTTTAAGGATCTTGTAGTCAAGTACGCATTCTGCAACTTGGCTGTTTTTTTTTATAATAATAATAATAATAATAACTTTATTTCATGAAGATAGCACATTAAGTTACATACGTATCTTCTTTACAATGTGGTTTTCAATGGATTCTATAAACGTATTAGTATACAGTTCTCATTCAAACAATAACAAACACGATGACATTCAAACACAACATATACTCAGTACAATGTTCAAAATTATAAAAGACAATAATAAATCACATTTAAACAAACAATTTTAACAGACAGT
The DNA here is from genome assembly GCF_026914265.1 of Mya arenaria. Lineage (NCBI taxonomy): Eukaryota > Metazoa > Mollusca > Bivalvia > Myida > Myidae > Mya > Mya arenaria. Next base: position 22,620,640 of record NC_069132.1, on the reverse strand, counting down.
CATTCACTAAAGTCATTGTTTCGTCATAAGGTGTTTTTTTGCATTGCGTTTTAAATGCAAATGATGATGATTCGCAAATTAAAAGCGGTATTGAATTCCATACAGATTTAGCAAAATAAGTAAATGACTTTTTACCATAGTTAGTCTTATAGCAGAGGGAACTTAAATCATTATGGGTGGTAGACCGCAATGGGTAGTTTGTGTTATTGGTTTCTATCGTTATAGGCAGCAACGCGCCAGATTACAGGACACGACCAACTATACTCTATGTCTGCATATGCAGCATTCTAGAGTAAACAAACACTTAAGGGTGACCTTGACCTTAGCGGTAGGGACACCGGTCTTACACGCGACACGTCGTATTGGTATTTTAAACACATGTGGCAAGTTATTTTAAAATCTGTCCATACATGAGATAAATACAATCCAGACACGACCACCTATACTCTATGTCCTTATATGCAGCATTCCATAGTATTTAAACACTAAGTGTGACCTTGACCTTAGCGGTAGGGACACGGGTATTGCACGCGACACGTCGTATTGGTATTTTAAACACGTGTGGCAAGTTATTTTAAAATCTGTCCATACATGAGAAAGTTACAGCCCAGAAACAAACACCTATATTCTATGTCCTTATATGCAGCATTCTATAGTATTTAAACACTAAGTGTGACATTGACCTTGAAGGTAGGTACACAGGTATTGCACGTGACACGTCGTCTTGGTATGTTAAACAATATTGGCAAGTTATTTTAAAATCTGTCCATACATGAGAAAGTAACCGCCCGGACACGACCTCCTATACGCCAAGTCCTTATATGAAGCATTCCACAGTATGAAATCACTAAGTGTTGCCTTGACCTTAAAGGAATGAACAGAGGTCTTGTGCTCGACTCATCGTCTTGATATGCCGAACACATGTGGCAAATTATTATTAAGTCTATCCATAAAATAGACAGTTACAGCCCGGACACGAGAAGTTGAGCCGGACACACGGACAGCCGGACGGTGCGATTATAATATGCCCACCTTCAAGGGCATAAACAAGATTCGAGGGCATAAACAAGATTCGACAGATCTTACCTAGAATCATTGGACAGGTAACCAAATACAAATGAGAATTTAAGTTTAGAAATAGAGCTAACTCGCATCTGAATGGCTTGGCTCACAAATGAAGGAAACTATAGTTTCAGAGTTATCACGTTATTAACGCGGAAGGATGGGAAGGTTTAGTCATGTCGTCACATGGAAACCTGTGGACCAAACAGTTCTGTTTCCTGTACGCCATAGAGTTACACACGAATTTGAAATTCAAAAATGCATACAACCGGAAATGTTCTAGCTTAATGGTGAAATGTTTGAAATTATTCCAACTTATCAGATTTAGTGTTTTTACACACGTGCTACTCGGTGTTGACTAGACGCTTTTGCATACACAAGCCCACGTTCTACTTCATGTGGCATATAGACGCTTTTGCATTCACCAGACCATGTGCTACTCAGGTTGCGGGCTAGACGCTTTCACATACACAAGCCCACGTGCTATTTGGTACAGACTAGACACTTTTGCATACGCCAGCCCACGTGCTTCTTGATTTCGACTTAACGTTTTTGCATACACCAGACCACAAACTACTCAGGTTGTGGGCTTGACACTTTTACATACACCAAGTCACGTGCTTCTCAGTGCGGGCTAGACGCTTTTGCATTCACCAAACCACTGGCTTCTCGGTGCGTGCTAGACGCTTTGAAATACACCAAACCACGTGCAACTCGTTGCGGGCTAGACGCTTTTGCATACACCAAACCACGTTCTACTCGAAGCGGGCTAAGCGCCGATGGTGTGTCAGCGACAACGCGCTTATATGGTGTATACTAAATCAACATTGTTTTAAATTAATTATTTATTTCCAGCTAGTTGTATTTACAATTCACCACTATGTTTGCCATAAAGTCAATAATACACACATAGCAAGCCTAATTGGCCTCGGAGCATAAGGGCATGGAAATCCATTTTTTGCAGAAATAATAGTACATCAGAAATGTATGTTTTACAATTTTATTCAATGTTATTAACAAAATGTATCAAAATGAATAAGAACGTATTGCACCAATCCCTGAAAATGCATAAACATGGTACAATTGAACGGAATTTACTTACAAGATACGGAAATGAGCACAAATTAGCACCATTCTCGCTAGTCATGTCATTCATAAAGGCCAACTAGACAGTAATTACAGAAGTTCCATTGATGCGTGGCTTCATTCTCCCTAATCTGAAGTGAGAGCATGATCGCTAAGGCAGCGGGGGACAGCGGACACCAAGCTATCCCCGTGCACATTCCAGAACTTGTACTCCCCCGCCAGGTACTCTCGCGCTGAAAAGAAGGGATCACGTGAATAACAATAACAAGGCATGCTAAAATACCGTCCACTACCAGTAGGATCAAGTCAATAACAGACATGAAGTCAAGTGGTCTGATTATATGATGGTAAATCCTATGAAACCTGTATTGGATCCCCCCCCCAAAAAAACAACAAAAAACAACAAAGCTAAGTTATGATACATTGTGTACATGTGGTGGACATGTGTCACATATCTGAATTGATTCATGAACACCACAGTGACTTTAAAGATTGACCAAAAGACCCGTGTGTTTTTCTACAGTCAGATTTCAAAAACATTCCTTTTGTGCCAAATGTGAATGAAATGCTGGTTTGTCAACTTCGAGCTCTATTGTTAATTATGTCTCCCCCTCTCTGGGGGAGACATATTGTTTTTGCCCTGTCCGTCAGTCCGGTAGTCCGTCAGTCCGTCAGTCCGTCCGTACGTCACACTTCGTTTCCGATCGATAACTGGAAAACCGCATGACCTAGGATCACCAAACTTGGTAGGGAGGTTGGTTATGAGGTGTAGAAGATCCCTATTGTTTTTGGGGTCACTAGGTCAAAGGTCAAGGTCGCGGCGACCCCCAATGTAAACCAGAAATATTTGGACAATTGAATGAAATATGCATGGACTGAAATGACAGCTGATTTGTCATTGGATGCATATGAGGCAGGTCATCTACTGGTCATACCTAATCTTCATGTCAAGTTTGATGACCATAGGTCCGGGAATTGTTGAGTTATCACTCGGACAAGCTTTGGTCTTCCAACAGACCGACCGACATGTGCAAAGCAATTATATAACCCCTCTGCTTCGAAGGGGGGCATAATTAAACTAGATGTTCACTGAAAACTGATACTTCAACTCATGCATTTAGTGACATATAAATTTCTACTGTCTACTATATAAGACAAATATCAGAACAATACTCTTACTTTAAAACTTTACTGAAGAAAATATATCCTTGATGATCATCTATCTTAGTTTGAAACAAACATGGCACTTAGTGGATAGAGGAGCTTGAGGCAAATTTTCTCCAAAATTGCATAAGATGCACTTTACTTATGATAACTTAAGAAGGCAAATAAATGCCCAACTAAAATAGTAACATAAAAGAAAATCATTTCTATACAAACATTTATACATCAATCCCAATCATCTGTGCATGCATTAAAAAAATATGGACAATCAGAAAACCTTTTTTCAGCTTACAGTCACACTGACCTTGACCTTTGACCCACTGACCTCAAAATCAATAGGGTTCATCTGCTGGTCATGACCAATAAGCCTACCTAGTATGAGGTCCCTGGGTCAAAGCGTTCTCAAGTTATTGATCGGAAACCGTTTTTCATGTTAAGGTCACACTGACCTTGACCTTTGACCCACTGACCTCAAAATCAATAGGGTTCATCTGCTGGTCATGACCAATACACCTACCAAGTATGAGGTTCCTGGGTCAAAGCGTTCTCAAGTTATTGATCGGAAACCGTTTTTCATGTAAAGGTCACACTGACCTTGACCTTTGACCCACTGACCTCAAAATCAATAGGGTTCATCTGCTGGTGATGACCAATACACATACCAAGTATGAGGTCCCTCGGTCAAAGCGTTCTCAAGTTATTGATCGGAAACCATTTGGTATTCCGACCGACCGACAGACAGACAGACAGACAGACAGACCGACCGACATGTGCAAAACAATATACCCCACTTTTTTCAAAAGGGGGCATAAAAACATTTCCGCTCAATATCTTGACAATGGTTTGACCTAGGTTCACCAAACTTGGTAGGGAGGTTGGTCATGAGGTGTAGAAGATCCCTATTGTTTTTGGGGTCACTAGGTCAAAGGTCAAGGTCGCGGCGACCCCCAATGTAAAAAACATTTCCGCTCAATATCTTGAGAATGGTTTGACCTAGGTTCACCAAACTTGGTAGGGAGGTTGGTCGTGAGGTGTAGAGGATCCCTATTGTTTTTGGGGTCACTAGGTCAAAGGTCAAGGTCGCGGCGACCCCCAATATAAAAAACATTTCTGCTCAAAATCTTGAAAACGGTTTGACCTAGGTTCACCAAACTTGGTAGGGAGGTTGGTCATGAGGTGTAGAAGATCCCTATTGTTTTTGGGGTCACTAGGTCAAAGGTCAAGGTCGCGGCGACCCCCAATGTAAAAAACATTTCCGCTCAATATCTTGAGAATGGTTTGACCTAGGTTCACCAAACTTGGTAGGGAGGTTGATCATGAGGTTTAGAAAACTCCTATATTTTGGGGGGTCACAAGGTCAAAGGTCAACGTCGCTGTGACCTCTAATGTAAAAAAATATTTCCGTGCAATATCAGGAGAATGCTTTGATCTAGGTTCACCAAACTTTGAAGTGAGGTTGGTCATGATGTCTAGTTGATTTTGCAATCAGTTGGTCAAAGGTCAAGGTCACTGACCTTGAGGTGAAGAACCGGTTTCTGCTCAATAACTCAAGAACGTTTACACCCAGGAACTTCATACTTGGTATGCCAGTTAGTCATGACTAGTTGATGGCCCCTATTGATTTTGGGATCCATCATTGATTATTTCTCACCTACGACCACACAATGGGGGAGACATGCGCTTTTTCAAAAAAGCAATCTCTAGTTATTATTTAAAAATGCGACAGGTAATGCTCAGTTTGGGCAAAAAGCGTTAGTAACACGCTTGAAAATTGAATTATTGTAGACTTGGGTTTACAACATTTTGCTCAAATGAATTTATGCCAGTTTAGCCATTACTCATAAAAGTAAGTAAAATAATTCCATTGCAACATATCTTGAAAAAGAATGTTGCTAACATAAAATCTGTGAGTCCTCTCTAGAAAACAAAGGCACTATGTTATGCCAACTTACCACAACTGAGTTTGAATTTCATGTTGGGGGCCACCTGTATGGACTTGGCATCAATAGCGCTGCCCGACTGAGTGTAGTCCGATATCTTAAAGAACAGCTGAAACATAACACATTCATTTTGCTCACTTTTATCAAATAAAAGCATTTTTCAACTGCTGACCACATTTTTTGTGGTAGATCCGTACTACAGTGGTAACATACTTGACTGTCAATCCAGGGGTCGCAGGCTCGATGCCTGCTGCACAACTAAAAAATACTAATATTCTTCTGAATTGGATGTTAAATTGGGGTCCTTTGTGACAGTGCTATACACATTATAGAACCAGTGTAGCTCTAACCAGGGTAACATTCTGTCTGTACACTATGCTCCAAAATCCTAAAATGACTAACAAACTTATCGGAGCACTTGCCTTATGGGCAAGGCCAGAGTGCGGGTATAAACAAGCTTACATATTACCATGGCCACATTTTGGCACTTGCAAAAATTAAACAGGGCTATAAATTATGCTTTCTAGTATTTTCACTTTTAAACATTGCATATAATGCATATTATTTATTTGCATGTAAAAATTTACAATTGGACAATAAAAACAATAAATTGCAATTTGTATACACACCGTATCAATTTAGAGCACTCGGATGGCACAGACTTGTCTGAATCTGATTTACCCAATATAAAGACCAGCAAAAGGTGTTACGTGCGTCAACAATGCCCTTCGATGAGAAGCAAAATCGCTAACAAGTTGGCTTACTAGCACTATTTTTCAAATTTACAATAATGCATGATCAATGTTACAAGAGGTAAGCTAAGAAACCAACAAACCTGAGCATAAGCATTCTGCCCTGTACAGAACTCCTCCTCTAGAGTGGCTGGCCGGTCCTCCTGACTGGTACCCAGTTGTATTATGGCAGACATGGTTACCTCCCCCTGGCGTGCTGGGAACCGACTTCCTATATTCCATACTAGGGTTCTTTTATTGGCTGGCACATTCAAGGTACCATGGTTGACTGATGACTCCAGCAGGATAATGGACCCCCTGTATCAGCAATGTAACATCTCTATTTGATGTTTATAACATAAAATATATCCCTTATGGTATTTATTTTCATTATAACATTTTTTAATTTACCTACAATAGTTATACTGATGTTTGTAAATAATTACAGCTGAAGACTGAGCGAACTGCTTTCATAAGGATTTTTGTAGTAAATGTGTTTTCCACCAGTTTGATTTAAGAAATGTATGGGAAATACTCAGTATGTAAATCTTTATACTATAGTATAAAATCCTGACAAGAAATTAAGGGTTCCAATATAACCTTTTCCCAAATGGTATCTGTAGTTCACAGTAGTCAAAGTTGTTTTTAACAGCCTCACTCAGCTGTAGACTAGCCTTGACCTTGGCCCTGTCCTCCTCAACCTGCAAAGTTAACATTGATCACGTTAACAACACATGTATCTGTTTATAACCATCATAAATGGATAATGGAAACCATGCATTGTGCAGGGTAGTCATGCATGGATCATGGAAACCATACTTCTGAACAATGACTCCTAAGCTATGACAATATTTAACATATTTTCAATGGAAAACAACTAAAATTCATTTTGATAGGGGGAATTCTGTCCAGCTCTGCAAAAACATGCTTGAATAGTTTATGCGTTTTAGACATAAAGTCACCAGATATAAATAATGAAACATACCAACAGACACGTCAATAAGTAAAAACACTATGAACATTCAAGAAAAATGGCATTTTGGACCAATCACACATGGCAACAGTGTACTATTACTTTATTTTTGTTAATTTTACTTAAAAAAGGAACATAAATTTGTGTCAACAAATCCATAAGAATATATCTGGGCAATGGCACTTAAGTTGTATGTTATAACTTTTTACATGTAAAGAACACAAAATTGAATGTTCATGTAAGCTCAAAAGCCTGCTTTGCCAAATTATGAAAATTGATTTAAAAAAAAATACATTAAAAAATGTCTGTATGTTATTGTTTTTTCCAGTTAAAAAAGGGGCCTAACTGGACAATTAGTAAAGTCAAATGTATGGCCATGATGTTATGCTTGTTTATTCCAGCAAAAAGTGTACAAAGTTTTATTTTAATATCTTTAATCTATTTTAACACTACGACAAGGCCGACGAACAACAGACAAACTAAATATGTTCCATTTCAAGCTAATAATGGATGCTGAGAAAAAGCCCAGACTAAAGAGACATTTTGTATCAAACAGAAAGACAAATGGAAGGACAAGAAAGGTGACAATATGTTTACACAAAAAGTTGGTGACGAGCATAAAAATGTGTATCATTCACTTACAAACATTTCAAAGCTACCGGTAATGGGTGGTCGGGATGGCTTTTCTGCTGTATAGTGACACAGGGTGAACATCTCTAGTGGTGGTGTGAAACGCAACCTCCGGGGTATTGCTCGATCCCGACCTGAATGGACAAGAGCTTTTAGTGCAATGTATATATTATAGTTTATTAAGTAAAGTGACACATAATGCAGATAAACATTTCAAGGGGCTGGGTGAAAATCAAAAACTTATTCAATACACTATAAAATAAGCCATGAAGATAACATTATCCGCGAGTATTAAAAGGCCAGGACTTAAATATGATATTATTTCAAGAATAGTCAAAACAATTGACATGCAAATTAAAAGGAAATAACATTATTTTTGTTATTCAGCATTATATACTTTGGTGATAATCGATATGGCACTAGACGTCAAATGATGAATATTGATTGATTTATTATTCAATATAAGGTTTTTCAGCTTATTTTTACATGTACTTCATGAAGGGTCTTAAAAAACTAACGTACTGTAGTTATCTTTAATATATATATAATCATCTATACGTTTCTGCATTTTTCTATGTAATATTCAAAAAGAAGATGGTGTAATTTGTGATTGTTTTTTATCTTTATTGGTGAGAAATATTTGGTCGCTTAATGTTGGTTTATTTTTTTTGCATTTTATGAAACATGGATGCAGTAAATCTATCAAACATTTACAAATCAATAATTGGTGGGGCCAAATATCTAACATGACATTAAACTCATCTGTCTATGCACATTCGTTTTATATTCAAGTGTTCACATCAAAGGGAGATATATTGCTGCAAATAATCTGTATGCTACTCAAGTAATTTTCTTAAAAAAATATGTAATAAAGTCTTTACATTAAGACAACTATAAATTAATTGATCGATTTTCATCCCCACATGTCGAGTCTTTTTCTGCCGCCTCTTAAATTTTATTGTTACAAGTAAAAATGTTGAACTGGGCTCTGTTTATCAGTCCAGGAATGTCCAGGAGCGGCATCTATTTGTACAATCACTTGTTAAAAAGGAGAATTGGTATGGTTTTCATGGTATAAAACTAGATACACATGTATATGGACCCTCATGCAATAAGAGAGAGCATGAACACATATTCAACAGTGAAAAGATCATCAAAGAAAGATAAGATAAATGAAGAAATAAAATGTCTTCACCCTTTTCCCATTGAAAAAGATTTGGATGAAAATCTAGCAATTAATTTATATTGGCCTAATGGAATAAGATTTCAGGAAAACACATAACTGTTAATCTTATATAAAATACAGGTTAATTGTCTTAAGTGATTGTTTGCTAATTTTGTGAGTTCAATACGGTATAATAACCAATAAAATCTTTTTTTAGAACATTAACTAATAAAAGGTAATGGTAGGCATTCCTTTCAATCTGGTATTTATACTTTGTCATTAGATAACTCACATTTCAATTATCGAAATAATTTTTAAAGTGCCTGAATTCATTTACATTTAATTTTAAAAAGTAATCAGATCCTTTTTCTAGCTAAAAACATTAATCAAACTAATAATCATGTTGTTTTTTTACATAGAAAGTGAACACATTGTGCACAATAAGTAGCTTCAGGTTTTGAAAACGTAGCTTTAGTGTAGCTTGAAAAATGCAAGCATGCTGAACTTGTTAAAGGCTGAACTCTACTCCATGAGCAGGCTTTACTTTACCCCCAAGATAAACTTTCTACCTCAAAAGGGAACATTTTCCATATTTTTAAAAATATAATTTCAATCTTTATAACAATTTTACATAAGAAAATGAGTCAAGACATCATTACATGAAAAAATTCATAATTCTAATCAATCAATTTTACAGTTATATTTTAATGATTTCATTATCATCTTAATCATACGATTAAAATATTAAAGAGTTTTACCATATCTATCATAATCTTAAATAGATTTTACAGTAATTCATTATAGTTTTAACCCAGGCCTTCAATGAACATGAATTACAACTATCAAACATGTTACATGATTAATCAAAATGAATAATATTACCAAAGTGACTAGAAATTATAATCTCATTCACAAAAAAGAACACATTGCTTGAAAATTTTCATATTTTATAAGGCCATTTTTAATCTATTACCACACATCAATATTCCACACAGAAGCCCCAAAATTTGACAATAAATTGTTGAATAATTTGTCAATTATACATTCATGTAACCTTGTCGTGAAATATGTTGTAAACAAATCATAAAAAGTCATAATTCATGTATAACATGTTAAATGTATTTACTCAAATGGCGTGGTACGAATAATTTTATTTAAATATGAAATGCATGAAGTATGAGGGGCATAGCTAGTCCATTTTTGATAAGCAGGCACATACCTAGAGCAGTTCAGGGGGCTGAAGCCCCAATTAATTTGTGTAAACGTAGGGATAATGGATATAAATTTTTATACCAACAGTCTTATTTCTGGTTAGTTTTTGTTTTTCTAAGGCCTTTTGGGCTAGCGGAAGCTATGCTGCTGACTCGGGGAAACATTAGTCAAAATTTCCAATAACTACAAATAAAGTGGGCATATCTATGGTGAGGCATGTTTAGAAGGCTAGAAGTACTTTACAGTTCTTTCTCTGTAAAATATTATTATCTGCTACGATGTCAAATCGTACGAATTTCAATAATTTAAATTAAAAAACATGTCTACTTGTTGTGTTTCACATGATTCTGTGATAAAATTCACATACCCTCCTCAAGGATGTAGGCATCGGCACTCTGCACACATGGGTGTATAAGCAGGTGGTTGATGGGTGTGACCTCACCCTCAGTTGCCTGGGAGATTGTCATGGTAACGGTTGGCGTGTGTCCCTCCAGCTCCGCCTTGCAGGTCACTGTGCCATACACTTCCCAGACATCCTCAACATTCTCCCTGTCATACTGGATGGGAGAAATAAGACCCATTGAAAAACATAAATTAACTTCACTGTCCAACAATCTATATAACAAGAGCTGTCACAGAGACAGCGCGCTCGACTATTCCGCCGCTTTTCAGTGTAAGGATTGAAAAGTTTTGGCAAAACATGCATGGATCACTGTTAGATTAGATTTCAATGCAATACATGATGTGCTGAGATATTAGCATTAATGTATTTACATGGAACATTTTAACCGGATTTTTTTAATCTAATAATAAAGGGCCATTATTGGCAAAATACAGTTATCTAACTTGATTATTCAATTACGTTGGGTGGTTGAATACCATCGTATAAAGTCTCAATGCAATACATCAAGTAATTGCTGAGATTTTATCCTATGTGTGCTAACATGCAAGCCCTTAACCAGAATTTAGTCGCATAATAAAGGGGCAAAAATTATATAATATGAAAGATAGATTTATCTTACTTGATTAAAGAAGAAGGTTAAATGGTTAGGAGCATGTGTGTAAAGTTTCAATGCAATACATGATGTATTTGCTGAGGTATTGACTTAAAAGTGGTAACAAGCAAAACCTTAACCAGAATTTCTATGTCTAAAAAAGAGGCCATTTTTTTAATATAATGCAAACTAGAGTTATCTAACTTTGTTAATTAAGTAGGTTGGATGCTTGAGTACCATTGTATAAAGTCTCAATGCATACCTCAAGTAGTTGTTGAGATATTAACCTTTGTGTGCTTGCACGCAAAACCTTAACCAGAATATCTAAGTTGAATAATAAAGGGCCATTATTTAAATTAAATGCAAACAAGAGTTATCTAACTTGTTCAATTAAGTAGGTTGGATGGTTGAGTATCATTGTATCAAGTCTCAATGCAAAACCTCAAGAAGTTGCTGAGATATTAACCTATGTGTGCTTGCACGCAAAACCTTAACCAGAATTTCTAAGATGAATAATAAAGGGCCATTATTTAAATTAAATGCAAACAAAAGTTATCTAACTTGTTTAATTAAGTAGGTTGGATGGTTGAGTATCATTGTATCAAGTCTCAATGCAATACCTCAAGCAGTTGCTGAGATATTAACCAATGTGTGCTTGCACGCAAAACCTTAACCAGAATTTCTAAGTCGAATAATAAAGGCCTATTATTTGCATTAAATGCAAACTAGAGTTATCTTACTTAGTTAATTAAGTAGGTTGGATGGTTCAGTGCCACTGTATAAAGTCTCAATGCAATACCTCAAGTAGTTGCTGAGATATAAACCTATGTGTGCTTGCACCCAAAACCTTAACCAGGATTTCTAAGTTGAATAATAAAGGGCAATTATTTGCATTACACTCATAACCTTAACCCGAATTTCTAAGTCGAATAATTAAGGCCTATTATTTGCATTAAATGTAAATTAAAGTGTTCTAACTTGGTTAATTAAGTAGGTTGGAAGGTTGAGTACCACTGTATAAAGTCTCAATGCAATACCTCAAGTAGTTGCTGAGATATTAACCTATATGTGTGCTTGCATGTAAAACCTTAACCAAGGTGTGACGCTAACGCCGACGCTTGAGTGAGAAGTATAGCTCTTAGACCCATAGCATAATTAACTTTATACTTACATCATTGTTGCAAAGTTAAAAGCATAAGGTTTCATCTCCTATTATATTTTTTTTTACTTAAAGCCATCATGCTTTTACCCCTCGTCTGTGGACCAGCTTCCAGTTTTGGCAATACAAAAATAAAAACATAAAAGCCATTACATGTCATTAACCACAAATAGGACAATTTGCACGTTGGGTCTGATATATTTGGAAATAAGAAGCATTTAAGGTTGCATACAACATGTACAAAAATACCATTTCCAGGATCTGGTATTCAGTTTTTTGGGGGTTCACAGTTCTTCTGATGAAATTTCAACAACTATTAAAAGTCCCAAGTGTTGTATTAAGTTACTTGTTCTTTACGAATAAAGGCTGTGTTTTTCTAAGAAATTAAAATACTGCTTGAATTATTCATCATTATTAAAAAATTATTGTCTGATTACAAATTGATATAAACTTGCATCAAGTTGCCATTGTGCATTTTTTTGATTTTAATAAAATCTAATAAAACAAACAGCAATTATGAATCTTAACTCAAAACTGGTGGATGACGATATATATCTTTTGAATGTACATGACTTAACCCAGACAGAAAATAATGCATCTTGTAATTAATTTTAATGGTTATCAATTCCCAACCTTCACACAACAATTCAGGAAATATTCTCTAATTATGCACACTTTCTTGTATTAAAATGTATACAATCAATTTACCTGAACAACACAGTATTTGAATTAAATAATCATCAATCGTTTTTCATGAAATGAAACTGGTTTCAACTGGAAAACTGAATATAATAATTATTCATTTTATTTTCTTGAGACTGTTAAACTCATTAAAAAAATGCAACAAGTGTATTAAATGTAAAAACAGTCCGAAAGTATAATCAAATCATACCACTTTGTTAAGAGCTGTAAACCACTTTCGTTTGAATAACAATAAACTGCTCTTTTTGAGTAAGGCCAATATAAAAAAATGGGAGGAGATGATACAGACCAGAGTTCAACATTTTTGTTTGAATCAATAAAATTTCAGGGGCAGTGGAAAAAGAAGGGGTGGGCAGGGATGAAAATCTAGCAATTCATTTATGTAGGCCTAATACACAGGCTTGACAAATTGGTATTAAGATCAAATGAGAGACTTGTGTAAAGTATTTCCCATCAGGTTGAAGTAGGGCATACACTCTAGGTTGAGTTTTTCTTTATATAATAATACAATGAAAACTACAGGGGCCAGCCCAGTTGTCAAAAAATCCAAAAATGAATTATGTGTAGATGCACAAGGCAAGGGCCCAAAGGACAAGGAGCTACAGACACTTATGTATAAACATCACATTTATATAATGTCATATTGGTGGCAAAAGCCTTAGTTGTAAACCCTGCATCAGACAGTCTCAGGTTTGACCTCTTAGTCAATGACTGTATCTAATGTTTTGCTATTCAAGCAAATGGTATAATTTAGCTGATCTAAAACTGCACAACTATACATGTTTGCCTCTATAACAATTTATTATGATATCACATGATGCATGTTACTTGTTTAAAAGTGCAATTTAAATATGTCTTAACTTTATGGATAAGAATTCATCCTGACAGTGTCTGGGTTCTTGAGTAAAGTGTACTTATATTGCAATAATCAGATACATTGGGGAATAATAACGTAGGCAGAGCGCACTCAACTTCGCCACCAAAAAGCCACTAATACTTTGACAACAATTCCAATTTTATTCCCCCAGGAGATCAGGATAAGATATAAAAGAACACAATTATTATTTTAAGAAATGCAGTGTCACAAAAGTCTCAGCAACATGTTTAAATATTACCTCAGACAATTGCAAAGCATTTTCCTACAGCAAGCTATTACACAGCAGATTGTAACATCAATCAACGCCACAGGACTGTGTATCATGATGACAGCAGTAGGCACAGTTTTGTACAACTGTACAAGGGCATATTACAAGCTAGACCAATATACCTGGGTGGAGCAGACAAATACAGGTCAAACTACAAGCTAGACAAACATACCTGGGTGGAGCGGACATGTTCAGTGATGGCCAGATACATCTGGTTTTTTCCACGATGGCTGGCTGAACGCCATGAGGGCTGCTGTAAACATATTGAATAACTTCAAACATTAACAACTGAATCACACAACCTCATCCTACCTTTCATCACACCAGTAAAAAAATTTCATCTTATGGTCGTAAACACATTTGAACAATTACAATATGCAGAATGTGAATCAGCTTTTTTTCTTTTGCAACATTACAAAATCCAACTCACGAAATATTGTACAATGCTTATGTTAATGCAAGCAAAACATATACTAAATAATTATTTGAAATCAGAAAAGGGAAAACATCAGAGTATTTACATTCAAAATTCAAATCATAAAGGGATATCCTTTTGCTGGACTTGGCTTCAAACATATACTATAGTCTTCTACTACTACTACTACTACTACTACTAGAAGCTACCTTCAGCGATTTGCTTGCTGCTGTGAACTTGTTGCTGACTTTGGCAAGGACGGAATCCACAGAAGTATCTACCACCGAGCCATAAGGTGCAGCATGGGACAAGAATGCATACAGGTCACTCGTCCTCTGCTCAACCTTCATAGAGATACAAGAACATTCAGTAACCAAACCTTTAAGGATGTTTGTATTGATCAGTATTGAAGAAAAGAATTATTACACAACTTGATCAAATGAATATGCATGGACCACATCTTCCAAACATGTAGGGACCACATTGCCCCACCACATGTAGGGACCACATTGCCCCCCCCCCCCTCCAAAGTACCAACCAAGCCTAGTTCTTTAGGAGCTTAACTTTCAAATTCATGAGCATCCGTTAATGCAAAATATTAAATCTGCATGCTAAAAGCTCTCTAAGAATAAATTTAATTTTATGAGTTATGGTAATTATAGATAATTGAATATTCTACTTTTGATAAATTATGAGTCTATACAATCTTTCTATTATCATTTACTATTCATACATTTTACAAAAGATTTCACACAAACGTTTTTGATATACAAAAAACCCAGTATATTACCTCATTTGGTGCTGTGTTTCGAAGGAAGTCCATAAGCGCACAAAGCAATGTAAAACCAACTGTAACCCCTGGACTGTAATGCAAGAATAGTATCTTAATAAACTCAATGGGACATCACATAGCAGCATAAACATCTTTAAAAGCAATTTGTGTCCTCCTTTTTTCACTTTGTGTGTAATTGCACCATGATGTTTTTTTTAAATTTTATTCTCTGAACAATAGTCATGTATGTTTCAATTATAAAGCCCAGCTTCTCTACTAATAACATAATACCTTGGTCTGATGCTCATGCAACATGATAAAAACATATGAATTTTTTTCCTACTGCACTTGTCTGAGCCATTTATATGATGAGATATTCAGTTTAGAACTGCTGTAAGTCTCACATGTCTATGAGTGGTGGCTTGGGATTGAGGCTTTGTGGCACAAATGGCAAACAACAAAACAGCAGCTGGGGCTGTAAACAATAGTTAAAAAGATTGAATATCTTTACAAAAGCAATCAGTCATCGAAATTAAACATTTGGATGAACAGGCCCAAATTCTTATACTATTGTTTAGCATCAAATTTTTTAACAAGCCCTCCTACATGTATATAAAATTAAGAATTCAGAGGGCTTGCGGGCTTGTGTTAATTTCGACTGCTGAGCAATATGAAGAAACTTTGATTACAAAATTAACACTAAAGATAAACATTTACCTTATCCATTACTCTTTGTATTTGTAAGAAGGTCAAGGTCACTATTTCATTTTTTGTTGAGATTATAAGTTTTAGAACGCAAACTGCTTTTACTATGTAAATAAGAAGCAAACTGTCATAACTATGAAATGAACAAGTTAATTTTGTAACTAATTTGACTAGGCTTACCTGTTCAACAATAACGAGAGGCCATAGCTTACCAGCCCCTGTGTTGACTTCATACACTGGTTTCTCCTGCACCTGTCTACAGCTGTCCCTCTCACAAACATACTGTAACACAGGACACTATACATGTAAATATACATAGAGCATCAACTCATAATTTATACAATGTATTTACCAAGATGTTCTACTTACCAGTAGGTTATAAATATAAATAAACATCAGGCCTAAAAAAAAAAAAATGTCTGTTTCGGGTAACCCGACCCTACCTATAAAAATGCGCCGACCCTTACTATTTTTTTCCGATTCTGAGCAAAAAAAATATTTGTTACCGAATAGAGAGTAACAAAGGGCGGATAAATGCAGATTTTAATCAGAATTATTGTTTATATGATAAAACAAAGTCAGGCAATGACAGTAATGTAGGAAAAACTGCCATGTGCAAGAAAACATTCTGAACTTACGACAGATTTTGAAAAAATAAAATAAAAAAAATCCCTACCTACACTACCTAGAAATTTTGGGAAGGTTACCCTAAACAAACAATTATTTTTTGTTGGCCTCATGATAATGATGATATCAATCTCAAACATTAACACTATAATGACCCAAAAACATAAAACATTTACAATCAAGAGACGGTTAACTTTGCAAGCTTCTAAATATATAAATGTTCTTCATCTTATACTCATTTTTATTTATATTATTACAAAATGTAACATATATAAATTGTATAAATATATACCAAATCACTGCCTTTTTGGTCCATCAAAGCAAGTTCATGACATATAGCCTTTGCAAAGTCTGGATTTGCCGGGATAGGAACATAACTGTCCCCACTCAGAAGTTTGCTTTTTTTAATAAAAGGTTGATACCACCTGAAAAGTAACTACAGTTAAAAATATACCAGTATTCTACGGATTCAGTGTTATATAAGTTTAAATTGCCATATCATTAGTCATGTTGCATCATTAATGATTAATATTATTATAAAAATTGCAAAATCAAAACTATCTTCTTCAAAATTATATTACAATACATGCATATGGTATATAAACAATATGTTAACATAGCATATTCATTAATACAATATGAAATTTTGTTAATATATTTTTTTCATTTCATTTATAAATATCATGATGTTTTATTCAGATGTTTCTGAACTTCTTACTAACATACTTCTTTTAGAATTTCTATAGTGGATCAGTGGACCGAGTTCATTGAAAGGCTGTAAATTTCTCATTTATAGTTTTAAGGTTTGCAATCATGGCTTCTTCCTTCTTCAATGAAGTAGCCAGAATAATTATGATTTGCTAACTGAGAAAGCTTCTGACAACAAGGCCACCAAAATCTCTTATCAAATGACGTTATGAAGACACCGTTCAAGTAGGTTAACAAGCAGTTCATAAATGCACTTTGTCATATTGTAGAGACATTTGTGCCAACACTAAGAAAGAAGAAGTGTTTTTTAATTTTTTTAGGTAACATACTAATAAATACTTGATTTGTCAAGTTTTTGCTAAGGTTGATGCTTTTTGCACTAGGAAGCTGCTGCTGGTGACACAAAGGCAATACCTTACCTAACTTATTTTCTTCGAAAAAACAGACAAGCTAATAAAATTGCATAAAAATTCATGTTCAATCATAGAATTGTTCTGTCCATTCATACTAAATCGTCATAAAATTAGAATCAAGATCAACCACAACCATCCCTGTCTACCTTGTTAAGGACATGAAAATGGAGCTGGCCAATTATCATTATACTGGTTTGGGTCCTAATCCATACAGTTCACAAATCTTGAACACCTGTTAAAACATGGGTTAGTAACATCAATAACTTCATAATCAACATATAGATCAAAACTGATGCTTGCTTTAGCAAGGTTCATCTTCTTCCTGACTACCAACTTTTGGTACAAAACAATTTGTACGTGAAGATTTGCCATATCAAAAATCGCAAAAAAATCTGTCAACGTACAATTATTTGGACTAAAATAAAGTCTAAATGTCATGAGACTGTTTATGACTAATGAAGTTTGAAGTCAATACCTCAAAGACTTTTCAAATAATGCCCTGGACAGGATTGACCAGACGCACAAGCACACGCCCTAACCAACACAAACTCTTAACATGTACTATTTCTATATCCCCTTCACTTTCAGCCATGGATAAAAACCCACTTATTTTCTTTTACATATTCAAATGTTATGGTAAAAAATCAAGATAACATTTTTAGAATGGTGTATTATATCAGGAAAAAAGAAAACTGTTTAAAAATGACTGTATCAAATTTTCAGCATAAAATGGAACAATTGTGAACCTATCATTTGGCATATTTTAAATGATTGAGACAACAACACTCAAATACAATGGTCAAAGAAATCAAAATTGTTTGGTCGTTTATAATTGGGCCTTCAACATGTAAGCCTGAATATTGGGATGGCAGCCCCTCATCTACTCTTCCGTAGCATCAGACTCACTCCAAACGTACACAGTTCGTTTCCATTTGTAGCAATGCCAAAGGCATTTGGTTAAACAACAATTTACCTAGAAAACACAACTTCTGCATTGGATTTTGATCCCCGTTTGGGAGTTTGCACGATCCAAATAGCCTGCAAACTCATTTCCGTGTCATAATTCCAACGGAGGCCAACTCTGGACGCCAAAGCCTTATTTTCGGATGTTATCTTTCATTTCGCAGGTCTTTTAGTCACATCTTAAAATTTCGTTTACTTTTTAATGCGAATTTGTTATGCAGAGGAGTTAACTCTAAGTTTATACATGAATGTTTATTACCTTTGTGGACAAAAATAAAAATTCGACTAAGCGGACTCATATTTCATTAACAAAGGATAAACACCACTATGTCTTTGGTTCGGTAGCGGCTACTTCCCCTGAATAGTAATCAACCATATCCCGTATGATGTATAATTATGTATCGAGAGGATAAATATGAAGCATTAAGAAAATAATAATAATTAATTGATGTTGTTTATGTTTACCCTAAGATGATATATTACAGATGATATATTCCTTATAAAGTGACTTAACTTAATGCTAACCGATATTTAGTTACAGCAAGTTTCGGTACACACTGACCTATACAATTTGGCATAAATTTAAGCTGAAACTTTCCACACTTAAAATGATAGATGAGGAGGAATATGAGAATTATATTGAATGTCTTCATTAGTGCAAATCGCAAACATATGTAAATGTTCTCTATTTTTAACGAGGCATGTAATCAGAGAGACGTGTACTTGTATTACACCGCTTTAAAAACAAGCTAGGATGTGAACTTAACTTTTGAGAGTAATCGTTAGTTATTTTCATTCACGGGGTGTAGGAACTTTGGAAAAGACACAACATGCACGACTCTTCACGGTGATTAAATAGGAAATAATAGGTACTGAAGTTCACTTCATACACCTTTCTTCTAGTATTTTAACTGTGACCTTTCATCAGAATGCACGTTGATGTTGTCTTGATCAGAATATGACCCACGTGTATTCAGTACTTATACACTCAAGGTAAGATTTGCTTCGATTCATGTCGGTTTTAGCAAACGAAAAACAGTTTGAAGCTATTTTCCGACACATGTTTGAAGGTGCAGGCGACATTGAGCAGCTTACATACTTCAAAGTAAAATATTTGCCGGTTACAGGTTTTGGGTTGGCGGTTCAACTTTTTTACTTTTATGGTTTCATCAGTCCAAGACCCATGCTTATAACGTGTACCGATGTATTTCGCAAATACTGCATCAGGTAATATTCAAAGTCATCAATCAAATATAGAATCACACACATATATTTTATTTCAAGTCTTACTGCCCCAAATTGAAAAAAGAGTTTAAAAAACATACTTTCTATGGTAGATAACCATACTACAGCATGTTCGACATAAGGTATATATCACTGCTTTGACAGCCCTAGCTGAGACCTACTCCATCAAAGGGTTTACCTGACTCTACCATAGCACAAAACTGCACTCAATATACTGACAAATAAAGACGCTACGCTTTAATTGACATTTACAAACAACGTTGTCACATTTAGAGACAGTTAAAATTAACACAATCATGCAATCAAACAGGCTCAGGGAATATTCAGTATGCAGCTCGAAGACACAACACAATCATTCCGGGCATCACTCAGATACTGCTCACTATATCTAATATGGTATTATTTTTATTGACAATTAAAACTATTTTTATTGACAATTAAAAATGAACTCAATTATATAACAGGCCCAGGGAATATTTCGTATACAGCTCGAAGACACATAACAATCAATCAGGACATCACTCAAATACCGCTCACTATATTTATTATGGTGTAGATATGAGCATCATTAAGTAGTGTATGACCAGCAGTCGCCTATATTGCTATGGTATTAAAATAACATATATCCATATTAACGTAAATTGTATATAATGTTGTTTATTTCTTGTAATGAGATAGTCTATAAGTTATATTTGGTAAGAAATGCAGCCCGTCAAGATAAAATGCCTTGCATTTGTCTCCTATTTTATGACAAGGAATGCACAAATGATATATTTTACTCATGATATATATGTAAATATATCTTAAATGGCCGACTTTTACATTTTGTTTATTAGTGGTGGCGAATGTGTGCCTTAGATGATGAATTTACCGAACAGTATATCACCGACCTATAATTTATCGTTTATAGGTCCGTGGTTATATTTCCCACACATTGACTTTTTCAATGCATATATTTGACTAAGTTTTAACGACAGTATATGTAATGTGACATGAACAGTTCTAGGCACTTTAAACCTCTCCACAAAGCACTTACTCGGAACAAATGTAATAAATCTTTTTGACATCAAATGCCATTTTTGAGGGATTTTGAACAAAAACGATTTTGAGACTATTACCACAAAATAGACGGTTTAAAATTTGCATTTTAGACGCTAGTGGACAAAAAGAATAGATCCATTATCTAACGATCGCCTCAGTGGTTGGGTGAACATGACATACGCGTTGGGAACGTCTTCACAACAAGTGCACTACTTACAAATCGTAAGATCGCGATTTTTTCAATTGAGTACTTTATAACAAGTGTCAAGTTTAAAAAATAAAAAAAAATAAAAAAAATAACGTTTAATTCCTAATGCTTGGCCACAACGCGCCCATGGTGCATTTGTGCAACGACGCGGCAGGAAATTAGGGTCATCGGGGGTCTTTGCAAGTCCTACGAGATGTTGAGCAGCGTGGCATCGACGTGCCGTTGTGAGTCAAAAATTGGACATGCACATTTTTATTCCATGAATTTGTTTGTGGTATCTATGACGTGTTGCGGTTGTGAGTCTGCTGTACGATATTTTTCGACAATCTCGAGACTGTCGTGGGTGAAATATCTTGTCGTGGGTATCAGCATTTTGTTTTTAGTCAAACAATCTAACGACTGTCGCATAACAGCATCACGGTTGTCACAGGGCAGTCGTGAAACAGTTGCAAGATTGCCTCACCAATTCTGTAATTCCGTAAGAGGCTAGCAGAACATTGTCGTGCTGTCTTGCTTCAGTCTTGTAACATATTTTCGTTTTATGAGGGATACTTATTAGCTCGGGCGAATGAACGCTTGAGATTAAATACTGTCTGCCGTCGCTGTGAGAAGATGACCATTCCCCCTCATTACATCAGCCACTGTAAACACCTTTCTCTTGTAGATTTTCTTCTTATTGGGCATCCTGGATACAAACTTGAATTACGTTTGCAAAATGTTGAATAAAATAATTTTACAATAGTCATGCATTCGGGAAGAACTTCGATGTTTCAACTGAACAATCTTGAGGGCAAATGGCAGGCAAGAGACCGGGCCTCGTTATAATCGATCGAGCGGGTTGACCCAACGGGTTGAACGGGTGACACACGACTGTTGCACGCGCATCCCACGAGTAAACCATAACCTGGTCACGTGAAAAACAGCCCCGGACAATGCCCGACAACTCACGATGGTCCCAAGACTGTAGCAGGGCTGACTTGCGACAAAACCACAACTAAACCACGACCTTTTTTTTTCGGTCGTGTCTCCATCGCCAAACCATCTTCAATGTGCCGTAGCACTTGTGTCAACTCTAAATAGATTCGAGCCATGATGAAAGATCTTGCCACGACAAATATTTTATTGGTCTTTCACCACAAAATTTCGTCTAATCCGTTATGACCGGGGCGCAATAGGGGCTTAGATAAGCATAGAACAATACATCAGCCAACGTATTTGTTTCAAAATATATAAGAAATAGGGATTCGAAAAATCGATCGAACGATTCATTGCCCTTAAATGATATCTAAATGTAAGTTTACTACAGTTGGTAGAAATTACCAAAAGAGTATTAATTAAATAGCTCCTTAAATAATAGAATGCGCATGTTCTAAATTATTACTTTGGCGATTTTTGGAACTTATCTTAAAAATAGAGTTTACAGAAGCAAAATATATAAAATAAGTATTGTGATTAAATATGGGCCGCCACTCTGCACATTGATGCCAGCGGTAGTTCTAATAATAGTCCTGTATACCTTGTTTAACATACATGAGTATATATCCACTGTTTTTTATTGACCCACAAACTAATATATAAAAAAAAGATATGTAAAATCTGGAGAAGTGATCAATCCATGTATCCATATCGAACTATTTTGTTTCAAGTACTCATTTATTTTTTAAACATAACATACGATACTATATCATATACTTTTATTTGCTGATTCACTTTGCTCCTAAACACAGTACCCATCTACACAAATATGTGAATTTTGGATGAATGGTTACCCTGTATTATTTTGGTATCATTTTAAAGGGGTTTGTTCGCAGAAAAAGAAAATATTGAAATATTGCAAAATAGTTTCAAGTTTCAAGTCTGATTTCAGTCCGAATGAGGCGCAACTTTACAAACTGTATATACTTTATTTATATGTAATTTTTCGTCATTTATTCAATATATTAGTTATCAGCTAGCAATTACCTTTTAATTGATACAAACATTATAAATGGGTCACAAGGCATCCTTATACAACATTGTTGTTAACGGAGCTATCAGAGAACTAGCTAATTTGTAGGTCGGAATCCTTCAATCATTTTAGAATAAAATGACTCATAAGTTGGTTTGCTCAATGCTCGAACCATTTGCACTTGCATATTATTCTAACATTAAAATGACAGCAAATAAGATATGTGTGATCATAACATATCGCGACCCCATGTAAGCTATATAATAAATATGTCAAAGAACGAATAAGCGTTTTTGCGTTGACTTTAATGTCATGTAAATTTAAAAGTTATGCATAAATTAAGAAATAAAATGCTAATTGCAAAAAAATAAACAATTGTTCTTGGAAGTCACGAGACTTGGATTTGTGTTAGGCGTTTAAATATTTCGAAGTATAGCTACATGTATGTACATTCCAGAAACAAAATACATGTTTATTCCCCCTCCACCCACCCTGTTTAAAATTACACAAATGTTCGTTTGGGACTTTAGATAAAAAATATTTCATTTCATTTTTGAGTGTCTGGTCTCAGCCCTTGCAAGCGATGTTTGTATCTGCGTACTTGAAGTTAATATGTGCTCATATGGTGTGTGTGTGTGTGTGTGTGCGTGGGTGCGTGCGTGCGTGTGTGCGTGCGTGCGTGCTAGGTATTGATAAACTATGTTATGCGTATATATCATGCTTAGTGTTGTGTGTGTCTTGCTTGCATTCTCTTCTTGTCCCTGACCAAGAATGCCGTATTTCTGGTAAATGGCTTATAGTTTCAACTAGGACTAGCAAATACAAACGATCAAAGGACCAAGGGCATTATGCAATTCGTTAAGCTCTATTTATCCTGATGGCTCTTAAGATCACAATTGTACAACAAGATTTGAAAGTTATTTACTTGGCTATGATGTTCAACCATAATACGTTGTAAATATGGAACCAGCGCATTAGGAGTGAGATTTATACAGGTACATACTACCAATCAGTTTAATGATCTTCCGACAATCTTGTTCAAGGTATTTGTAATTGCACAGCCATGTTTCCGCAGTTAATTCCTGACAAGAGGGACAAAGAAGAGTAACTCCGAAATGGTTGAAAATGTCTTGCAAGTATTTAAATATGAGGCCAAAATTGATAGTATTCTGAACTGATACGTAACCAATATTCCTAGCTCTGTTTTGTCCTATTTTCTACCTGTTTATCATAGTTTATATATATATAAAATAATTCCTTTAACAGTGTGCGTGAAGATGAACACGACACCGTTTTCAAAATATTATGTTGCTGATAAATATTAAATTGCCTATATTTTGCAATGACATGTAGACACAATATCTTGCAAGACGATACCCCCATCATTTTTATTGCATTTTTGTAAAATGTCCATGAAGATAATACGAGCTCTCGTTTATACTCTCGTTACCTGATCCAGCGAGGATGCCCCGTTGTGTGTGAATTTGCATCCATGAAAGATGTAATTATTTTTGTGGGACCTCATTTACTGTTTGAAAAGATATATCAACACCTTGAAAGGTTTATTATAAGAATATTCAATTAGGCCGGTCGAAAAACAAGCATTTTATTACAACCCTTTGTTGAAGTTTACGTGCATTTTGACAGGATTCGTATTAACCAAGCACGCAAATAACCCCATCAAGATGATAATAATCAGACAGTGACATTTTTATTTAATTTAACAATTTTTTTACTCCTAGTGCTGGTCATTGACATTAGTAATTATTTCAAGTGTTTATAAAACAGCTTAAAACTGTATGCGATAACATCCACCTCCCAACCGACTTATAAACACAACTTCGTCATAAGCACATACTTATAGATCTTTTTGGCATTTTAAATACGTAAACATATCAACATTTTAAAAAGTGCGTTAGAAAATATAGGGACAGGCTCACTGTAGTGACACAAGCAGTAACAAACTGAACCGCACACTACAGGGGCAGGCTCATTGTAGTGGCATCAGGATCAAACTGAACAGCGCACTACAGGGACAAACGCCTAGTAGTAGCACCAGAGTCAAACTGAACCGCACACTTAAGGGACTGGCTCCTTGTAGTGGCAACAGGGTCAAACTGAACCGCACACTACAGGGGCAGGCTCCTGGTAGTGGCACCAGGACCAAACTGAACCACGCACTACAGGGACAAGCTCTCGGTAGTGGCACAAGGGTCAAACGGAGCAGCGCATTACAGGGACAAGCTCCTGGTAGTGGCACTAGGGTCAAACTTAACCGCACACTAAAGGAACTGGCTCCTTGTAGTGGCACCAGGATCAAACTGAACCGTGCACTACAGGTACAAGCTCCTGGTAGTGGCACCAGGGTCAAACGGAACTGCGCACTACAGGGACAGGCTTCTTGTAGTTACACCAGGATCAAACTGAACAGCGCACTACAGGGACAAGCTCCTTGGAGTAACACCAGGATCAAACTGAACCGTGTACTACAGGGGCAGGCTCCTTGTAGTAACACCAGGATCAAACTGAACCATGCATTACAGGAACAGGCATCTTGTAGTTACACCAGGAGCAAACTGAACTGCACACTAAAGGGCCTGGCTCCTTGAAGTGGCACCAGGATCAAACTGAACTGCGCACTACAGGGACAAGCTCTCGGTAGTGGCACAAGGGTCAAACGGAGCAGCGCATTACAGGGACAAGCTCCTGGTAGTGGCACTAGGGTCAAACTTAACCGCACACTAAAGGGACTGGCTCCTTGTAGTGGCACCAGGATCAAACTGAACCGTGCACTACAGGTACAAGCTCCTGGTAGTGGCACCAGGGTCAAACGGAACTGCGCACTACAGGGACAAGGTCCTTGGAGTATCACCAGGATCAAACTGAACAGCGCACTACAGGGACAAGCTCCTTGGAGTAACACCAGGATCAAACTGAACCGTGTACTACAGGGGCAGGCTCCTTGTAGTAACACCAGGATCAAACTGAACCATGCATTACAGGAACAGGCATCTTGTAATTACACCAGGAGCAAACTGAACTGCACACTAAAGGGCCTGGCTCCTTGTAGTGGCACCAGGATCAAACTTAACTGCGCACTACAGGGACAAGCTCTCGGTAGTGGCACAAGGGTCAAACGGAGCAGCGCATTACAGGGACAAGCTCCTGGTAGTGGCACTAGGGTCAAACTTAACCGCACACTAAAGGGACTGGCTCCTTGTAGTGGCACCAGGATCAAACTGAACCGTGCACTACAGGTACAAGCTCCTGGTAGTGGCACCAGGGTCAAACGGAACTGCGCACTACAGGGACAAGGTCCTTGGAGTATCACCAGGGTCAAACTGAACAGCGCACTACAGGGACAAGCTCCTTGGAGTAACACCAGGATCAAACTGAACCGTGTACTACAGGGGCAGGCTCCTTGTAGTAACACCAGGATCAAACTGAACCATGCATTACAGGAACAGGCATCTTGTAGTTACACCAGGACCAAACTGAACCGCACACTAAAGGGCCTGGCTCCTTGTAGTGGCACCAGGATCAAACTGAACCGCGCACTACAGGGACAAGCTCCTGGTAGTGGCACCAGGGTCAAACGGAACAGCGCACTACAGGGACAGGCTTCTTGCAGTGGCACCAGGATCAAACTGAACAGCGCACTACAGGGACAAGCTCCTTGGAGTAACACCAGGATCAAACTGAACCGTGCACTACAGGGAAAGGCTCCTTGTAGTAACACCGGGATCGAACTGAACCGTGCATTACAGGGACAGGATTCTTGTAGTAACACCAGGATCAAACTGAACCGTGCATTTCATGGACAAGCTACTTGTAGTAACACCAGGATCAAACTAAACCCTACATTACAGCGACAGGCTCCTTTTAGTAACACCAGGATCAAACTGAAGCGTGCATTACAGGGACAGGCTCCTTTGAGTAACACCAGGATCAAACTGAAGCGTGCATTACAGGGGCAGGCTCCTTGTAGTAACACCAGGATCAAACTGGACCGTGCATTACAGGAACAGGCATCTTGTAGTTACACCAGGACCAAACTGAACTGCACACTAAAGGGCCTGGCTCCTTGTAGTGGCAACAGGATCAAACTGAACTGCGCACTACAGGGACAGGCTTCTTGCAGTGGCACCAGGATCAAACTGAACAGCGCACTACAGGGACAAGCTCCTTGGGGTATCACCAGGATCAATCTGAACCGTGTACTACAGGGGCAGGCTCCTTGTAGTAACACCAGGATCAAACTGAACCGTGCATTACAGGGACAGGCATCTTGTAGTTACACCGGGACCAAACTGAACCGCACACTAAAGGGCCTGGCTCCTTGTAGTGGCACCAGGATCAAACTGAACCGCGCACTACAGGGACAAGCTCCTGGTAGTGGCACCAGGGTCAAAGGGAACAGCGCACTACAGGGACAGGCTCCTTGTAGTAACACCAGGATCAAACTGAACCGTGCATTACATGGAAATGCTCCTTGGAGTAACACCAGGATCAAACTGAACCGTGCATTACATGGACAAGCTTCTTGTTTTAACACCAGGATCAAAATGAACCGGACATTACAGCGACAGGCTCCTTGTAGTAACACCAGGATCAAACTGAACCGTGCATTACAGGGACAGGCTCCTTTGAGTAACACCAGGATCAAACCGAACCGTGCATTACAGGGGCAGGCTCCTTGTAGTAACACCAGGATCAAACTGGACCGTGCATTACAGGGACAGGCATCTTGTAGTTACACCAGGACCAAACTGAACCGCACACTTAAGGGACTGGCTCCTTGTAGTAGCACCAGGATCAAACTGAACCGCGCACTACAGGGACAAGCTCCTGGTAATGGCACCAGGGTCAAACGGAACAGCGCACTACAGGGACAGGCTTCTTGCAGTGGCAACAGGATCAAACTGAACAGCGCACTACAGGGACAAGCTCCTTGGAGTAACACCAGGATCAAACTGAACGGTGCACTACAGGGAAAGGCTCCTTGTAGAAACACCGGGATCAAACTGAACCGTGCACTACAGGGGCAGGCTCCTTGTAGTAACACCGGGATCAAACTGAACCGTGCATTACAGGGACAGGATTCTTGAAGTTACACCAGGACCAAACTGAACCGTGCACTACAGGGACAGGCTCCTTGTAGTAACACCAGGATCAAACTGAACCGTGTAATACAAGGACAGGCTCCTTGGAGTAACACCAGGATCAAACTGAACCTTGCATTACAGGGACAGGCTCCTTGGAGTAACACCAGGATGAAAATGAACCGCACATAACAGGGACAGGCTCCTTGTAGTGGCACCAGGATCAAACTGAACCGTGCATTACAGGGACAGGCTCCTTTGAGTAACACCAGGATCAAACTGAACCGTGCATTACAGGGACAGGCATCTTGTAGTAACACCAGGACCAAACTGAACCTTGCACTACAGGGATAAGCTTCTTGTAGTTACACCAGGACCAAACTGAACAGCGCACTACAGGGACTCCTTGTAGTGGCAACAGGATCAAACTGAACAGCGCACTACAAGGAGAGGCTCCTTGTAGTAACACCAGGATCAAACTGACCAGCGCACTACAGGGACAAAGTACTTGTAGTTACACCAGGACCAAACTGAACCGTGCACTACAGTGACCTGCTTCTTGTAGTGGCACCAGGATCAAACTGAACAGCGCACTACAGGGAGAGGCTCCTTGTAGTAACACCAGGATCAAACTGACCAGCGCACTACAGGGACAAGGTACTTGTTGTTACACCAGGACCAAACTGAACCGTGCACTACAGTGACCTGCTTCTTGTAGTGGCACCAGGATCAAACTGAACAGCGCACTACAGGGAGAAGCTCCTTGTAGTAACACCAGGATCAAACTGAACAGCACACTACAGTGATCAGCTTCTTGTAGTGGCATCAGGATCAAACTGAATAGCGCACTACAGTGACCTGCTTCTTGTAATGACACCAGGATCAAACTGAACCGTGCACTACAGTGACCTGCTTCTTGTAGTGGCACCAGGACCAAACTGAACCGCGCACTACAGTGACCTGCTTCTTGTAGTGACACCAGGACCAAACTTAACCGCACACTACAGAGACAGGCTCCTTGTAGCCGCACCAGGACTAAACTTTACCGCGCACAACAGTGAAAGGCACCTTGTAGTGGCACCAGGACCAGACTTAACCGCGCACTACAGTGACCTGCTTCTTGTAGTGGCGTCAGGACCAAATTGAACCGCGCACTACAGGTACATGCACCATGAGTGGCACCAGGACCAAACTTAACCGGGATCAAACTGAACCGCACACTACAATGACAAGCTTCTTATAGTGGCATCAGGACCAAATTGAACTACGCACTTCAGTAACAAGCTTCTTGTAGTGACACCAGGATCAAAATGAACCGCACACTACAGGGACAGGTTTCTTGTAGTGACACCAGAACATGACATTTGGCTATGGCAATATAAAGAAGAAGAAAACAACGAGAGGCCCAGAACATGGAATTTGGATATGATTATACATGCATAAAGAAGAAGAGACAACTGACTGCCAGACACGGAAAAGTACATTTTTGGGTGTATCGTATTATACATGACAGCGTTGGATACTCACGATTGACCCATTCCGGTCGGTCGTGGGTGTCCGACAATTGTTATGTAGTTCATCCAACAATCGGACACCCTCTCTCTACCCAGCAATCCTCATTAACGGCTTCATCTGTTTCGTAAGCACATGCTATGTTTCGTATAAGAAAACAAGTGGTAAAAATAGGTATAAGCGTTGCGCCATACATTACTCGTAAATGATGATGTGTAATAGTTTAATGGATGTATGTGCATTGTGACATTCTTGATAATGCAAAGCTGTTAGTTCATGTGAAATCGTACGTCCGTATTTTAAAGTGTTAAGAGAATAACTTATACTATGAAAATAGTCCATAGCCTACAACAGCTGAGGTCATTACTCGCCATACAACTCAGGTAGAAAAGGTTTATGACTTTAGACTTCAATAGACTCTGTATTTTAGTATATAAATGAAACATGAGAAATATTGTATCTTTCATTCAAAACGTCCTAAATAATATTTCGGTATAATTTGGGCAATCCCATTCATCAAAACAGAAAACTGAGACCAACGAACCAAGTTACTTTATACCGTAGAGTCCGGTTAACACATTCAGGGTGTAAATAAGGACATTCTCATGGCTTTACATTCGCTCAATGTGTTGTGCTTTTAAACAGCAACGCCAACTGTACGTGATGTGAGTTGTTCTAACGATGATGTGAACTTTGATTATATGAGCATCTAATACAGTCACATCAGTTGCACAGTTGCATATCGAGTTCTGCAATGCTTTTATAGACACGCTTTGCAACCAACTTCCTCTGGGTACTCTGCAGTGTTCTATTCGGACAAAATTGGGGCTTAAATGCGGAAAATGGAACATCTAATTTTAGTCGAAACGACGCAATTTTATCAATAAGAAGATATCCTGACCCTTTCACTAAAATGATCGAAACTACACCCAACACTAACAACGGTATAGCCTTTTGGGGATGCATAGTTATTAGACCAAGTGTATTGGATGCGATTTCAGCCATCTGATTTAAAACGTTGTACAATTAGTTTGATAGAAAAATATACTTGGTTGGGAACCACCGTAACCTGACAATTATGTAGCATATACTTCTTAGAGGCTGTTGAGACAACCTCTGTCGTTTGTTCAGGGGGTAAGGCTCTCGGAGAGTTGACATGAGAGGCTGTTGAGACAACCTCTGTCGTTTGTTCAGGGGGTAAGGCTCTCGGAGAGTTGACATGAGAGGCTGTTGAGACAACCTCTGTCGCTTGTTCAGGGGGTAAGGCTCTCGGAGAGTTGACATGAGAGGCTGTTGAGACAACCTCTGTCGTTTGTTCAGGGGGTAAGGCTCTCGGAGAGTTGACATGAGAGGCTGTTGAGACAACCTCTGTCGCTTGTTCAGGGGGTAAGGCTCTCGGAGAGTTGACATGAGAGGCTGTTGAGACAACCTCTGTCGCTTGTTCAGGGGGTAAGGCTCTCGGAGAGTTGACATGAGAGGCTGTTGAGACAACCTCTGTCGCTTGTTCAGGGGGTAAGGCTCTCGGAGAGTTGACATGAGTAGGCATTGTCCTTAACCGATTATTGTATTGTAACATTCATTTTTATCGAGTATCGTGACTAGTATAATTCCTTTCATTTCGAAACAAATTAAATGACTTCTCAATTTGATCAAATTTCAATTACATTTGAGAGGACAGTTTAATTGGTTAATCTGAAAATCCCACACCATTTTGTCTTATTCGGTCGTAGAAAAAGATATATATTCTCCAACACTCTGCTGGCATGTTGATTTTTTAAAAATCTTTATCATATTGATAATAAGATATGAAAAAATTATCATAACCCTTAAAAGACAGTCCCATTTCAGGGACACCATTTAAATATCCTGAATTGAGGCCACGGCGCTCCGACCTTGACCTACATACAATGTATATCTGGAGTTTGATAGAACGTACTTTCTTTTACTCACATTCAAATGCTGTGATAGCATTTTTAACGTTTTGCAATTTAAAACAGATCTAATGAATAAATCGATCAAAGTGACACTAGTTTTATTGCCGTTCGCCTTCCTTTTTACTGTATATTAAAAGGTTGTAATGTAAGCTTCCCATTAGCAGGTTTCACATTATTTCTGCGGTAATTAAGTTTGCTTGACTTGTGAGCAGCATTCTGTACCAAACTTCTTGATGAAGACTAGCAGTTTATACGACCATATATCATTTGTTACTTGACAGGTATCGAGGCTCGTGTTTCATTTTAACTTGGCGTTGAATGCAACCGTAATTAAACAATTAGGCACGTTTTAAATTATATACTTGAGAGAAAAAGTCAGAAGTTAATTAAACATGTTTTTCTAACGAAGAAGGTGCACGCTAAGTGCAAGTGCAACTTTGTGCATTTCTTCTGCCGTTTTGACACGGTAATGAGGTGTTTCTTATAGGGATGAAAGCGAACAACATTTAAACTGATATTGGAATTACTCGCAGATAGGACAGTTTCGCTCTCAGACTACGAAGCGCTTACGGTAACGATTAAAGCAAACGCCGATTTATTTTAACCATATACGGGATCTATTGGCATTTCCACACCCATAGTGCACCGCAGTACAAACGATCTTTGACTGTCTATCTGCTCATTCTAACATGTAATTAGCCGCCGTCTCGGTATGTTTATAGTTATATTCATGCTGTCTACATTTTCCTCTAATTTGTGCGTGACCATTTAGATCTGTTTATTAATTTTCAATGAGACTTTTCAAGTGTCGCGGAATGGAGAAAATTGGCTTCGGTGAAATTAGTCTGAGTGAGGGAGTTACTAATACAATGGATGCCAACTTGTAGTTTTCAAATTGATATAAAACATTTTCTAATGCATCATTAACGATGCGTAGGTAAAATATAAAAAACAGGCACTGAGTAACCAGCCAAACACGTCGCACTTATGGTTCTAATTAATTCCTATACTCAATGAATTGATCCTGTAGAAATATACAAGTAATGCACCAGTCTATTGTAACCACGGCCACCCCAGGTGCGGGGGTATACCGGGGATAGCCGGGGAAATGGGCCGTGTTTTTACCTTTCAGGTGGCCCCGCAGTGCCGGGTAAATGCGGTGGTTTTGTCCTCGCGCCAAAAATAGCGGGGAATAGGCCTTACCTAGGGTCCCTGGGGTGCGGGGGCATTTGGCGGGGATTTTACCATCAGTTCGTCCCCGCAGGCCGGAGATTTTACCCGGGGTTGGTTAGACAGAAAGTCAAAGGCCCGCTATTCTCCGGACCTGGGGGGCTGTAGTTACAATTGACTGGTGCATAAGCGGTTTGTAGATTATTCGAATTGTTCTTGAATCGTTATGATTTTCTTAGTTTTTACTGAACAATCGTCTTTGGTCTCCGGCTGTGATATATGGCTTCTGAGTTTCTGAACCTATCGGAGTTCTCTCCCATCCAGCTGCGATTGTTTCAACCTCTCGTTTTTGTTAAGTTGAGCATTCAACGGTATTAAAAAGATTTATGTTAAATTTATAATAATTATGTATACCGAATAAGAGGATGTATATCCGGTGAACTACCGGAAACATTTTTTTCTGAATATCATAATTGCATTCACTGTATCTGACGAACTGTGTATTGTATATTTCATCCTTTCTCAATGTGTTTTGCGACATAATTTCATCCACCTGAACTAGTATGTCATGCTATGTAAGTGTTTCGTAAAAAAAATGTGCGACTTACATATTTAACAATGACTAAACTTTACTTTTACAATTCGTTTTAAATACTTGCATTTTCACGGGGGTTTACAGTAATGTAATTGACTTTCTGTACCATTTTACAAATGGACCTTCCTAGCCTTAAAGACAGACATTTGCGTATAATGTGATTATTAAGCGTATAAAAGAGTAGCTATTACAGTGTTCGCTGATATAATTTTGCATGCTACATTAACAATATGATAAGTCAATTATTATTCTTCTAAGAGACGCATTATGTGCTGGATTTTTGTTATTTTGTATAACTATTACTTCTTCAAGCTTGGTGGTATACCATTGATACATTGAGTCTCCAGTTAAATGAGCCATGCGCTTTGACACCGAAATATTTTCAAATGAACAATTTTCTAAATTGAGTACATGATTGAGAAATTTATGGCACTTGGTGAGAATAGTTAATTTTCATTCATACGAATAATTTTGTTTTTCTTGTCCACTCCGATGTCAAAAAGATGTATAGAAAACAGCATCTGATCCCAGCGGGCCGGTCACGCTTGTATGATCAAGTAAACTGCCCATCATGTATAAACGAATTTATAAACATTATAACATTCAATCTTTAACGATACAATATCCTTTTAAATGCAATAATAATCTTATTTTTTTGTCTTTTTGAGCTATTTGTTTTCATAGTTTCTGTGTTAAATAATCTATTGATCATTCTCACTTTCAAATCAACCATCGCACAAGCTGATATGTGGTTAATGTGGTTGAAGTTTTTCATTATTTTTGTAATTGTTACAAAAAGCTTTATATACTACAAACACTCATTTTAAACGCTTTATAATGTTTTTATGTCTGCATGTCTTCATGTGTCTATGTATTTTATATTTGTGTTATGCTACTATGAGTTGTTGATGCTTGAGAAAAAAAACAAAATTTCTGTTCTGTTCTGTTTATTACGTTAACACCGTATTATGGTCGTCGTCAATGATAGATTTTAATTTCATTCTTTAAAAAACTCATAGCTTTCTCAAGTCATTTTTGGTCCTGTGTATTTGAGATAAACATCTAAACATTTAAGAACTAACAACTCTTAAGTGACCAGTTGCCTACAGTTGACTTTAATTGTACACTGTTACTGTATAATTTAAGGAAATATTACTGAATGCAACCCGATGGTAAAAGACTAGAAACATGCGATGCCCATGTTTGGCATTAGGTGAAAGGCTTAATTTTCATCAAAGTCCTCAACTGACACCACCTGACTGATATATATTGACAAGATAATGGTCATATTTTTATCTAAATTACTTAAAAGTCCGGCTGAAAGTTGAATAGATTGAGATATCAATCATTTGCAAGTTCTTTGGTGACGATACTAATGGCAAACTACGATTTGACACATTGGTAGAATATGAAAGCTTATTTTCCACATCAATCATTTTGGGCTATTTGGAAAGAAGATGAATACAAGTTTCTTAATATTTGAATATGAGAGAAAAATCGACGGAAAAATAGAGTTTCAAGTTCGTTGTTCACTCAATTTTCCCAGTGTTTTATCAGATTTCACACATTTATTAATATTTATATGATTCTTTCTTTTGATATCAACCTTTTCTAGTTTTTATCTTGTTTCGATCACTCTGTCGAACTTGCACGAACGAAAATGAATACCGTAATTAGGGTACGTACATTGAACTGTTCGCAATGGGAGATCATGTGACTGTAAACATGAGCTGACGACTACAGGACGATAAGAAATTGTGACATGTGTAAAGCAGGTCAATCAATCTCCATACTGGTACTTGTAAATCATCGAAATGTTCAAACAGCTTGTTTTCACTGAGGGAAATATCAATATCATGATTATATTCAAATTTGTAATTGATTTTGAATCGATTTTTTGAATTGATTTTGAATAGATGTTCTGAATTTTGTTTTGTAAACGATGCTTATTTAGATAAAATGATAATTTATTTTACTGATGGAAGACAAAGATCTTATCAGTCTTACAATATTTTTTTTAACTGTCTTCATCGATTGACCATTACTATAGCGTTTGCCCTTAAAGCATCCATTGTGCGCGCGACGGATGTTTAGGGGCGCATGCGTGCACTTGTTGAGGTTACACTATAGTATGTAGTGGCCTCAATTTGACGGGATTCACTCGTTGATTTGTATCTTCAAAACAACAAGCTGTCTGCTCATCAAAAGGCGATGCATCAGACCTTGCTTCGATGACTTACGTAATGAGAGGTACTTTTTATGGTAAAAACTACGGCATAAAGCCTACTGTTTATGGAATAGTTTTCACTTTGGTTAAGGTAGAGTATTGTTTCCACATCTGATGGGCACAACAGGCATAACAATGTATGATAAACATAGTCACCTTTATTGTGTTTACATTTCAAAAGCGTTAAATCTTTACGTTACTTCGGGCGCAAAACACTCGACAGCGCAACCACTACTCGACTGCGTCATCACTAGAACAACAGCGCCACCACATTTATAAGTATGTGCTTCCTTTTCAAGAAGTGCTTATTAGTT
Organism: Mya arenaria; assembly: GCF_026914265.1. Taxonomy (NCBI): domain Eukaryota; kingdom Metazoa; phylum Mollusca; class Bivalvia; order Myida; family Myidae; genus Mya; species Mya arenaria. Next base: position 22,584,777 of record NC_069132.1, on the reverse strand, counting down.
TCATTGTGTCCCGGCGTAAGTAATATACATAACAACTCTATTTGAGTGTGCCAGAATGTTCTAACGGCGTGTTATTAACGAAGTGTACTTGAACTGCTAGCAGATCTCAAGTCCATTGAGGGAGAAAAGCTCCTGGCACCACAGTCTGCACATTTGTGTTCTGTATCGCCGGTAGACATCTTTGTGATCAAGTACTTAACAGGTTTTCATACACCACTTTTTATGTTTTTCGTTTTATGTTTTATATGCGCCGCGCACGTTTGGTTAATCATAATATACTATAACATGCATTACATAAATAACCACTGAGAAAATTAGAGAAAACTTGATTCTAAGTGATGCAGCTACTCGAGCTTCCGCGAGCCATAGAGAATCTCACGTCGCTTCGCCGCCTATCCAGGGACACCACGAGGATCTCGTGCAACTGCGACATGTCCTGGATCTTGTTGAACTGGAAATGATAGGCACACGTCTTTATCAATGGAAACTGTGCAGAACTCAATACATCCCTACGGGAATAGTATTTACTTACGAATTCAGTGTCCGCACATTGCAAACATTTTGTCAATGAGATGATTTATGTTTGTTTGTTCACTGAATTTTTCATTTTTGTTTTTGTATTTATTGACTTTTGTTTAATAATAACGGGAACTTGTACATGGTGTTGTGTCTCCTTGTTAAAGTTTGCCTTTGATCCTTGATTCCCCAAGCAAGCTGCAAGCCTAGATTTATCTACACAATTCTGATTATATGGCTTTTCACATATTAAAAAAGACCTTTCAGTAAGTGCGTCGGTTTGTGTTTTCTGTCGATGAGAAACGAGACTCAATTAATTAAAATTGCATTTTAATTTATTGTCGCTGGCCTAGGTCATCTAATTACTTTAAACCAATAATTAACTGAAATATTAGAATGTCTGCCTCTGAAAAATTGAAGTAAAGAAATTAAGAACCATTTTGTACCAATTTGATGCACACAAAACTAATTATAGTCTGTGCACTTAAAAGGAGTACTTATACACTCCACGCTGTCATCAATTTTCCCTTTTCAGAAATTATTTTGATGTAATTAAGAGATATCTTTGATCTTCCCTACTTGCTGGCTACTACGTGAACAATTAATCACGCGGCAATTTTTCATCTCAATGAATGTGAATTAACACCACATACAAATAATAAAGCTTTCGATGTTTATGTCTCTATTTCACTATTTCCTCAATTATAATATATATGTGGCTGTAAAGATGCTATACTTTGTACATGTAGTCTCAATAAATGATCTGTTCTGTTCTATTATATCGACTATAATACACAAAGAAAACTGCAGGGTAAAGCCTACTAGGCCTAAATTTGTCGAAACATTGAAAACTATCTATAACAGGATGAAGCTATGCTTACTATTTTTGTTTTGGTATATTTTATGCATGATTTACTTATCTTAGAGTTTTTAGGCTTTCAATTGGAATTAGTGTTATGATTATCATAGTTAACCATTTTTATTTATAAAAAAAAATAATACAAGTTCAGTCAAAGACCGTTCCCTCGAACTCGCTTATCTCGAATTCCTCGTTGGCTCGAACTAGAAATAATAGACTGATTCATTTATACTTAAGATAACGATCCCGCTTAGCTCGAATTTTTCGAGGCTCGAGGTATTTTTGTTCGAGTTCGGGCCATCGGGGTTCGACTGTGTGTTATTTAGCTAATTAAAATAAGCTTGTTAAGCTGTTGGGATCAGTAGTCAAACATTTAAGCAAAGTTCGTGTTTGGAGGCGTACGTGAGATGCAAAACACGTACACAACACACAGACAGATCACACATACATCAATAAATGATGGGGCTACCGCCTTCGAAAGTGATGACTGGTTTAAACTAGTTAATATGCGCAAAACCCCACACGTGCTATAATATATTATAATGCATTAACACTATAGATACCCATGTTCATTGCAAGCTTCATTGTCAAGGTATATGTAGAGTTTTCTTAAAGAAAATCTTGTCACTGAATAGGCTACTCTTTATGTTTTGTGTGTATGTGTTTTTATAAATCTTGCGCTTAATTTCTGTATATCTTATAGACGGCAATTGTGAAATCTAATTATTGTCGTAACTAATGAGTTAATTACTGTTGTTATTTTTGATTGAGTATTTGTATACGCCCCTGTCCTTGACTTTCTGAGTGCTTTTATTTTTGTTCTCAATTTTTAAATTCATGACATGAATGCAACAGCTTAAGTCACATCTGAACTGAGTATTGTCATTGTTTTATAGAGCTGTAAATTAAAATACTGAAGTTAAGATTGTGTTAATATTATAAATGAAGCTCACTGTTTGATTTGCTCAAAGAATTTAGCTCAACAGAAGTGAACAAGTACATAATAAGAGCAACAATGCACTAGATGACAAAACCAGGTTAAAATTAATTTTCACATTACCGGCCACAAAGCTTCCCGTTTTAGCGTTTTATAATTATTTTTGCAAGGCATATGTCATTTAAATAAATTAATAGTGTACAGAGATGCGCCCGACGCATCATATTATAAATATTCTCCGCCAGATACATCATCATGTTTCGGCACAATTATGATCATCTACTTAGAAGAACTAATTGCTGGTGACATTATTTTCTGACACGGGTACATCAATCAAAAGCCGGAATAAGGTAACAGTTAGTATGGGTACAAAAATCAAGGGCCGGAATGAGGTGACAGTTAGCACAGGTATATGAATCAAAAGCCAGAAGGAGGTAACAGTTAGCATGGGTACAAGAATCAAGGGCCGGAAGGAGGTGACAGTTAGCACGTGTCCATGGATCAATGGGTCAGAAGGAGGTAACTGTAAGCATGGGTACAAGAATCAAGGGCCGGAAGGAGGTGACAGTTAGCAAGGGTCCATGGATCAAAGGGCCGGAAGGAGGTGACAGTTAGCACGGGTATATGGATCAAAGGGCCGAAAGGAGGTGACAGCTAGCACGGGTATATGGATCAAAGGGCCGAAAGGAGGTGACAGATAGCACGGGTATATGGATCAAAGGGCCGAAAGGAAGTGACAGATAGCACGGGTATATGGGTCAAAGGGCCGAAAGGAGGTGACAGATGGCACGGGTATATGGATCAAAGGGCCGAAAGGAGGTGACAGATAGCACGGGTATATGGATCAAAGGGCCGAAAGGAGGTGACAGATAGCACGGGTATATGGATCAAAGGGCCGAAAGGAGGTGACAGATAGCACGGGTATATGGATCAAAGGGCCGAAAGGAAGTGACAGTTAGCACGGGTATATGGATCAAAGGGCCGAAAGGAGGTGACAGTTAGCACGGGTATATGGATCAAAGGGCCGAAAGGAGGTGACAGTTAACACGGGTATATGGATCAAAGGGCCGAAAGGAGGTGACAGTTAGCACGGGTATATGGATCAAAGGGCCGAAAGGAGGTGACAGATAGCACGGGTATATGGATCAAAGGGCCGGAAGAAGGTGACAGTTAGCACGGGTGCATGAATCAAGGGCAGGAGGACGTGACAGTTAGCACGGGTGTATGAACAAAGGGCAGGACGGACGTGACAGTGAGCACTGATGCATGAATCAAGGGCTGGAAGGACGTGATAGTGTGCACGGGTGCATGAATCAAGTGCCGGAAGGACGTGAAAGTTAGCACGGGTGCATAAATCAAGAGCAGGAGGTACGTGACAGTTAGCACGGGTACATGAATCAAGGGCCGGAAGGACGTGATAGTTAGCACGGGTGCATGAATCAATTGCCGGAAGGAGGTGACAGTTAGCACGGGTCCATGAGTTAAGGGCCGGAAGGAGGCGACAGTTAGCACGGTTCTATGAATCAAGGGCCGGAAGGACGTGATAGTTAGCATGAGTCCACAAATCAAGGGCCGGAAGGACGTGATAGTTAGCACGGGTATATGAATCAAGGGCCAGAAGGAGGTGACAGTTAGCACGGGTCCATGAATCAATGGCCGGAAGGGCCAGAACCCTACACTTCTGTGAACAATATTCAGTCTAACGATCAAATCATAAAGTGACAATGAAACCCAACCATGGAAATTTTAGAATCTGTGTACGCGATATGTACAAGTAACAAACTGGGCCATAGTAAACAGTAATACCCTTAAAATACTTTTATCAGTGCTTGCAATCAACATTCTTCCACTTCAATGATACACTGCATTGGGCACAACACACCAAAACGACTAGTCGGGAGGGGTTTTGAAAACCTGGGTTGTCGTCGGCGGGGAAGTAGACCGCCCTTAATGAAACACGCAATTAAAAAGATCAAAAACAAACTCAAGAGGTTGTTCAGAGTATTGAATAACGATGCATATCAAAGCTATCATATCAAATATCAAATCTATAAATTTCTAATGCTAGATTACATTATCAAATGTCTCTCATGAATGTCTTCTTTAAGACGATACCCTTCAACACTCTTGACATTCTCACTGAGCGGCGCCTATTCCAGCTTAAACATTGTAAAACGTTATATGAAATAATTGATAATTTAATCGTCCTGATTACTTTTAATTCTTTTCGAAACTATCGATTCATTGAGGATTTCGCAAAGGATTGTTATTTGATTAGTTGACCTTGATCTATCAATGTCATCAACTTTACTATTTTGATGACAGCGATATAATTTGATTTTGCTTTGATATACTCCGGGCCACCACAGAAGTCGTTTGCATATAAATCATAGTACCAGTATTCATTCACGTGAAGTAGACTTGGTTGACTTAATAGTTTTTAATTTAAGTGACTAATTTATGCAACTACTGAAAAAAAATTGACTAGATCTGCTTACTTTGTCAAGAAATTTGCACCAAATTAGTGATATTTGTTAATGAAATGACGGTGAAACATCATCAGACTTTTTGTGATACACAACATATAATGCACCAGTCAATTGTAACCACGCCCCCCTCCCCCCTCCCCCCAGGTCCGGGGAAAAGCGGAGACTTTGACTTTCGGTCCAGCCAATCCCGGGTCAACCCAACGAACAAATCACCGCTAAATGCCCCTGCACCCCAGGGACCCTAGGTTAGGCCCATTCCCCACAATAATAATAATAATAATAATAATAATAATAATAATAATAATAATAATAATAATAATAATAATAATAAAGAATTAATTGCACTCCGCTATCACGCAGGTACTTTTGTACCGTGTTTGACGCTCTGAGAATTAACATTGGCGCCACCTGTATGAGTCCAGGCTAGAAGAACAGCTTAACACACTAAACAATACGCCAATCGATAAATATAACAACTTGAGTTCTGTCTCAAATATAGCATACTTAAAATAATTGTCATTAATGATCCTTAAAAGACCAACCGTACGTTCGATTTCTGTAAGAAAATTTCTTTTAGATTACATTTTAGATTCGCCACCATATCAAAGGGAAATCCCTCGGCTTGAGATGGCCTTTGACCCAAATGTGACATACATGTTTTAACAAGATGTCATTTAAGGTTTGAACTACTTCACAGGAAAATACAGGAGATGTTTCTAAAAACATAACCTGACACAATTTTTGCTGGTATTACATACGAACATCATCATCTACATCTATTTAAGTCTCTCGGCGGTTTCACTTACGCATGACCCCGGGGCTATTGTTATTGTGTGAATAATCCTACCATTGAGAATGTCCGATGTTTAATATTTATTTTTGGTCATCCATACAAAAACTGAATGGGCATTATTTCACCATGTAAACAGCGAAAATGCTGCTAGACTGGTCATATACTGAAATATTTCTGACGATTCGGGCTGCCGAATTAGATATTTAATCATTCTGTTTTCTTCAATGGCCAATGACTTAATTATGTTTACATTTATGATTTGGTCTAGTTCATACAATACAAGATTACTGAAATGAAATCAAGAATAATGTGCATTTTACATTTAAGAAAACTTGAAACTGGTTTTAACAATATTTACGTTCATTCAAACTGCACGAGGTAGCGTTTTAGAATGTGATTTTTTAAACGTATTGCCGTAGTTGGCCCATTCTTTAATAAAGGCAATGTAAATATTTGAGACGTGCAATGAAGTTTAAAATTGCGATGGGTCTTAATTTGCAAATGATAAAATGAATACTGTCATTATATTATTTGCAAAGGAAAATAAATTGTCAACATAAAATGCAATAACATTCTTTTTAATATTGAAAAGTTACCCTACCCAAATTCTAGTGTATTATTTATGCTTTCATAACATCGTTAAGAGGATTTACCGCGCCGCACAGGAGGAGCTCTGTGTCAGAAATACAAATCGTTGAATTGTTAAATTAATTCAATGAAATAAGCTTAGCCTAGTAAACTGTAAGCTTTAAATATTTTAATGTTCTCATGTCTTTATTGTTTACAAATATTCTTACGCAATTAAAACATCTTGAAACCACAAGTATTTTGTTACGGTTTAGGAAAGGCAATGAAAAGCGGCGCGATTTAAAGGCATTATTACGTTGACTGAATTTGAAAATGTCATGAATGAACTTTTTTGCTTATGTTAAAGCACATTGAAGCTTGTCGAAGGATCATCAAATTTAGAGTGGTTTAACTGGCGTTACAACTCGTCTCACAGTAATTGTAAGCTGAGGACAGAGGGGCGGTATCAGTTTGGCTAGGCTTGCGATTCCATTGGTTCGAATATTTTAAAATACATGGCAATTGACAGTGTTAACATTACTGCTGTATAAATAAATCGGTAAGTTTACTTACCATGTAGAACACATGGATAGGGTCTTTAAACATGATGTAAATACAGCTGAAGTGTGACCATACTGTCAATGGTGAAAATTTAACAACTCGAAGACAGGTTTACTTCACGCAAATTATCTAACACTGCTATTTAAGTACGACGTACATTATTGTTTTTGCACCAACGGAGAGAGCTATGAGTGCGAAAGAACATGATAACAACATTCCTGGACCTGGAGGTTCTACACAAGAAGCAAGTACATCGGATAAAATAACTAGTGAGGATGAACTTGCGAAGTTGGATGAAATTGATGAAAAGGAACTTAAATCAAAGTATAGTCCTGATTACAACTTGAGGAAAAAGACAATCGTCAACAGGTTAAAGACGGAGAAAAAGAAACAGCTTCCGAAAGTTCCAAAGCCTAAATCATCGCCTGCTCCTTTAAGCAAATACCGTAGAAGAGCCGCAAATGCTCGGGAACGGGGGCGCATGGAGGACATTAACAGTGCGTTTGAAGTACTAAAAGAGGTTCTTCCGAATATTGAGGAAGGCCAAAACTTTAAAATGACTAAAATAACAACGCTGCGACTAGCAATGAATTACATCAGCGCTCTCAGAGATATGGTTGGACAAGGTGACACAGACGATTCAATGTCGGAACTTAGTGCTGGAATAAATTCGGATTTAAATTCTGATGGAGATTCAATGGGTACTCCGAGTGCTTCGTCAACGGAAGATACATGTTTGAGTCCTGACTCAGTAGATGGAAATTTTTTAACAATGGACTTCCTTTCCGATGTAAAATTAGACGAGTTTGCGAGTGTTGATACGGAAAATCTTCTCCTGGATTGCACATAAATATTCATCCTGATCAAAACTATTACTTTATCGTGCAAAAAAAACATTCAAAACTGGGACTTTTTTCATATCAAGTGTCTTCCTCAGTTTGTGTTTATGGTATCATAAACGACTGAACGAGTTTTCCTCGGATGGATTGTTTCTCTACATGAGCAAAAGGAATCCGCTTGAGATATCGATGGACTTTGACTTTGAAATGTAAAACGACCTGTATTAGAGATTTCAAAGTTAAACAAACACTGAACATTTCTTTGATAGATTACTCAGTGAAATTTCAAAGCTAAGAAAGACAGATAGAAAGCCACTAATTGAAACGCTGAAAACAGCCAAAGGCGAAGCGACAAATTGTTTTACGCTCCCACAATGACATCTTCATCTTCACGGTTTTTTGCTTTGGGTTAAAATGACATTTTTCTGCAAAACACACTTTTCTTTATTCTTTCAAACAAGCTTTTTTGTATATTAAATGAAATTTACATAAATAGCCTTTACGATCTAACTTCAAAATCAGTAAAAAAAAAGGTTTTTTGTTTGTTTGAAGTACAAATATACACGCGGTTATTAATGATAGCAAACATATTGTTATTCGACACTGGTACATTTGCAAAGAGAAGAAATCGGTGATATAGAAAGAATATAATCGTCTCAATGGCCTGTTTAAACGTAGTCTTTTGTGAAAGGTTTAATTAAAGTGATATCTACCTGGAGTTTATTTTGAAGACTAAGTCCATTGACAAGGATTTAGAGCACAGCATGCCTTTTTGAAAGTATCGATAGAGGGAGATATAAGCAGATTTATATTTATTTAACTAGGATCGAAAGCTCAACTGTCTCAAATCACAAGGGGTTTCCAGCCGGGGAACAAGTGGGAAGCCCCTTGTAAAATTTTGCACAGAATGTCACAGAATACGTAATACAGATATGGTTTCATTCTAATTTATTAAAAAAAGCATTCAACCATGCAATACCATATACGTTTCCATTTTCAATTATATATTTTAGTGTTTCATATTTAGTATCAGCGGTGTCATTTTAGAAGTCTGCATATGAGAATATTTACAATTCAAATAAAATACTTATCTACCTCGTTAATCAGTAATTGTCAATGATGAAGCTGGTGACAATTACATGAGTTTATGTCTTGTAATGATCTATTTTCATATATCAGGTTCCACCAAGTTACCAATTTGAGATTTACCTACACTTTCTTGTAAAGGGTAAACTGGGAAAAATGCATGTTCGTCAAGTAGATTTTACGAAGTTTTCTGCCCATTTGTTAAATTGTCTTTTCTATTATGTTTTATCATACAAATACGGTAACATAACCGGTATTGTGTTTAAAAGGGTCAGTAACCATAGGTCTAAACCCATTGACATGTTTTGTATATATACATAATTCACGTTCAGCCATTCCCAACGTGTTGTTCCTTTTCATCTGCATTGCATCTTTCTAAACCAATCAGAAATGACATGTTTCAAAACATTTTGTTCTTATTACATCCCCTAAGAATTTCAAGGTTTCAAACGAAAAACAAATAGTAGGAATACATTACTGTGTTTGTTTTGAAATCGTTTGTGTAGGACCTTTTTTCACCATTTCATGTATCATTTCGTTGCATGATTGTATATGTTTCTTTTGACAGTTGTCTCAGAATTTTCGTATAATTGAACGTATATTTTTGTCGATCATTTATTTAAAGGAGCTCAAAAACATATGACCTGTATTAGGCATATTGTCTGATTAATTTAAAATTGTGAATACTTTCAATACCTATTTAAAATATACTGGAAAACTTAATAGGTTGAAGAGATGTTTTCCTAATTCATAATGGTTCTGGTTCATTTTAAAACATACAATACTTACTAAGTGTCTGTTAAAGTCACGCCATTAACTTAAATACATTGAAGTGTTTACTGAAACCTGACAAAGTCAACTGAAAGTGGCTAACAGGTTCACTTACAATGCTCATTTTATGTCAAACAAAATGGCACCTTAAGTTAACGACAATGTACACCAAATGATTTGAGGTGTTTTAGATTGGGTCTGTATTGTCCTGTGTTGATTTTAGGTGACCGTTATTTTGACTTTATTGATATTCATTGTCAATGTTTATGCTCTTTGAAGCAAGCATTTAGCGATGTTAAGAATTGTATTTCATGTACAGAATACAGATTTTGTTTTGACCATTTATGTTTATACTTTACAAGTTTTAATGTTTATATGTGGAAATAAAATTGTTATGTTTATTTCTAAATGTTATTTTGTCCTATTCATAGTTCTCATTGACCTACTGGTAACTCGTTTATGAGATAGCAAGTGTTGTTTAATAAAGAAGACAATTCTTAAAACATAGTCAGAATTCTATGTATCGTACGATACACTTATAGAAGTGGGTATTACTGTTAACTAACTGTGACTAGCTGAGACAGGTCGAGTGGCCTACAATAATGGACAAATTACTTTCATTCATGATCCATACAAATAAATATGTATATCTTCCTCTGATGACTGGCTTGTGAAAATGATCTGGATTTCCAATGAAGTACGCGTAATGCTATCATTGAAGTCCCTGTTAAGTGTTTATCTGTGTGTTCTCATTTGTTTAACGTTTAAAAGGGAACATAGCCACACAGCACAAGTAACATGGTAGAATTGGCTAACAAAAGTATATACAATTTATAAACTGACGAATGTTTGTGTCGAAAATACGACATTCTGAGTTGCAGCTTCAGCGTATTAGCTATTCGGGATGACACAAATATATACTGAAGAGACTTAGGTTTTATCTCCGAAAGGAATTTGGAATCCCAGCTGATTATCTGCTGAATTTGATTTCAACTCTCACTTTTAGCACAGCGGAAGAAGGTCTCGTATGGGCTGACGGAATTATCGCTAGAGGATCACCTCCTTTGCGTAAATTTCGGATCATAAGGCGGAGCGTATATTTAGGCAGATTGTGTTCATAAAATGAATGTCACACAGGCGATATTCCCCCACCCAAACAGCAACAACAAAAAACAACAACGAGAAAACCCCAACCCTGCATACTAAAACCTGATACAAGTGTTAAATTGGAAACCTAGGAAGTATCGGTTACATTGTTTTAAACACGCTAGAATGACATCGATATAGTTGATTATACGTATCAGACACATTGAACATATGTTTATTCAGCGTATAATGCTATAAACTCACATATCAAAATTCCGATGAAAATATATACAAGCGACCCAATACGTTGAATGCATTAAACCATGTTGGACTTCTATCGTAGGCAAAATTATCTGTGATCAATGCAAAAAATATAGTATCATGATTTGCGTGAGTCTGAAAAGAGTTTTATGCTGAGAAACTGAGACACAACGATTAATTCAAGATTCTGACATGTCCAAAATGTGGGAAGACATGTGGCTTTCAGTGATATAAACGATTTAGAAATCGAACAAGACGAAAGACTTGGATCGAATGCGCGAAAATGTTTCGGCAAACTTACTTACTTACTTCAAGACCACCTTCAATGGCTGTCATGGCTAACAGAGCTGCAAAAGTAGCGTTTGATAAAAAACAAAACTTTTTTTTCGTTAATGTGGATTGAATTGGATTTAATTTGTACTGATTTTCAAAAGTGTTTTATCGAATTGGTACTATTTTATGGTACAATTCCACAACTATCCTTGACGACCCCATATAATGAGATACCATTATAAGAGAGCAATTTGAAATCTGCTCAATTGTCTGTCGTGGCATTATATTTAATACAATTCAGGCAGTGATAACATCTCGTCAAATGGAAGCTTTCAGGGCCCCGTTTCGTTAAAGGGTCTTAACATAACTTATAAAATCTTAGGACTGAAGCAAAATATCAGATCGGTAGCAAGTTGAGTTTTTAACATTTTCTTGACTTTTTGTCAACTTTATTAGTGGTAGAAGCTCATTATACACAAATATGAGGCAAAATAACGAAAATATGGCCCTTAGATCATTTCAATTAACGACTAAGAACTTCATAGTAACGCGCGCGTATATTGTGGACCAAGATGCAGAACGCATGTGCTGAATTCAAAGCGTGTACTAATTAGAATATTAATTGGACCCTCGAAACCATAAAGTATGCAACATTAAAATAAGATAGCAATGATTTTCTGATTTATAGCCTTGTACAAACATTTTAATTGCATAGTTGAAACATTTAATTATATAAGACATTTTCGCTGGTTTGGTGAGACGTGTAGTGTAACAAATGACAATAGCGAGGAAGTTTAATGTAGAGTGGGCCATTTTGCAGCAACTGGAGAAATTTGCTAGATGCTATCTGGCGAGTATATTTTATCATATTAGATGCCTCCGTGCAATGAATGCCGCCGTTTCAATGCGTGTCAAGATGGATAAGAGGAATTTGGAGTGCGCACAATCTTATTTGCGAAAGGCGTATAGAACATATTACACTTATATCACATTTCCTTTTTTACACAATTTTCACCTGTGTTTTACCTATGACACCCACTCGAAGAAGAAACATTGCAGTTTAAGCTTGTGCCGTCCTTATGAAAATTCATTTTAATGATTAATAAAGGGTACTTAGTTTTGCATGCATCGTATGAAGATGCATAAATTTAGCTTTAAATGTCATTTTCTACTTAGAAAGTGGCATACAGTTGCAAATTATTATCTCATTTTTTCTGCAAACACAACGTATCAAGATCTGTCTGACCTGATATTCACCCCAACAGAGGCGTTTAAAATCAAATATTTATTTACTTATTTGCGATTTCATCTTATGGAATGATCTAAAATATTTAAAACTGCCCGAAATTTAAACATACCCAAATTGTTATATAAACATCGTTTTACAATTTTGCTGAGGCGAACAAACATGATTTTAATCCCTGAAATGCGTCAAACTGTTGCGATGTTTTGTTACGAAGCTCTTCAATCAGACCATTTTAAAAGGGATATCTAAATATCTGAATATTTCATATAACATACATTTTAAAAGACACCAACACCTTTGACCTTAGCAGCGAGAAGTAAATATTCTCCATTCTAGACATACAAGCTGCTGTTCCGTTCGCCTGCGCTCTTCTGTCCGTGATGATCTGATGTTTTTTCGTCTTTTCTATACTTACTGTACATTGAAAACAGCAGGAACAAGCCTTGCCAACTATGAGCGTGGCTAAAGGCACAAGTTTAAATATGCGCGTGGTTAAAGGCACAGGGTAAACATGCGCGTGGTCAAAGGCACAGGGTAAACATGCACGTGGTCAAAGGCACAGGGTAAACATGCGAGTGGTAAAAGAAACAAGTATGACTATGAGCGTGGTTAAAGGCACAGGGTAAACATGCGCGTGTTGAAAGGCACAAGTATGACTATGAGCGTGGTTAAAGGCACAGGGTAAACTTGAGCGTGGTTAAAGGCACAGGGTAACCATGCGCGTGGTGAAAGGCACAAGTATAACTATGAGCATGTTAAAGGCACAAGTATAGCTATGAGCGTGGTTAAAGGTACAAGTATAACTATGAGCGTGTTAAAGGCACAAGTATAACTATGAGCGTGGTTAAAGGCACAAGTATAACCATGCGCGTGGTGAAAGGCACAAGTATAACTATGAGCATGTTAAAGGCACAAGTATAGCTATGAGCGTGGTTAAAGGTACAAGTATAACTATGAGCGTGTTGAAGGCACAAGTATAACTATGAGCGTGGTTAAAGGTACAAGTATAACTATGAGCGTGTTGAAGGCACAAGTATAACTATGAGCGTGGTTAAAGGCACAAGTATAACCATGCGCGTGGTGAAAGGCACAAGAATAACCATGCGCGTGATGAAAGGCACAAGTATAACTATGAGCATGTTAAAGGCACAAGTATAGATATGAGCGTAGTTAAAGGTACAAGTATAACTATGAGCGTGGTTAAAGGCACAAGTATAACTATGAGCGTGGTTAAAGGCACAAGTATAACTATGAGCGTGTTAAATGCACAAGTATAACCATGCGCGTGGTTAAAGGTACAAGTATAACCATGCGCATGGTTAAAGGCACAAGTATAACTATGAGCGTGTTAAATGCACAAGTATAGCTATGAGCGTGGTTAAAGGTACAAGTATAACCATGCGCGTGGTTAAAGGCACAAGTATAACTATGAGCATGTGTTAAAAGCACAAGTATAGCTATGAGCGTGGTTAAAGGTACAAGTATAACTATGAGCGTGGTTAAAGGAACACGTATAACTATCAGCGTGGTTAAAGGCACAAGTGTAACTATGAGCGTGGTTAAAGAAACAAGTGTAACTATGAGCGTGGATAAAGACACAAGTGTAACTATGAGCATAGATAAAGGCACAATGATAACTATGAGCGTGGTTAAATGTACAAGTGTAACTATGAGCGTGGTTAAAGGCACAAGTATAACTATGAGCGTGGTTAAGACAAAATTATAACTATGAGCGTGGTTAAAGGCACACGTATAACTATGAGCGTGGTTTAAGGCACAAGTATAACTATGAGCGTTGTAAAAGGCACATGTATAACTATGAGCGTGGTTAAAGGTACAAGTATAACTAAGAACGTGGTTAAAGGCTCACGTATGACTATGAGCGTGGTTAAAGGCCCAAGTATAGCTATGAGCGTGGTTAGAGGCACACGTATGACTATGAGCGTGGTTAAAGGAACAAGTATAGCTATGAGCGTGGTTAAAGGCACACGTATGACTATGAGCGTGGTTAAAGGCACAAGTATAACTATGAGCGTGGTTAAAGAAACAAGTGTAACTATGAGCGTGGATAAAGACACAAGTGTAACTATGAGCGTGGTTAAAGGTACAAGTATAACTATGAGCGTGGTTAAAGGCACAAGTATAACTATGAGCGTGGTTAAATGCACAAGTATAACTATGAGCGTGGTTAAAGGCACAAGTGTAACTATGAGCGTGGTTAAAGGCACACGTATAACCATGAGCGTGGTTAAAGGTACAAGTGTAACTATGAGCGTGGTTAAATGCACAAGTGTAACTATGAGCGTGGTTAAAGGCACAAGTATAACTATGAGCGTGGTTAAAGGCACAAGTATAACTATGAGCGTGGTTAAAGGCCCAAGTATAGCTATGAGCGTGGTTAGAGGCACACGTATGACTATGAGCGTGGTTAAAGGCACAAGTATAGCTATGAGCGTGGTTAAAGGCACACGTATGACTATGAGCGTGGTTAAAGGCACAAGTATAACTATGAGCGTGGTAAAAGGTACAAGTATAACCATGCGCGTGGTTAAAGGCACAAGTATAACTATCAGCGTGGTTAAAGGTACAAGTATAACTATCAGCGTGGTTAAATGCACAGGGTAAACATTTGCGTGGTTTAAGACACAAGTATGACTATGAGCGTGGTTAAAGGCACAGGGTAAACATGCACGTGGTTAAAGGCACAAGTATGACTATGAGCGTGGTTAAAGGTACAAGTATAACTATCAGCGTGGTTAAATGCACGGGATAAACATTTGCGTGGTTAAAGACACAAGTATGACTATAAGCGTGGTTAAAGGCACAGGGTAAACATGCACAAGGTTAAAGGCAGAAGTATGACTATGAGCGTGGTTAAAGGTTTAAGTATAACTATCAGCGTGGTTAAAGGCACAGGGTAAACATGCGCGTGGTTTAAAGCGCAAGTATGGCTATGAGCCTGGTTAAAGGTACAAGTATAACTATGAGCGTGGTTGTAGGCACATGGATACCTATGAGCGTAGTTAAATGCACAAGGATAACTAAGAGCGTGGTTGAAGTTACAATCATCACTATGAGCGTGATAAAAGGTACATGTATAACTATGAGCGTGGTTAAAGGCGCAAGTATAACTATGAGCGTGGTTGAAGGCAGAAATATAACTATGAGCGTGGTTAAAGGTACAATTATAACTATGAGCGTGGTTAAAGGCACAATGATAACTATGAGCGTGGTTACAGGTACAAGCATAACTATGAGCGTGGTAAAAGGTACAAGGGTTACTATGAGCGTGGTTAAAGGCACAAGGATAACTATGATCGTAGATAAAAGAACAATGATTACTATGAGCGTGGTTTAAGGCACAAGGATAACTATGAGCCTGGTTAAAGGCACGGGGTAAACATGGGCGTGGTTGAAGGCACAATAATGACTATGAGGGTGGTTAAAGTCACAAATATGACTATGAGCGTGGTTAAAGGCACAAGGGTAGCTATGAACGTGGTTTAAGGCACAAGTAAAGCTATGAGCGTGGTTAAAGGCACAATAACAACTATGAGCGTGGTTAAACGCACAAGTATAACAATGAGCGTTGTTAAAGCACAAGTATAACTATGACGGTGGTTGAAGGCACAAGGATAACTTTGAGCATGGTAAAAGGCACAAGGAAAACTATGAGCGTGGTTAAAGGCACATGGATAACTATGAGTGGGTTGAAGGCACAATGATAACTTTGAGAGTGGTCGAAGGCACAAGGTTAACTATGAGCGTGGTTAAAGGCGCTAGGACAACTTTAAAAGTGGTTGAAGGCACAAGGGTAACTATGAGCGTGGTTAAAGGCACAAGGATAACTTTGAGCGTGGTTGAAGGCACAAGGATAAGTATGAGCGTGGATGAAGGCATAAGCATAACTATGACCGTGGTTGAAGGCACAATGATAAGTATGAGCGTGGATGAAGGCACAAGGATAACTTTGAGCGTGTTTGAAGGCACAAGGGTAACTATGAGCATGGTTAAAGGTACACGTATAGCTATGAGCGTGGTTACAGGTACAAGTATAACTATGAGCGCGGTTAAATGTACAATTATAACTATGAACGTGGATAAAGGCACACGGATAACTATGAGCGTGGTTAAAGGCACAAGGATAACTATGATCGTAGATAAAAGAACAATGACTACTTTGAGCGTGGTTTAAGGCACAAGGGTATTTATGAGCGTGGTTAAAGGCACAAGGATAACTATGATCGTAGATAAAAGAACAATGATTACTATGAGCGTGGTTAAAGGCGCAAGGATAACTATGAGCATGGTTGAATGCACAAGGATAACTTTGAGCGTGGTTGAAGGCACAAGTATAGCTATGAGCGTTGTTAAAGGCACAAGTATAACTATGACCGTGGTTGAAGGCACAAGGATAACTTTGAGCGTGGTATAAGGCACAAGTAAAACTATGAGCGTGGTTAAGGCACATGGATAACTATGAGCGTGGTTGAAGGCACTAGGATAACTTTGAGCGTGGTCGAAAGCACAAGGTTAACTATGAGCGTGGTTAAAGGCGCTAGGACAACTTTAAACGTGGTTGAAGGCACAAGGGTAACTATGAGCGTGGTTGAAGACACAAGGATAACCTTGAGCGAGGTTAAAGATACAAGTATATCTATGAGCGCGGTTTAAGGTACAAGTATAACTATGAGCGTGGTTAAAGGAACAAGGGTATTTATGAGCGTGGTTAAAGGCACAAGGATAATTATGAGCGTGGTTAAAGGTACAAGTATAACTATGAGCGTGGTTAAAGGAACAAGGGTATTTATGAGCATGGTTAAAGGCACAAGGATAACTATTAGCGTGATTAAATGTACAAATATAACTATGAGCGTTGTTGAAGGCACAAGTATAACTATTAGCGTGGATAAAGGCACAATGATAACTATGAGCGTGGTTTATGGTACAAGTATAACTATAAGCGCGGTTAAAGGTACAAGTAAAACTATGAGCGTGGTTACAGGTACAAGCATAACTATGAGCGTGGTTGACGGCAAAAGTATGGCTATGAGCGTGGTTAAAGGTACAAGTATAACTATGAGTGTGGTTAAAGGCACAAGGGTAACTATGAGCGTGGTTGAAGGTACAAGTATAGCTATGAGCGTGGTTAAAGGCACAAGTTTAACTATGAGCGCGGTTAAAGGTACAAGTATAACTATGAGCGGGGTTAAAGGTACAAGTATAACTATGAGCGTGGTTAAAGGCACAAGTTTAACTATGAGCGCGGTTAAAGGTACAAGTATAACTATGAGCGTGGTTGAAGGTACAAGTATAGCTATGAGCGTGGTTAAAGGCACAAGTTTAACTATGAGCGCGGTTAAAGGTACAAGTATAACTATGAGCGGGGTTAAAGGTACAAGTATAACTATGAGCGTGGTTAAAGGCACAAGTTTAACTATGAGCGCGGTTAAAGGTACAAGTATAACTATGAGCGTTGTTGAAGGCAGAAGTATAACTATGAGCGTGGTTAAAGGTACAAGTATAACTATGAGCGTGGTTGAAGGCAGAAATATAACTATGAGCGCGGTTAAAGGTACAAGTATAACTATGAGCGGGGTTAAAGGTACAAGTATAACTATGAGCGTGGTTAAAGGCACAAGTTTAACTATGAGCGTGGTTAAAGGTACAAGTATAACTATGAGCGTGGTTGAAGGCAGAAGTATAACTATGAGCACGGTTAAAGGTACAAGTATAACTATGAGCGTGGTTGAAGGCAGAAGTATAACTATGAGCGCGGTTAAAGGTACAAGTATAACTTGAGCGTGGTTAAAGGTACAAGTATAACTATGAGCGTGGTTAAAGGTACAAATATAACTATGAGCGTGGTTAAAGGCACAAGGATAAATATGAGAGTGGTTGAAGGCACAAGTATAGCTATGACCGTGATTAAATGCACACGGATAAAAGCTCAACACCAGACTAGATCTATAAGTCCTCAACACATCAGACACAGACTACATCAAAACAAAATAAATGTAAAGCTTTTCCCTTAGAACGTTTAATAATCAAACATCGTTCAACTGTTGGATTGGCTCAGTTTCAATGTCTGTCTAGCCCATGACACAACGTAATGGCCAAATCAAACAGATTTAGAATAAATATACGCATGCTTTAAATTACATTCTGTATATGACGTCTGCGTACAATGTGTGGTATAATTATTTCAGGACATTATGCATGTACGAATATCACTGTTTTGCAGGCACACATTGGACATATTGCGTATTGTGTTGTTTCAATCTCTTTTCTGATGGGGGAGTCTGGTCAACAGCGAAGTATGATATTATTATTATTGAAATTATCAAATCTTAGAATTTAACACCCCGTCAAGTTTATATTAAAAGTAGAGAGTTCAACGTGTCTGTCAAAATCTCGCCAATCGGGACCCGTCCACTGTTCAAGTCCGTTTATGTTATACCTTTTTGTTATTTGTTCTCACACTGAATGCGCTATGTGCATCATCTGGGATTAAGGGGCAGGTTTGGCCAAACTGTATATTGCAGAGTCTTCCTGCTGAAATAGTTTTATTATCAAATAAATAACTATATTATTTTCAGATAGCGTTGCGCAGTTCTCGTGACGCAGTATGCATTCTTGTTGACACATTTTCATTAACCACTTGGAATACGATCCTCAAGTAATAACATCGGCCTTTTTAAGGGCTTCTTATGTTACACTGGATGTTGTCTTTTCTTTTGTTGAGTCAATTTTATCGTAATTGCATCAAAACACTCGTTTTTCGTGTTTTAAAGTATACTGGGTTATGACACATTCAACAAGAACATGATCCAGTATCTGGTTACTAGTCCGTGCAGTTTGCTCTTTCAATTTTCAGACAGAATTGTCGTACGCGTGGGCCATATTACGACACACATTTGCATTCAATATAAGCAGATATATCGGCGGTTTCCCTGGTAATCCTGAGACACTCATGTTTTTTTTATTTGGTTTCTCTGCTAATTCTAAAGGGTTCCATTACAACCTTTAAAACTGAACTAAAGTTTATTTTGGGAGTCGATCCCAGCGGTGCACAACAATGTGAAAATAGTGGTATCTAGCCAGGCAAGAGCCTATATCAGTGGATATGATTTAATATGGGAAATATCATTTCTATTTTGGTTACAGACGAACAATTGAATTGACTCATTCTAATGATGTAGTGTATCAATATAAAATGATAATATCCTTATGAGTTGTTTTTATCAGTAAAGCATCTCTTAATGGCACAACCGGATTGCAGAAAAACAAAATGGTTGAACTGAAGTCAAGAAGTGGGTAAGAGTTTTTAAAATATAATTGTCATGCATCGGCCTCGTCCATCGCGTGTAATCTGTGTGTTAAAAGATGGCAACTGACGTGACTTAAAATGGAGAGACGACATTTCGCATGCAACTTAATGGAAATGTACATGACCTTAGAATGGCAAGTGAAAAAAGTAGTACATAGCTTCGACACTCGGTATAAACAGTTCACACAGTATTATATCGGAGGTTTACGTGTAAAAGAACTTTAAAACTGTAAAGCGGAATTAATTTAGCGATCCGTCAATACATTTTTAAAAAGGAATCCACCACCTTACATAAACTCTAGGTACCACTAACTTATTTACAGGGTTCGTCAAGCAAGAAACAACAATAACAAAAATCAGAACATGGCTAACTGGCTAAGCTACACAAAGCTCATCTTAAAACAAAAGTCAAACGAGAATCTATAGCTGTTTGTTTCCAAGAACGGTGAAGTGGTGGATGCCAATCTGATGACTTCGGGCCAACACTTACTCTTACAAAAATCTACAAATAAATCTGATAACTAAATAATGTTCAAAGACAACATATGAAATTTGGCTTCTGATCAAAAGTTCTGGCGGGCAGATGGCTAATAAAATGAACTTATTCTTCATCAATATCACGAAATTTTCCAATATGAGGAACTCAGCTTAAGATGAACACCTTAATATTGATAAAATAGGGTCATAAGCGAGCAAGTGATTTGATAAAACATCATGCTTTCCTGACAGCTAGCTTTCAGCATACAAAATATGGATGCCAATCTACCATATTAAAGCTGGTGGAAGATTGCCAAGAGCCCTTAATGAGAAGAAATTTTGTAGGTGCAGTTCTAACGGACCTCTAAAAAGCAACCGACTGTTTGCCCCATGATCGCATCTTAGACAAGCTTAATGCATGTGGTCTCAGCCCGAGCATGTTAACTAATGCATATATATCTTAGACAAAGAAAACAACGGGTCAAACTTAAAGTGAGTGGGACTTCATCTTGAAAGGCGTGCAGCAAGGAGCAATATTAGGGCCTCATGTCTTCAACATCTTTACCAATGACATATCTTCTTTATCAATAAGGCAGCCTTGTATATACAGATGACAATACTCCTTGTAGCGTTTGCTAAAAATCATGATGTTGATAAGACCACTCCTGGGGGAAGAAAGTAACATTTTGATCAACTTCAAAATAACGTGAAAACTCAATATATTGTATTATGTGTCTTAACGGAAAAGGATTGGGATGGTATACACCCATTTGATTAGATGTGGTTTTCAAACCCAAAAGATATATTAGCGGATATTTGTATTATTAATTATCAAACACATATAACAATGGCTAATGTCTATTGAAAGGTATTTCATTTGACAAGATGTGGTATTCAAAAACCAAAAGATATTTCAGCGGATATTTTTATTATTAATTATCAAACCTATATTACAATGGCTAATGTTTATTTATGTTTGATTCAAATTTTTGAATCGTAAACATCCATCAAACACATACAACTACTCGAGGTGTTTTTTCGGCAAGTATCGATTACGTTTTTACGATGTGGTATATTCAATTAACATTTACATAGTGGTAGATACTGATATTGTCGAGACAAGACCGGGTAGAAATTTGAATGATTACCTGTAGGTAGGGATTGGCACAATCATAGAAGCAACCATGTCTCTGTATACAACTGTTTCTGATAATGTCAGCAAAACACTATACGTACTTTAAATTACACAATTATCAATAAAAAAAATAGTAACTGCGGGTATAAAAAAATAAAAACATACATAATTACTTCGAGTGTTTTCATCTCGCGAAAGAACAACATAAACAGGTTTAAAGGTATTTCAACTATTTGTCGTACTGTATTTGTTGACGATTTACAACTTAAAATGACAAAAAATATGATCATTTTCACATTCAAGACATTTCGATCCGATCCCATATCACCACACAAGTTTAGAGCAGAAGATGGATGAACCGCCAGTGTGTCTATCTTGATGTGGTTTCACGGGCTAATTTATGCGTTGCGCAACAAAATAACTTGTCAATAAGCTCTTCAATTTGTGATATAAAATGAAACGTTCGGTATGGTGGCGACTTTTTGCTTTATATATCAATGCTAGAAATAGGGCAGCCTAATATATAATCAACTTAATGTAGATTTATGTACAAAAGACTGTATTATTTTGCTGATATTTGACTTCAAGTGCCATTACACTGTACGACTGAATATACATTATATCAATTTTATTTTATTTAGTGCATAGCCGGCTGTATTCAGATGCTTAAATCATTGTTATCCCGGTGGTCTTACACAAACTCTACAATTAACTAAACACAGTAGATTCAACATTTTTGTAATCATATAGTATCAAAATGTGTCAAATATTTCAATTAGGTATGCGAGAGTGCGTGAAACTCATGCGAGGAGTTCGTTTTATTTCTTAACTAATTGTTACAAGATATTATCACATTATCGTCGCTATCAAGATGTTTTACAGGAGAAATACTTTTCTCTACTTGTTCGAATATTCAATTTACCTATTTTAATTAAAAGGGTAACTACAAATATTTTTTCTGCCCAATTGACAACGCAAAATAGACAGCTTTTGATTAAATCAGTGACTGTGTTTCCCATACATGGTAAGGTCGCCGAGTCCAATGTCAATGGCAGGCTGAAGGCGAGATGAAGAGTACACTTTTTAAAAGTTAAGTTTTGTCCTTGAACAAGCGATTTGAGTATACTGATAAAACTTTTTATCTGAGATCAACGTAATCCTATAGTTACAATACACATAGCTTTATCAAGTGCAAATTTAACTTGAGATAAATTGGAAAACCTATTTTCGACGCATTTTTTATTATTCTCAAATGTGATACGGTTTAGGTATATCAGATACATTGCTGGGCCAAATACATTGCGGATAGTTGGAAAAGAAAAAAAAAACGCATACTGCTTAAATGCGTTTAGGGTTTTATTTCTGTATGCAACTAAGCAGTTGTTCAAATTACGTATCATATATTAGAAACTATTAATTTTCAGTTCAACTATTGGTATGTCACGAATGCTGTAAGAAGATTTTTCGAGACCGAGTTATATCTTGTTTACCCCGCACGTGTCGTATGCGGCTATTCCTGGCGTGTGGTGTTAAATATCCGGTATTCAGACACTTTATTTGGTATCAACTGGTATTATCTAATTCATGCACATACATCAACATGCGACAGGGGTCAGTCAGTCATGAACTTTTTAAATCATGTCTCAGCTTCAGGAGTCTTTCACACGCTTTTTTTGCATTTAAGTGCATATGTGCCGTCTAATTCATACTTCAGTTGATAACCGAAAACGAGTTCACAGCAGTGAAATAACACGCTCACAGCGGAAGTGGTTCACATCAGAGGCGGAAGTCGTTCAAAGCAGCGGAGGAAGTCGTTCGCAGCAGAGGCGGAAGTCGTTCGCAGCAGAGGCGGAAGTCGTTCGCAGCAGAGGCGAAGGAAGTTCGCAGCAGAGGCGGAAGTCGTAAACAGAAGAGGCGGAAGTAGTTCGCAGCAGAGATGGAAGTCGTTCACGGCAGAGGCGGAAGTCGTCAACAGCAGAGGCAGAAGTCGTTCGTAGCAAAGCGGAAGTTGTTAAGAAAAGGGGCGGAAATCGTTTCGCATCACAGATGTAAGTCACCAGTGGTGGAAGTTGTTCACAGCAGAGGCGGTGGTCGTTCACCGCAGGAGTGGAATTCGTTCACAGCTGAGGCTGAAGTTCTTCACAGTAGAGGCGGAAGTTGTTCACAACAGAAGCGAAAGTCGTTCACAAGAGATGCGGATGTTGTTCGCAGCAGAGGCGGAAGTCGTTCGCAGCAGAGGCGGGAGTCGTATGTTCGATTTTACCTGATATGTTTCGGTCACATTCATGCTTTACTCTATGTAACGTAATAGTAATCTGAGAAAAAATGTAGACACGCAAAACTCGTTTACTGTTGGAATGTCATATTATTAATCAACTCTTACGTATTTGACGAGATACAGAGACAATTGCGGTATCAATACCAGATAATTAAAGACAATATATGCCAGAATTCGCTCAATATCTACCAAACTCGGCCAATATCAACAAAACTCACCTTATATGAGTTTCCTCCGTTTTCATTGGCTACAAAACTCGCCTAATATAGGTTTTGATAAATGGGCCATTTTCATTGGCTGTCGAAACTCGCCTTATACGAAAAATATGCTCGAATTTATTTTTAAAGGTAGCCATTTTGTTTTCCGTTTTCCGTTTTCCGACTGTTTTGAAATTTTTGTGCTTCGTATAATTTTATTTGGAATACTTGAACTTACTGAATGATTGCACCACTTTGTACGGTTCGATATAACAGTTGTATTTAACCCGTTGGTGGATTTTACGACTTTATCATTTTGTACGCCGACAAAATGGACGACGAAGGTGATGACGTTTTGGCAAACGATTTACAAAATTAAGACGAAAAGACATGCTTCCTTACAATGTACAGTGCTTTATTCATAAGTTTGTGCAATGTCACTATAAGGATGCATGTCAAAATCAGCAAAGTCAAATCACCAAAAGCAGACACCATGAATGAATAAGGGATAAATAGTAATGTACGGCTTCAATGTGAGTTATAAGAATGTTTGTAACCAAAACGGTAATAGTTAATTAATAAAATACTTATTAATTAGGTGATTTCATATTGGCCCAGTTATTTGTCCTCGGTCTGCTGTATTTGTCATCGCCCTTTCGGGCTCAGGCAAATACAGCTAACCTCGGACAAATAACTAGGCCAATATGAAATCACCTAATTAATAACATTATATTATTACTATTTAAACAATATCAAAGGGCTGAAGGGCCATATCTTAGTTCTCAAGCTATGTGACGATCACCTGTGGATCCACACATACACGAACTCGAGTATTGAAACACAACATAACTACATTAACCGATATTGAGGGTACTATGTTCGCCTCCTTTCTAAATTGGGCGTTTCAATTTTTCTAGTGTCGGTTTGTCATGTGCCATATATTTAAAACTCTGAGCTCTTTCCGTGAATAGTGTATTATACAGCTTAACATAAACGAGAGGCCACGTTTACATGTATTTGCAGTTAATACGAAATATAGTAGTAAAAGCAATAACTTAAGCTAAACGTACACATTACTGTCATAATTAAAAGTATTATCTTAACAATCTTAGACATTATCCTATGCTTAATATTCTGTTAGCACTCACATGTTTATAAGTGTCTGACTCGTGCATTGTCTGGTTCAAACATAACCTGTTTACATTATGAACTACGCGCATTGATTGTCTTATAGTATGGGCCCTATCCGAATGATGATGTTTCTAGTCCTGCAATATATATTTTGGTCAATATATGCGAATAATTAAAAGCTGACCTGGTTACGCATATTTTATTGCAATATCTGAAAATAATGCCTGAATCTAGCGCCGAAAAGAATAGGCAATGCGGTACACGGTTTCGCACGTCGATTGGATGAGTAAACATAGTTCCAATGCTGTCAAAGTATGTAAGATGTTTTATTAGCGGTATATATCAAAAAAAGGCTAAAATCCACCGGACTGATTGAGCTGATCAACAGGGATATCTAGGTCCCTATATTTTTAGATTGTGATATAGTTCTCAAACGTTTGGCCTAAGTAAAAACGTTGACGTTGGTCAGTCAGTCATATTTATAATATAGATTGAGAGTTTTATCCTTTCAAGTAGGATATACTTTCAAAGACTCCTTGACATCCTTAAGTGTCAGGATATTAAATACCAGACTATACCCAGACCATTATTTTGTCTGAACGGTGATTTAAGTCGTACGTTAGTTTCAACTGAGGCATGAACAACACATAACCACAAAACTCAAATTTAGCAAAGCATTCAGCCGTGAGATTGCGTAATGCGCAAAATATGGATATTCAGTCGAAACTCGTTGTCTCGATATCGCTTGACTCGAATTCCTCGTTCGCTCGAACTTGATGTAAAGGCAAATCTTCTTTTATTCTATGTATTACATAGAATAAAAGAAGATTTGCCTTTACAAAAAAAAAGCATTCCCGCTTGGCGCGATAATCGCTAGGCTCGAAGCATTTGGACTGGTCCCCGGCATATCGAACGAACCGGTTTCGACTGTATTCGAAACTTCACTGAATATGTGTATCATTTTCATATGTCTGATATTCTGCACGATGCTATTTTGAAGTCAATTTAACTCATGTTACAATGATAGTGATCGAGTCATAACGCAACTAACTGCTGTACTTTGTTTAGATTTATAGTTATTTCTTCCACTAGATGCGATTCAGCATCTCTATCGGAAAAAAAAAATGCTTGAAGAATGTTTTCAATTTTAATATATGCACTGATATGAGCTTAATTTACTGAAAAACTCGACTAACATAACCTCGTGTATAATATACCATAAGAGTGTTATTGTGGCCCTGAATCGCTCACTTGAGATGGGATTTGATTTTTGATGAAATGCATTATACATAGGAAGGGTTAGTTGATGTCAATGTCATATGAAAAACTCTGTCTTTTTTATGATGAAGTTAAAAACAATACGTACATGATCACAAAAAAACATCACATACACGCAATAAAACTAACGAAGTTAGGGAACTATTTATCATTTTAACTCCCTTGGTAAATAACCACTACATATGGTTACATTCCAAATGTCAAAGGTCTGGGCCTTACGATTTCAGTGAATAAAATTTTCAAAATCTTTACTATATACGTATATTAAAGACCTGGGGGTTCGGGCCAGACCCAGCTGCGACCATAGGGATATTATCTGAAAAATATTGGTATGGGGCGACTACAGTATGCTCCAGACCAATGGCGTAGCGTCTAGGCATTGCTGTATAAGAGAAGATGATATGTTTTACAATGTAAGTATATAGAAAACTCTTGATCCCTTGGGCAGGGCACGCTCAACCACAGGGTCATAATTTGAACAATCTTGGTAAAGGTCAACTTCGTGACGCTACACGCTATATATGAGGGGTATGTGTCTTATGGTTTCAGAAAATAAGGTTTTTTGGACTAGGGCACTTGTGATATAGTTCGATCAAACTGCATTTCAGGCCAAATACAGGGGTTCACTGACGTAATGTATCCATACGCTGTATTTTGATTGGATGTTCGTCAGCAATTTTTAACATGTCGAGGAGTTCTGAATGCGAATTTGAATAATCAAAATAGTACCAGGTCTGAGCACTCAATATTCTGGAACGTGAGAAATAGTTCTAAAGCTGCTTTGTATTTGTTGGATTATGTCAATAAGCAACAACATAGAAATAACAGCAAGCTTACAAAAATAAATGATGTATTCAAGTTTTGTGTATCAAAATGAAAGCCATCCATTTAATTAAGTTTTAAAATGTTTACGACGGACACCGGACATCGTGAAAAGGGCGATAACAATACCTCACCTTCAGCACTTTGTGCTCAGAGAAAACCCTCGCTTCGGGCTTATGTTCAAGTTTCGTAGATCTTAAATGTCTTAACCATCATTATATTATATGGTTTGAATAAAAACTACTTTCTGATACATGATCTTATGTATATAACAACTTGCAAAATGTTAAAATTCGGTCAAATTCTTAACGATCCATTTATGATACATGCCTGTCATAAGTCTCAACAATGATTATAAATCAGTCTCTTCTGCAATGTTAATGGTTATGTTTGCTTTAATGTATTTTACCAGAATAAAAGCTATTAACATAATAGATAGCTACTTTACCAATTTTTTTCCTATTTTATAAAATTTCAAAATTTAAACCATATCCGTTGTGTTCATCTGTTGACTTTGTCGCCGCGATGTTGAAAAAATCAGTTCTCCACCACTGTATGTTACATTTTCTTGATATGAAACGTTCATTGCCCTGAAAGGTTCAGTAAAATTATTTCTCCCACTTCAGATCCAAAAATTTGGTCATGCTGGAAATTCTTATCTTGCACACGGGAAAACTTGGCAATTTCCCGGATGGAACTCCTTCATTATAGTCATCACACAAATACCTCCCATGTTGAAGACAGTCGTCATGGAATCCTTGTCTTGTGGAATATTTAAAATCCGAATTAATTATTTTTCGCTTCAAATGGCACCATAAAAAGTTTTCACGCTGAGCATTTCATACCTTGCGTGTCGGTCAAGCTTCTTAGAGCCTCCTTTGTTCATTAGATTCCCATGGAGTCTTTGAAATTCAACACGGTCGTGACCGATTACTGGACAAGATTTGTTTTAAATAAACGGCATATGTTTCATCAAAAATACCTTTACTGGTCGACGAAATATGTAAACAAAGACAAAAATGATCATAAATGCAAATTAAACTCATGTTGTACCTACTGTATATCACTCTAGTAGCCATTTTAACTGTGACCAATCTGCAAATATACAGCTAAAATGTTCATAATAATCACGACCGCCAAATGTCTTGTCCTGTACATGAATGTTTATTGAATGTATTTCGATCACATAGTTTTTACATTATTAAACGATAATACTGCTTACTACATTGACATGTCCAGCAGCCCTCAGATGTTAACATGAACTAGTGTTCTAGACAATGACCGGCATGACTTCCGAAATGATTATATATATTTATTTATTCATATATTCGATAAAAAACAGGTAAAAAATGGTAATGAACTTATGATTAGCTTTCATTTTCTTGAAAGCGACATTCAATTTGCTATACACTTCGTGTAAAATGCATATATGTTTCGCAGAATTCGAGGCTTAGACTTAAGAAAAGGACAGTTATGCTAATTATTAAAACATATTTTCAGAAAGTCTATGTTAATCAAGAGAACATTTCTATAAATATATAACTGAAACTGCTTTATCTAAAAATGACCATTTGAGTGAATTGATCCTTATAAAAGGTTAATACATGTTGATATTCATCATTGGGTTGTTTTGTTCTCAGGTGAATTACTACAGACCTTATCTTTAAACTTGTCCTCTTAGTTCATACAAATATTCCTTAAATGTTTTAAAAATATTTTGTTTTTCAGAAATATTTTAAGTCAATTTCTAAAAACTTTTCATTGACGTACGAAATTTGTTTTTTTTTCCTTTAATAGTAAAGGCATGCCAAACCTTTCTTAAGTTTTGAGGACAATTCCTGGGACGTAACTTAAGGATAGAAGAACGGATTGCTCATCGATCTTGTCGAAACTGTCGTCTAAAAACAAGATCTCTTTGATGGACGTTTTGCTAAAGAAAAGTTTCTATTTTACTGGATAATTTCTTTTCCTGTACTTGAATCATAATTTACGCCAGTGGAAACAGGAACAAAAACTACATGATGAAAATGTCAACGGGATGAATAAATAAGTTTTTTTGCAATTAAAGAATCCGTAAACAAATCAATAGTTGCGTTGTGTCTGTTGTCAATACTTCGTCCCGAAATATGACAGCTTATAGTGACATGACATTGCACATATAGATTTCTTATCAAAGTATTGTATTAAGACGATGATTAGTTTTGGATGATATTGATGTTTTATTTTATAGGAGATTCATACGAAGTGATGTTGATTTGTCACTAAATGGTCTTGATCATAAGTCTAATATATTAATCTTTATGGATTGTTTTTATTGTGGTTGTTAATAAACTGCTTTGATATAGGTGTTCACTATAGCCATTTATCATCATTGAAAATAAAGGATTGTTTTGATACGCAAAGAAAATGTTGACGGGACAATTCCAGTAGGGTGATAAATTGAGTGGAAAGTGGGGATTGACAAGTTCTGCGGCCTTTGTGGCGGTTCTCTTTCAGCGGCCGCTGCAACTTGACAAGGTCAGTTACTGGTGCATCTTGACAAGTGCCACATATCGTTGACTTCCACGTTCAGCGGTTTGCGCAAATAGTGACGAGTTCAGCAACCGGTACGGCTTGATGAGTTATGTAGCCGGAGGAACGGATTGATTAGAAAATAAACGCGCAGTGTGCAATTGACATGAAAGTAGAAAACACTTGTAATGAATGTAATTATCTTGTTTTATTGTGTCAACAACCTATGCCTTTTTGTGTTCATCCACTTGTTAAATTTATCTTAGCTCGAAAATATTCGTTACGAATAAATTGAAAAGAATATCAATGTGCTCTAGGTGTGAATGAATCTGTGCAAATATCAATTATTAAAGAAAATATTTGAACATATCAATATAACAAAATATCATTGCACAGTTTATTTTAAATGAGGTTTGGTTAATTTCAATTTAAATAATGTAAACAGACAGTTTTTTGCAAGACATGCGGAATATTATCAGTCTTCGTAATTGACTGCCTTTGGAAATCTGAGGAATACTTTAGGTAAATGATCACATGCTAATTGTGCACCGACCTCTTAGATTGAAAAGTGTTTATGAGGACCAATAAATGTGAATTTGTTATTGAGGCGGCTAAAGAGAACTGTCAGACATCCAGTCTCTAGCGTAATTGTGTAGCAGTGGGTTATATTTGTATTCAACCTAGTACGACTGGTCGCTAAAACAGAAACTATTGATATCAAAAAAGTTAACATGCAATCATCATACGGGACAAAGTCCCTACTTTATGTTCACATTGTTGAAACCGACAAAAAGTCACGACCCCCATACATATCTACTTTCATGAATAATTTGGCCTCTCATATGTTTAAGATAATGACTGCATGGCGATTAAAGCGATTAGTGTATAGTTTATATTTCTTTTATCTCTGACAGTAGTTTATCGCTCATTCATTAATACCATGATAAATGATAAGAACTATTGTAAACCGAATATTGAAACATTTCAAAATTACGCTTAATTTGCACATTAACGAGAAATTACGAGATTCCGATTTCACGATTGTATTCATAAATATATCATAATGATACGAAGAGTGTGAAGCTTATCTCGTCAGTAAAGGGAAAATCAAATACATTTTACGTCTCATCTTATGTAGTTATGGATAGTTGTACTCTGAATAACCGATTGATTTTGACATCTTTTGAAATTAATCGACATCACATCTCTCGTAATTTCACGCACTTATGCTATTTTTGGTTCGACATGACATTTTTCGCGTATTTTCAGTTGCATCAGTTAAGTCACTTACTATCTGTGAACGTGTTTCATGACATACACTGATATAGTGTTTGTTAAGCGTTTTATTAACTAGGCTGCAAAATTGCGATTTAGATAGAAAAAAGAATAACATGATTGCCAATATATACCAACGCCTTCAATTTTCAGTCATTTATTTAATTACATGTATCGACTTTTCTATGTTGTATTTGAGTTCAAAACAGATAACAAAATTCAAAACTGATTTCTTAAAATGTATGCCAACAGTTTTAAGTTTCAATGCATTGCTTAGATAACTAACATTGCGCGTAAAATCATCATCATCATCATCATCATCATCATCATCATCATCAACACCACCGCCACCCCCCAAAAAAGGCAACTCAATTCTTCAAGGAACTGCTTAAAAATGGCAAATGGACGTTGTAAATGTTACATTAATCAGTAAATATTGTAAATTATGTGCCCAGTTACCCGATGCCGTTGATAACGTCGCAACTAGTAGCTCAAATACGTCGGAAATATAATGTTTTAGGCGTGACTTTAGCATACTAAATTTCCTATAGCCCAATGAGAATGCATCGGTTATTGTTAAAACATTTTCAAATGAGGCCGAAGTACCTTTGTGAAACATCCATGAATGTCTATTAGTCTGTTGATTTCTAACGTTACTTCAAATACCACCATTAACATTATTTGAATACTATTCAGACCAAGGGTTTGCATAATGTAAGAAAAGCAAACTGCATCTACTAATGAAATCTTAGATACCATTCAACTGAAATATCGATTAAGAGATGAATTAATGGATACGAATGTTCATAACTATGTCCTGTTTTTGTTTGTTTATGGAATGAATTCATCGCGGGGTTGATGTAATTATCGGGGTATGAACGCAGTCGGGCTGATAAAAATGTGTTGAGTCGGACTCTACGCGTACTTTCATCAGTCAAACTGCGATCATATCTCCGATAATGACATCAATCGCAAAAGCCATGACTTATTTTTACCCCAACAGTTCTTTATTTAATTCAAGAATTGTTAAAAAAATACTTCATTTCAATTAAGACGACCTTACAGTAATTCTTACTCACAAATTGTGTAAATCGAACGACCCGACCTTAACCGGAAACAATTTATTAAATGACGTCACAGTAACGCGTGTTAAAATCATCCACTTCCAATCACTTTTAAACATAAAATTGAAATATTAATAACAATACATTCAACATATCTTTCTAAAATAATGATTTAAATTTTCGGGGCCTGCTGACACAATACAAACAATAACAAGATAAACAATTTTCAATTTACATGTATATTGATATGCGATGATTCGCGATCCGAACACATCCGATGATGTTGCCTTCATCGGAAAATGTTCGCAATCGCCGAAAGGCTGTTCATTGAAGGAATGGAAGCTGAGGTGTAAATATCAATTGTTTAATGTTTATACATTCAGGAAAGATGTACTTTATACCGTCATAACAAACTGTCAGCAAAGTCATCAACATTATTCAGTTTCTTTTTAAGAAATAAATGCAAAAAATGGATCATGATAAAGCTATTTCTACAATGCATAAACCAGATGCAGGTTAAAGTCCAAGGTAATAAGGAAAATAAGATACTTAATGCAATTGCATGATTGGTGTGGTTATCGAGACTAGAACGCAGTTAGGCTGGTTAAAGTGTGTGGAGTCCGTACACATGGAAATACATTAAAATTGTATGATTTGGAGAAGACCTCCGCTGTGCGTTATTTTGTGGAGACGAACTATTTCTTTTGACTGGACAGAAATTTCTTAGTGGTCAGTTTCTCCGATTTTAATGTGTCTTCAAATAATTTGTAGGAAATTGACTTCGTTGAATACTTTTCATCTTTAACCAGGCACGTTAAACGCTCTATTGTGGACTTAATGTGTCAGTTCCTTGGGTATTTTCTAACCAAGCTGCTTGTGGTCCTAGTTCAACTGTAGCTTCATCTAATTGGTTGCTTTTAGCAATTAGTTTAATTGCAAAATTCTCATGAACCTATGTACCGACTGTTTTTAATATAATTTCTCTCTCCGCAACTCACTGCACATGTACATTATCTTTGCTTGATATATCACTGTCAAAAGATGTGTTTTCTTACTTTCACGTGAAATTAATGTTCATGCTTATGTTTACGTGGCCTTACGAGGGATACATTTTTCTGGGCTAATCGTGTCCTTTGGGAGTTCTTTATGGAGTAAAAGATGTCAAACATATTTCTTTGTACACTGAGAATCTAACTACACTGGGAGTTGCCATCACATCACATGCTAGCACTTTCTGTTTTTGTATTAGCAGTTAATGAATTTTTGTCACTTGTCTTGTGTATTTTTCCGTATAACGTGCGGCTCATTCGCCTACTACATCGGGATCGTTGTGGATAAAAATTAATGCTACCTAACTAAGATGTCGATCAAAGAATAGGTCTTTCGCCACAAACTGGGACAAACGCTTTACGAAATGTTTGCATGGAATGAAATCACATCCTCCACCTTGAAACTACTGCGTTACATCATGGCAACAAAATCAAACTGATTCCGTTAATCACTGTCATTAAGTAGAAGGCAATACAGACACCCTAACACTATGTACAGATAAAGCTATTTACTATTTTTCAAAGACTTATTTCTTTTCTACAATAATAATAATAATAATAATAATAATAATAATAATAATAATAATAATAATAATAATAATAACAACAACTTTATTTAACTAAGGTTACATACTAAGTGTACAATCATTACAGACATACTACTTATTTCCAGCATGGCCTTCACACAAAAAGTATTACAAAAACACATATACTAAGTTACATATTAAGCAACATACTAAAAAAACACACAAAAAAACATACAATCACACTATCACTATCATTTCTTCGACAAACACAACTCAGTTTAATATGATGATTATAAATTACAATAACTTCATACTGTAAATAATGTAGATATATTCACTAAAACCACATTCAATCAATATATTTTCATATTTGGTAGTATCCATTACAAGTTGTTGCAAGAATGTCATATACGTACATTAACACAATTCACAATTCATGTAAACAATGAACTTTTTATTATAATGTGAATTAAATAAAGTGTCAAGTTTTTTTTCATGTGATACAATTATTCTGCCAATAAGTAGCCTTTTAATGCATGTTTAAAGGCTGATAGCTTATCTTGACATTCAATGTATGTAGGAAGAGAATTCCAAATTTTCATTGCTTTAAAGGCAAATGTATTTCTGATATAGTTTGTTCTAGGTTTTTTCAACAAAAAGATCCTTGTTTTCTGAAGAACGCAAGCTATAGTGCTCATTTTTGGCAAATGTTAACAATTCTGTGAAGTACGAAGGAGTCAAACATTTCATGCTTTTGAAAACAAGTAATGAAAGATGATAATAGCACCTGTCTTCAAAAGATAGCAACCCTGACTGTTTGAATATGTTTCCACAGTGGCTAGGTCCCGACTTCATTATTAGCTTAATCGCTCTTTTCTGAATATTAGTGATTTTTGTGGTATCTGAGGAATGTGTACGTCCCCAGACACTACAACAGTACTCCATGTTTGACATGATATATGCATTATAATACAATAATTTCATCTCGTCTGTTAGATAATATGCTATTCTTCTTAGAAGTGCCAATTTTGAACTAAGCTTATTCACTACAGTCTTAACATGTGTATGCCATGACAATGTCTGATCAACATGCACCCCTAGGACCTTTTGACATTTCACGTTTTCTACTGACAATCCATCTATTGATAGTTCAAGTTGCAATGCAAATTATTTGTTTGATAGCTATTTTCTTCACTTCTTGTTTTGATAGCTTTTCTCTTCACTTCTTAACATTGCATCTGATATGCTATAACAATGTTATTATCCGTGTATTAGTTTAAAATTATATAACAAACATATCTCTAACAAGTCATTCTAAATATAACAAATTCGTTAAATGTGTTCGGATTTTGAACGAAGGTTATGGACACACAAACACATTTAAATAAATGAACAGCACATCTAGCGCTTCATATGTTTGAAAGTGTCACCTAGCTTGAATGACCTACATGACGACAGTAATGATCACATAAACTAATACGTGTCAATTGGTCAACACTTTTTATCCAACAATCCGAAAAACAAGTAGAGCTTGATGGACATCGCTTCAGGTTTTGATTGACAAACGCATTCATTTGAAGATTTATGTAAGTTAGATCTTTGCAATGTATGAGTGTCGTACATGTTGACCGTGCTGCATAACCGTATGCGCCTCTCTGTCTTTAATTATACCCAGAATCGCATTCAAATTCTTACTTGAATAGGCGACTTAATTCTTCAAATAAAATACTGATTAAACATGACAATGTGCTAAGAAACGTTTTCAATGATATATTTATCAGTTGATACTGTAAATTATGTGTCTTGTCACCCGATGGTGTTGGTCTTTTCTTGCCGTTGAAGATGTTAACAAGCAAAATTCATCTACAAGTGAACTCTTAGATACCATTCAGCTAATTTTTCGATTAAGAGATGGATGAACGGATACGGAGGCTCATACTGTGGTTAAGTTATTTGTCATGTTTTCAATATTAAAACAGTCGAGAAAGATGTACTTTACCCTGCCATAACAATCGATTAGCAAAGTCATCAAAATTCTTGAGTTTCTTTTAAGAAAAGATTGCAGAAAACGGATCATGATAAAGCTATTTATACAGTGCATAAACCAAGTGCCTGTTAAAGTACAAGGTAATAAAAAAAGATGATACTAACTGATACAAGACATAATGGCTCACATTCTTGTCATCATTCAATCAGAACAAGTTCTGTTTTGTAAAAAATAGTAAACGGGTTTCAGTTTTGTTCATAAAGGGTAACTCACTCTTAGGCCTTGTGATTGAGGGGTGGGGGGTAGTGTATTTAAAATTCGTAAAGACAATAACAAAAGCAAATGCACTCTCTTCAAACGTTTGACACTTAACTATTAAACAACACCATTTTAATGCATAAGTCAAGGCTTTATCTACATAAATATATCCTTCGTGACCACAAACTACACCCAAAGTTTGAGTGCTGTAGTTTCTGTATGATTTGACCAGTTCACTTACAGCAATGGGACTTGTAAGACTGTCAGCTCCCCCTTGCGCATGACTATGAAATATTCTATTTCAAAGAGACACTCGGACATATTTAGTGATCCCGACGAACAAGGAAACAAATACATTATTCGGACGTGGTACGGGGAGACGTTTTCATATTCGACAGTGAATAATTGCATTTACTAAAAAAAATAATAGAAGGCCTCGATCGGGCTGCATCCGCATTGCGGGCTCGTCTATGTTTTGTAGAAGATTAAATCGCATGTGTAGACACTTTTATCATTTGCACGTGCCATTTTTTAGAATTACGTCATTGTGTCTGTTCCAATTTCGATGTTTCAAAATCTTCTTCGGCGCGGATATATATATATTATACTGCAAATCGAATGCATTAGAAAACATAATTAATCAGTTCATCCATTTAACATACCACATTTACGGTTTCGGACTATGTGCGGTAGGGTTAAAATAATGATATTCGTATATTTTGGAGATACATTAAGACGAGTGCGTTTATTTGCGTGTCATTTACCGCATTACAGAACATTGGAGGAAAGATCGTTTAGTCATATAATAAAAAGCAGTCCGTATAGAAAATATGTCCCGAAACAGCAGTCCAATGATTTCCCACGTAGTTATTGTATAGGTTGAGCATGTATGAGTGCTGTCTTGGAAATTAATGTATTTTGGTAAAGTGTATCGTCTTTATTTATGATACATAAAATGGGTAATGTGGTTTTCTTCAAAGCTGAAATATCATCAGGTGTACACATTGCATTTAACAATCCACATAACCATCACAGCCGTCTTCTTACATCGTCAAAGTTAAATTTTATGTCAATATCGGGGAAAAAAGTAATAAAATAAGCAAATAGGGCGAATGCAAAAAGGCTGTTACCCAGTGTTACGCCCCTCTTACGTCTTTTTCTGGTCTGCCTCTGCAATCGGAGTACTTCACCAATTCACCAAACACATCCTCGGTTTTATGCCGGTCCATTAGTAGAAGTAATAATAATACTAATTATAATACTAATAATAATACTAATACTAATACTAATAATAATTATATATGTTATCAATTTTAGTATTTTAAAGTGTAATTTGTATTACCAAGTTTAAATTAATAAACGAGAGCTTATCGTTTAGCAAATGTATAAATACCGACTTTGAAGTAAGTGTTCTTTCATGATAAGTCGAGCTAAAAGAGTAATTGTAGTCTTGAATAATTTCAAGGTATCAAAGCAGAGTATGAAATAGAAATAAAATGCGTTTTACTTGTTAAAGTTGCGTTTAAGATACGCTATTGAATTACTAGTAATAATCTTGGTAAAATTGTGTTTAACGACACAAATGTCCTATATAACGCTGATGATTTGTTGTCTTTCAAGACTACTCACAGGTGGTAACAATAACAATAGTTCTTCTGTCATCCCTACAAACCCGTCACTTTAAGTAACAGCTACAATTGTTGTTCTGTATACTCACATGTCAACCTGTATCCATTAACATCTTATTTGATGGGTTCTTCTTTTTTCGTTAAAGGGGCTCCGTATGATAAAATAGCGAAAAAAAAGAAAATTGTCGAAAACTGACATAAACTTGGCATCGATGTGTACAATGCATTGAAACTTACTAACTGAAGTACCACATAGTTTACAATTTATTTTAAGTTTAGCAGTTATTTCGTATTTTTCCATTCAAAAAGATTAATGGGTATGTCTACCAGGTAGAATTCATTCCTTATGCGTGATTGGCTAGTCGGTGTATAGCTTAATTATGTCACCCGATTAGAGTAAGCCGTCGTAGCTCAATGGATACGACTGCAATTTTGGCGACACGGGTTCGAACCCGGTCTTCGACACATTTTTTCACATTTTGGTACTTTTTTTTACAATTATGACATCAAAGCGTAACACATTCTATTAGATAATTGTCCTGAGATTCGTTACAGAAAAAAAAACTTTTTTGGTGCCAATCTGGTGTACAGTCCCTTTAATGATTTAAGATAGTGTAGGTTTGTCATATAATAACAATACGATTATGATCATTTGGTATGTTGATTTGATTGGCATTAAACATCAAATTTGCTCGTATCTTATTGTCTCTTTTTATTTACTTAATTTAATGACTATCCTTAACCAACTGTAGTTTTACTTAATTAATATTCAAAGAAGGACGCAATTGGGGGCACACTGTATAGCTTTCCGCATAAAGAGAGGAAACTTGTTTTTGGTTTTAGTTATACAAAGTGGGTTTGGTGGTTCGGGTCAGCACTTCAAAGGAATGGTTGGTATTTTGGCAGAGTTGCTGTTATACAAAACTGACGCATGGGTACTGTTGTATCGGGAAAAGGAACAAGGTCCCAGCACTTTCCAGGGATGGTTTATTTTGGCAGAGTAGCCATAACACCATACTGCCGTATAATCACTGTTGTATAGGAATTTTAAACAAGGTCTCAAAACTTCACAGATATGGTTAGTAATTTGGCAAAGTAGCCGTTACACCATATTGCTGTAAGAGCACTGTTATATTGGAACTCGGAACAAGGTCTCAGTACATCCCATTGGTAGTTTACAGAATGGCCGTTACAACATACTATCGTAAACGGATTGAATCGATAAAGTCAGTGAGTCATCCATAATTATACTTCAACATGTAGGAACCATTCCAGAAGTTCCAGAAGGCTGAGTCTGGGGTATCCGCCACAGAAAATTATATTTATTGTCCTCAGCTATGGTCACATGCATTTGTACTAACTCATATTTCAGGGAATTCTGATGTTGATTGCTGAATTTGAAACCAGTGACATGATTTGCTTGGTCTTACACTTGAGCAACTGTTCTGAATACACATCAGAAGTTTTGCTTGAAACTGAACGGAGACATTGATATTTGAATGATATTTTAGTGCATGTGAACAGTTTGAATCCATTGCTTGACTATGGGTTGTTTGCAGTTCCGAGTGACATCGTT
Source organism: Mya arenaria (assembly GCF_026914265.1). NCBI lineage: Eukaryota > Metazoa > Mollusca > Bivalvia > Myida > Myidae > Mya > Mya arenaria. Next base: position 22,545,970 of record NC_069132.1, on the reverse strand, counting down.
ATGACCAGACTCTTGGAAACCCATGGTTTTGTTCCAAGTATGAACCCGATGCATGTGATGAATCTACTCCACATTCAGTGTTGGTCCGTGATGAAAAACGAAGCCGCAAACATATATCAACCGCGTGCTTCTGAAAGTGACCCTCGTATTCAAAATCAAAATATACACATGTATAACAAACATAAATATTAACTGATAAACCTTTAACAACTAACTAAATAATGCATTTATGGAAAATAAGAATTAGTGATAAAAATATTGTAACCATGTATTTTATTGTATATAAACTCACAAATGTTAAATGACTGGTGTGTCCTAAAAGGTTGTCAGTGATCAACTATCGTCTCATGAGATAGAAATACAGTGTTTCTGCACTCTTTTTCCAAATTAAACAAGGTTTCCTTCTTAAAAATCATTGTTTATATATTAATTCGTCCTTTTCGGTAAATTAAAACAATTGAATTAATTGTGGTACATCTTATTTGGGAGTAAGAGTGCATATTTTAAGGTTAATATTCAGGAAAAGCAACCATAACAAAATCGGAAGATTGAGTGCATGTTCTCATCTGGAGGAATACAAAGAATCAAAGCAAAGTATGAAATAGATAAAACATTTTTGCTTGAAAAAGTTGTGATTGTTGTACGGTAATGAGGTTATGGTTTCTGAACATATTATACGAGAATCAAAGCATTTATTATATAAGTGAACACTTTTATCTTGAGTCACCTTTCCGCACACTTCTTCCGCTATTCAGCTGACTCTTTGTATGTGTGTATGTTTGTGTGTGTGATTGCGTGTGTGTGCATGATTGTGTGTGTGTGTGTGTGTGCGTGTGTGCGTGGGTGCGTGCTTCCATGCGAACGTATGTGCGTGCGTACATGCGCATTGTGTGTGCATGTTTGCATGTGTGTGTGTTAATGTGTTTGAATTAAACAAGATTGTTTTAGTCTCTTTGGACTTTAAAACTTTATACTAGAATGACTTAAAAAATAGGAAGAATTACTTGTCACTATCAACCAAAGCAAGTTACAAGAATTATGCATTAGGAATAGAATACAGATCATAATGATGTAACAATATAAGGTATTTTGATGTTTTTTGTCATATCTCATCATATACAATGCAGATCGACACTGTATCTTCAGCGTCAGTGAAACACTGCCTTAAATGAATTGCGAGAACAATAAGTGCAAGGTAGCACAAACTTCTTCATTTCGCTATGAATTAATTATATGGAAATATTTGAAATACTATCTGAGTATCTATATCGTGTTCACATATCTGATAGGCTACACGATGCTATTTTGTACCATGTCACAATGAGAGTGATGGAGTCATAATGACAAAGCGTGTTAATACCTGTTTAGATTTTAACGTTTAATTGAAATGAATAAAACATATTACGTTACTTTGTATATGAGTTTTATTCGCTGAAAATAGCTGAAACTGACCTATCCTTGTTTTTATAATATGCAAATGTGGCTTACGTTCTAACTTAGTTGATCTAAGATAATTAAACCATCATCAAAGCATGCAATCTGAAATATAAACTCCGCTCTCTGATACACAATCTGATGAAAAACAACTTGCAAAGCGTTAAATTCGGTCATCAAATGTAATGAAGTGAGATAAATGATGCATGACTTTCATTAGTCATATCAATGATTGGGAACAGTCTTATCTTTAATGTTGATGGTAAATTTGGCCTCAAGTATTTTTTCAGCATACAAGTTATTTTTTTATAACATATATGCAGTACCACTTCATAATTTATACTATGCATATGTTGTTTAACGTTAAATTCTGACCATACCATGTTTTACCATATCTCTCACACCTATACAGAACTCTTTAAAGCATGATATGTTTTTCGGTGCTCATATATAATATGGAATGTTTATTTTCGGCACGTAAAAAACATTAATTTCACTGACGTGTTCCAGTTAAATTGTATGATAATTATCTTCGTAGATGCAAACAAATCGAGCAAAATTTTATATACGTATTTCATGCAGTGTTGTGTCTAGTCCAAGCCTCTTGAAGCTCCTTGGGCTCCTTAGGCTCTGTCGAGTCGTACACTTGATCTGTTTAAAACATATTCTTTCCGAATCATGGTAACGCTGTATTTTTATTAAACGGCATGTTATTCATTCAAAAAGTTTTTTCCAGGAAGAATCAATATGAACACTAAGTATGAGGGGCAAAAGACAAAGCGGTTTATAAATTCAAATGAATCTCATCTTTATCAAGGTAGTTAAAACACACTGCATCACGTTCTAGTAGCCCCTTTCGCTGTCCCAAGCTAGGGTATAACAGGACATATCAGCAAATAAAAAAAACAATGTCATGAATTGCAGGGCCGTCCTTTACGTTGTCTTGTGTGATTCATGTTTGACTTTTGTTTATACAATTATTATGATATATAACAAAAGGGCCAACTATATTGACACTTTCATCAGCTCTAAAGGTACAATATGATCCTGTTCCTTAGGTTTACGTATCGTCATGAATGAGTTTAAACGCTTTGATGATTTAAACAGGTGCATTTAAAAAAGAGTTGGTCATGTTATGCTAACTTTGTATCCCAAAAGAGGCATTCAATTTGCAATATATTTTGGATTAAAACAATAAATTTGTATACAAGTTTTAAAGAACTCGATGCTTAGGCTGTGAGAAACAAGAACATCATGCTTTTTATTACTCAGTGTACTTTACAGAAAGTCCATGTCAGTCAAAAGAATCTTTTTATATTAATTTAAAACTAATATACCAAATAAAGGCTCAATTAAATTTGAGAGTTATGAAATCTGTTTTGGCCGGCTTACCTTAGAACCAAAATATTCGTTCACCGTAACCATGTGCAAATTTAGGGTTTTGTACTTTTCGTCAAATATTGGTTTATTTACTCGTTCAGAGACGAATAAAGCGCACGTCGTGCAATTGAATTAACCGTGGGGATTTGCAATAAAAAAAAATGATAGTGTTTATTTTGGCATCAATCTGTGCATTTTTGAAGTTCATTCACTTGTTGAACTCAATTCAGCCGACGATATTCGTTACGAATACGTTAAAATGAATATCTTTGTGCTGTAGGTGCGAATACATCTATGCAAATATCAATTGTCAATGAACATATTTGAACATATCAGCATAATACAATATCACTGCATAGTCTTTTTAAAAGGAAGTTTTATCAATTTTAATTTATGAGTAATGTCAACATACAGGTATTTAGAAAAAATGCAGAACATTATCAGTCGACGTAATTGACTGTCTATAGAAATCGAGTGAATGAATTAGTTGGATGAGTAAACGATTATTGTGCAACGACTTTAAAGATTGAAAAGTATTTATATAACCAATAATTGTGATTTTGTTATTGAAGTGGCTTATGATACTTGTTAGGACATCCCGTCTCGGGCATTATGCACGAACATCTTTTTAATATATTTTTGTCAAATTAGAAACAAACTGAAAGGAAGTACACTATTACAATTAGAAACACAATATGACAGAAAAATTGCACCTTTATTTAGGAGACAATACACCATTTAATTCTGAATACTTTTCAGTGGCTCTTCTTGATGGTATGTTTGGTCTTAGATATTGACCATATTGTCAATGAACAGTCCTCATTGAATGTTAGATTTTGTATATTAGTCCTAGACCTCAGAGAACGTTTGCTCTTTTGTAATGACCCTATGCTATTAAACAAGGTCTCAGTAATATTTTGTTTACGATATCGACCCTTGTGACATTATAACAGGGCCAAGGTAATGTTTGTTTTTGGATACAATTCCTTGTGTCATCAAACACTGCCTCAGTACATGTTTGGTTCTGGATATTCATTCTTGTGTAATTTATCAAAGCATCAGTTATTTTTTGGTTTGAGATATTGACCTAGTGCCATTTAACTGGGCCAAAGTAAATGTCTGGCATTGGATACTGACCCTAGTGCCATAAAACAGGGCCCAGGTAAATGTAAGACCTGGATGTTGATGGTAGATATATATTACACTTAGTCTTTATCCGGGTTGAAGGCCGTAAACACTAACAGTTTCTTAACAGTAAGTACAAATCCCAACTCGCTTGTCGGTTAAATAATAGTACAGTCTCGCACATAACACCGTACTGCACCAAAGATTCCCAAAATAATACAACTGCATGTGTTTTATAAGAGCATATCTGTGAATCATATTCCTTTTAATCATTACTCCATCTAACATAACATGCTGTAGAATGCACTAACAACACTAGAGAGTTTGCTAAAAATGAACATATTTCATAGATTAAGTGTTATGATTGTATAGTCTATTGTATGATAAAGAATGGAAGGGATTAAAGAGTATCTGCTCAATAAACGAGGAATCAAATAATTGCATCAATTAGAATTTGTATGCGCAGTTAATAAATGAGATATCGTATATTTTATATAAATAAGCACTTTTGTGCAATCAAAGATCATCTTGGTTCTCGAATTATGTAATTATAATAAAATGTAACCTATTATTTTGACATTTCGAGTTTTACAACTGAAACAGACGTCATCGACTCTGTCAGTACTCTAATGTTTACATTAATTGCGCTTGACTCATGAAAGCTGGCGAGGCATTGCATGTGCATATATTCGTGTGTTAATTGTATCTATAACACTGTCTTCCAAAGTTGGTTTCTAATGTGAAATATGCATTATTTTCAATTTATTTAACGTTTGAAGTTATGAACGAAAAAAACTTACCAGTAGTTAGATTGTCACAGTAAGCACGCACTAGATATTGGCTGAAGTTTACCCAGCTTTTGACGAAAATGTAATTTCCGTTATTTTCGCTGACCGTGCCCAGGTTGTAACCCTAATTGTGTTGATATACCTATATTCATTCATTGCGTCTAATTTTGTTGTCTTGTGGGTACCTTGTTTGCCTGATTTACCCTTGCCAAATGTTAAAGCAACCGTTTCAGAGCGTCATATATTTTGAGATTGTTAGACGTTTCTTAATTGTGTATAGTAGCATCAACACAACCGCATTCAGCTGGACGTTCAACCGCTATAATATATAAATATTTAATTCTAAAATGATGAGCACTGTGTCTAGGTCATTAAAGAGAACATTGATCTGCTATAAAGATTTCGTATATTTTGGAGATACAATACGACAATTGCGATTCACGTGTGTTTTATTTACCATATTACAGAGCTTTTGAAAGAACGCATTGTATTTCTTGTTTAGTGTATTGGCTTTTTATTAAGTTGCATTGTACATTAAATGGGTCATGTAGTTTCAAAGCTCAGATATCATCGCTGGTACACATTGCATGATGCCATCGAGGGAGGGGGGGGGGGCGTACTGAAAATCAAAATCAAGTGGGCATTTTCCCTTTGCGAGGTATCTCCTCTACGCCCCAGTCAAACTCCCCGCCTGACAAGGTCTTCGGAGCGGGTCACGGGCGGCGGTGATAGCCACCCGCTTAGTAAAACCCTGCCAATGCTTTTAACCTTTTCAATTTTAGTTCTGTGGAAGCTGGGCGAATGTTTATAGGTTGTGCCCCAATGTAAGGTCCCCTCTAACGTCAATTCCTGGATCCGCCCCTGCAATCGGAGTACCTCGGCCATATTTCATCGAACGAAACCGCGGGTGTATGCCGGTGCATGAGTAGCATAAGTAGAAGTAGTTCGCAAAATTAAAAATAATACTATTTATTAATGTTCTGGTTTAAAATGTAATTTGTATTACTAAGTTCAAATCCTAAAACGAGAGCTTATCGTTAAGCAACTGTTTAAAAGCCGAAGTCAGTGTCATTGCATGATAAATTAAGCTAAATGAGTAACTGTAATCTGGAATAAAACAAGGTATTATATGGTAATAATCTCGGTAACATCGTGTTTAACGACACAAATGTCCTATATAGCAGTGATAATTTGTTGACTTTCAAGACTACACACAGATTGCAACAACAGACATTCTGTCATCCCCACAAACCCGTCACATGAAGCAACAGCTAAACTTGTGGTTATGTATATTCACATGTCAAACTGTATCCATTCACATCTTAGTTGATAGGTTCCACTTATTCAGTCAATGATTTAAGATTGTGTAAGGTTGCTATATAATGGAATATTACTAAGCTATTTTGCATGTTAACTTTATTGGCATTAAACATCAAATATGCTCGTATGTTATTTTCTGTTTACATTCACTTGATTAAATGACGATCTTAACCAACTGTATGTATACATGTACTTAACTAAAAGTCTTTTCACACAAAAGGACGCAGTTTAGGCCGTATTTCATTGCTTGCTTTCGAATGAGCCAAAACTTTTAGGTTTAAGTTTTGAGTCTTACAATTGACGTCTGGTTGTTCGGGCTCGGAAACTGTGGTGACGATGGAGGATTTTATACGCGAGCTGTAATGGAAAGGTGGGATGCTCTCCAAAAAGGGTTCTAGCTAAACCTAGTTGTTCACCCCATGACCTTGATATTGATGAAATGTGCATGGAGAAGGACATTCTTCGTTGATCGATGAAAAAAAAAGGGCCAGTGGGTTGATCATACGCCTAGTGAAGGAGATTGAATAGATAAAAGGACGTCAAGCATCCATATATATGAGATAAGTTGTATCGATACAACGAACAAAGTGTCAGCACTTCCCAGAAATGGTTGGTCTTTTAACAGAGAAGCCGTTACATCATACTACCTTACGCGCACTGCTGTATGGGAACTAAGAACATGCTCTCAGCACTTCCCATGGATGGTTGATCGTTTGGCAGAGTAGCCATTACACCATATAACCGAATACGTGCACAATTGTATCGGAACTCGAACAAGGTCTCAGCACTTCCAAAGATGGGGTTTGTCTATTGACAGAGTAACCGTTACACCATACTAACGTATACGAGCACTGTTGTATTGGAACTCGGAACAAGGTCTCAGGACTTCCCGGAGACGGTTGGTATTTTGATAGAGTAACCATTTTACCATACTGCTATTTGAGCACTGTTGTATTGGAACTCGGAACAAAGTCTTAGCACTTTCAAGAGATGGGGCTGATCTTTTAGCGGAGTAGCCGTTACACCATACCTTTTTTGTCCTCAGATAATGTCACTTGCATTTGTACTGACTCAAATTTCAGGATATTCTGACATAAATTGTAATTGTCTCACAATGGTTAGAAGTTGGTTACTGAATTTGAAATCACTGACAATTATTGCTCGTTTTACATTTGCGTAACTAATCTGAATACACTTCAAGAAGGTTCACTTCAAACTGAGGGTGGATATCGACATAAGGGTGAGATTTTTATCGTAAGCAGAACGTTTGAACATAATGCTTGAGCTGTTCGTAGTTCCCAGTTACATCGTGATATTCAGAATGTTGGACACATATGACTTTGTTCCAAGTATTAACGCGAACAAATGTAATTAGTTTACTCCACGTACAGTGTTTATTTGTGGTAAAAAGCGATTCGTCAAACGCATATCTACCACGCGATTCTTAAAGGATACTACTCAGGGAAAACACCCTTAAAATCGGAAGATCGAGTGCATACTCTCATCTTTCTAAAGATCACCTGTTAACGTCATAGTTAATATTGGATTCGGAGCATATAATAAGCGAATCAAAGCATTCAATAAACATATATATATACACTTTTAAATTGTGTCACTTCTTCCGCTCATTTCTTCGTTTGTGCGTGCATGTTAAATTGATTTAAACAAACTGCATTGTTTCAAGTATCGTTGGACACACAAAACTGCCCACTAGAATGAGTGTTGTGTTACTTGCAAAATTAAGAGGCATTACCTGTCACTTTTAAACAAAGCAATTTATAAGAATTAAAGGAGTAGAATGAAAGATCTACTACGAGTTTTTTTGTCGTGTCTTATCATTTACAACGCAGATCCACACTGTGTTTTCGGCGTCAGTGAACCACTGACTTATATGGCTTAGGAGCACAGTAAGTGCAAGGCATCACAATCTTCTTGATGACCTAAATATGGAAATATTTGTAAATAATATCTTGGTATCTTTATCCTGTTCACATGTCTGATAGATGAAGCGATGATATGTTTTACCATGTTACACTGAGAGTGATGGAGTCATAACGACACATCGTGTTTACACCTGTTTAGATTTTATGCTTAATTTCCTTCACTTGATGAAATAGTTATAATTGAAGAATAATCACAATTGTAATGAAACATAGGTTTATTTTTATATGAGCAAAAACTAAACTGACCTATCCTTGTTTTCATAAGATACAAAGAAATTAGCTAACGTTCTAACTTTTGTTTTGGCTCTGATTTCAGATAACTTAACCATCTTCAAAGCATGTTGTCTGAAATATATACTCTGCTCTCTGATACAATATCTGATAAAAAAAAAAAACTTGCAAAAAGTTTCGGTCATCAAATGAAATGTAGTGAAATGTATGATGCATGACTTTCATCAGTCATAACAATGATTGTGAACAGTCTTATATCTAATGTTGATGGTAAATTTGGCCTCATGTGTATTCCACAAGATTAACAAGTTTTTTTTTTCAAATGTAATATACGTACATAAAGTACCACTTCATAATTTATACCATGCATTAATTGTTCAACGGTCAAATACTGCACATGCGGTGGTGTACCATATATCTCACACCTGAACGCACCACAGCATGAAATGTTTTTGAGATGTTCACAAATAATATATAGTGTATTTTTTCGCACGTTTCAAACATTCATTTCACTGACAGGTTCTAGTTAAATTGTATGATTTTCTTCTTCGTAGATGCACAACATTGTGTTCACGTATTTCATGCAGTGTTGTGTGTAGTATACTTTACAGAAAATCAATGTTAAATGAAAGAACAATCCTATTTGAAAGTAAAATTTATATGGTAAAAAGGCCAAACGATATTTGAGAGTTACTAAACTTGTTTTGGCCGGCTCAACTTTTAACCAAGATAAACGTTCACCATAACCACGCGCGAGTATCAGGGGTTTTACTTTTCGTCAAATATTGGCGTCTTTCTTTAATGTAAGTAATCGTGCAGAGACGAAAACAAAACACGTCGTGCAATTGCAATATGTTTAATTATTAATATTTTTTTTCTAGATCCAGCTGTCTACTGATTGCGCATGTTCTTCCACTGATTTTTTATTGCATATATTTAACATGTCGGTGTGATGTCGTGGAAATTTCTGTATATCTTGTTAAGTGTATTTGCCGTATTAATTTTGATGGAACATGGAATGGGTTATGTATTTTTCAAAGCTTGAATATCATCGTTGGTACACATTGCGCGATACAATCAACATAGCGGTACAAGAGGTGGGGGCGCATCCGGCGTGCGCACCCCTAAATATTCAAAGTTTACCTTTAATGCGAATATCGGAAAAAGTAATAAAGTACGTCCAAAAAGCACCGTTTCAGACCTGAATTTTTTCAAACCTACCAACATTTTAACCATCAAAATTTCAGTTTTGAGGGAGGGGCGATTGTCAAAAGGTTGTTCCCAACGAGAGCTTATCGTTAAGCAAATGTTTGAATGCCGGCTTTAATGTCAGTGTCCTTGCATGATAAGTCGAACTTATCGGGTAACAGTAATCTGAAATAATACAAGGTATCAAAGCAAAGCATAAAATTATAACAAATGTGTTTTACTTGATAAAGTTGCGTTTGCGGTACGCTAATGAGTTTATGGTAATACTCTCGGTGACTACATGTATGTGTTTAATGACAAAAGTGTCCTATTTCGCAGTGACAATTTGTTGACTTTCAAGGCTACTCACAGGTGGTAATTACAATAGTCTTTCTGTCATCGCTACAAACCCGTCACCTAAAGCTCCACTTGTGGTTCTGTATACTCACATGTCAAACTGTATCCATTAACATCTTAGTTGATAAGTGTCTCTTATTTAGTCTATGATTTAAGATTATATAAGGCAGTTAAATAATTACAGTACTATTATATCATTTTACATCATGATTTTATTGTCATTACACATCATTTTCTCTTTTTATTCACTTGATTTTATGCCGATCTCAACAAACTGTATTTATACTTAAATAATAGTCTCTCCACACAAGGCCGTAGTTTAGGGTTCATTTTATTGCTCGCATTAAAACCTTTTTGATTTATACAAATCTTGTCTGGAGGTTCGAAGTTTCTGGCGACGATGGAATGTTTTATGCGCGAGCTATCAGGGAAAGGTGGGATCCTCTCCCTGTTCTAGTTAAACCAGGTAGTTCACCCCTTGACATTGACATTGATCTTCGAAGGCCGATGGAAAGTAAATAAAAACAATGGGGTTAAACACGTCAAGTGAAAGAGAATGAGTGTATAAATGGCCGTGAAGTTATCTCAAATATATAAGCTGCTCTCTGATACACAATGTAATGAATAACAACTTGCAAAAAGTGAAAATTCGGTCGCCAAATGTAATGAAGTGAAATTTATGATACATTACTTTCATCAGTCATAACAATGATTGTGAATCAATCTCTTCTTTAATGTTGTTGATGTTGTTTGGCTTCAAGTGTATTTCACAAGATTGACAAGTTATAAAGTATGATTTCAGTAATGATTTATACCATCTATTCCTCAACGGTGAAAATAATGAACGGTATATACCATGTTTTAGTATATCTGTCGCACCTGTATGCACCTTAATGTATATCTGTTGCACTTACCAAACATTCATTTTACTGACAGGTTCCAGTAAAATCATATGATATTTTCACCGTAGATGCAAGCAAAAAAACACATTTTCCATGCGTATCTAACGCATTGTTGTGTGTAGCCCAAGTCTCTTGCATCTTCTTAAGCTTATTAGGCCCTGTCGAGTCTTACATTGGTACTCAACACAGTCGTGTCCGAAATAAGGACACGCTGGTGTTTTAATTAACGGCAAAATATTTATAAAAAATGTTTCTCATGGATGATAACTATGTGCACAATGTGTGAAGGGCCCATAACATAACTGTTCATAAATTCAAATAAAACTCGATGACTATCGAGGCAGTTTCAACCCACTGAATTTAGTTGTAGTAGCTATTTACAATGCATCATACGTAAGGACCGATATGGGCTTAAAAGAGGACATATCAGCAAATAACAAGCACGTAAAGTAATAATAATAAGGCATGCCCTTTATGTTGCATTATGTTTTTCTTGTGTGTCTTTATAATATTATAATCATATGGCCAACTACATGGACACATCATAAGCTATGAATTGTTATTATGATCTTGTTTCTTCGGCTTAAGAATCGACATGACTGTGTCGAAACGATTTTACATTGATGCTTTAAACATTTGCATTAAAAAGACTTGGTCATGGTATGCTTACTTTTTATGATCTCAAATTTGGCATCAATTTGTAATATTTATATCGGATAACATCTATAAATGTGCAGACATATTTGAAGAACTCGATGCTTTGAGAAACGAGAACATTATGATATAATTATGTTACGCAGTAAACTTTACAGAAAGTAAATGTTAAATCAAATTTGAGAGTAATGAGACCTGTTTGGGCCGGCTCACCTTCTAATAAAGATAACCGTTCAACGTAACCAAACGCGAGTATCAGGTCTTACTTTTCGTCAAATATTGGCTTATTTTTTAATGAAAGTAATCGTTCAGAGATGATGAAAAGCACGTCGTGGAGTTTAAATAATACAATGAATATTACGATATGTTTATTGTGTCACAAACCTATGCCTTTTTTGAGTTCATTATCTTGTTGAACTTAATTCAGCTCGAATATGTTCGTTACGAATACGTTAAAACGAATATCTTTGTGCTCTAGGTGCGAATACATCTATGCAAATATCAATTATTTAAGAGCTTATTTGAACATATCAACATAATACAATATCAGTGCGCAGTCTATTTTAAAGGAAGTTTGATTAATTTCAATTAGGAATAATATCAACAGACAGAAAAAATGCAATACATTATCTGTCGACGTAATTGACTGGCTATAGAAATCGAGTCAATAATTTCGATAGATGAGCATACGATATTTGTGCAGTAAATATGTTTATTGAAAAGTATTTATACAACCAATAATTGTGATATGCTAATGTGGCTAAAGATAATTGTTAGGACTTCCTATCTCTAACGTTATTCGCGAGCATTTCTATAATCTAATTTTAGTCGTTCTAGTAGGTAATTAGAATCAAACTGAAATAGAAGTTCAATAGTACTTATAGAAAAAAAGATCTGACAGATAAGCTTTATTCAGGAGACCATACATAGTACCGTTGTGATATACCTTTGTGACTCTTCTTGATGGTATGTTTGGTCTTAGAGTTAGACCAAATTGTCACTACACAGTGCCTCATTGAATCGTAGGTTTTGTATTTTAACCCTAAATTTCAGCAAATGTTTTGTTTTGGAGAATGACCCTATACCATCAAACAGGGTCTCAGTAAATATTTGGTTTTCGATATTGACCCTTGTGACATTTTAAAACAGCGCCAAGGTTAATCTTTGGTTGTTAATTATGTCTCTAGGGCGATTAAGCAGGGTCTCAGTAAAGGTTTAGTCCTGGTTAATGACCCTACTGCCATAAAGCAGGGTTTCAGTAAATGTTAAGATCTGGATATTGACCTTAGTGCGATTAACTATGGCCTAAGTAAATGGTTGGATTTTTATATTAACTTTTGTGTTATTGAACATGGTATCGGTAAGTCTTAGGTTTTGGATATTGACCCTAGTACCATGAAACAGGGTATCAGTAAATATTGTTTTGGATATAGACTCTCGTGTCCGTAAACAGAGTTTCACTAAATGTTTGCGTTTAGATACCCAACTTTGCCTTATTTATCGAGGCCCCAGTAAATGTTTAGTTTGGATTTTGACCCATGTGCCATTTTACAGGGTCACAGAAAATGTTAAGTTTGGTTTGGTTATCCTTGTGTCATTAGGCAAGGTTCCAGTTAATATTGGGTTTGGATAGTGACCCTTGTACCATTCAACAGGGTCACAGACAATTTTAAGTTTGGTTTGGTTATCCTTGTGTCATTAGGCAAGGTCCCAGTGAATATTTGTTCTGGATATTGACCATTGTGTCATTAAACAGGGTATCAGAAAATGATTACTTTGGTTTGGTCGCCCTAGTGCCATTAGGCAAGGTGCAAGTTAGTATTACGTTTGGATAGTGACCCTAGTGGCCATTAAACAGTGCCTGGGTAAATTTGTTGGTGTTGGCTAGAATTCATCGGCCATCAAACAGTGCTTCAGTATATGGTTGGTTCTGCATATTGAACCTTGTGTCATTTAACAAAGCATCATTTAACAGGGCCTCAGTATATGGTTGGTTCTGCATATTGAACCTTGTGTCATTTACCAAAGCCTCATTTAACAGGGCCTCAGAATATGGTTGGTTCTGCATATTGAACCTTGTGTCATTTAACAAAGCATCATTTAACAGGGCCTCAGTATATGGTTGGTTCTGATATTGACCTTAGTGCCATTTAACAAAGCACATGTAAAAGTTTGGCTTTGGATACTGACCTTAGTGCCATAAAACAGGGCCTCAGTCAATGTTTAGGTCTGGATATTAACCCGTGTGTCATTAATTAGGTCTTTAGTTCGGATGCTGATCCTATTGTTAGCAAACAGGACCTCAGTAAATATTTGGTCTTGGATATTTTTCTTATTGGCATCAATCAGAGCCACATTGAATATTTGAATTTGGGTATTGATCCTATTGTTAGCAAAAAGGGCCACTGTTAACATTTGGTTTGTTTCTGCAATTTCTATTCTGTTATAAAAATATTTTTTGAATGATAAGAAATCAAACAAAATTCAAATGTAAAACATTGTAGATACATATTAATAACCTGTGCAAATTAACTTGCACTTATTGAAAATTATGGGCAATTTTTACATTTCAAAATAACCGACTTTACAAAGACACTTTTAAACCAGTATAAGGAGCCTGAAAAATTGACAGTAGCAAGATTTTGAAATCTACTATTTTCTGCTTGTCGACAGTAAAGTATTTTTTCCATTGGACATCACGTTGAATTGCATTTTGTTATCCGCTGAAGTATGTTCAATACTTCCAATTAAACAATCCTGAAACGTATCAGTGAATGGTACCATCTTGCTAACATTCTATTACTAACTTTGGTGATACGCGTAATTATTGTTGAAACTAAAGTCCCCCCCCAAAAAAAAAAAAAGTTGACAACAAAGACTTCATGCAGGAACATATATGTTTAAGTTCACATAAATATACATTTTACCTACTATTAATAAGCTTAAGTAGCTTTGTATGCTCTTAATAAACAAAGTAGCTTTGCATGACAAAGTACCTGCCTAGATGTTTATCTTAGGAACAGCAGCGAACTTCCAACTCGCTTGTCAGTCAATTAATGGTACAGTCTTGATCCTCACACCGTACTGCACCAAATATTTTAAAGATAATACAACTACATGGGTACTATAGAGAATATCTGTGATTTCATATTCCTTTTAATCATTATGCCATCTTCTATACCACGATATAGAATGCACTTACAATAAGATATGGGCGTTTGCTTTTATTGAACATATTTCATAGATTCAGTGTTACGATTGTACAGCCTATTGTATGGTAAAGAATGGAAGGGATTAAAAATAGTAAAAGAGATATCAAGTAATTACATCAATTGCCATTTTTATGCGCAGTTGATACATGTGATATCATTTATTTTTTCATAAATAAGCACGTTTGTGCAATCAAAGATCATCTTGGTTCTCGAAATATGTATAATGAAATATGTAATTACGATAAAATATTACTTATTATTTTGACATATAGATTTTGACAACTGAAATCAGACGTCATCTACGCTGTCTGGACACTTTTCTTGTGTGCTATGCACTTTTATTTTCAAATTATAAAACGTTTGAAGATATCAACAGTTAACAGCGAAAGCGTGAAAGTAACCGAATCAAACTTACTAGACGTTAGATTGTCACAGAAAGCTTAAACTAGATATTGGCTAAAATTCACATAGTTTTTGACTAAAATGTAATTTCCGTTATTTTCGCTGACCATTTCCCGGTTGTAATGTTGTTGTTTTTATAACGGAATATACTTCTTCCAAAGCGGATTCACTCAGAAAGGATATTTTTAGCATTAAGAATGAAGGGCAAGAAACAAAATGATCATAAATTCAAATTAATCTCATGTTTATCGAGACACTTTCAACACACAGCATCACGTTCTAGTAGCCTTTTCGCTGTCTCAGGTATTGGAATGTGTATAAAAAGGACACATTAAGCAAATAAAAATCATAAAATAATTATTATTTTATATTCTAATTAAAATGCCAACAGCATTAAAGTTATAATATGATCTTATTTTTTAGGCTTAAGGATCGATATAATTGTGTCGAAATTAGTTTACATTGATGCTTTAAACAGGTTCATTTATACAAGACTTGATCATGTTTTGGTTACTTTTTTATGATCTCAAAAGATGCTTTTAATTTGCAATACATATCGGATAAAATCAATAATGTATAAACAAGTTTCGAAGAGTTCGTAGTTAAGGCTTTGAGAATCGAAACCAGTATGCTATGTATTACGCAGTATACTTAGAAAGTCCATGCTAATTAATAGAGCATTTCTATATGACAGTGGAACTGATATATAATAAGGCCCAAAAAAACTTATATGCCATGAGACCTGTTTAGATCGCATAATTTTAACGAGATAACCGCTGACCGTAACAAAAATAAGGCATATATGGCAAAACCCGGTTTTTACTTTTCGTCAAATATTGGCTTATTTCTTTAATGTAAGTACTCGTACAGAGACGAATAAAGTGCACGTCGTGTAATTGAAATTATCGTAGACATGCGCAATGCATATAATGTTAGTGTTCATTGTGTCATCAATCTGTGCATTTTTGAAGTTCATTCACTTGTTGAATTGAGATTCAGTTCGACGATATTCGTTAGGAAAACGTTAGCAAGAATATCTTTGTGCTCTAGGTGCGAAGACATCTATGCAAATATCAATTATCAATTAGCCTATTTAAAAATATCAACATAATGAAATATCACTGCATATTATTTTTAAAGAAAGTTTTATTAATTTCAATTTAGGAATAATGTCAACAGACAGGTATTTAGAAAAATTGTAGAACATTATTAGTCGACGTAATTGACTGTCTATAGAAATCGAGTGAATATTTTAGTTGGATGAGCATACGATAATTGTGCAGCGACTTTATAGATTGAAAAATATTTATATAACCAATAATTGTGATTTTGTTATTGAAGGGGATAATGATACTTGTTAGGACATCCTTTCTCGGGCGTTATGCACGAACAGCTTTTTAATATATTTTTTGTTATTCTGGTAGGAAATTAGAAACAAACTGAAAACTCAATTACAGTTAAAAATACAACCTGACATTAAAATGGCAGCTTTATTCAGGAAACAGTACACCATGCCATTGTGAATATTTTTGCATGAATCTTCTTGATGGTATGTTTGGCCTTAGATATTGACCATATTGTCACTGAACAGTCCTCATTGAATATTAGATTTTGTATATAAGCCATAGAACTTAGAGAATGTTTGCTTTTTAATAATGACCCTATGCCATTAAACATGGTCTCAGTAATATTTTGTTTTCGAAATCGACCCTTGTGACATTAAAACAGGGCCAAGGTAATGTTTGGTTTTGGATACAATTCCTTGTGTCATCAATCACTGCCTCAGTAAATCTAATGATTCAGGATATTCACTCTTGTGTCAATTAACAAAGCATCAGTTATTTTTTGGCTTGATATATTGACCTAGTGCTATTTTACTGGGCCACAGAAACTGTTTGGCATTGGATACAGACCCTAGTACCATACAACAGGACCCAGGTAAATGTAAAGACCTGGATGTTGATCCTAGTGTCATTAATCAGGTCTTTAGTTTAGTTTTGGATATTTTCCTATTGCCTATAGCTGATATAAAAACGCTCCCCAGTTAATGTTTGGTTTTGAATATTGATCCGATTGTCATCAAAAAGGCCCCAGTAATGTGTTGGGTTTTTGACATTGGTCTGAGTGTTATCAAACAGAGTCTCCGTAACTGTTGGTTTTAGATATTGACCCCATTTCTGTCAAACAAGGGCTTTCGTAAATGTTTGGTTTGTTTCTGAAGTTTTCATTTCGTTATAAAAATAATCAAACACATTTCAATGGTAAAACATGGTAGATACATATTAATAACCTGTGCATATTACACTTATTGAATATTATGGGTTCTTTTCACATTTCAAATTGACCGTCTTGAGTATTGGAACTTGAAAGATTGAAAGAAGCAAGATTTTGAAATCTACTATTATCTTTTTTGCCGACAGTAAAATATATTTTGCATCAATCATCACATTGAATTGCATTTTGTTGTCTGTTTAACTTTGATGACACGCGTAACTATTGTGAAACCAAAGTCTAAAACATCTATTTTTCTGCGACAAAAAACACTTCAAGAAGACAGCGGGAACATATATGTATTTGTTCGCATAAACAGACATATTACTACAGTTAAAAACCTAAAGTCGCCATGGTGGAAAAAGTACCTTCCTAAAGGTTTTTCTTAACAACAGTAGCAGATTCCCAACTCGCTTGTCGGTCAATTAATAGTACAGCCTTGCTCTTCATACCGTACTGCACTGTAAGATTTTTTCAAGATTATACAACTGTATGAGTTTTTCACATATTTTTTATAAGAGCATATCTGTGAATCATATTCCTTTTAATCATTACTCCATCTTATATTGCATTCTTTGGAATGCACTAACAACACAAGGGCGTTTTCTAAAATTGAACACTTTTCATAGATTCAGTGTTACGATTGTATAGACTATTGTATAATAAAGAATGGAAGGGATTAAAAATATCTACTCAGTAAAAGAGAAATCAAATAATTACATCAGTTAGCATTTCTATGCGCAGCTAATAAATGAGATATCACGTATTATTATATAAATGAGCTCTTTTGTGCAATCAAAGATCATCTTAGTTCTCGAATTATGTGGTTATGATGTAACTTATCATTTTGACATATCGATTTTGACAACTGAAACAGACGTCATCAACAGGCCTATAATCTTTACGCTTGACTCATGAAAACTGGTGAGGCATTGCATGTGTTAACATGCATGTATTTATTGTATCTATAACACTTAGGTTTCTTATGTGAGATATGCCTACTTTTCAATTCATTAAACGTTTGAAGTTACGAACACTTGACAACTAAAGCGTGAAATAAAACGAATCAGATTGTTACAGAAAGCACGTACTAGAAATTGGCTAAAGGTTACCTTCGCTGACTGTTTCCATGTCGTCATCCTAACTGCATTAAAATAACTGTATTCATTCATTGTGTCTGTTGGTGTATTCAGTCGGTATCTTGTTTGCCTGTTTTACCTTTGCCATATGACAAATAAACACAATCGTAACAAATAATATATTTTTGGGTTGTTTGGCATGTCTTAATTGTTTAGGGTAGCATTCAACAAAACTTCAAACCGCTATAATTTGTAGAACAAATAATTTAAAAATGATAAGCAGTATGTCTAGGGCATAAAGGATAATATTGATCATAAATCAGCCATAAAGATTTATAATAGTAAAGTAACGAAACGTTTACTGACTAGTATGACACGATGCTGGAAAACCGCCGCAATGTTTGCTAGACGATGCGTATTTTATGTTGATATTGGTGGATGGACATATTCCATAGGTTAAAGATGCACTCGTACAGGAGGTGTCCTTGAAATAGTTCGTGTTGATCATACTTCATAGTGTTCTACGCCTCTCTTCTAATATGTACTCCGATAAACAGAATCATGCTTTTTCTGTTTCTAAATAATATCACGTGCAGCTTTGCTGTTAGTCGTACCTTGTATATATGTCTTACTTTTAAACACATTTTTCATTTCTGACATGATTATATAGGCCCGGTTTGTGTCCGTTCGGTCCGATTGGAATTGAATATATCGATCTAAGATAAGACGTGTACATTATGCGTATGCTTATATTCCATAGACATCTTCGTCTTTATCTTGTAGAACAAATATCGATTTTACGCTTACGTATGTAATTGAATATATTTGAAAAACAGAATTTCGTTGAACCGACAACAAAATCTACATTGTGATAAGTATTCTGATTTACTTCTTACTACACTATCGTTTTGTTTCAATGTAGTGTTGCATGAGCGGACCAGCTGCATGCTATGGCACAGAAACTTCTAAATAAAACGCGATTCATATAAGACAGTGAATAACTGCATCCACTAATGAAAGCACTGATAGTGCTGAACGGCTTGAGCGACGATTCCTTCTATTGGATACTCGCTCGCCCGCACTCCCGCAAAACTCACTGACTCACTCACCTACTCACTGACTCACTGACTCACTCCCTCACCCACTCACTCAACTCACTCACTCACTTACCATTTATCTCATTTCACTGCTAGAGCTGAATAGAAGGGAGAAATTCGCATTAAATAAATTATGTTCTCTATATCGGAGTATATCACCTGTAGAATTATTATGCAACCTTATTCCAATTAGGTCAAACCCACAATTACCATGTGTTTTCCAGTTTATAGGAGTTTTCCCTTTCATATCCGTGTAATATGAGTGTGTTTTCTGTTAATATACGCAAAATATTACACCATTTTACTTTTAACTAACCATTAACTTATTGTGTAAATCAAGGATTGTTCCAGGCATGTTTAATGAATTGATTTTTATTGAAATCTGTTTCATTCAAGTATGATTTTCAACTCCACATGGACTTAGTGTAATTTTTGTGGTCTATTTTAAAAGTCTTGAGCTAGCGCTCAAGCCTAAAAATGAAAAAAAACTCACTCGTTCTTCCTTCGGGCTCATCTATGATGTGTAGAAGGTTAAATACACACTTATGTACACTTTTATCAATTCATTTATATGTCAATAATGTCATTGTTACTATTCCGTGTTCATATTCTCAAAAACTTGTTTCGGCGCGGATATATATTATACTTGAAATCAAATGCACATAAAACCATTATAAATCAGTGCCTCCATTTAACATGCAATCCACTCTGACGTTTTCAGACTATAAGCGGTAGGTTTAAAACAATGAGGTTCGTATATTTTGGAGTTACAATCAAACAACTGTGTTTTTGCGTGACATTCATTACATATCAAAACTTCTGAAGGAACTTCTTAAAATCACATTGGAAAAGGCAGTCCGTATAGAAAATATGTCGCGAAACATAGTTTCATAGTCTTTTCACGTAGTTCCACTGAACTTTTATTTTATAGGTCGAACATTTAGATTTCAGTGCTGGGGGAGGGGCGTATGTTAAAAGGTTGGGCCCAAATGTATCGCCACCTTTAACATCAATTCCTCTATCTGCTCCTTCAATCAAAATAATTTTGCTATATTCCATCGAACATAACATCGGATGTTCGCCGATGCATTAGTAGAAGAAGTTCTAAAGGTTAATGAAGTGCTTGAAGTGTTATTTGTACTGCTGTGTTCACATTTCAAACCAATAGCTTATAGTTAAGCAAATGTTTAAATGAAGTTAATGTCTTTGCATGATGTCGAGCTTAAAGGGTAACTGTACACTGGAAAAATACAAGGCACCAAAGCAAAGCATGAACAAGATATCAATAGACTTTTACTTGATAAAGTTGCGTTCGCGGTATGATAATGTGTAACTGGTAATAATCTCGGTAAAATTGTGTTTAACAACGCAAGTGTCCTTTATACCAGTGATAATTTGTTGACTTTCAAGACTACTCCTAGGTGGTAACAATAACAATAGTACTTCTGTCATTCTTACAAACCCGTCACCTGAAGTAACAACTACACTTGTGATTCTGTATACTCACATGTCGACCTGTATCCATTAACATCTCAGTTGATAGGCTCCTCTTATTTCGTCAATGATTTAAGATTGTGAAAGGTTGTTATATAATTGCAATACTATTATGATCATTTTGAATGCTGATTTTATGGGCATTAACAATCAAATATGCTTTTATGTTGTTTTATTTTATCATACATTTTATTGACGAACTAAACCAACTGTGTTTATACTTAAGTAATAGTCGATTCAAACAGGACGATATTGAGGTCGAACTTTATAATTCTCCGCCGACAGAGAGTAAACTTGTTTTCGTTTTTTGATTATACAAATTGCTTGTGGTATTGAAGACCGCGAGCTGTATTTATTCTTCGTAGACCGGTTTAAAAGAAAATGGCAAATGGGCTGATAACACGCCCTGGGAAATAGATTGAGGATCTTAAAGGCCACAAAGCATCCATATATATGAGGTCTGTTGTATCGGAACAAGCCACAATGTCTCAGCACTTCCCGAGGATGGTTGGTCTTTTGGCAGAGTGGCCGTTTCACCACTCTACCGTAAAGAGATTGACTCATTAATGTCATTGAGTCGTACATTAGCTTCGAAACGTAGAAGCCATTTCAGAAAGTTGAATCTGGAATATTCGCCACAAATTATTATGTTTATTGTCCTAGGGTATGGTCACATGCATTTGTACTGACTCAAATATCAGGAGATTTTGACATAGATTATGATGGTCTCACAATGACTCAACTTGTTGCTGGTTTTAGTTTCCTGTTGACCCTTTCATGGTCCTTTCATACGACTTCCGGACGGTAATTAGATGTTCATTGCTGAATTTGAAATCACTGACATGATTTGTTCGTTCTTACACTTGCGCAACTGCTCTAAATACACATGAAGAAGGTTTGCTTGAACTTTACGTGGACATTAAAATTTAAGTGAGATTATTGATCGCACGTAGAACGTTTGAATCTTGAGGGACCAGGGACTGTTTGTAGTTCCGAGTTAGTGTCATTATGATCAAACCGTTGGCCACAAACGGTTCTGTTTTAAGTATCAACGTGAAGAATGTGATAAATCTACTCCTAATACAGTGTTTGTCCTTGGTGAAAAGCGAAGCGTCAAACACATATCCGCCACGTGTTTCTTAAGCGATGATATTTAGGGAATACGCCCTTAGCATTGGAAGAGCGAGTGAATGCTCTCATCTTCCGGAAGATTATCTGTACATGAGTTAATATTGGGCTCTTAACATACTACAAGCGAAATAAAGCATTCATGATTAACTTCTTGTGTCACTTCTTCCGCGCACTTCTTCGTTCGTGCGTGCGTTCGTGTGTGCGTGATACGTGCGTGCATATGTGGTTATTGATGTGTTAAATCTGGTTTACACACTGTATTTTTTCTTATGACTTCAAACTCCATACTAGAATGAGTATTGTCTTACTTGCAAAATTAAGAGGAATTACTCGTCTCTATCAAACTAAGCAGGTTATATGAATTATGCATAATGAATAGAATGAAAGATCAATTACGAGGGGTTTTGTCGTGTCTCCTCATTTACAATGCAGATCCACACTGTAAGGCAGCACAATCGTCTTGATTTCGCTATGAGCAAAATATGGATATATTTGAAATACTATCTAAGTATCTATATCGTGTTCACATATTTGATACAGGTTACATGATGTTATTGTGTACCATGTCATATTGAGAAAGATGGAGTCATAACGACACAGCGTGTAAATACCTGTTTAGATTTTAAAGCTATAATATCCTCACTAGATACGCTGAAAGAAGTGTTATAACCGAAGAATAATCACATTTTAATACAACATATTCGTTTTTTTTATACGAGCTGTATTCGCTGAAAATAAATAAACTGACATGTCCTTGTTTTTATACAAATAGATAGGCCTACGTTCTAACTTCGTTGATATAAGGTTTCTTAACCATCGTCAAATCATGTATTCTGAAATATATAGGCTGCTCTCTGATACACTTTGTGATGAATAACAACTTACAAAAAGTTAAAATCCGGTCACCAAATGAAATGAAGTGATATTTATGACGCATGACTTTCATCAGTCATAACAATGACTGTAAATCAATCTCTTCTTTAATGTTGTTGATGTTGTTTGGCTTCATGTTTATTTCACAAGATTGACAAGTTATTCAGATAAATAATGAATACAGTAGTAATTTATACCATCTGTTGTTGAACTGTTAAATACTGAACGGTATTAAAAATTATGTTTTACTATATTTGTCACACTGTATGCACCAATTTACAGCCTGATATGTTATTGATATGTTATTCGGAGTACAAATACAATTTATTATGTAATTTTGTTCAATTAACGAGCATTCAATTTACTGACAGGTTCCAGTTAAGTTATATGGCATTCATCTTCGTAGATGCAAGCAAAACACACCATTTTCTATGCGTATTAAATGCATTGTTGTGTGTAGCCCAAGTCTCTTGCGTCTTCTTAAGCTTATTAGGCTCTGTCGAGTCTTACATTGGTGCTATCTAAACCTCAACACAGTCGTGTCCGAAATAAAAACACGCTGGTGTTTTAATAAACGGAGAATGTTTTATCCAAAATGTTTTTCAGAAAGGATAACTAAGAGCACAAAAAAGGTCCACAAAACAAAACTGTTCAACAGTTTAAACAAAATTCGTCTAATTTCTAATGCTATTTTCACTGTCTCATGCGTTGCAAGCGAGATGGGTATAACAAAAAACATATCAGCAAATAACAAGCATCTATTGCAATGATTATTAGGACCGCACTTTATGTTGCATTGTTTTTTTTAAGTTTCTTTGATCATAATGGTAAAATAATATAATATAATAAAAATGCCAACAACATGGACACTTCAATAAGCCATAAATTGTTAATATGCTCTTGTTTCTTAGGCTTAAGGGTCGCCAAGACTGTGTGGAATTGATGCTTAAAACAACTTTATTGAAAACAGACTTGGTCATGTTGTGCTTACTCTTTATAATCTCCAAAGAGGCATCAATTTCTAATATTTATATAGGATAAGATCTATAAATGTCCGAACAAGTTTCGAAGAACTCAATGCTTAGCTTTTGAGAAACGAGAACATCATGCTAAAAATTACGCTAGATACTTTAAAGAAAATCTATGCTAAGTAATAGAACATTTCTTTATTAAAGTAAACTAATTTATCACATGCTGCACCTTGTTTCCGGTTTAATATAACCATCACGTATTTTTTTTATATTACACATGTGTAAATGTTAATGTAATTGTAGCGCGGGAAATGACAACACTTGGTGATATTCGGCTCATCAGCATCGCAGGTGAAACAGGTAGGTTTTTTTTGCCATTTTATACCGGAAAAAGCATGTGATAAAAAGAATCTGACACTCGTCCAGGAAAACAGTCAGTAAGCTCGCCAAAGGCTCGCTAACTAACAGTTTTTCTGAACTCGTTTAATAAAAATTGGTATTAAATGACACCTCATGTCAGATCCTCTATGTACAGAGACGAATAAAACGCACGTCGTGCAATTAAAACGATCTTACACATTTGCAATGAATATGATGATAGTGTTTATTGTGTCTATTTGAAAGGGAGTTTGATTGATTGCAATTGATAAATAATGTCAACAGACAGGTATTTAGAAAAATTGCAAAACATGATCAGTCGACGTAATTGACTGGCTATAGAAATCGAGAGAACAATTTAGATAGATGGGCGTACGGTAATTGTCCACCAACTTTTTTGATTGAAAAGTATTTATACGAATCAACACTAATGTGATTTTGTTATTCAATTTGCTAAAGACACTTGTCAGACATCCCATCTGTAGCGTTATTCGCGATATATATATATATATATATATATATATATATATATATATATATATATATATATATATATATATATATATATATATATATATATATATATACATATTTAATACTTTTTGTTATTCTAGTAGTAAATTATAAACAAACTGAAAGAGAAGTAATGCATACACTCTGATAGAACAAATAATGGAAGCTTAATTCAGGAGCCTATACACCATGTCGTTGTGAAATGGTAAATGTTTTGTTTGGGAATTTGGCCATATTGCCATTTACCAAGACCTCAGTAAATGTTTTGTTTTGAATATTGACCATATTGCCATTTAACAGGGCCTCGGTTAATGTTTGGTTTGGGATATTGACCCTATTGCCATTTACCAAGACCTCAGTAAATGTTTTGTTTTGTATATTGACCCTACTGCCATTAACAAAGACCTCAGTAAATGTTTTGTTTTGTATACTGATCCTATTGCCATTTACCAAGACCTTAGTAAATGTTTTTTTGTATTGACCCTATTGCCATTTACCAAGACCTTAGTAAATGTTTTGTTTTGTATATTGACCCTATTGCCATTAACAAAGACCTCAGTAAATGTTTTGTTTTGTATATTGACCCTATTGCCATTAACAATGACCTCAGTATATCTTTTGTTTTGTATATTGACCCTGTTGCCATTAACAGAGACCTTAGTAAATGTTTTGTTTTGTATATTGACCCTATTGCCATTAGCAAAGACCTCAGTAAATGTTTTGTTTTATATATTGACCCTTTTTCCATTAACAAAGACCTTAGTAAATGTTTTGTTTTGTATATTGACCCAATTGCCATTAACAAAGATCTTAGTAAATGTTTTGTTTTGTATATTGACCCTATTGCCATTAACAGAGACCTTAGTAAATGTTTTGTTTTGTATATTGACCCTATTGCCATTAACAAAGACCTCAGTATATCTTTTGTTTTGTATATTGACCCTGTTGCCATTAACAAAGACCTTAGTAAATGTTTTGTTTTGTATATTGACCCTGTTGCCATTAACAAAGACCTCAGTAAATGTTTTGTTTTGTATATTGACCCTATTGCCATTTACCAAGACCTCAGTAAATGTTTCGTTTTGTATATTGACCCGTTTTCCATTAACAAAGACCTCATTAAATGTTTTGTTTTGTGTATTGACCCTATTGCCGCCTTTTCACAGTGCCTCAATTAATGGTTGGTTTTGGGTGTTGATCATAATGTTATCACACAGGGCCTAAGTAAATATTTGATCCTCAAATGTCTCGATAAATGGAACCATCATGGTAAGTTTTAACCTCGAATCTTGATCACTAGCTTAACTATTGTTGAAACCAAACTCTAAAACAAATTTTTTTGCGACAAATTCCACTGCAAGAGGACAGCGGAAACAATGACAATTATGTATTTGGTCGCATAAACAGACATAGTACCTACTGTTAATAAGCAAAACTAGCTATGTAGGAGAAAGTACCTGCCTAAATGTTTAACTTAAAAAACAGCAAAATCCCAACTCGTTTGTCGATCAATTGATAATTCAGTATTGCTCCTCACACAATACTTCACCAAAAATTCCCAAGATAATACAACTGCATGCGTACTTTAAGAGCATATCTGTGACTTCATATTCCTTTTAATCATTTTTTCATCTTACATACCACGATATACGTTATAATAACAAAACTTACACTAGGGCGTTTGCTTATATTGAACATATTTCATAGATTCAGTATAACGATTGTTAAAACTATTGTACAATAAAGAATGGAAGGGATTAAAGAGTATCTACGTAAAAGAGAAATCAAATAATTACATCAATTAGCATTTCTTATGCGCAGATAATAAATAAGATTTCATATTGGATTATATTAATAAGCACCGTTTGTGCAATCAAAGATCATCTTGGTTCTCGAATTATGTAATTATGATACAATGTAACTTATAATTTTGACAACTGAAATCAGACGTCATCAACGCTGTCTGGACTCTAATATTTACGTTAATTGCACATGACTCATGATGACTGGTGAGGCATTGCATTTGCTTTTTTTCGTTTGTTTATTAAATTTATATCACTGTCTTACAAAGTATGTTTCTAATGCCAGATGAGCCTTCTTTACATTTTATAAAACGTTTGAAGTTATCAACACTTAACAACGAAAGCGTGAAATTAACCAAATCAAACTTACAATGAGTTAGGTTGTAATAGTGTATTGATATACCAGTATTCCTTCATTTTGTCTGTTTGTGTTGTCTTGTTTGCTTGATTTGCCTTCGTCACATCACTCTGTCACAAAAACACAATCGTAACAGATTATCACACATTTTTTTGGAATGCTAGACGTACCTCTGTTGTGTATAGTAGCATTTAGCACCATCGCCTTCAGGTGGATTATTAAACGCTACTTTAGTTAGTATAGATGAATAATAATAAAAAAATGATAAGCAGTGTGTCTTGGGCATGAAGGAGAACATTGACCTTAAATCTGTTGCAAAGGCTTCCAATATTTTCGACGCGAAAAGTATACTGCATATAGCATGACGCGTTGCTAGACCAGCCCCACAATGTACGCTAAACGCTGCGTATTATATATCGATATGGGAGGATGGACACATTACATAGGTCAAAAATGCATTCGTTGGTTGAGGAGGTTTCCATGATATAGTCTGTGTTAACCATACTTTATAGTATTCTAGGCCTCTCTTCTACTACGTACTCCGGCTAACAGAGTTTGTGTTCCTTAAAAAAAAACCGTGCTGCCTTGCCGTTAGTCATAGAGTAACCTGGTAAATATGCTCTACCTCCATAAACATATTTCATTTCAAACGAGTTTTATCTACCAGGTTTGTATCTGTTCGGTCCGCTTGGAATTTAATATATCGATCTTATATTGCACGTGTACACCCTGCGATGAGAACATGCTAACAAGATAACGGATACAGTACCACTGTACATAGCAGCACCAGGACTATCTTCACCAAATAACATTTATACGCATGCAACCTATGACCGCATGATTTGCGAAGAATAAATATACTGATCTACTGAGAAGGCAGAGAGAGGGATAGAGAGAGAGAGGAGGGGAGAGAGAGAGAGAGAGAGAAAGAGAGAGAGAGAGAGAGAGAGAGAGAGAGGGGGGGGGGGGGGGGGGGTCGCAAAGGATTATGGCGTGGAAATCGATTGACCAAGAAGGAAACCAACACGACGTCTTTTCTATTCACAAAACTTCTGAAATAAATATTCAGTGAATAGAATCTATAATATAGACTATCGTCGATTAAGGTTCTCGTTCTAGGAATGACGTTTGTATTACGCATTTGATTATTGATATATGTCAGACAGTATCAATGTTGTCAACTATTGCGATATTTTACATAAAAAAACACTGTGAGTTTAGAAATATTTTCATTTTTGTGAAGCGATGTTCTTCAGCCTATTAGCCTTGCACATTTGACTGTAAACATGTCGAGATAAATCATTGACTGCTACAAAAGTTGAAGAATTCAAGTCAAACAAATTTGAATTGTTTAGTTTATTTTTTAAGTGAAGAGATTTCACAAATGGCCCCCTTTTCATTTGCTTCAAATGTAGGTTAGAAATTTGAGAATATATATGGTTTATAGATTACTTCCTTCTCGAAAAAACTCAATTTTCTCCAACGATGTTGTTTTTACATACTAATTCATACACAAGTATAATGGTGGCGTTTACCTTCATCGGACGGTGATGTAGGCACTAAGATATGTTGTGTTAGGCCATCAGAGGCAACAGATAACCAAGATCATTTGCCCTATTTGTGATTGTCACTGAATGGAATCGCTGATCATTTTAACTACAATTCTCTACTTCACTAAAAGTGAATGTTTCTCCTTATTTAAAAATCGTATTGCGCGTTATTGCCATCGTGATATTATGATTCTTCATTAGAAACAGAGGGACATGCAGTAGCTTAAATTTACAAATACCCCGTTTAATATTGACTTAAGTCATGTAAACATAAGCTTCATCATTGTCTTAATCTTCGTGAAAACAAACTCTAGATAACGCAGTGACTTCTGTACAAATATTCGAATGAATTTTGAGCCAATTTAGAATTCGATCGTTTTGCCATTTCTTAAATGATTATTGAGTATGAATTATTATGTATTTACGAAACTTGAATTTTCTGAGTGGAAAACACATTTTAAAAACTTAATGTCACATTCAATCGTCTGGACTTTTATTGAGAACACCACAGCGCTGGAACAAACCTATAGGACGACCTGCTTGATTAACTTTATGTGTTCACGCGCGCAGGTAATGCAGCAGCTAGATTGAAAGTTGACACACCTTCCACGCCTTCCCGCCGATAAAATTTGGATTAAGCAATACATGTAACAGAATTACTGTAATTAATATATTTAATACAGCACCATAACTAACGTATAGGCACATCATAAATTGGCATTTATGACGCAATTGATCAAGTAGCATACACACACTGCTATTGTTAACTGTAAGAAGTTTATTTTTTGTAAGATTTGGACCTTAAATTGTATATGAACTTTTCAGTTTCAATGTTGAAATCCTTCTGAGCAACTAGAAAGACGATAACTGTTTTCTTTTATAAGACGCTTAAGCAAAGCCATCAATACTATTGATCGTTTTAAAATGACGACTTAAGGGAATCTATCTATTTCATATGTATGTATTTAATGTATTTAAAAGTACACAGTATACTAAAGAGATACATATTTCAAAGACGTTGTATACGATACATTTCGTCAATTGACTTATGAAAGGTCTCATCATTTACTCAGCACAACATTTGCCATGCAAAACATACTCGAATATATTTAATTTATGCGCTCAAGTTTGTTTCATAAAGGATGAAATGTTTAAGGCATTGTGTGTGCAGTAACGGTATGATGCATCAACGCGTGTATGCGTGCATGTAAGCGAGTGTGCGCGTCTTTTCATGTCTTATGACACATTATTTGAATGCTGCTAAATTGGGTAAAGTTTAAAACTGGCTTGTCTCCTGAGTTTAAATTTAATTATGTGAAGTTATATGCAGCTTTTACCTGATCATATGTTCACAGTCCGGTCTTCGGATCACTTTAAAACAAATACAATTAAAAGCAATAACTGTTCGTCATATTCATATTCATTCTCACACAGTAATTTTTAATATTTAACAATAGGTTCAAAACGAACACCAGCATACGTTACCAACTTCATAGTCATTTGGATCGTATTCATAAAATATTTTAAGTCAATTCCTAACTTAAGCCCATTTCTTAAAATGTTCACAGTCGAATTAAAAGAAAGGATTAAGTGTTTTAACATTAAAGTATGTTTCTTTCAATAAGGTCACAGAAAATAATATATTTTGATTATTCTTAAGTTTCTAGTTCAGATAATTGAAGCGGTACTTAAATTAGGAAAGTGATTTAAGTTAGGAAATGACTGAAGAAGTTTTATGAATAACTACCAGAGGTTGATGCCACTGAGGTGAACTTACTTTGATACCAAAAGTCTGTAACCAACATTGGTCTCGTACGTAAATCTTTTTTGTAATGCGACATATCTTCAATTATGCTGGA
Source organism: Mya arenaria (assembly GCF_026914265.1). Lineage (NCBI taxonomy): Eukaryota > Metazoa > Mollusca > Bivalvia > Myida > Myidae > Mya > Mya arenaria. The sequence goes on along the minus strand of NC_069132.1, from coordinate 22,515,658 downwards.
CCAGGTGATAAAGGGCTACACAAGTGTTGTTTTAATAAATGTCTTTATTTTGTTTGCATCTTATAGCGTCCAATAATGTAGTTTTTGCGACGTAGTCGATGTATGTAACTGTATGCATTTTTTTGTTAGTTTCCCCTTTGATTTAGTCCTGCTCTTGCAAAGATTTGATTGTTTAATATCAGACTAAACGAACTTATATAGTAGTGCTTTGAAACATTCAAGAACGCAAGCTGTGTTTAATAAGTATCTTTTGTATGATTGCATCGTACGTAATCTCGACTCAGAACTGATAAGGAAAACGGTCAATCACAAAATACTTTTTCAAATGCTCAACAGGGGCACATTAAACATTTCAAAATAAGTTTCATTTTTTGCTTGACGAAAATGCATATTTGTCCTTTCAATCGAATGAACAGAAGTATTAACTTAACAATCTCATATGTGTTTAAGCGTTATTGAAAATGAACAATTGTCTCAAATTGCAATGGTTAAAAATATTAGCATTTGTCGTCGGTGACAATGGTACTGAGGAAGCGGTAACCTGCGAAATAAACTATACTTGTCGGTGTTATGATTAAGATTACGATTATGAATACTTTGATTACTTAAAATTTGACAAAAGAACTGTACTGTAGAAGACAGTAGAAAATGAAAAATCTTACTCAGGTTGGCAAAAGCGTAACCACATGCGTGTAGTGTTGCGTAAAGCACGGCAATTCCGAGGAACTATGTACCTGTGTCTAATGTAAGCATGGCATTCGTTTTAAAACAATGTCCACAACAAAGAACAGAAGTTTATTTACTCATGTATTATACATTTGACAAGAAATTGTATTTTGTAGAAACATTATTGAAGGTACATGTATAAAGAAAATTAGTAAAAGCACCAACGTGTTGAAATAAAATATTTTATCAATATAAAATATATTTACATTAATACTTCATTCCTTAACGATGGTTGTTGTTTATTAATTTCATATTATATCTGTATAAAGTGCAATGGCATTTCCCATCTAAATCGCGTGCGTTTGTTCGATACTTCTGTCCTGTTAGTGGGCGCAATAATACTAATGGGCGGGGCATATTTACTACGAAACTTTTTTTTACAATGAAATCGTAGTAAAATTATTGGCGACATGCAAAACTGTAATCTGCAGTAAAGCAGTTAAACAAGATAAGCAACGATAATTTGATTGAATTTAATGTATATGATTTCATGATGGACGGAACAGTTGAAGAAATGTTTGTGTTTAAAAAGGCTGTTAAATGTCACGAAAATACAAAAACAGTTAGTTCAAAATAACCTCTATAACGGGTGCTTGTATGACGTCATGAGTGATGTCATTGAAAAAGTCAATAACTCGGCAGCTGCATTTTGTTTTGACGCCATATTTTGCAGTGTTCATTCGTTTTGAAAGTGTTGTTTTTTCGAAAATTGACTGGATTACTGGGATTATTTACACACAATACCGGGGTAATCAATTAATTACCTATACAGTCCGACTTTAACCATTATTTGTTTTGATAACTAATTTAAGCCTGAAAATTTAGTAAACATGTTCTTGATAAAATGTACAGCATCTTCAGCATCAAAGAAAAAAATATTTGAAATTTCTTTGTTAATTGCATACGACGTAATGGAATCATGTCCATATAAGTCATATGTTCTGAATAAAATCGACAGAAATTACTAAAGTTCGGAGGAGTTTATCGTTTTAGACATAATTTAGTGCTTTTAATAGTCAAGCCAATTGCAGAAAAAAACTATTTAGTAAACATATCAGCTTGTCAGGAAAAGACAATTCAGTAGAAAATATGTAAGTTATATGTGGTTTATTTCATGTTTTGGTATTTGTATGCAGCTACATTATATATGCTAAAATATGTTTTTGTGCGAAAGTTTGCATCGTTGACCAACTCTCGGTCAGAAACCAGGTCACTCAGCCTTCATTGTTATGATGCGGGCCCTGATAGCGCATATGTAAAACAAAAAACCGGGCATTAACGGCACGTGAATTTACTGAATAATGCACGTTTTCTACCGATAACGCCCGGGTTTTTGCGTTTTAAAACACCACGATAACGTACCGAAAACACACATTTTATGCAATAATACGTATTTATAATATTTTTGACCTTGAAAATAAACATATAAATAAGGAACTATTTTATCTGTGCATTCATTGTCGTATAAAATTAGGTTACGATAGCTGTTTTAATTTACCCACCGTTGAGATCAACGAGAGAAAGAAAAAAAGAGAAAATGCTCTTCAATAATCAATTTATTTTAGCAGAAATGTAGATTTAAATGAATGTAAATATAAGTATTAAAATTCGACATGTTGCATATTATTGGGGTATGGTATGCAATGGCGCAGTTCAAAATGTTGGTGGAGTCTGAACAGCCCCATTGCATACCATACCCCAATAAAATGCAACATGTCGAATTTTAATCCTTAAATGGATCACTTACATTTAGAAATTTGAAGTTCTGAAATATCTCAAAATCTCAAATAAAATCATAAACCCGCTTCAGTTGCAAAGCAAACTGAATGCCCTAAGTAATGTCCCAATAGAGACAGATAAAACTATTGTCAGTTATTTATGAAGAAATATCGTTTCAAATAGATACAAAATAATCAGTCATTGTTAGTTGTTTTATGTCTTATTTTAGGGAGTTTTATTATGATGACCTACAGTAAGAAACGCGGTTGGTTAGATACTCGTAGATCAAACGTTAATGATGATGTTTCATATCTACAGCTATTCGATGGCACAACACTGTTGTTGTTTGTTTTCGAAAATCACAAAGAGGTTGATTTTCTTCCATATTTACTCATAATTCAATGTTAAGCAATAATAGTGTCTGCTTAAGCCGTACTCGTGTATCAGGTTATGGTAAACACGCTTGTACAATTATTCATTGGCTTGCAGGCATATAACATTGTTTAGATTTACTTGAGCTGAGATACAGATATTCAAGGAAACGGGTATGTGGACTGAAATATGAAGAACATGCTATATTAGTTTAAATTGGATTTGTGTATTACGTTTCTTATAGGTCATAATGATAGTGTTTCCAAGATACTCAGACCGTTTCGGGTTTTGTTTTATAAAAACATTGTCATTTCAATCATGTCGATACTTTTGAAACTACCAAGTGTATAATGTTCCCTGATTTTCATGCTTAAAAGTGTTTCCTGTTATTCATTCCATTGAAAAAAATACTTTATGATTGAACAACAAGCTTCTACAGTTCATGATCGCGCAACAAGCTTCTACAATTCATGATCGAGCAACAAGCTTCTACACTTCATGATTGAACAACAAGCTTCTACAGTTCATGATCGAGCTACAAATTTATACAGTTCATGATACGGCAACAAGCTTCTACAGTTCATGATCGAGCATTAGGCTTCCATAGTTCATGATCGAGCTACAAGCTTCTATGGTTCATGATCGAGCAACAGGCTTCTACAATTCATGATCGAGCAACAAGCTTCTACAGTTAATGATCGAGCAACAAGCTTCAAAAGTTCATGATCGAGCTACAAGCTTCTTTAGTTCATGATCGAGCTACAAGCTTCTACAGTTCATTATCGAGCAATAAGCTTCTACAGTTCATGATCTAGCAACAGGCCTCTACAGTTCATGACCAAGCTAAAGCTTCTACAGTTCATGATCGAGCAACAGGCTTCTACAGTTCATGATCGAGCAACAGGCTTCTACAGTTCATGATCGAGCTACAAGCTTCTTTAGTTCATGATCGAGCTACAAGCTTCTTAAGTTCATGATCGAACTGTAAGCTTTTACAGTTCATGTTCGAGCAACAAGCTTCTATAGTTCATGATCGAGCAGCAAGCTTCTATAGTTCATGATCGAGCAATAAGCTTCTTAAGGTCAGGAACGAGCAACAAGCTTCTGCAGCTAATGATCGAGCCACAAGCTTCTAGATTTAACGATCGAGCAACACGCTTTTACAGTTCATGGTCATGCAACAAGCTTCTACAGTTCATGATTGATCAACAAGCTTCTTCAATTCACTAGCTCCACCCTTTTTGTAGTCACGTGGTATTTTGGATCGAAAGTTTAAACGCCCAGGTGTAAGTTTCGTAAAATGAGTGTCGGACGATGGTTAATAGTCGCGGCTTTGCAAATAAAATGGATTGATGTTCGTATGAAAAGCACCGAAACACGAACGTTTATGATACTTGTCATTTAAAAATGAACAAAATGATTATTGTTATTGCAATTACCTAGGAATTCCGACATAGTACAGAATTTTACTGGGATGACATCGTTGCGTTTTTCATTTATAATGACCGACAAATGATTGCACATTTTGGTACTGAATTTGGAGCTTTGTATTTGAATATTGTCATATAAACTTTTTAGTTGTGTACTGAATGTCAATACGATTTGATAGCTGATTACACATCTATTTTCAGTTCGAGTTTATGACGTAATCTTCAACTTATTTTAGACAGCGGCACCCCGAACTGTCGATCATAGTTACTTCACGCATGCACAGAGGAAAACTTGATCTATATTAAATAGAAGACTTTACCAAATCATGTATATCGACAAAATGCTCTCCACAAAATGAATATTTGTAGTCACCGTCAAATCTACCGTAGATGGTATGATGCAACCGTAAATAGGGTAAATCCTCCATTAACATTGGACCACAAATATGTGCGAACACCAAATAATACTATGGTCTATGTATTTTAGTGCCAAAAAAGGAAGCGTACAACATTATACCTTTAATTTTGTTCACAATGCAGAACTAGAACGAATCTTATAACCATTCTTCATTTTATAATAGATGTGTTACATTTTGACAATGTTGAAATGATAAAAACTATTTTGGAATAAAAACTTACTTTTATTCACAAACTGCATAAATTAATATGTTGAATGATTAAAATTCAGATGCCAACATATTGTGTCAAACATAAGGAATGTTGAGGTGAAAATTGTGAAATAAGACTGTTGAACTCGATCCATTTTTACTGTCAATTTCACTCGAGCGTTTCGTACACACGTGTATCGATATTGAGGCGCGTTGAAGTATGTTTATTCTATGTAAACGATAGACCAAGAGCAATTTAAACAAATGAGTAACTGTTCACCTTTGTCAAATTTTACAAGGCACCTATATCAGTTTAGTGTATACTAAACATTTCTTTAAATTTGACTTTGGAGAAGCTGGTGATGTAATTGGATACTTATGGAATCACGCATATACATTTCCTGTTTAAAAATCAGTACTGATGATTATTGTTAGAGGGCAAAACTGATAGTACCCTTTTGTTTAGGTTTTAAACATTGAGAATTATGTCAATATTTGAATGAAGGATCGTTACTATGATGATGCCCCAAACACTTATGGTAATTAGATAGCCAAATATGTCATATGTATTAGAAATAGTACAATATTTAATCTTTGTATACTCTTGTCAATTTCTGAAAAATACAGAGCTTACAGTTCAAAGGCAAGCATATTAGACTGAACTAACCTAAACAAAATAACCAACAACCGGGACGTAAGTTTGGCGTTATGGAACATTAAATTCGTATGCTGTTTTGCTTTAATGCCGATAAAGGCACACACACACACCATGTAATGATGTACAAATACCCATAAACTCTCATATTATATATGTAACTTACATACCAAAGCCAAAGAAACGTAAGAAGTGAACAATCTAGTGATGAGCCAAGAGAGTCATGTCCATGAAAATGAAGGGATCACATATGACACCACAGAAATAACGTATATCGGCTTAAACATATGATTAACACTTTAAAAGCGGTACGATACTATATCCAAATGCAGACCATTCAACATGCCTTGTTTTTCATGTTATTTCTTTCGACTACTTTTTTCAATTCCTTTTAATACCTTTGATATTATGACGCATAAAAGTGTCCGCATTTTGCGAATTGCTTACTTACATCGATACCTGCCCCAAAGGTATTATGGTATACTTAAAGTGACACTCTTATTCAAAATCAATGCATTCAGATGTATAACAAACATCAATGTTGACCGATAAACCTTAAACTACTTACTAAATAATACATTTATGGAAAACACGTTAACTACTGATAACAAGATTATAACCGTGAATTTAATAGCAGAAAGCGCAAAAAATATGGAATGATTGGTTAAGTCCAAAATGATTTGGTCGTATGTTTGGCTTGATGGTCTCATAATGTAGAAATATTGTGTTTTATGCTCATTTCTTTCAAATCACTAGGCATAAGTACCATTGAGTTATCCTTTTTGGAATATTAAAACAATATTATTAATTGTGGTAAATCTTATTTGGGAGTAAGAGTGCATCTTTAATATATTTCGTCTTATAACACATGTATTGTGATAAAGTCATGAAAATGTGCAGTGTATTCCTGAATACATGTTTATGGACATACGCCATACTCTATGTTATGTCTTTTGTCGCCATTACTAGTGTCAAGGATCTGCAGAGTCGTGCCTCCGTGCTTTGCTAATTAATTCAAGTTTTTTTATATTGGTTAATTTCCAAATCAGATATCTTCAATGATGCAAAAGGGTAACAGGCTTCATTGGTGGCGGAATTTATATATTATAAGTATCTTCCATGGCCGAGAGTGTAAGATAGGTTCATCCCGACCCGAGCGTAGGGTGTTTTGCGGAAACGAGGTTTACCAAGTTTCCGAAAAACACTCTGCGCGAGGGTTCGGATGAACCTATCTTACACGAGCAGCTATGGTAGATGCTTTTTCTCCCACCTCAGTTAAACAGTTAAACGAAATTAAGTAAAAACATATTTTTTGCTGGATCTCTTTTGTGCGTAGTGAAAATAAATACGTATGGGTATGCGATAATTCGTGGTCGTCATGAATATGCGCGCACTTATTCAGATTATGTTAATAGTCGAATCGGTCTTTAAATAGTTCTGAGGAGAGTGAAGCATTATTTCTTGAAATGTCCGTGAACACTTTTTATTGTGACATTTGAAGCAAGAAATTATTAATAAGCATTCTAAATATTGCCACAAGACAAGTTTCTATGATGCTACAGACGATTGTCTTCAACACGAGAGGTAATTACAATGTGATGACCATTAAAAAGGAGTTCCATAAGTGTACTTGTTTTATCTTTGGCCTTTGGCAAGATAAACAAAAATAGCATGGTTAAATTTTTGGATCTCCATATCTGATTATGCCCATGGGAAAAGATAAAAAAGTACCCATATGAAACTATATTTTTACTGTCATCATGCGTTTATCTCTCTTGTTGAAGATTGTCGTCTATACACTATGGACACCTTGTTTTGTGGCAAAATTTAAAATCCAAATAAAAAAATTCGCTTCAAAATGTACCATAGAAGTTTTCACGCTGCATTCAAGGAATAATGCTGCACTCTGCACGACTTGACTAATTACATAATCTGAATCACTGCGCGAATAACTATGTCAACCACAATTCACATATCTATACGCGAATTATTTTCACTACGTCCAAAAGATGTTCAGCGAAAATATACATTTTGATTTTATTTTGTTTTACTGAGGTGGTTGAAAAAGCATAAACCACGGCCGCTCGTGAAAGCTATGTTCATTACAACCCACGCGCAGGGTGTTCTGCGGAAACTTGGTAAACCTCTTACACCCTCTTGGTTGGGATGAACCTATCTTACACGAGCCGCCATGGCATAAACTTATATTCTTGATCACGGGCAAATGTTAAAAAGTATCCGTATGTGAAAATTAAGTTGAAAAACATTTTACTATATTTTGTTAAACTGCGGTGGGGAGAAATCATCTACCATGTACGCTCATGTAACAAGGGTTCATCCCAATCCTCGAGCATTGTGTTCTGCAGAACAAACTACGCTCGGATAGGAGTTATTAGCACCGATCATGACCGAGACTGTAATAAAGGTTCATCCCAACCCGAGCGTATGGTGTTTTGGGGAAACGAGGTTTACCGAGCTTCCGAAGAACACCTTGCGTGAGGGTTTGCGTATATACATGTGATAATTCGTGGTTGTCATGGATATGCGCACAGTGATTCAGATTATGTAAATAGTCTTTAAATAGTTCTAGAGAGAGTGCAACATTATTTCTTGAATGCAGCGTTTTTTAGTGCCATTTTAAGCGAGTATTATTCAATTTTGATTTTCAATATTGCCACAAATAAGGTGTCCATGGAGACGACGGTCTTCAATAAGGGAGATAATTGTGTGATGACAATAAACAAGTAGTTCCATACGGGTACTTGTTTTATCTTTGACCATGGACAAGATAAGGATTTCCAGCATGGCCAAATATTTGGATCTACTTATCTGAGGTGGTAGAAAAACGTATGTTACACTCTCGACCATGGAATGGTCCGCTAACGAGGCATAGTGTCAAAAAGGAAAAATCAGTTTAACATTTTACTGCAAACAAAACCCTTTGAAGCGAGTCAACAGGCAGTTTTAATTCACACATTTGTGGGTCGGGTAGATACAGTATTAAAAAAAATATGAAATTTCAAAACCATAATATATAACGCTGATGTTTTTTTTATTACAATTATGTGTTTCATTGCGTGGAAGCATATAACAGATAACTATAGAAACATCAACATGTCAACGATTCCCTGATAACAATATAATGTACATTATATTGACATTTATGTGTTTTATTATCTTCATTGTGAGTTTGATAAAACTGACAAGTTAAACCATAAAATGCTATTGTATAACTACTAAAAATAAATCAAATAAAAATTACAGGGTCACCTCAATTATTAAAGTCTAAAATTTAGACAAGATTTAAGTAAAAGGAACAATAATCGAAGCCAAACAAGCAACTCACAATCGCAACATAAGATCACATGAAAACCCACAAACGCAACATTAAACTACGCGAGAACACACAAGCACAACATTGAACCACATGACAACATACAAGCGCAGCATAAGATCACGTGACAACCCACAAACGCAACATTAAACTACGCGAGAACACACAAGCACAACATTGAACCACATGACAACACATAACGCAACATAAGACGACGTGACAACACACAAAAACAACATAATACCACGTGAAAATACTCAAGCGCAACATAAGACCACGTGACAACCCACAAACGCAACATAAAACAACATGACAAAACACAAGAGCAACACTAGACCACGTGAGAACACACAAGATCAACACTAGACCACGTGAGAACACACAAGAGCAACACTAGACCACGTGAGAACACACAAGCGCAAAATAAGACAACGTGACAACACTCATGCGCAACATAAGACGACGTGACAACACTCATGCGCAACATAAGAAGACGTGACAACACTCATGCGCAACATAAGATGACGTGACAACACTCAAGCGCAACATAAGACCACGTGACAACACATTAACGCAAAATAAAACTACGTAACAACACTCAAGCGCAAAATAAGACTACGTGACAACACTCAAGCGCAACATAAACCACGTGACAACACACAAGCGCAACATAATACCACGTGACAACATACAAACACAACATAATACCACATGACAACACAAACGCGTAACATAATACCACATGACAACACACACGCGCAACATAAGACAACGTGACAATACTCAAGCGCAACATAACACCACGTGACAGCACACAAGCGCAACATAAGACAACGTGACAATACTCAAGCGCAACATAACACCACGTGACAATACCCAAGCGCAACATAAGACCACGTGACAACACACAAACACAACATAAGACCACATGACAACACACACGCGCAACATAAGACCACATGAAAACACACAAGCCAAACATACGACCACATGACAACACACAAGAGCAACGCTAGACCACGTGAGAACACACAAGCGCAACAATTAACCACATGACACCACCCAAGCAGAACATATAACCACTTGACACACACAAGAGCAACATAAGACCACGTGACAACACACACGCGCAACATTAAACTACGTGAGCATAAAACGCCATATCAATTTGATTATTGTAAAAAACTAGCTTTAGTCATTTATACAACAGTTAATTTAAGATCTTCTTTGCTACCTTAACCAAACGTAAACAAGTCCAGGCTTACTTTATATTTTCCGTCTCTGGTGTCAATTATACACACTTTTTAATCGATTAAATTACACAGATACGCGTTTTAACTTAAGAAAGACATCGGCAAAGTTTGTGTTTTTCCATTCATTTAAAATAATGTCGCAATAGTGTTATACAGAAGAGATGTCGGCAAAACAAACAAAAAGGCCAAATGATTGTGACGAATCGTTATAGGTATTGACATTCCTTGCCTTCACGTTGTAAAATTATTAAGTAAACTACATGATCTTTGATGCACTTAACAGACAGAAACACTCCATTTTATAAGTGTATTTTAATTGCTGCATAAACTGGTGAAATATAGCCAAAAACACTCATAAACATTAAAGAAGAGACGGGTTTACAATCATTATTGTAGTTGATGACAGCCATGTATCATAATAGGATAGAGGTTTTTTGCATAGTTCAATTAATGGCTGAGTTCGCGGTACGATTAACGAACTCTTTGATATCAATCTGTATTTTTATTACTCTATCTCTATTTCACTATTCTAAGAAACGTCTTCAATATTGATAGTACAATGTACATCGGACACAACAGAGACCAGGCCAGCAGCTTAACAATAAACATACTATTATTTAACATGGGAAACTACAGGGGCCAGCCAAGCTGTCAAACAATTACCAAATAATTATATCACATGAGAAACTACAGGGGCCAACCGAGCTGTCAAACAATAACCTAATAATTATATCACATGAGAAACTACAGGGGCCAACCGAGCTGTCAAACAATTACCCAATAATTATATCACATGAGAAACTACAGGGGCCAACCGAGCTGTCAAACAATTACCCAATACTTATATCACATGAGAAACTACAGGGGCCAACCGAGCTGTCAAACAATTACCCAATACTTATTTATATTACATGAGAAACTACAGGGGCCAACCGAGCTGTCGAACAATTACCCAATACTAATATCACATGAGAAACTACAGGGGCCAACCGAGCTGTAAAACAATTACCCAATACTTATATCACATGAGAAACTACAGGGGCCAACCGAGCTGTCAAACAATTACCCAATAATTATATCACATGAGAAACTACAGGGGCCAACCGAGCTGTAAAACAATTACCCAATACTTATATCACATGAGAAACTACAGGGGCCAACGGAGCTGTCAAACAATTACCCAATAATTATATCACATGAGAAACTACAGGGGCCAACCGAGCTGTCAAACAATTACCCAGTACTTATTTATATTACATGAGAAACTACAGGGGCCAACCGAGCTGTCGAACAATTACCCAATACTTATATCACATGAGAAACTACAGGGGCCAACCGAGCTGTCGAACAATTACCCAATACTAATATCACATGAGAAACTACAGGGGCCAACCGAGCTGTCAAACAATTACCCAATACTTATATCACATGAGAAACTACAGGGGCCAACCGAGCTGTCAAACAATTACCCAATACTTATATCACATGAGAAACTACAGGGGCCAACCGAGCTGTAAAACAATTACCCAATACTTATATCACATGAGAAACTACAGGGGCCAACGGAGCTGTCAAACAATTACCCAATAATTATATCACATGAGAAACTACAGGGGCCAACCGAGCTGTCAAACAATTACCCAATACTTATATCACATGAGAAACTACAGGGGCCAACCGAGCTGTCAAACAATTACCCAATACTTATTTATATTACATGAGAAACTACAGGGGCCAACCGAGCTGTCGAACAATTACCCAATACTTATATCACATGAGAAACTACAGGGGCCAACCGAGCTGTCAAACAATTACCCAATACTTATATCACATGGGAAACTACCGGGTGGGTTGGAAATCATCAAAATGTCGTTACCAAAATGACATCACTCTCGAGATGTCCAAAACATACACCAATTTAGTTGTCATCTTAATTTTACTTTAAAATTAAACTTTGGGACTAAGATCAAAATTGGTTCCACACGTGATCGCAAAAATTGTCTTTTCACAAGTGGCGCAACAAATATCAGCTATTAATTGATTTATTGAAAACTGGTGAATGTGTTATGCGCTCGAATGCCAAATGCCAATCAAACAGATGAACCACAAAAAATAAACCAAGAGTGATATGCTAAGCTTTGTCTTAAATGTTTGTCAACTCATTCTAGTCGTGTGCATTGAGTCAGGCCTCCACGAATAAATACGTCCCGTAGGTTCAGTCTCGTAATACTGTGATTAAGGGCCGGCAGCGATGCAAAAGTGGGTGGGGAAGGTCAAAAACAAAAACGTTTAAAAAATACATGCTTTATTTAGCTTTTAGGAACGATTTTCTTTTCGGAGTGAAACATTTATTCTTGGCGACATGTTTTGGGTTAGTGAGGAGTTAAACAAATGTTACAAAAAAAGATTTTAACAGATTTTGGATCAAAAAGCATTCACATTATTACGGAAAGGTCTGTCGACATTAGTACTTCGTTTTAATGTCAAACTGCCCTAGACTACCTATTCAACAATGTCTTGAGAGATCTGGTTGATATAAGAAAGTTATTTAGTAAAATAATGCAATTTCGTGGATGGAATTCATTTCCGGGTTACCAAAATGCATATATCTTTTTTAAAATAGCTGAAATCAACACAAAGTCACAAGACATTGTTGATTGGGCAGTTCCGATAAATTTGACTCACAAACATATTCTTTTTGTATTAAGATATTTCCGGGAAAACGTTTTTGTTTTTTTGTCCACGTGGCATTTGATTACAGCTTTTCATGTTGCATCGGATTTATGAGTCATGCTTGTTAAATATTGAACCTCAAAAACCAAATAGAACTTCATTTTTTAGCACATTTAACATTTTGGTCCCTCAATCGACTTTTGCATCGCTGCCGACCCTTAAAAGGAGGACTGTCATAGGTGTTTATGCGAAAAATGTAGGGAACACAATGAAAATTCTTGCCATAAAAAGGTTTGTTCGAATATTCAAATAATCTCGGTTTATTTTACAACAGCTAACGGTAACATTACAATGGACACATACACTTGTAGTCCTTTAAAACGGGTTTAAGATGTTGAGCAACCGACCATACGGAGTGCAGTAACGGCGAGGCTGAACACTCAATACTCTTTTTTGTACAAATTGATATACTGCTTTAATATCTGTGTCATTTTCACATGACAATAAGTTTGCAATCATTGTAATGGCATGTGATGTTGAGTAAGCGAAGCAATAAAATAAAGAACTTATGTTTCACTTACCGTTCCAAGGCGCTACTTTTAACAATTGCTTATAAATTTATTCCGATGGATACTACGTATGTCCTTGGTGCTTTTTTGATTTGCTAATGTTCATGTCCCTGTATTTTAATTGCATTATTATATTTAAGATGCTATTTTGAAGTCAATTTAATTCATGGTATAATGATAGTGATCGAGTCAGCGACACATAATTTGTAGACATTTTTAGATTTATAGCCTGTTACTATTCAGATACTATCATTAACAGAAATTTATTGCTTAAATAATCATCATTTTTATTAAATCATTTTGATGTAAGCTAAAAATAAACTTTCAATTATGTTGAGTTTAAAGTCAAACCTTTATAATACCTTGATCGCAATAATTTGATCGTTACAAAATCAAGTTAAGGTAACCAGGATCGCCGCACATATTTCACGTTTAAATGCAAACACTATTTTGTCAAGCAACACAACATTAAAAATAGAAATCAATTTGAAGTAGATTAACAAAATTTATATATATTCTTTAATCATTGACTAAAGAAGAGGAACCTATAAAACAAGATGTTAATGGATACAGTTTGGCATGTGAATATACAGAACCACAAGTGTAGCTGTTACCTCAGGTGACAGGTTTGTAGGGATGATAGAAATACTATGGTTATTGTTGCCACTTGATATTCAACAAATTGTCACTGCTATATAGGACACTTGTGACGTTAAGTACAATGCTAAAGAGTTGATAATCATAAACCCAAAGATGTACTTCAATCGCAACCTAGGCAAGTAAACTTATATTTATGTTTATAACTTACTTTGCCTTGGTACTTAGTAAAATTATCACACTGAATGTAGAACAGATTTATATTTTCTTGATGATCTTTACAATTTTAAAGGGATAATAATGGAACTTGTATTTTATACATAATCAAAAGATGTGACGTCCCCTTTCATTCCATGGTCATTACTTTTGGTACTTGGCTTGTTTGTTTCAAAAACCACCATGGAAATTAAAAATGCGTTATCAGGTAAGTAATCATTTTTCGCATATGGACAGCTGGTAAGCTGAAAGGACCACCACCATTTGCGTGGTATATTTCAGTAAAAACAAAAGAAAGCTATGACTTTAGTCATAAAAATCTGTTGAGTTATTTAATAAAACAAGCTCCTTAGGAAAAGTGTTGGTATGTTTAAGGTTCTATCTAAGGTAAGGATGGTTTCAGAATATTTAATAATATATGATATTTTATATTGCAGCTATGGTTATCATTTTAATTCTGATATTAATGTGAACGTTTGTTATATTGCTGTGTTTATTTTTTTCTAATAAGTGTTAACTCCATGAGTGTGGTTATAGTCGCCATTTTGGTAATTCTAAAAATAGAGTGAAATAAAATGCTAAACTTCAATGGTAAGAAACGACATTTTTGTAAAAAAGGGACATAATAAAACCAAACTCGGTTTCGTGTTTGGTAAAGGCAACCAGAGGCTATGAAGCCAGTTCTGCGGTATGTAGGCGAATAATAAATCCAGTTGTTGGAAGGCAGGCGAGATAAGTACCCTCGGTATCGGATTTGGCGAGCTCCTCATGCAACTATAAACATGTTGTTTTAAAATATTCATGTATATCAGTGTGTGTATACCACGTGATAAATTGCGTCATTAATGCTACGTCGGAAGGCAATATTTTGCTTCGGATGAAGACTTTAAACAAAGATAACTTCAATATTTCTTCACAATTTTAAATGAAATATAGCGCAGTCTACGCCGCTTATGGAGCCCCGCCGTTGGTCTTTTACCAGAGTTTGATTGAGCGTTTAGTTTTTGTAAACACTTCGACAAACCTTTTCACAATACGGCCGCCTGACGGAGCACTGTCAAAACATTATTTTGGAAACAGGTTTGTCGAAGTGTTTGATGAAACTAATCACCTTATCAAACTTCTGTTATAACACGAAGGGGGGCTATGTAATCGGCATAGACTGCCCTTTGTTTGATTTAAAATGGTGTTAAAATAAAAGTTATCTTTGATTTAAGTCTTTATTTTAGGAAAATTGTTGCCTTCCGACGTAGCATATATGACGTAATTTATCACGTGGTATACACACACTGTATATGTTCTTGACTATTCACCAGCTTAGCATATGTAGTTCTAGATCGTTGTATTAATATGAATAGCAATCAATAAGCTAGTAGATATTCAGCATCCAAGGTTCATTGCTGTCTTTGTCACATTTTGAAAGATTTACAAGGTTAAAAGGATACATTTCACATATTTCAATGGGCGATGAAGCGTGTTTAAACTCTAAACAAAATTCAAAAAATGTAACCTGCACGAGATTAGCCTGTGGGGGGTCTTGTATAATGCTTTCTTTGAAAGCGGTTTCACTTACATTACATGTAACACATCTTGTGACGTGTAACCGTTATTCCAGAAATAAGACGAAGTCTTCGCATAAGTTCCAACTAATAATTGAAACATATAATACTAAATGTCTATAATAATGTTGCATCTATTTAGTATTTAATTGATTAAAGAGTTTGTGGAAATCCACCGGGACATCATAGATTAAAAATATATTTTGCATGTGTAAGTCCTTACCTGTCTATTCATTTCTATATAAAGACCTTAAACAAAATGGGCATATTTCCTGTTGACACCTACCAAACGATACATTGTTTAGTAATTATATGGGAGTTTATTGACAAGTTATCTTAAAGCGTAGTGCATAAATTATTCGGCAAAGCCACATCAAAAAGTCACTACGGTTGTTTTTCTATTTTTGCAAGATTATATGATACAGTGTCTGACATACATATCTTTATGCATACACTACATATTTCCGTTTCTTTAACTTTGCGTATCACTACAATAGTACAAACAGTGCATATTTAAAATACTGTTGGCATGTTTTAAGTGATATTTTTGTGTTTTGATGAGGGATGAAAACATATACATTATTTTATGTATGCAGAGTTATAATTAAATTGTTTTAAAAGCTTTTAATAGTTCCTGTGGCCGATTACTATTTAATTTATGTTTTATATACCGTGTGCTAGCACAAAATCCAAACTAGAACAATGGGCCGGAACCACAGCAACCTTTCAAGACCTATTAAATTGGATACTCTATCTGAGTATCTTAATGATTTTACTTACTTCACGATTTAACATCAGGACGAACATATTGTATTTTACATACATGAATGGCAAAATAAATATTTATTATGTTGTAATAACGCTATAAAAGTTATATCTTTATGGTAATGCATTCTCTTTGAATTTACTATTAATACTTACATGACATGAATAGATTTATATTTTAAATAATGTTGTTTAAAAGGTCAGTTTGACATTTAACCCTTATATATCAACTAGGAAAAACTGTGATGCACTGTGAAGAAGGATTAAAATACAGTTTGGTAAGTTATAATACTATATTCAAACTAATGAGTTATATAATCAGTTCAATAGTCAGGATGTAATAAATAGTTTGACCATGTGTAGATAACTTACATTCTATGGAGATTTAAAAGCAATTCAAGTAGGTGCAATTGTTCCAACGGACAAACTTGAGATGTTAACCAAGTAGATTCATTTATGTCATGTTTCAAAAGTCAAGGGCTATTGGATAAATGATTGCAAACAATTATGAAACTTTAGACAAGGAATGTCTGTTGGGAAGATACTATCATCATAATGGTGAAAACAGCAACTGCGTAACACTATTTAATGAATAACCACACCTCTAAATAACTCTAAATCTTTTGTAGAAATTGAGATAACATATTGAAATTCAATGTCAACAATATTATCATTCAGTAAGGTAAGGTTATATTTAAATGAAAGATAATACCGCTGTATCAGTGTCAGTATATTAAGAAAATATGACAAAAACGAGCAGGTCAACTGTCAGTAGAAAACAATTTAACAAACTTGTAACGACCAGGTTGAAAGAGAATCCTAAGTAAAGAGTTTGCGAATTTTAGCTGCCAACATTGTGGCACAAACATAATACTATGCATGATACTTCATGACGGCATGAAAGTAGGGCCGTTCTGGAAACTTGATGTACTTGTCGAAAGCATGGCGTCATCACAGTAGCCTACCGTCAAATTTCGCACGTAAACCAATACGCGAGCGCGACCTTAGTTGGTGTAAGTGTGGTAAATTAAAAATATTTAAAGTACAATATCTCGGAATTGTACAGTTATACGATATTATATCTTCATTCGCGAAAACCTGGCAGAAAATGATGAAAACCAGTCTGAATAGATTTTAAATCAAACTTAGCAGTACCATCAATCACTCGGACCAAAATCAAATTAATAATTGGAAGGCGTTGTAATGTCTGTGTACGAGGTTCATACCTCATTCTGATAAAGTGTTTATGTATACTGACGTTCAGGCTGTTACTGTGTTACCATGATAGTTACTAACGATATTCGATTTAAATGCATTTCAAATATTTTTATTAAGCTGCATACATTGTCTAACCTTCTGGTAAGAATAAAAATGTTTCGCTATATAATTTGGTCTGCCCAATAGCCATGCTTTTAATCGGGCTAATTTGACTGGACTATATTGCGATAGTCTAACAGTTGATGAACGTGTATGATGTTGTGTTTTCACCAGTATATTATGCTTCTGATTGACGCGTTCCAAAGTGGCTGATTTTTAAGATTTTCATGCTCTTGTTACACTCATAAATTGCTTAAGAAGGCATTCTGTATTTGTTAACATATGGAATTAAGAACTAACTGTCATATCAGTCAGCATATAATTGTTTGCAGTTCCTAGTAGTAGTGCTTAATATCTTGGAACATACCGTCTTACTTGTTTTTACGTGTTTACTGTTAAGATATTTAGCTGAAAGCTGATAGTCATCCCGATCACGTCTGCTTTCTAGAACTACCTGTACTGTTGTCCATTTTGAGAGTTCTGGAGAATGAACCCACATCATCTTATCAATAAGACGAACACCACCAGATCAGTTTTATTTCAGTTTACAGAGCGTTTCACTGGTGTGGTTTGAACACACCCCTTATGTCACAGAACGTTTCCACCTCTTAGATCACCACCAGGCCATTTTTAGTTCGGTTTACAAGCATGCGTTTAATAACTTGTTTAACATAAACGGCATACACACAGTTCTGTTTCATGTTTGCATGTTACAATAATTTTACTTTGTTTGTTGATAATCAGGACCCTTCCATCTGTGAGTAAAGATACAGATGACATGCGTTAACACATTTACAGTAATACTCATAACAATTATTCGGTCCAACAATTCGGAAATTAAACACACAAAAACGCTTTACGAAGCAAAGCTCTTTAGATCATTGATGGGAGAAATGGCGAAACAAACGATGGTATGAAATACTGTACCGACAAACCTTCTTCACCTACTGACATAATTATGAATAATTGCCATATGATTGTGGGCTGTTTAAGATGAACCAAAATACTTCTATCATTCGTAGGCTCGTTAAGTAACAGAAAGTAAAGGGAATCTCATGTTCTGTAACGTCACCCTGTACCTCGTCTAATGCGTGATAATTTGATATGATAAAATAGAACATCCCTTTTAACATAAATCAGAGGACTTCTTCCGAATATTTTGATCATTGCTCATTATTTTCTTTTATTAATTTATAATTCTGAATAAAAAAATAAATGTTTGCCGTATTGTGATAAGCAATTAGCAGACACCGAAGATAGCTTTCACAAAGATACGGAAATTGTGATGTTTAAAATACGGAATAACAATAAATATATGCTTTCCGATGGTAAATAGAGCTTTATGAGTGAAATAAAATTGATTCTTAACTGCTTCAAACGTTCCAATCAAACTTCAGCATTTACAGAGCTGGCATACAATTCGAACGACGTCATTTCCGAAAAGACGCCACATCTGTAAACAATTTTGCGCGCGTTTCTAAAAAAACTGCTTTTAACTATCGTTTTATATCTGTTTTAGGCGTAAAATAAAAATAAAATGATCGCGATATATTGCACTTCGTTAACACCAAAGGTAATATTTCACTCGTGGCTACCAAAATACCAAAAAAAACAACTGATATGTCAGCAAAACTAAATATTGCCAGAAAAAGAAAAGCATGCTTATATCATTCACTTTTCCAGAATTAGCAAACTTAAGTTTGATCTTTGCTAAATGTTCAAATTGATTTTCTCACAAGTATTATAAGTAAGGCAGGGCGTGTTTATAGTTGTGTCTCCACACTTGACTAGTAAAGGGCCTTCCACAGTAGAAAAAGTGGATGGGGGAATGCAAAAGTTCATGTTTTATTTAGTTTAGAGAACGATACCCGGGAGTAAAAGATACATTTTTGTAGCTTTTTGGGGGTAGTAAGAAGTTTTTATCAGATTTTGAATCAAAAAGATTTTATTTTTTTTAGGAAATGTCTGTCGACATTATAACTTCGTTTTCATGTAAAAATGCCCCAGACTACCTAATCAACTATGCCTTTTGGGATCCTGATTATATATTTTCAAATAAGAAAGATATTCAATGAAATAATGAAAAGTAGTCCATAAAATTCATTTCTTGGTTTAAAAAATGCAAATTTCTTTCTTAAAAAGCTGCAATCACCACAAGGCCTCAAGACATTGTTGATTTTGTGGTCATGAGAATCTGACACAAAAACATATTCATTTTGTATTAAAACATTTCCTGAACAATTAAAATGCGGTTTGGTTGGAAATCTGATAAAGTCTTTCTTCGTAGATCTTGCTTAACTATCGATTACGGCTATACATGTTGTAACGGACATATAAATTATGCTTGCCAAATATTGAACCTCAAAACTTAAAAACAAATTGAATGTCTTTAAACTTTTTTAGTTTTAGTGCAAAAAACGACTTTTGCACTCTGAATGGCCTTAAGCGTTTTACGACTGTTACATGTCCGATTATCGTTAACATGGTTAAATACATATATCTTAAGTCTGCTCTTACCTTATTAACTGCAGCATTGATTATGCATGATTAACATTTGAGGGCGTCATTTGTAAAATAGTCCAAAACAAAGATTTAGGTATTTAGGATTTGTTTTCGACTAATCAACAAACATAAGTTAAAACATAACACGGGGCGGTTTACATCTCATTTATTTGAAAATCACGTTCTGTTTGATAATTAATCAAATAATACTAACACGTGTTTTAATTTTACTGAGGCATGGGCAAAGTATTATCAATGCATTTAATAGAAAGTCACAATAAGTCATAAAGAAATAAACAATATGATTGTGATGAATCGTTATATATATTAAGATTCCTTGCCTTCACGGTGTAAAATTATTAAATAGTCTAAATGATATTTGATTCATGAAACAGACAGAAAAACTGCATTTTGAAAGTGTTTTATATTTAATTGCTCGAGATATTGGTGAAATATAGCCCCAAAACCCATTAACATTCGCGATGAGACGGACTTACAATCATTATTATAGTTGATGACAGCCATGTATCATAAAGGGGTTGTTAAGCATTTATCTGGATTTCGCGAGTTTGCCAATAACAGGAGATAATGTACGGTGGCATAAAAGTGACATTTGCAAATATTTTGTTTTTTTGTTTTTCATACCTTTTTTTGTTTTTCATACGTATTTATTTTGTTTTTCGTACATATTTTATTTTAGTTTTGCATACATATTTTATTTTAGTTTTGCATACATAATTTATTTTAGTTTTTATACATATTTTTTAGCCAATCAAAACAGCCGTTACATCTTATAGTAATAGTTATCTCCCATAGTATAAATTACGCCATTTCCTTGTTCAAAATTGATGATGAACATACACAGTTACTTCCCTTAGTATAAAATAAGCCATTAATGTATACTCGGTATACACGATGGGGTCTCAAATCGAGGAGTTTCTACGAAGTCGAGGCGTAGAATCTTCGACACTGACACGAATGACCGCGGATAAGGTAACTTGTTCCGAGGCATATATAAATTATTTTAATAATATAATAGTAATTGTGGTTTCTAAACCGTTGAGCCACAAATAGTGATTAAAGGCGTCTCCTCAGTATGTGAAACAATCTTATTATTAAATTTAGTATAGATAGTTCTGATGTATAAAAGCACAGAGGAAGGATGCATGTTAGTCTAATTTATTAGACTCTTAAAGGCTTGTATTAATTTGATCATTCATTTCTCGTCATTCTGATATTTTTCATTTTAAATTTATTGCTAGTCGGTCTGACCACAGAAACTTGATTACACAGTCTAAGTTTATAATATCTGACTGCCACGACGACTTTAAGAAATGTCAAAAACATGAGCCTCAAAAGTACACCTTTGACGCCTTTATCAATGAACCAACACCAATTTCATAAGTAAAATATCACCCCAAGTCAAGCACATGGACATAGGATACAAATATCAAGGTTTTATTTTTTAATTTTACCCTCTGTCTTTATTCTACACAAGATACCTGACTCACAAGTAGTTCCCACCGGATGTGATCCAGAAGAGGCGGAAGTTGGTGCCACAGTTGAAGGAGGCGAGGCGGCAGAACAAGAAGGCGTATCTGGCCTACGACACCCTCTACATCGATGGGACCGCTGTTCGAGCCTAGGGTCACGACGGCGGTGAGATATCCATTCTGTCGTGGAACTTACATGGTTTTTCCGATTCCAAAATAAACGATTCCGATTTTATCAACTTGATTACTGAAAATGACATTTGCTTATTATATGAAACTTGGGCCAATTCATCTAGTAATATTAATTTAAATGGTTATATTTCCTACAACTTTTATAGAAAATTCCAAAACAGGAAAGCCCGTAGAAGCAGTGGTGGTATTGCTATTTACTTTAAGGATCATCTAAAAAACGGTATTCAAATTGTTAAAAATCATTACGATAGTCTTATCTGGTTAAAACTAGACCATGATTTTTTTCATACTGAGGAAGATATTTATATATGTGCGTCTTATATATGGGGAGATGGTTCACCTGTCTATAACACATTAAATGTAGATCTTTTTGAACTATTAGAAAACGACATTTCATTTTATTCTGAATTTGGTAAGATATTCGTATCTGGCGATCTAAACAGCAGGGTCGGTCATAAGTGTGATTTTATTGTCCATGACAATATTAATACTGTGTATGACGATACCGACTATGTTCCCGACCATACCTCTGTCAGGGCCTCAGTAGACGCTGTACATAATAGTCACGGGATTAAACTTCTTGATATGTGTAAGTCTACAAATTTGCGCATTTTAAATGGTCGAATAGGTAACAGTCGTAAACACACATTTTATGCTCATAACGGATCATCCGTAATCGACTACTTACTGACTCGTGAATGTAACTTTTCATTGTTATCCAACTTTACGGTTGGCGATTTCAATCAGTGGAGCGATCACGCACCGCTGCATTTTGTATTGTATTGTAACAATTTCACGCCTCAGTATGAAACATACACCGATGTTAAATATAAATGGAACAGTTCGCTACGCGAACAATTTCGCTCAGGTATAATCACAAAACTACCTGTTTTCAATGACATGGTTGAGAATATAGACTGTTTAAATAGAGTATCAATAAATGACACATTAGATAGATTTACCGCTACAATCCGTTGTGTCGCGGATCCGTTGTTTTCAAAGCAATGCAATTACAGTAATAAACCGTGTTTTGAAACGGAAAGTTGCTTTAAAAGTGCTGATTGGTTTGATAATGATTGTGTTAATGCAAGGAATTTGTACCAAGAATCTTTATGTAATTTTAATACAAATAAGACTGAGGTAAATAGGTCTGCACTGTGTTCACGAAAGAAATATTACAAAGATTTAATTCGTAAAAAGAAAAGTTGTGCCTTTCGAATCAAAATGAAAGAAATTGAAAACTTAAGAAGAAGTAAGCCTAAAGAATTTTGGAAATTCTTTAAATCAAAAAATAAATTAAATAATTGTAATATTTCTCTGGAAGATTTCAAGATTTTTTTTGAAAATCTTAGTAACAATACGTCTGATTGTAATAATGCTGAGGCTGAACATTTTTGTTCGAATCACGACTTTGACGAAAGTAACTTAACATTTCCAGAGTAAGATGAACCTATTTCAGTCAACGAAGTAAATTGCGCAATTAAACATTTGAAACGTAATAAATCGATTGGTAGCGATTGTATTTTAAATGAGTATTTTATTGAATGTGTTGATATATTATCTAGCCACTGTTGTGACATATTTAATAGCATTTTATCATCGGGTTTCTATCCGGAAAAGTGGACAGAAGGTGTAATTATTCCTTTACATAAAAAAGGATCTATTGATGACGTTAACAATTATAGAGGAATTACACTTGTAAGCTGTTTTTTCAAAAGTATTTACAACAATTTTAAACAAACGCATCGAATCATTTTGCGAAGCTAATGCCACTATTTCGGATGCGCAATTCGGATTTCGAAAAGGTTGCTCAACTGTTGATGCTATTTATATTCTTATTTCTATTGTGCAAAAGTATATTAATGAAAATAAACGACTATATGTAATTTATGTTGATTTGCTTAAATGCTTTGATAGTATTTATCGCAATGCATTATGGCTAAAACTATATAATACTGGTATAAAAGGTAAACTACTTAGAGTAGTTAAAGATATGTACGAAAATGTTAAGTCAGGTGTTAAATCATGTGCATCTTACTCTGACTATTTTAGTTACGCTGTAGGCCTGCGTCAAGGGGAGGTTATGTCCCCGATACTTTTTTCCTTGTTCGTGGAGGACCTAGAACTATTCATGCAAGATAACAATAATTCTGGTTTAAATATTGATGATATTGTATTGATTATGTTGCTATTTGCAGATGATATGGCCATTTTAGGCAAGTCTCCTCAGGAAGTCCAATCCCATTTAGATAACCTCTATTTGTATTGCAATGCATGGGGTCTAAAAGTAAATACATCTAAGACTAAGATAATGGTTTTTCGTAAACGCGGTGGACTACGTCAAGATGAGAATTGGTTATATAATGGTCATACTATCGAAGTAGTTGATAACTTTAACTATTTAGGAACTGTAATAAATTATACTGGAAGTTATACATTTAACCAAGAGCATTTGGTTAGGAAAGCCCTTAAAGCTATGAATATATTATTATATAAATGCAAAGAATATGACCTAAGTCCTAAACTGTTTTGTCAATTATTTGATGCTTTTGTTGGTTCGATATTGAATTATGCATGTGAAATATGGGGTTATACTAAGTCAAAAGAAATAGAACGTATACATTTAAAATTCTGTAAGCGATTGATGCAAGTTAAAATAAACACATGTAATGTTACAGTATATGGAGAACTCGGGAGATATCCCTTATATATCAATAGGTATGTCAGAATTATAAAATACTTTTTCAAACTTAATCGTAGTACTAATATTATTATCCAATATGTTTACACCCAGGCTATTAATGATTGTAATAAAGGGTGTGTAAACTGGGTCTCTAATGTTAAAAAATTGTTAAACGATTATGGATTTGCATATGTATTTGATAACCCAAGTGCTATATGTGTTAACACATTCATATGCGAATTTAAGTGTAGAGTGATAGATACTTTTAAACAAGAGTGGTACGGAAATATTAGTAAGAGTACTGTTTTAGACATGTATAGACTATTTAAAACCTCTTTCGAGTATGAAAAATATCTAGATTTAGCGCCTAAAAATTTACGTTTATACTTTGTCAAGCTTAGAGTTTCTGTACATCCGTTGAGAATACAAACCGGAAGATATGCACGCAACAATATATCTCGCAATGAACGTTATTGCCTATGTTGTAATGACTTAGATATTGAAGATGAATTTCATTTCATTTGTGTTTGTAGGTGCTATTCGCAAATACGTAAACTTTTTATAAAACCACTGTATTATGTAAATCCATCTGTTTTTAAGTTTCATAAATTACTGACTTCGTATGACAAGACTGAAATTATGAATGTCTGTAAATATATGAAACAAGCATTTGTTATACGCAACTCAATAATTAATAACATGACATAAGTACACTACTAAAGATAATTGTCCTCACTGCCAATGTTATCAAGTAATACATACTATAAGGTTAGTTACTTAGAAATCAATTCTTGACTTTTGCTTGACAACATGCCTTAAATTTGTTAAAAAATCCTCTTAGTTTGTTTAGAGAAATGACATGAACTTATGTATAACTATATGTATTAAGACGATGTACAATTGTATAAGTCTAATAAAATATCTGTTCTGTTCTGTTCTGTTCACAATGTTTACATTCTGACGCATGCATTGTTTAAAAATAGATTCCTAACACAAAACTATTACTTACCGGCAAAATCTTGGTATCATTCGATGAATGAAAAATTTGTCTTTCTGTCTCCACAAAGTACCTCGCTATCAGTACAGTAATGAATCAGAAATTTACGTTTATTCCTCATACGATGTTCTTGGTCATTTACAGTTACAAACTCCGATTGGTCGCATACGTCCTCCGTAAGGTCACCTTGCTATGCCCTAACATTTGAACCACACGATGTTCGCACGGGAACCGTGAGGCAAGCTACGGTCGGTTTACGATGGTAATTCGGATAAATATATATGTAATTCATCATTTTATTTAAAACATTAAATGATAAGAGACATACAAGTATTTGACAGTTACTGAAACTGAAAAAAAAAGAAATGAGATCCTAATAAACGCGAAAAAATTCAGATAAACAGTAAAATGGACGTCATTGACCTTGACCTTTGCCTTAAGGGAATTGGCATTGAGTGTTCACGTTGGTTCACCTAGTAAAGAAAGCGATATTTTAAATTATCTCCTTATGTGTAAGAATGCAGATGTTATTCATAAAATTACTTTTCTAAGGACATTTATAGACTGATTGTATATGTTCAGCATTATCATAATCTTAATATACCAAGGCTTACCATCAGGATCACAAATCCGCAAAATAGCAGCCACATTTTGCATGCGTGTTCTCAATCCACTTTCCAGACAGCGTTGTCGCATTATTCGATAACCATGGCTATTTTGCTGGACCGCGCTCATGACAAAGTTAACGACCCTTCCAGAATTGCTGTAGTCTCTTCTGCTCAATGCTAACGGTCTAAGTATTCTATGCAAATGGCGCAAGCTTACGGAGATTCCGTGACGTTCGTACAATACATGCATAATATCTCTATACCTTAGCCCTTCGCGAAAATATTGAGATATCAGTAAATCTCTTTCATCATCCATTTTGAACAAGGAAATGGCGTGATTTATACTATGGGAGATAACTATTACTATAAGATGTAACGGCTGTTTTGATTGGTTAAAAAATATGTACGAAAAACTAAAATAAAAATATGTATGCAAAACTAAAATAAAACTAAAATAAAACTAAAATAAAATATGTACGAAAAAACTAAAATAAAATATGTATGCAAAACTAAAATAAAATATGTATGCAAAACTAAAAAAAAATATGTACGAAAAAAAAATATGAACGAAAAACAAAAAAAAAGTTTGAAAAACAAAAAAAAATAAGTATGGAAAACTAAAAAAAAACAAAAAAATTGCAAATGTCACTTTTATGCCACCGTAGTAATGAGATAACATATTATTATGATTTTTGATGAAGTATCATGTTATGTTACTGTTGTTATTTTCACTGTAGTAGAACATTCATTTTTATAGTTGCACTGCTCTTATAGCTTTTGATTCCCGTATATTTTAACAAAGGTAAAGTAGCGCTTTCAATTCTGGGTTGAACAGGCGGACATATGACAAAGTCACGTTTGTTAAGTGATTCGCAAATAGTGCCAAATCAACTGATATTTTTAACATCTTTATTTTCGTTATTTGATCAAAATTAATTTCACTCGTTGTGAAAGAAAAATGTTTCACCCACCCCAGATATGCAGATCCAAATATGTGCCCATGCTGAGAATCCTAATCGCTAATGGTTAAATACATCTATCTTAAGTCTGTAAGTACCTTATCAATTTATGTAGATTAAATGTAGCAGCGGACAGAAGCAAGCGTTTTGCTCGCACTTATAACTAAATTATCTTGATATTTTGTGAACGGAATGTTACAATTTTTATATGGACGTGTTGCGTTTGAAGTGCGGAATTGAACTGTGTTTGTTTCGTATGGATGTAGTTGCGATTTTGATAGTTGTGAGGTAACATTTGATAATTGCATTGTTCTTTGCTAATCAATGAACTCACCGACCCGTTGAACCCGGCGCTCGGTTAAAACTGTTCAAATCATCACTGATGGAAAGACAGATTATTAACGAAAAACTGCAAAAACATAAGTCCGAGAGTCAACTGTCTGCCAACGACGACGATGATGAACTTCAGCTGTCACAGCTGGGCAGTAGTTCTTCCAAGAAACTAATGACGAACTCTATGCTTTACCGCGAGAAGACTATGTAAAAACGCTAGAGGCGCGTTGCAAAAGGGACCCTCAGCAGCTCAGCCAATACCGCCAATAACTACCGCGTTAGGGGATCTTCTGTGTGCCCGTCCGGTCGCCTGAAGTCAAGAAAATCGACAAACAAGAGCGCAAAAATCGCAAAGCTGGCATCTGACTGTTACGTGTCATTAAATGACTCAATGTCAATCACACGAGATGTCGACACCGATGACGATCACACCGCTTTCGACTGCCTAAAAGAACCGGATGTCATAGCCACACTGATCAAGCTCCTTGCTGACGTTGATGACTTGATGTTTCAGCTAAAGAAGTCTAGAGACTTATTCTCCGATGTGAAAGGGAGACTTACGATAGTGTTTTCCTTGCAGGACGTTCTAATAAGCTCAATTAATGGAATACGCGCACGTCTTTCTACGCAGGATGTAAGCAAACAAATAGTCGAATTACAGAAAACTTTTATCGGTATTCAGGAATCATGCCGTGTCATTTATGCAAATGTTTTTGATGTTGAATCACAATTGATTAGCCAAAATGCAGATGTATCAAATACGCTAAGTAACATCCCGATCGTACGTTCGGATAACACTTATGTTACTGAAAAGCAAAACACTATTGACTTAGCCAATGATGTTCATACAAACATGTCTTATGACGAAAGTCATAACGACCAGTCTGTTGTAAGCGCACACTTGTATGAACAATACATCCCGTTAAAGGCAAATGGTGCTAGCATGGTTCACGTTTTACGGGAGAAATCAATCACTATTTGTAGATCGAGACGAAACGCAGTTATTAAAACCGCCAACGAAAAGCCTCTCTGGTATAACCCAGTCGAAGCATGATACTTCTAACATTGCAACGTATGCCGATAACACTAAATTTCGATGTAATGCGATTTCGAACATTGATCACGACATTGCCGATACTAATGTACACAAAGCGCAGCGATCATTTTCTGTAATAGACAACGTTGAAAAAGGGTTCAGGGTTCGTAGCCCAGCGTAGGGCCGTAAAATAGCCTACTACTTGGGCAATATCGACTCCTCAGTAACACACGGGGATGTTGTTGATTTCATGAAATCAAAAAAGCTTCAAGCGACAAACATTAGAATGTTTTATGGTAGCGAATCAGTATCAATAAGGTTTAATTTGCCTTCGGATAGTTCTGAGCTGATATTTTTAATATATTTATTTTCGTTATTTGATCAAAATTAATTTCACTCGTTTGTGAAAGAAAAATGTTTCACCCACCCCAGATTTGCAGATCCAAATATGTGCCCATGCTGAGAATCCTAATCGCTAATGGTTAAATACATCTATCTTAAGTCTGTTAGTACCTTAACAATTGAAACATTGATTATGCATGATTAACATTCCATTTGATGGAAAAACTCAATTGCGTCAAACAGTTCAAAAACGAATATGTATTTATAACTTTTTTTTCAACTAAATAAAACTCATAAGTAAGAACGTAACAATGGCAATCTCCCCATTTTCTTTCCCTGGTGAGAATATAATACTGTTAATAATCAATTAAATCAAACTAACACGTGTTTTAACTTTACTTAAGCATCGGCAAAGTGTTATTCCAAGCATTTGAAAGAGATATAAAAAAAATGAAAATAAAACAACATAAGAAATCGTTTTATTTATTGACATTCCTCGGATTTACGGTGTAAAAATAAATAAATAAATAATCTTCATTATCCAAGAAACAGACAGAAAAACTGCATTTTGAAATTGTATATTAATATTTAATTGCTCGAAATGTTGGTGAAATATAGCCCCACAAACCATTGACATTTGCGATGAGACGGCCTTACAATCATTATTATAGTTGATGACAGCCATGTATCATAGAAGGGTTGTTAAGCATTTACTTGGATTACGCGTGTTTGCTATTAATAATGATATGAAGCGATGACATATTGTCATGATTTTCGGTGAAATATCATGTTATGTTTACTGTTGTTATTTTTCCTCAGTAGATATATCCGTTTTATAGTTTCAGAGCACTTATATAGATAGATAGCTTTTGGTTTCCGTTTAAGTTTAAAATGCCGAGATGAACATGAAGAAACTGTCATTAACACAATGACGTGGTCACATTTGTCAGTTGATTTCCAAACAATGCAAATTAAATTGATACTATTTTGTCGGTATAAGATCAAAAATAATTCTACACGTGGAAAAAAAATGTTTGTTCACGTGTGGCGCAATAACTATCAACTGTTTCTCGTTTTTGTATTGAACACTGTTGTTTAAGTGTTGCGTTCAAAGATTCAGCAGTCGGAACATCTCAGTCACCTCGGCCATCTCGGCCATACGACGAATCTCGGATACATGCCGGTGCAATGGTAAAATTAGTTAGTAAAATTAAAATGGCGGCGATGCCTGCAAAGTTGGTGTTTGCCAGTACTTTAAGTTAAGTTTCAAATAGGCGATTTTTTACTGAAAAATAATAACGAAATAGCTCAGAGTCCTTCAATATATACGCCATTAACTTGCAACGTAGTTAGGCGTAAAGAATTCTGGTATTGTAAACCGTCCATATACCTACAAGATTGTTCTTCCGAGGTTCCTCGAAAGATCGTGCGGATGAACCCCAAAGAATTGGGGCATAATATTATCAAAACATTCCTGAACTTGGTACTTCAAAAATAGATGCGCCTCCTCGGTTCATTGTCGGTTTACAGAGAAAAAGGAGGGATGTTTTAGGGCAACCTTTCTACCGAATAGCGTCCTAGTTTTGCAAACAATGAAAGAAGCACAATTAAATGACCTTCAAAATAGGTTTATGTTTGTTCTGATGTATTCAACTATGGCACTTACAACGCATAACCGCATTGTCTGTTACACTAATGAGCGTACAGCTAATGCGCAATGTACTCAATACTCTTTAGTCCTTTAAACCGGATTTAAGAAAGTTGACCAACCGACGATAAGGAATGCGAGGCTGAACACTCAATTTTTTTTTATTGAGTGCAAAAATAGATTAACGGCTGTAATATTCATTTTCACATGTCTTTGTGCATTCATAAGTTCAAGTTAACAATGCCAAGTGTGAGCTTGAGTAATCAAAACAGATGATCCCCTGTTTCATTGACCGTTCCAAGGCGGTACCATCCTTACCAACCTCTTATAAATATATACCGATGCATGTTTGGTATGTCTGTTTTGTTAAGTATGCCTGTTTTGTCTAGTATGTGGATTCTAAAGGCTGATTTGTACATTCTGTGTCTCTTGTTTGGTGACTGTAGGACTTAGAACTTCATCTTTGTTTTTATGGGTAGTTTTCAATTTTTTAATATAGTTATGTGATACTGTTTTGATGTAAATTTAGTTCTTGTTACAATGAAAATGATCGGGTCATAACTTGTTTACGCTCCTATATTTATAGCTTGTAACTATTCAGGCGCTATCATCAACAGAATTTGATTGCTTGAAGTATAATCACATTCTTAATAAAATCCTTTCATGTCATTTGATTGCGAGCTTAAAATAAAATAACTATAATTTGAGTTTGAGGTCAACCGTGTATATTTATATTGATGTTGATCGTTATGAAATCAAGTTTTAGTAACCAGAAAATAACATACAAGCATGTTTGACGTTTTGATGCCATCAAATCGTTGTCAAAAATCTCAACATGCCAAGTAGAAATCACTTGATTTACAACATAATTATGCGATCTTTAATCATTGAATAAAGACGAAAAACATATCAATTTGATGTTAATTTATACAGTTTGTCATGTGAGTATACAGCAACACAAGTGTAGCTGTCACTTCAGGTGACGCGTTTGTAGTGATGACGAGGAACTATTGTAATTATAACCATATGTGAGTATACAGGATCACAAGTGTAGCTGTCACTTCAGGTAACGAATGTTTAGTGATAACAGAACGACTATTGTATGTGTTTCCACCTGTTAGAATATAGGATCACAAGTGTAGCTGTTAATTCAGGTGACGAGTCTATTTAGAGCTTACTTTCCTTTTGTACTCGGTAAAATTACAACATTAAAAGTATTACAGATTTATATTTTCTTGATGTAACTTTCAAGGGATCCTTATGGAACTTGTATTTTATACTTAACCAAATCATGCGACGTCCTCCTTCCTCCCGTGGTAATTGCTTTTGTGCTTGGCTTGTTTCTTCAGAAACCACCATGAAGATTATAAATAAGTAACCAGGTAAAGTAATCATTATTGGCATATGAACGGCTATATATGTGTGAATGACCAATACCATTGCATATAATATTTTAGAGTAAACCAACCCAAACTATATCACTAAATAATGACTACATAAAGTTTAGATGCTAAATTAAACGATCACCTTTGGACTAGTTTGTATAAGAGTAGATAATAAACAACGTTAAGACGATTTCAGAAATTCTTACAAAAGAGGATGCTTAATATTGCTATGGTTATCATATAAATGCTGACATTGATGTGAACCTCTGCGTTATTACGGCATTGAGAGTAAGTGTAAAATAAATGTATGTGTTTATAATCGCCTGCTTGGTAAATCTCAAATAAAGAGTGAAATAAAATTGTAAACTTCAAAGAAAAGTGCTTTGCAATGAAAGTCACATATTATTTCCAAACTTAGTTCCATTTTTTGACAAAGGCAACCAGAAACTGTGAAGCCAAAACAACGGCAAGTAGACGAATAAAAACTGCAGTTGGAAGGGAGACAAGGCTGATAACCTCGGCATTGGGTTTGGCAAGTACTTCATTCAGCTGTAAACATGTAATATGCACTTAACTTTACATCAGCTTATAATAAAATCATGTATTCCTTAAATGTAGTATCAATATGAATAGCCATCAAATCGCTTATGCGACTGACAAACAGAAAAGCTTAAACGAATGTTACTTTTACGTTTCAGTGCATATATACGAGTTCATGTTTTGGGGTTTTTAAATAGATTTAGGATGAAATAAAAGAAATAATGGTGCATTATAAGATTTTTGGGATTTTGCGCTTACGTTCTTCGGAAATGTTGTGTGTTTTTCAAATAAGTGATTAAAGCAAGCCTAACACTCTAAAGCTGACCAATATTCCGTACATTTAGAAAATATTTCATTTCTGACGTGACATTTTCGTTAGATGTAACACGTCTTGAGACGTGAAACCATTATTGCAGAAATGAAACGAACTTTTCGCATGAGTTCCCGCTAGTTATTAAAACATTCTGATGCCACATTATTATTGTTGTATTTATTTAATTAATTATTTAACTAATAACAGGAACTCCATGATACCAGGACAACATAAGCTAAAACTATATTTTAAAAATTATTTGCATGTTGGCCAATCGAAACCGAAATTGATATGATAAGTCCTTCAGGATTCAGATTACAGTCATGTGTCATAAAATGAATATTGTTTATTTTTCCTGTTGCCATATCACCAAACGATACATTTTATATCCAGCCATATGAAGGAGTTTATTGACGTAAAACATAAAATTAAAGGTGAAGCCACATCAAAGGACACTCTGGTAGCTTATCCATGTTTTGCAAGAATGTATGAGACCGCGGATGAAATACATACTTTTATACCTATCTAAGTGTGAAAACGTATTTTCATTAATATAACTTACGATACAGTTACACATTTAAAATTTATCAACAATGAATATCTGAAATTCTTTTAGCATGTTTCAAATGTTGTTTTGTTGTTTTAGGGCGGATTGAAAACGTTTGAGGATTGAAAATCTTTAGAAAGCAAAGTTTTTCAATTAACATTCTTAATTCCTGTGGCAGATAAATGTTAAACTAATGTTGAATGTATAAACTGTGTTAACGCACAGAAACAAAGTGGTCAAAACAGTGTCAACCTTTAAAATACGAGTAAAATATAGAAGACTAGTTTGAAATAGGATACTTTATCAGGGTATACTTTAAACGCTTTTTTAACAAAGGGATGGAGATCTCTGCTTCAGCATTCATTAATAGCAATAAAACCCATTTATGGGTAATACCGCCAAGTTAGATCTTCATAGCAATGCATTCACTTTTAATTAGCTAATAATATTCACATGACATAAAAAAATAAATATTTTAATAAAACTGTTTAAAATGTTAGGTTGACTTTTAACCTAAAATATACCAACTTAAAATGTGGTAAAATGTGATGCCCTGTGAACAAACGATAAAGATACATTTTGATAATTCATACGGCTAAATACAAACGTCTGAGTAGATTTACAAAAAAGGACAGGGACAGACCCAGTACTCAAATATGTATCAAAGACTCTGTATAAAGGTACACGGCTAATGCCTATCAGAATCTGAACGAGAGAAATAACGCGTAAAACTGAATAGTTTATCAAATAGTTCGTGCAAAAAACTGATCATCAGTTCGATAGTCAGGATGTAATAAAACATATAGACCATGTATGCATAACTAACATTCCATAGAGATTTAAAAATAAATCAAGTATGTGCAATTGTTTCGAAGGACAAAATTGTGAATAGTAACATTGAAGTCATGTTCAAGGCCATGGGATAAATAATTGCAAACAATTATAAAACTTTGAACTTTTAACGACCATGGTAATGTCTGTGGATAAAATATGTCATGAAAAGGATGAAAACAGTTACTGCGTAACAATATTAAATTAATTATAACACATCTAAATAATTCTAAATGACTTGGAAATGGGGAAATCGGATAACATTTTAAAAATCAATGTCAACAAGTATATCATTCACCAATGAAAGGTAATATGTAAGTGAAAGATAATACCTTAGTATCAGTGTCAGTATATTAAGAAAATATTACAATAACAACGAAGTCAACTGTCAGTACAAACAATTTTACAAACTTGTAACGACCCAGTTGAAAGAGAATCCTTCAATTAGTCACAGTAAAACGTTTGCGACTTTTAGCATGATGTTTCATGACGGCATGGAAGTAGGTGCGTTCTGAAAACTTGATGTACTTGTTGAAAGCATGGCGTCATCACCGTAGCCTACTGTCACATTTTCTCGCGAAACCATGAAACTATTGAGGTCGTTTGTTGATGTAAGGAAGGAAATTTTAAAGTATTTGAAGTACAATATTACGGAATTGTACAGTTATAAGTTATCGCCAAATGATTATCTTTCTGACCGTAAAGTTCAGTTTTGCACTTCATTCGCGAAAACCTGGCAGAAAATCATAAACACATTGACTGAGGCGATGCATTACTCTCTGGGATAAACAGTTTATGTAAACCAATGTTAAGACTGTTACTGTGTTACCGCTGTTAGATTTGAATGCATTTAAACTGTTATTTAGCTGCATCACTGATATCTAGTCAGTATAAAAATATATCGGGCTAATTTGACTAGACCGAATTGCGATATCTAGTCGAAAGTTAAACAGTTTATGAACGTGTCCGATATGGTATTATCACCAGTATATAATTCTGATTGTCGCGTTCCAAAGAGGCTTATTTTCAATTTTGTTCAAGCTGTTGTTACATCCATTGCTTTAGGTGGCAGAGTCAAGGGCAGTAATGTCAGGCGCGTCCATGCTTCCCGGTTCATTGTTTCGAGTGATAAACGTCCTCGATTCGGTGAGTATTACCACTGTTTTCTATATGTTTCAACGATATTTTTATAAACGACCTTGTGCACCGAATGAAGAGCAATTGCTCGTTTACGAAGACGCTTGTTTTAGATCAAAATAATGATTGTATTAAAATATCTCGTAAAAAACAATGCACGTTCTTACTAGGCTTCCCGACTCACTCAATGCATTTTTTGCTTCAAAACAACTATTTAATACCGTTCTCTTGCATACAAACCCCATCCGATGCTTTGTTTTGGTCAATAACAGTATTGCTATTGTATTCCGAATGCAGACAGCCAATTTTGGAGTTAAATCGGCTTATTTACGAAAATGCTTGCTGGTTCATTCTGTACATTTTTAGAACCTTGAGAGTGTATTTGTTAACACACGGAATTTAGAATTGACATGTCAATCAGCATATAATAGTTGTAGTGTTTTACATCCTGAAACAAACTGTCCGCCTCGTAATGTTATTTTTGTTTACTGTTAGGATAGTTAGTTGTAAGCTGATTATTCCTGTTCAAGTCTGAGTCGTAGAATTATCTGTACTTTTGTCTATTTTGAGGGTTTTGTAGAACGTTTCGTGGTGGGATTCGGACCCACGTCCTCTTAAGACGAAGACCACCAGACCACTTTAATTTCGGTAAACAGAACGTTTCCCTGGTGTGGTTTAAATTCACCTCTTATTTCACAGAACGTTTATTTAGTGTGATTCGAACCCACGACTTCTTAGGTCACAGATCGTTCCCCTTGTATTGTTTTAACCAATGACCTCTCAAGTCACAAATCGTTCCCCTTGTATTGTTCTAGCCCATGATCTCTTAGGTCACAGAACGTTCCTCTGTTGTGGTTCGAATCCACAACCTCCCAGGTCGCAGACGAACATCACTGGATCATTCTTAATTCAGTTTGCAACCAAATGTTCAATAACTTGGCAAGAATTTTACATTACTTGTTGATAATCAGGCCCCTTCCAACTGGGAGTAAAGATGAAGCTGTCATGTGTAAACACATTTGCAGTAATACTCATAAAAATTCATTTTTCGGTCTATAAGTTCTAAAATTAAACACACAAACTGTTTACGAGACAAAGCTCTTTAGATCATTGATGGGAGAAATGGCGATAAAACGATGGTATGCAATACCGTACCGACAATCCTTCTTCACCTACTGACATAATTATGAATGATTTCCATATAATTGTGGGCTGTTTAAAATGAACCAAAATATTTACATTAATCGTAGGCTCGTTTAAGTTAATCAATAAAAACACATGTATAACAAATATAAATTTTG
Source organism: Mya arenaria (assembly GCF_026914265.1). Taxonomy (NCBI): domain Eukaryota; kingdom Metazoa; phylum Mollusca; class Bivalvia; order Myida; family Myidae; genus Mya; species Mya arenaria. The sequence continues at coordinate 22,479,018 of NC_069132.1, read as the reverse complement.
AGTGATAAACCTTTACTACTTGCTAAATAATGCATTTATGGAAAATATTAATTACTGATATCAAGATTGTAACCATGTTTATAAAAGCTGAAAACGCAAATATATTAAATGATTGGTGAATGCTAAAAGATTTCCTGTAATTTACTATCATGTTATATGAAGAATACCGTGGTTTTTGCACATTTATTTCAAAATAAAGTCGGTATCCTTCATAAGAACATTGTTTTCGAGATTTATTTACCCTTTTTGTTATATCAAAACAATTGTTTTATTTGTGGTAAATCTTGTTTGGGAGTAAGAGTGCATCTTTAAGTTACAGAAAGTAAAGGGAATCTAATGTTTCTCTTGTAAAACGTCGCCCTGTCCTTCGTCTAAATTAAGGTGTGATAATTTAATATGATGAAAATAGAACACCCCTTTAAACTTAAATAAGAGATGTTTCTTTTGAATATTTTGATCATTTTCATTATTACTGATTGTTTATTTATAATGCTAAAATAAGAAAATGAGTGTTTGCCGTGTTGTAATAAGCAATTAGCAGACACCGAAAATAGCTTTCGCGAAGATATGGAAGAAAGAGATGTTTAAAATAAGGAAAAACAATGAATATATTTGTATTAAATGCTTTCCCATGGGTATGTTCAACTGATCTGACATTATAGCCACAATTCCAACGCTGTCATTTCCGAGAAGACCCTACATCCGGAAACAATTTTGCGCGCGTTTCTAAAAAACTGCTGTAACTATCTGTTTAAGGCGTATAATAAAATGAATATGTAAGATCGCAATATATTTCACCTCGTGAACACCAAAGGTAAATATTTCAATCCTGGCTACAAAACAAATCAAACTTGACATGTCAGCAAAACTACATCTTTCCCGGAAAAAAAGTGTATAATTATAAGAAGTATGATTATATCACGCACTTTTCTAGATTTACCAAACTAACATTTGATCTTTGACTAATGATCCAATTGATTTTCTCACAAGTTTTATTAGTAAGGCAGGGCGTGTTATTGTAGTGTCTCCAAAATTGACTAGTGAAGGGCCTTCCACAGCGCAAAAGTGGGTGGAATATTTTATCAGATTATTGATAAAAAAAAATACATTTTTATCAAAAACACCTTTTGACATTAAAACCCTATTTTTAATTTTGGTGCATCAAACGACCTTTGAACCGTGGAGAGCTCTTAAGTGTTTTACGACTGTTACATGTCCAATAATCGCATGTTTAAATACATATATATTAAGTCTGCTATCACCTTATCAACTGCAGCATTGATTGTACATGATTATTATTCTAGTGCGTCATTTGTAAAATAGTCCAAAAGAAAGATATATTTAGGAATTTTTCAACTAAACAACAATCATAAGTAAGAACGCAACAATGGTGCGGTTAATTCCTCATATTTTTTTAAAAAAAATCACGTTCTTTCAATAATTAATTAAATCACACCAACACGTGTTTTAACTTTACTTATGCATCGGCAAAGTATTTTCAATGCATTTAAAAAGAACATCATTATAGAGACATAAAGATTTAATAAAAAATCTAAAAAACACAAACAATATGATTGTGATAAATCGCTATAGTTACTGACATTCCTTGCGGTCACGGTGTAAAATCATTAAATAAGCTACAGAATATCTGATCCATGAAACAAACAGAAAAAAACTGCATTTTGAAAGTGTTTTATATTTAATTGCTCGAGATATTGGTGAAATATAGCCACAAAACCCATTAACATTCGCGATGAGACGGCCTTACAATCATTATTATAGTTGATGACAGCCATGTATCATAAAAGGGTTGTTGCATTTATCTGGATTCCGCGACGTTGTCATTTTTTAAGAGATAATGAGATAACATATTGTTATGATTTTCGGTGAAATATCGTGTTATATTTACTGTTGTCATTTTCACTGCAGTAGAAATATCAGTTTAATAGTTTCACAGCTTTTATAGCATTTGGTGTACAATGGCGGATGAAGGAATTGCCATCAACAAAATGACGTGGGCAAGCTTGTCAATTGATTTCAAAACAGTGCCAATTGAATTGGTAATATTTGGCATCTTTAATTTCGGTATTAGATCAAAACTAATTCCACTTGTGGTCATAGAAAATTGTATGTGTGGCGCAATTATTATCAACTGTTTCTCGTTTTTATTGAACACTGTTGTGTAAGTTTTGCCTTCGAAGATTCAACAGTCAGAACATCTCGACCATCTCATGTTCGTGCCTGGCATTTTCCAATGACATTTACAACGCATATTCACATCGTCTGTTACACAAATGGCCATCTCCTCAAGTGTGTGTTATCCAATCTCGTTTATATAGCAATAGCTAACTGGTAAAGTATCATGAACACTAGTCTCTTTCGTCCTATAAACCGGGTTTAAGAAAGTTGACGGAACATAAAAATGCGAGACTGAACAAACAATCATCTTTATTATTAAGTGAAACCATGGATAAACGGCTGATATACTCATTTTCACTTGTCTTTAATTTTGCAACTTTTAGACGTGCAAGTGTACAAGGCCAAGTGTTAGCTTGAGTAAACAAAACAGATGCGCCCCTGATTCACTGACCGTTCTAAGGCAGTACCATCCTTACCAACCTCTTATTAATATATACCGATGCATGTGTGGTATGTCTGTTTTGTTTTGTTTGTGGTTTGTATATGTTGTTTTGTACATTCTGTGTCTGGCGTTTAGTCTATTTTGAAAATACACCTTTAGCCTGTCTGGTTTGGTAGTTTGCAATGCATTGTAAACATAGCGGTGCTATTTTGAGGTCAATTTAATACTTGCTACAATGAAAGTGATCGGAACATAACTTGTTTTCGCTTTTAGATTGATTAGCTGTTACTAATCAGGCGCTATCATCAACATAATTTTATTGCTTCAGGTATAATCACAAAGTCATAAAATCATTTTATATCATTTTATTGTGAGCTAAAGATAAAATAACTATACCTTGAGTTTGATATCAACCCTGTATATTTTTTATTTATGTTGATCAATGTAAAAATCAAGTTATGGCAACCAGAAAATAACATACAAGCATGTTTGACGTTTTGATGCCAACAAACCGTTGTCAAAAATCTCAATATGCAAAGTGGAAATCACTTGGTTAGAACATAATCATGCCAACTTTAATCAATGATTAAAGAAGAGGAACACGATATTAAATGATTTTTTTGTCATGTGAGTATCCAGGATCACAAGTGTAGCTGTTATTTTGGGTGACGGGTAGGGATATCAAAAGGACATTGTAATTGTCACCACCTGTGTTTAGTCTTGGTAGTTAACAAATTATCACTGCTATGTGAGACACGTTTGTCTCTCTTTAAACACAATCCTACCGAGTTCATATCCATAAACTTATTACCGTACCGCAAACTCAAGTCAAACACTATTTATATATAGGAATGTGCCGTGACTTTTTACTTTTAATCATTGTTAAGCACAAATGGCGAACTAACTTTTAATGTACAAACCAAGTCCTTTTCCCTCTTTCTGTTGTGTTGTTCTTAACAAACACCTGGTGCCTTCCGTTGTAACTGCTTTTTGTGCTTGGCTGTAGAATCGCGTTTTCGTCAGAAACTATTTTGGAAATCATGAGGTTACCATGTCAAGTAATCACTAAACGTATATGGATGGTTTAGTACGTTGAATGGACGTCTACAACTTGCTTGTAACACGGCCACGAACCAGCAGACCAAAGTTACCTCATACAATGACTTTTAAACGTTTAGATGATAATTGAACAGTTTCTTTGGACAATAATAAATACGAGTAAGATACGAATAAATATAAAAATTCTTTCAGAATATCAGATAAAAGAGGATGTGTAATAGTGTCATGGTTATCAATTTCATTCTAATATTAATGACCATGTCTGCTTTATGGCTCTTTTTTCGATTTTTCGCATATATATCAAACATATGTATGTGTTTATAGACGCCTGCTTAGTATACCTCATATAACAAATGATTCAAATGAAAAGAGCAGACGCGTTTTGTTACATAGCATATATTAACTCGATTTCTTGTTTGACAACGTATTGTTACGGCATGTAGACACATAGAAAACCCAGTTAGAAGGCAGGCAAGATTTCCCTCGACATTCAAATAAAAGAGGTAAGGCATCAGTGACTAGTGGTGGGCAATTGGCTGGACTTTCATTATCTATTAACCGGACAGATAAATCGGTGTTTTGTAAATAGTACATTGCTAACTTTGATCTCACTTATCAAGTCAAATTTAGTTTACATACAAGTACATACAAATTGCGTATGAGAGTTTTAATCAGTGAAATAACAACAGTTAAAATATACAGTTAATATTTCCACTGCAACCTAATGAGTGAAAAATATTAACTGAAGGAACAGCTTTTAAGATTCTTTGTATTTACTTCTCCTTGATCAAAACTATGCACGTCACATTTGGACTAGAAATTGTTGCCATAAATAATGTTAAATTATAAAAAGGTTGGATAAGTTTTAATAAAGATTTATTTGGAATTAATCAACTAACCGTTATTCAGAAAATGGTAATCCCGTTTTTAAGACGTTTTCTTGAAGTTAGAAGCTGAATGTTCGAACAATTGTTTTCATACAAAACAGATTACAGATGAAAACAGCTACACATAAATACGCTGTTAAACCATCGTTCAAATATATTTTGAACTGTTTATCTTTGTTATACTTTATACGAATTCCCCGAAAAATTCACACAACAATTAGCAAATTAACTGATGAGTTTTTTACCCCACCTACACCTAATAATTTGTCGTCAACATAACGTCGCCTCACTCTTTACCTGGAAAATGACATGCTTTTAAGCTAATCAAACTGGTGTCTTACAGTGATGGGTGAATGAATACACATGTAAAGTGAAACAAACTCTAACACTAAGAAATGGTTTTTATCAAATTATTATCCGCAATTATTTGCATTGCATTAGGCGATCTTTAGCTGAAGCAGGCGACCTTGCATTGCATTCGGCGATCTTTATCTGGAGAAGAAGAACTTGCATTGGATTCGTCGAACTTAAACTAGAGTATGCGACTTTGCATTGGATTCGGTAATGTTTAACTGGAGCAGGCGACCTTTCATTGCACTCGGCGATCATTAACTGGAACAGGCGACCTTGCATTGCACTCGGCGATCTTTAACTGGAGCAAGTGACCTTGCATTACACTCGGCGATCTCTACCGTGTGCAAGTGACCTTGCATTGCACTCGGAGATCTTTAACTGAAGCAAGCGACCTTGCATTGGACACGGCGATTTTTAACTGGAGCAGGCGACCTTGCATTGGACTAGGCGATTTTTTACTGGAGCAAACGACCTTGCATTGGATTCGTCGATCTTAACTGGAGCAAGCGACCTTGCATTAGAATCGGCGTCTTTAACTGGAGCAGGCCATCTTGCATTGCACTTGGGGATCTTTAATTGAAGCAAGCGACCTTGCATTGGACACGGCGATCTTTAACTGGAGCAAGCGACCTTGCATTAGAATCGGCGTCTTTAACTGGAGCAGGCTATCTTGCATTGCACTCGGGGATCTTTAACTGATGCAAGCGACCTTGCATTGGACACGGCGATCTTTAACTGGAGCAGGCGACCTTGCATTGGACTCGGCGATTTTTACTGGAGCAAACGACCTTGCATTGGACTCGTTGATCTTTAACTGGAGCAAGCGACCTTGCATTAGAATCGGCGTCTTTAACTGGAGCAGGCCATCTTGCATTGCACACGGCGATCTTTAACTGGAGCAGGCAACCTTGCATTGGAATCGGCGATGTTTATCTGGAGCAGGCGACCTGGCATTGGACTCGGCGATTTTTAAATGGAGCAGGTGACCTGGCATTGGACACGGCGATCTTTAACTGGAGCAGGTGACATTGAATTGGACTCGGCGATCTTTAACTTGAGCAGAGGTCTTTGCATTGGACACGGCGATCTTAAACTGGAACAGGCGACCTTGCATTGAACTCGGCGATCTTTAACTTGAGCAGGGATTTTTCATTGGACACGGCGATTTTTAACTGGAGCAGATGACCTGGCATTGGACTCAGCAATCTTTTACTTGAGCAAGCGATCTTTCATTGCTCTTGGCGATAATTTACTGGAGCAAGTGACCTGGCATTGGACTCGGCGATCTTTTAATGGAGCAGGTGACCTGGCATTGAACACGGCGACCTTTAACTGGAGCAGGTGACCTGGCATTAAACTCAGCAATCTTTTACTTGAGTAAGCGACCTTGCATTGCTCTCGGCGATCTTTAACTGGAGCAGGCGACCTTGCATTGCACTCGGCGATCTTTAACTGGAGCAAGTGACCTTGCATTGAACTCGGCGATCTTTACCGTGTGCAAGTGACCTTGCATTGCACTCGGCGATCTTTAACTGGAGCAGGCGACCTTGCATTGGACTCGTCGATCTTTAACTGGGGCAAGCGACCTTGCATTAGAATCGGCGTCTTTAACTGGAGCAGGCCATCTTGCTTTGCACACGGCGATCTCTAACTGGGGCAGGCAACCTTGCATTGGACACGGCAATGTTTATCTGGAGCAGGCGACCTGGCATTGGACTCGGCGATTTTTAAATGGAGCAGGTGACCTGGCATTGGACTCGGCGATCTTTAACTGGAGCAGGTGACATTGCATTGGACTCGGCGATCTTTAACTTGAGCAGAGGTCTTTGCATTGGACACGGCGATCTTAAACTGGAACAGGCGACCTTGCATTGAACTCGGCGATCTTTAACTTGAGCAGGGATTTTTCATTGGACACGGCAATTTTTAACTGGAGCAGATGACCTGGCATTGGACTCAGCAATCTTTTACTTGAGCAAGCGATCTTTCATTGCTCTTGGCGATATTTTACTGGAGCAGGTGACCTGGCATTGGACTCGGCGATCTTTTAATGGAGCAGGTGACCTGGCATTGAACACGGCGATCTTTAACTGGAGCAGGTGACCTGGCATTGGACTCAGCAATCTTTTACTTGAGCAAACGTCTTGCATTGCTCTCGGCGATCTTTAACTGGAGCAGGTGATCTTGCATTGCACTCGCCGATCTTTAACTGGAGCAGGCGACCTGGCATTGCACTCGTCGATCTTTAACTGGAGCAGGTGGCCTTGCGGGACCATGCAATTTAAGGGGAAAATAACGCTTCAATACTTAAAACAAGTCAATTGTGTTGTGTGGGGGGTGTTTAATCCTTTTGAATCAATTAGTATAGGAACATTAAATATCGAAATAGGAAAGGAACGTGTTCAGCCTATAACACCGCTTTTGGCGTGTTACAATTTTAATTGCCGAAATAAGACAAAATTTTCACAGCAGTTTCCGATATATGAAATTATTCAAACATTCTGATATTATATGCTTTTTACAATGTTGCATCTAATGAGTATTTAATGAATTACAAAGTTTCTGGTAGTCCATCGAAACTACAATGGCTAAAAACGAAAAAAATATATGCATAACATAACTACTAAAGATTACATTCCTTTGTCATTAAAATGTAAAAACCAATCCCTGTTGCAACCAAATCAAACGAAACATTTCTATCCATATGAAGGAATAAGTATTATTCGTAGTGGGTAAATTAACCTGTGAAGCCACATCACGCTGTGGTCATCCATCTTTTGCAAGGTTATATGATTCAAGATTCAATATATACCTACCTTTCAACCTACACTTAAATGTGAAAACCAATAGTACGTGGCGTATCACTTAAAAATTCCAAAAGGTAATATTTGTAATACTTTTGGCATGTTTCAAATGGTATTGTTAGCTGAGTGTTTTATTTTGTTCCTGTGGCCGAAAACTATTTTTCAAATGGTGCCTTAACCGTCTATTAGAACAAAAATACGGTCGGAAACCAAAACAACTTGCAATTACAATTGAAAGTAGAATCTAAGTATCTTTATAAGTTTACCTACTTCGCATTTTAACATCAGGATAAAGATCTTGGTTTCATGCAATATACATGAATAGCAATAAAACCCATTTATGTTGTAATACTGCCATCAAAGCTTTATCTTCATGGCTATGAATTCCCATTGAATTGTGCTCAAAAAATATAATTGCAAACATTTATGAAACTTAAAATATTTAATAACGCTGGTAATGTGGGTGGATGAAATTATATCATCATTAGGGTAAAAGCAGCTAATGCGTAACAAAATTAAATGAATTACGACACCCATAAAAACCTATTGATAAAATGAAGATACTATATAGAAATTTAATGCAAAGGAAATTAAAATTAACTTTCGTAAGGTAATACCTAAGTGTAACATAATAGTTAAGTATCAGTGTCAGTATATTAGGAACTATTACAAAAAAGGGTGATGTCTTCAATCAGTATAAATATGTAAGACAAAATTGTAGCAGCCAAGTTGAAAGATGATCATAGCTTAAATCCAGTCCAGAAGAATTACTACACTGAATAATTCGCCTAAGTTTTTAAGTATGGTCATTGAAAAGGTGCGGTATAGATGTATTCCAGGAAAAACGTTTGCATTTTTAAGCTGTCGATATAGTGCCCAAAACATTACAATATACACGATGTTTATGGCGTCATGAATGCAACATTCAACATCAATTTTATCTAGTAATCCGGAATTGTACAGTTTAAAGATATTACCGAGAATGATAACCTAATGATTCGCTATCATACGCTATAGTTGAAATTAACACTTCTGTTCTAGTTTCTTTGATCATTCAAGAAAACCTGGAAAGGGAACGTGAAAAAAGGGTCTGAATTGATTTAAATATAATGTTGACAGTAATTTCAAGCCCTCTGACCATAATGGAGTCATTTACTTGTAGCTCCTACGTAAAGTTGTATATCTAAAATCTGAATGTCGCTTTTGAATTGCATTGATAGTCTGCCAATAAGCCCTCCTTTTTCGTAAGTCACAATCGGAGTAATTTGAATAAATTATATTGCAATCATTTGCCGAGAGTTTAACAGTTGAAGAACTCATATTGTGTTTTTCACCAGTACATTATGTCTCTTGCGTTTTCATGTGGATGAGTTTAAGTCCCCGAAACCTACTTTCAACCTGTTCTCTAATACACTTGTGTACAGCCATTGCCTATGAAGGCAGTATGTATTTTAATATGCGGAATTTGAAAGTGACATGTTGATAAGAATATTTCTAGTAGTAGTGTTTTACATCTTGAAAGAAACTGTTGGTCGGGTATATAATTCCTTTGACTAAAGTATGCTGAAATGTTTTTTGACCTAACTAGGACTAATTTACCAACCAATTTGCTCACAAAGTGTATCAGTCTCGCAGGACATGTTAACAAAAGATAAAAAAAATTCTAGTTGAAAATGTTTGAGTTTGTTTTAATGTTCTATCTCTTTGGCGTTTACCCTGTGCCATTAAACGGGGTTAATGTTTAAACCGTTGGCTACTGATTTTGTTTTTCATGTAAATATATTTACTATAATTAAAAAGTTGTTTAACTCTGTTATTTGACATAGTTATATCGCTATGTTTCTCAAACAATGACAGCAAAATATAAAGACTTGGTAATCGTAAAATGTTGTTGTCATATTCCGTTATGGTATGATGCATTTTTTACTTTGCCATTTTAGGTAGAATTACTTAGCTCTATTTAGCAAGGTGGAGCAAAACAAATATTGATGAGTAGCATTCTGAATGTCAACGTTTTCCTTTTATTTGTTTTATTTATTAAGTGTTTGTAACTTAGAAAAAAGCACACTATTTTAAGGCTAAAAACGATATCATACGAAATAGTGAGATCCTAGGTAAACTTAATAATACTATGAATCAGTGTACGAGGCGAACCTGTAATAATCACAATCATTGCTTATTAATAAACTTTGATCTTGAAGTATGATTTGTGTGGTCTTTTCCATAGCACTTTTATTGGTCATTCTCCTCTTATTAAATAACTGGTGTTATTACAGTGTTGACCTAATAGTTGTTCCCGATTTGTGTGAGTAACAGAGTGATTTGGATAAAACAGGCTAGGGATATCATGATTGACAAAGAGATATATATGCACAGTTTCAATACAAAGAAAAAAGCAGGATAAAACATTTCAAATTGATCAATCCTTTTAATTTACCCAATTGTAACGCCTCTATACAAGTAATATTAACCCTTTGAAGAGGATTGTAAAATGAGTGCTTCACTAAGTGCCATCAGTTTGTATGCAATGTTGCATACACAATCAAAATGAATTTGCGCCGGTGTGATGCCTTTATCATATAGACCCCTTCTGATGAAAACAAGCGCCAAAGATTTTTCAGCGATTTGCGCATGCGCGCTGATTCAGAGAGGCATTGCGCCACAGAAACAGGACATAATTCATAGCACACACCATGTAAGGTAGTGGTTAATAACGCTGACATGAGAATAACCAATGATTTCAGTTCTATTCGTACTTATGCGATCATAAACACATTTGCTGTAGGCCGGATTTTTTCCTTTTTTTATTTATTTAAACGACGACGTCAAGTCAGTGACCTTTACACAACTTAATTGCATTTTACGCGCACATGCAGTTCTAAGATATTCCATTTGTCAGCGATTCATCAAGCTCACTTAACGGAAACCACCACACAAAACACCGCATATTGTATATTAAAATAACTATATTGTGGCTATTGTATGATTTGCTTCTTTCGTCTCTTTTTTAGCAAAGGTGCCCATCACAGTGGTTGTATTCTTAAACTTACTGAACAAACGAAGAGAAACCCTGTCGATAAAAGCCTTATTTTCACATTCGAAAATGTCAAAGCGTTAGGCAATGCATTTTCGAATATGTCAATGTAATTTGGTTTTCAACACGACGCACCTGTCTTACCTATGGGCGTCAGCCCTAGTCAGAATATCAATCTTGTAAGGTCGAAGGGCTTAGGGCACGGACATAATGTAACACTAGCTACAGCTACCAGAGTTCTTTAAAGTACGCCAGTTTCCCCACGTTGGCAATTATACACAGGTAATCCATTGCAATACATTTGTGTGAATTTAGACAATAATATTCTTTACAACCCGTCCCCTTATAATACGGGGGTAAACCTTTATTGTGAACAGGTATTTTAATTTGCAAATCAAATATAATTATGCTTGTTTGTCGATTGCATAGTAATATCGCGGTATTAAAGAAGCAGTGATATTCTGTTTTAAGAGATTAAATGATATCAAAGTCAAGTTTAACAATCACAAACGTCCTGCGTGATATTCGTTGGAAACAATCACATTGCAGCAGTATGTTTCAAAGAGTTTATCAAGTTTACTGATATTTATAGATTGATTAACTGTTAGTTAGGTCATGATCATCTGCTGTAACATGGACAATCTTTAACGGACTTCCTCCTGCATTATGACGTTTGCTTATCAACTTTACGAAATACGCCTAGTTCAGAGACCGAACTTTTCCATTCCAGGTTTGTTTTGTTATACGGTCTTCTAGCTGTTTCAAGAGGGAGGGTGAGGCGGCGTACGTTATCCTGAAGTTAACAATGAAACCAGTTCTATCAATATGGTAGAATATCACACCAAATGCACAAATTTGATATTATCCATCGTTAAAGCAAGATTTATTTGTGCAAGATGGACATTCTGAACAGCCATTGTCCAGAAAGGCTTTGGTTCTTCACAATTATCTTTAATAATAACATTCAATTGAGAAACATTTTGCTTGATACGTATACTTTTTTAAGTTTTCGTTGCATGTGTATAAAAACATATGTTACACTGTTATGACATGAGTTATTTTAACATATGGAATCCGACCCTCAAATAAGCAAGTTCTCTGAAAGCTCCATTAGCCGTAGTGTTTGATGACTGTCGACCCCGTACTATTTTAGTACCATTTTAAGGGTATTTGTTGTTAAATTATCGAAAGTAAAACATGCATAAAAACATTTTTTTTTTATATTTGGGTGTTACTTAAAGTGAAATCGGACGTAAATGAAATATTTGCCTATCTTTAAAGGCCAAAACAACATGTTTGTTCTTTTATTTTCGGTTAACATTTTACTTTTCGTTTTACTTTTTCAAGTAATATCAAAATAAAATGGGGTCACTAGAACTTAAAACCATAAAGACATTACTTTGATGTGATTTTATTACAGTAATATGTTTTATTGCCAATGTGTTGCGTGTTGCGTGGAAGAAGATAGCAGAAATTATCGAAATATGAACATGGTAACGCTTCGCACATTATGATAGTATGCACATTAATATTTATGCTTGCTTAAGTTTAAACATGATATATTTTACAATGATTGTGAAGAAAGTTATGATAACTTATACTTAGTCACTTTTATTGGCACGATGCTGCGCAGGAGTGTGGTCTTGTGTTTAGGAGGAAACCGGAGAACCCGTAGAAAAATCCACTTGTCCGGCTTGGTGAACACTAACCAAAATCTAATGCACCCAGGCCGGGAATCGACCCCGGGTCATTTATGGTTTAATATGTTAAAAAGGAACACACATAGTACTGATGACGCCCGTTGGCTCGAACACCCAGAGACCGGCGAAAGTACCTAGAGCCTCAGAACTTTCGACCCAAGCGGGAATGGTTACCTTCAGTATAAAGAAATCGCTCCTTTACGAGTCGAGTCAAAGGAGTTCGAGCAAACGGGGTTCGACTGAAGTCTCAAATTTAACTTAGATTTTATTTAAAGGCATAATGTTCAATGCGAAACAAACACTACACAAACTATACATAATACCACAATACAACACTTAGTCCATAGGTTATGTCAATAGACACATCTATCATAGATGTGAGATTTCATGTTATTTTACTGTTGTTATTTTAACTGCAATTTGTATTGGTTTTATTGAAAACTGTTGTCAATTTCGACATCTACATCGCATATACATATTGCCTGTGACACTAATAGCCAGTTCCTAACCATCCTCGGTTAATATTACAATAGCTAACGGTAACATTACAATGGACATAATCCCGTTTAGTCCTACAAAACAGGTTGAAGACATTTGAGCAACCGGCAATAAGAATTTCAATTACTGCAAGGCAAAACACTAAATCTACCTTATTTCTTTTATCACTAATATTGATGTACTGTTTTAATATCCGTGTCATTTTCACAAGCCTTAAAGTTTGCAATTATTGATGTACGCGTCTGTAAGTGTGAGGTTGAGTACTCCGACAAATGAACTCTTGTCTTACGGACCGTTCTTATGCTACCCCTAAACATTGCTAGTGATTATTTGCCGATGCATGTGTAATATGTCGATTGTGTATTGCATGCGGTATGTCTGGGCTAGTTTGCTCATTCTATCTCTGTCTGTTAGTGTATTTTATGGCTTTGACCTTGTGTCTTTAAACAGGGTAATCGTTGTATGTTTGGCTACTGGACCTACCCCTGTAGTGTTCACGGTATTTGTATATTTAAGCGATGCTGTTTTGAAATCAATTTAATGTTACAATCAAAGGGACCGAGTCATAACGACACATAATTTGTATACACTTTTAGATTTATAGCCTTTTTACTTTTTCAGGCGTTATACTTAACAGAAGTTTATTGCTTCAGGTATAATAACAATGTTAATAAAAGCATTTTATGTCAATTTATTGTGAGCTAAAAAAAGAACGTAAAGTACAATTTTGAGTTTGAGGTCAACAATGTATACTATTGTGTATGTTGATCGTTATAAAGTAATGTTAAGGTAACCACAAAATAGGCAATCGGAATCTTTCACGTTTAAATGCCAACACATCCTTGTAAAAAATCTCAACCGGCCTGACCACAGGAGAGTTTGGTTAGTAGGCACTGAGCCGAACGATTGGGTAATCATCTGTTTTTACATTTAAGCCTGCAACATACGAGGACACTCTCGCGGAACCTCGTGCCAACGAGAGTCACGGAGGTTCGTTCAAAAACAAGTAAACTTTAAACTAAACTAGCTCAACATTTAAAATGAGAATCACTTTTTTGTAGATTTACACCATAACTTTACAATCTTAAATCATTGATTAAAGAAAGAAACATATCAAACACGTTGTTATTGGATACAGTTTGACATGTGAATATACAGAATCACAAGAGTTACTGTAGGTGACGGGTTTTTAGTTTCAAGTTTCAAAGTTTATTGGCAATCGACATAATTTGCCTTTGGCCATTTACAAAACAAGCATTTTATGGCAAAGACAAACACATATATGTACATATAATCAAATATGTTAAATGAATATAATACTAAATTATGATAATGATACTGTAAACTGTGAAAGTTACAAGTGTAAAGTATACATTATGTGCTACTATGCTTAGTAAATTAGTATATACGTACTGTATATGGAATTTCAATGAAAACACAGTATATATTAAAACAAATATGTTGACTGCACAGATGATTTTTTCTAAGAAGCAGCTAAAGTTTTTAATCTATCTTCTCTAAGTTTCATAGCATGGTACAATCAAATCCCGTGCACTAACAATAGAGTGCCTGCTTTCTACGTCCTGCCGAAGATTCACAAAGATGTCAACAATGCTTTACCGCTCGGATACCCGGGCCGACCTATAGTATCGGGATGCGAATCATTAACAGAAAATATATCTTCATATGTTGACAGCGTCTTAAAATCTCACATGGAAAATTTGCCATCTTTTGTAAAGGACACTACAGACTTCATCAAGAAATTACGATCTTTATCCGTTTTAAAAAGAGATGCAGTTTTAGTGACACTTGACGTCAGCTCTCTTTATACTAACATTCCACATGATGATGGTATAGCAGCATGCAGATCCTTCCTTGAACAAGACAAGTCTAACTCTGTTGGATATATTGAGGACATCTCAAACTTAATCAAACTTGTATTAACAAAGAACAATTTTCAATTCAACGATGCAAACTACCTACAGATTTTAGGAACAGCTATGGGCACGAAAATGGCACCGTGCTTTGCATCTTTGTTTATGGGAAAGTTTGAACAAGATTTTCTTAAAAACTGTTCCAAAAAACCGTTACTATGGTTGCGTTTTCTTGATGACATTTTCTTCATATGGGAACATTCTGAAGATGAATTAACGGCTTTTCTTCACGATATCAACAAAGTCCACAAAAATATTAAATTTACAAATAATGTCTCTAAAACATGTGTTTCATTCTTGGATGTCCATATCGAAAAAGACTTAAAGGGTTGTTTGGAAACAAGCGTTTTTGAAAAATCAACAAATTGCCACCAATACATAGAATACTCTTCGTGTCATCCAAAAAAGTGCAAGGTCGGCATCCCCTACAGCCAGGCTAAACGCTATAGAAGAATAACATCAAGTGATGACCGTTTCCATGAGGAATGTGATAAACTAAAAACCTATTTTGAAGAACGAAACTATCCAATTTCTGTTATAGATGAAGCTATTTCGAAAACATTTTCCATCAGTGCAGGGGACGCCTTGCAGCCAAATGTTAAATCATCGGAAAAAGACATTATTCCTTTTGTGTGTACTTTTAATCCATCATTACCAAACATTGGTAAAATTATAAACCAATATTGGGGACTACTCAGATATTCAAAAAGTAAAGCTGTCCAAGATCTCATTAACTACAAACCAATTGTTGCATATAAGCGGCCTAAAAATATTCAAGATATACTTGTGAATTCTAAACTTACAAATGTTGTCACTAACGGGTTCGTTACTAAATGTAATAGATCCAGATGTTCACATTGTTGTACTATTTTTGAAAATGACAAATTTTCAAGTACATATTTTTGCAAAGAATTTAAGATAAATCATGAATTGTCCTGTTCTTCTACAGGTGTTATATATGTTATCAATTGCAAAAAATGTAAAAAGCAATATGTTGGTCAGACACAACAAAAATGTAGTCAGAGAATGAACAGTCATAAGTTTGATATAAAGCATTTTCCAGATTCATATACAAATGTGTCTGAACATTTTAATGCTCCTGACCACAGTATCAATGATTTTTCTTTTATGCCAATTGATAAAATTGAGAACAATTGGAAACGATTATTAAAGGAGAGTAAATGGATGCACATTCTTGGCACAGTCATTCCTAATGGTATGAATTCAAAAATATTATTTTAATTCTTCTTGCAGAATTAAAAAAATCACAGAATTAATCTGGTTTATAACTGTTTTAACCTATTTAATGTTGCATAGTTTATACTGGTTTATTGATGTTTGTTTATGCATTTATATTGCATTTTACCAGTATAATTGTATCTCTTTAGATCCTATAAGACATTATTTTGCGCAAAAATGTATGCTATATTTTGACGTTATCAACGTTGACGTCATTTGATGTTGACGTCATTTCCTGTTCATTATATACATACAACCTGATGAAGGCCGAATGGCCGAAACGTTGTTTCATAAATAAATAATTTGTGTTGAAGTTGGACTTCTTTAATTATCACCATAGCATGGTACACAAATTTCACGATGTTGTTAACTATTTTCTTATTTTTACTACCCATAAGGTACTTAAATTTTGCCAGTGTTGGCCAGGTTGATTTGATACAATATTTATTTCTAAGATGTTCATAAAACTTACAGAATAACATAAAATGGTATTCTGATTCTACAGTGTTCTGAGTACATAGCTTACTAGTTCTACTTCCCTAACGCTATTTGTATATCGACCAGTTTCTATCTCTAAACAGTGGGCAGAGAGTCTGAATTTAGTAAATTCTTTCTATATTTATCACTCTTAACGTTAATGAGAAATTAGTGATGGCAGAAAGACACTTGTAATTGCTACCACCTGCGAGAAGCCTTGAACGTCAACAAGGATTGTCACTGCTATGTGAGACACTTGTGTATGTTATAAAACACAATAATACCGAGTTCATGCACGTACTGCAAACGCAGCCTTAGCAAGTAAAACACACATTAAATGTATTTCTTACTTTGCTTTTGTAATCGGTTTAATTACTAGAATACACTTCTTACAGCTTTGTGTTTTCTTTTTTAAAGGATATAGATGGAACTCCCTGCCTTCCTTGATTGTTGCGCTGGCCTTGGGAATAATGTTTTGTTTTTCAGAAAACATTTTGGAAATAAAAAAACAAAACGTTACCATGTCAAGAAATCATTATTCGAATATGAAGAGTTCAATACGTTGGAAGAACGGACCAAAGATTCGTCACAAAATGACTATTTAAGGTTTAGGTGATAATTTTCGATATCTCGTTGTCTCCGCATTGGAAATGATACTACTAAGTTTGTTTTGAATCTGTTTGGGGTCATATAGTACAACCTAGTAGCCTTGGCTTAAGCTTAACCGTTTTTCAACTCCGTAATACAATCAGAGACATGAAAATTGAAAGACAAACATATACACTAGCATAAATGGTTCATGTCAGTCTCTCATGTCTTCTTTATCGTTGAGGAAGCGTCTACAAACTTTTGCAATATCTATCGATATGATTATATCATCCGAATTCCCCAAAATAGACAAAGTATATCAGTAAGTTCAGCATGTTAGAAGGTTATGTATGTTTTATTTGCCATTTACATTCAAATTCCAAATTCAAGAGATTAGTGCATCAGTTCCATCACAATAGTATACAGTACATGCATTGCAACAAAACAACAATTACGTAGCTTCTTTTCACATTTCAATTGCCTTGTCGGATTAAAACTAAAATAGCATAAAATGATAATGATACGAACATGTAAGGGCGAGAGTGGTCTAGTGGTCTAGGTGTCTACCACCCTCCAAAGAGGTAGTGAGATCGATCACCAACAGTGGTGTTGTTCTCATTCTTTCCCAAGTATCTTACTTACATAAAAATAAATTAAAACGTATTCATTGGTTTAACAATGTATCTCTTTCATTATTTTCGCTGGAAAAAATATGTGTTTCGTTTCGACCTTTCATTGGACGCGGCGACCTTTCATTGGACTAGGCGCACTTTCATTGGACTCGGCGACCTTTCATTGCACTAGGCGACCTTTCGTTGGACTAGGCGACCTTTCATTAGACTAGGCGACCTTTCATTGGACTAGGCGATCTTGCATTGGACTCGGCGACGTTGGACTCGGTGACCCTACATTAGATTTGGCGACCTTACATTGGACTCGGCGACCTTGAATTATACTAGGCGACCTTTCGATTTATTAGAAACATAATCACTGATATACTAAGAAGTACCTTTGAGTCGTCAGTGTATGTTGTATGATTTTTTTAAATCATAATACTTAGGAACATTAACTATTCAAACAAGTAAAGAAAATTGTTTAGCCTATAACGCAGCTTGTAACCATTACTTCAGAAATAAGACGAACTCTTCGCAGGTGTTCCCGCTAATTGGAATGAATAAAGAAGTCTGATAATTTATGTTTGTAATAATTCTATATCTTTTCAAGAATTAAACTCATTACAGATTTTTGAAGACCCCCTGGTCTCCATAGGCTACAAATGTAAAAAGAAAATGTAGAAACTGAAATCGATGACAAAATATTGCTTTAATAAGGATATCATATGTCATGTCATAACATCATCATGATAGATACTGTATTCCTGCTCCAGTTTTAACATAAATACTTTAAACAAACAAGTTATCTTAATGCCTAGAGAATAAATTAACAAGTGAAGTCAAACATTAACATCAAAAGTCACGCTGGTTGTTATCTATCTTTTGCAAGATTATATGATACACTGTCTGATATTCATACTTTTATTCCTACCATTAAGTGTGAAAACATAATTTCGTTAATAATGCGTTGCATAGCATTAAGTAAAACAAACAAAAACTATTTGAAATACTTTTGGCATGTTTCAAAGGTTGTTTTGTTGTTTGATAAAGTACGTTATCTTTAGTAAGTTGAGTGTTTCATTCAAAAGTCTTTATTCCTGTGGGCGAACTCTTTTTTTCCAATGGTCTAACATAGAACAAGCTCATAAACAAAACTTGCATACTATCATCGGAAACCAAAACACACTTACAAATACATGTAAAAGAAGAAAGCGGCTATGAAATTGGATACTCTATCTTAGTATCTTTATGAGTTTACCTACTTCGCAATTTAACATCAGGATTAATTTATCGGCTTCAACATACATAATAGCAATAACACACATTTATATTTATAATACTGCTATCAAAGCTTTATCTTCATGGCATCGAATTCCCAAACATCATATAGTTTGAATGATACAGCTTTAGCGGTCAGTAAGACATACATGTATAACCAAATAAATATATTCTAAGGTAACATGTAGAGCCCTGCGAACAAATGATTTTAGGTACATTTTAGTGTTTCATAACAACTTAATAAATCCATAGAAACTACAGTGACTGGACCAGAATTCAAATATGTAACAAAGACTCTGTTTAAAGGCACAAGGCTACGGCTTAACAGACTCTGAGCGAGAGATACAACTGGTATAACTTACATATTATTTAGTACATGGACATAATTGATAACCAGTCCGATATTCAGGATAATTATTCTCAGATATATATAAACAAGTTGTGGCCATGCACGCATCACTTACGTTCGATTAATATAAATTTTAATCGTGTATGTGTATTAAATTTCGAATAACACCCGAAAAACCAATTGATAGAAATTCATTGCCAAAGATATTATAATTAACTTTCGTAAGGTAATACCTAAGTGTAACACAATCGTTGAATATCAGTGTCAGTATATTAGGAAACTATTAAAAATATAGGGTAAAGTCAATTGTCCACAAAATAGTCACGGCCCAGCTTTAAGGTGATCATAGAATAAGTCAAAATGAATTATGACACAGAACTAATTGAACGTGTTTTGTAGTCATTAAATAGGTGCGGTATAGATCTATTCCAAGAAAACGTTTGAATCTTTAAGTTGCCGATATTGTGGTCCGAACAGTACAATATTTACACGGAGTTTAATATCGTCATGAACGCACGTGTGTACTAATAACTTTGTATACTTGTCGGGAGCCTGGCTGGACATTGAGAATGCCATAACATTGTCCTACCGTTGCCTTTTCGCACGAGCATCAATGCGCCAGTGCGTCCTACCAATATAAGTACGTATTTTGATGTTATGTATGAAATACAAAAAATATTGCAGAATTGTACAGTTGCCGAGAATGAGGACCCAACGATTCTTGATCTAACTCTAGTTGAAATTGACATTTCTGTTCTGATGTCTTTGACCATTCAAGAAAACCTGGCAAAAGCCCCGTAAAAGCAGGGTCTGAATTGATTTAAATATAATCTTGACAGTAATTTCAGGCCCTCTGACCACAATCAAGGCATGTACTGGTAAGGCGTTGTAACATCCGGTTCATACCTTAAATAATATATTAACTAAAATCCGGTTTATACCTTAAATTATATAACTGAAATCTGGTCAGTGTGAATGTCGCTTAAGAATTGCATTGGTACTCTGCCAATAAGGCATACGTTTTCGTAAGTCCCATTCGGACGTATTTGAATAAACTATATTACAATGACTTGGCGATAGTTTAACAGTTTCAGAACTTGTCTAATATTGTATTTTCCAGTACATTATGTTTCTGTTTGTCGCGTTCTAATGTTTTGTAATAAACACAGTTACAGCAATTCTCACTAAAATTTCACGTTCAGCCTTTAATTTGAAAATTAAACACGAATACTAGGTTTACGCAGCAAAGCAATTTCGATCGATGGGGGGGGGAGAATGTGAAACAAATGGTATGGTATGAAAAACTGCAATGACGATGGTGTTTTATTCACCTACTGGCATAATTATGAATGTTTATGGGTTATTAAAATCGAACCAAAATAGAGCGATCAATCTTAGAATCGTTGTTTTACAGAAAGTCAAAATATATCATTTTGCTTCGTTAAACTTCGTCCTGTACCACAGTGTTCTTATTTGATATCATAAAAATAGAAAACCACATTTATAACATGAATTATAGCTGTAATTTTTAAAAATGATCATTATTTCACTTATGGATCTTCATGGTGTATAGGTCCGTGTAATGATTTATAATGCTTGATTAAAAAAGAGATATAGACTCAGAGGGTGATATTCACAAATATGAGGGGAAAATGATTAATTCATTTAGAAAAAGAACAAGTTTTATTGTTTATATATGATTTCCATGGTTTATAGAGATCTATCAGTGAGAGAAACGGATATCATTGTGATTTTTTCACCGTTTTGATTTTTTCCCGCTCTCAAACCCAAATTAACCGTCAGCGCGCACACAATTAAAGACGTCATTTCGCAAACAGTTTTATATTCATTTCAGGAAAATTATTATTTGAAAGAAATAATTGTCACAATGTAAGATCGCAATTCATTTCACCTCGTGTGAACCAGAAGTAAATATTTTCACTATTTTGCCTAAAAAAAACACGAAACAATCAATTACCATGTACGAGTAAACGCACTTTTGTTTGGTCAAGATCTTATATCCATTGACTAAAGTATGCTTACCTGTTCTTTTGATCTAGGACTTATTTACCAACCGATTTGCTCAAGTTTTATAAGTAAGGCGGGACATGTTTACAACGGTTATTATGTTCAAGATAAAAAAAAATAAACAAGTTTTTTTTACTATAATTAATAAGTTAAGTGTTTATCACTGCTATTCATCATACATAATTATGTTTCTCAAAATATGACAGTGAAACATAAATACTTAGTAATCGTACAATGTTGTCATATTCCGTTTTGGTATGATGCTTGTCTACTATGGCATTTTAGGTAGACTAACCTAGCTGCGCCATTTTGAAAGGTGGGGCAAAGGAAATACAATGAATTAATGAACTTCTCTTATCTTTAAATATTCTTTGATGGACTAGAAGGCCTTGGTTTAAAAGTTTATGTGCGAAATCTGGTATTCTGCATTTGAAAGTCTTCCATAAGTTTTATTTGTTTGAATCAATATGTAGAATAGATATAAGCACATTATTTTAAAGTTAATACTATATCTTACAAAATAGTGAAATCCTAGGTAGACTGAATAATTACGTGACTTAGTGTACCCGGCGAACTTGTAATATTCACAATCATTGCTAAATAATATACTTTGATCTTTAACTTATGATTTCGTGTGGTCTTTTCCTGAACACTTTTATTGATCATTATCGTTAAATTACCGATGTCATGAATGTGTTGACCCACTTTTGCTGCCCGATTTTTGTGAGTGACTCGGTGACATATACTGCGATAGGTCAGGCTAGAGACGACATGATTGGTATACATATATATACACAGAAAAGAAGAAAGCAAGATAGTTTAATTATTTCGAAATGATTAATAATTACCCATTTGTTACACGTCTATACAAGTAATATTCCCATTTGAAGAGTGTTTCTCTAAGTCTCATCAAATTGTATGCAATGTTGGATACACTATCGAAATAAAATGGCGCCGGCGGTATGCCTTTATCATATTAATCATCAACCGATCATCAATTATGGGCGCCTGCCCCAGTCAGAGTATCAGTCTGTGTAAGGTTGTAGGGCATAGGGCACGGACGTAATGTAACACTAGTTATATCTACCAAAATTCTCTACGCTAGTATACAGCAAAACTCCTTTCATCGTCAGGAAGACAATTATTATCCTTAGTGGTGAGACGAGGAGGTCGAACCTGCAATATCAGTCAAGTGACATGCAACAAGAAAACGGTCCCTACGTCGAAAATTATCTAAAGGTTAGCCTTTTTTTGTACATTTGTCTGAAATATGACTATCTAATACACACTTCTTCAATTGAGTTATAATGCAATAATAATAGAGGCGTGTCCAATAGCAACCCATTTAGCATAGACCTGTGGCAAGGTACAAGACTAAGGCTTTACAGAGGCAACCCTAAAAGTCACCCAGTTAACAAAGAACATTTGTAAAAACAAAAGACTAAGGCTCAACATACACTGAACAAAAGAAACCGAACGTACCAACAACACCAATATACCTTACATACGTATGTATAACGAATGTAGGGGTCACTTGGGGTTTAAAATGATTTGTACAAGTTGGGCTGGGTTGCTTGTAACCTTTCGTGGTTTTACATTCAATCATGTCTCACGTTAAGTCCCCGATAAAAAGGCAGAAATATTAAAAGTTTCAGGGTTAGTAGGTTACGCAATATGGGGTATAAGGGGCGCAGGAAACCATATGCAGATTCAAGCGAACCCCGTAACGTATATATAATTCCGACTTCCTGTTTATATTGAAAATACCGTGAACAATTTCACCTATGTATTGGAATCGGAAAACAAACACCATGTTGGTACGAAATAAAAAAAATAGTGACCGTATATTGTAAAACAATGTGGGTCACCGTTTAAACAGTCCTGGACCAATGGCGTTGTGTCAATCGTGTTTTAGGCGTGATATAAATACAATATACACACAAATGATGGCAAAGATGCAACTCCTCACCGGTCATGTTGCCATACTTTTATTTTTGTTCTTAGGGAATGTCTACAGCAATATTCATTGTATAGGAAAACGGGTTGCATGAAAGTGATATAATATTTGACTTCTCCTTCATTATTCAGATATTCTTTACAACCCGTGTCCTTATAATACGTTGGTCAGGCGTATTGTGAACTGGTATTTTATTGTGCAAATCAAATATAATAATGCTCGCTTCGCGATTGCATAGTTATATCGCGGTATCAAAGAAGCAATAATATTCTGTGAAAGAGATCAAATGATATCAAAGTGCATGCCTAATCTTTTTTGGAAGAATCACATTGCAGCAGTATGTTTCAAAGAGTTTATCAACCTTATTGATGATTCTAGATTGATTTACTGTTAGTCGGGTCACGATCATGTGCAATAACAAGGGCAATCCATAACGGAAATCGTACTGCATTATGACTTTTGGTTATCAACTTTACGAAATACGCCTAGTTCAGTGACCGAACTTTTCCATTCCAAGTATGTTTTTGTTATACGGTCTTCTAGCGGTTTCAGGGGGGGGGGGGTCATCCTTAAGTTGTCAATGAAACCAGTTCTATTAATAAAACAGAAAATCGTTTAAGCAAGATTTTTTGTCGGAGAAGGACATTCTGAATTGGTTATTCATAATTATCTATAATAATTCAAATCGATTGAGAAGCCTTTTGCTAAACAAATATACCTTTAAGTTTTCGTCACTTGTGTATCAATGATATGTTTCACTGTTATGGCATGATTTATTATAACATATGTAATTAGATCCAGAAATAAGCCGGTTCTCTGAAAGCTCCATTAACAATAGTGTTTGATGACTGATGACCCCATACAATTTAAGTACCATTTTAAGGGTACTTGTTGTTAAATGATCGAAATGATAACATGCATAAAATAGTTTTTATATTTGGGTGTTACTTTAAGTGATATCGGACGTAAATGAAATATTTGACGATATTTAAAGGCCAAAACAACTTGTTTGTTCTTTTATTTTCGATGAACATTTTACTTTTTTTCTTTTACTGTTCACGCAATATAAAAATAATATGGCCTCACTAGACAGCTTATAATCACATATTTGTGGGTCGGATAGATAAAGGATTAAAACGTTAATGCGAACTCAAAACCATGAAGACATTACTTTGATGTGATTTTATTACAGTATTATGTTTTATTGCCTGCGATGTTGCGCGAGAGTGTGGTCTTGTGTTGTGGAGGAAACTCGTAGAAAACCCACTTGTCCGGCTTGGTGACCACTAACCAAACTGAAATGCTCCAAGGCCGGGAATCGATCCCGGGTCATTTATGTTTTAATGTATTATCATAATAAGTTTGATACAACTGATATGCTAAACAAAAATAAGTTAAAAAAGGAACGAACATAGTACTGACAAATTCCGTTGGCTCGAACTCCCTGGGACCGACGAAAGTACCTACAGCTTCAGAACTTTCGACCCAAGCGGGAATGCTTACCTTCAGTATTAAACATTTGGTCCTTTACATCCAGTTTGAGCCAACGAAGAATTCGAGCCAAAGGAGTTCGAGCAAACGGGGTTCGATTAAAGTCTGAAATTTAACTGAGATTTTATTTAAAGGTATAACGTTCAATGCGAAACAAACAATACACAAAAGACACGTAATACCACAAGACAACACTTAGTCCACATCTTATGTTAATGGTCCCATCTATCATATATATGAAAAATTATGTTATTTTACTGTTGTTGTTTTTTGACTGCAAATATCCACAAATTATTGGTTATATTGAAAACTGTTGTCAACTTCGACATTTACATCGCATATAAACATTGTCTGTGATACTAATGGCCAGTTTCTAACTAACCTCGGTTTATATTACAATAGCTCACGGTAAAATTACAATGGACACAGTTAAGTGCTACAAAACGGCTTGAAGACATTTGAGCAACCGGCCATAAGAATTGCAATTACTGCAAGGCAGAACACTTGATCTATCTTATTTCATTAAGTACTAAAATTGATGTACATGTTTAACCTGTGTTAACATCTGTGATATTTTCACGAACCTTTAAGTCTGCAATTATTGGTAAATGCTTTTGTAAGTGTGAGGTTGAGTACTTCTACAAATGAACTCTCTTAAAGACCGTTCTTATGCTACCCCTTAACATTGTTAATGAGTCCGTTTCGATGCATGTGTAGTATGTCGATGGTGTATTGTATGCGGTTTATGTACGTTTAGTGTATTTTGATCTATGACCTCGTGTCTCTAAACAGGGTAATTGTAATAGGTTGGGCTACTGGGACTATCCCTGTAGTGTTCACTGTATTTGTATATTTAAGCTATGCTGTTTTGAAGTCAATTTAATGTTACAATCAAAGGGACCGAGTCATAACGACACATGATAAGTGTACACTTTTAGATTTATAGCCTTTTTACTTTTTCGGGAATTATCCTCAACAGAAGTTTATTGCTTGAGGAATAATCACAATGTTAATAAAAGCATTTTATTACAATTTAATGTGAGCTAAATAAAGAACTTATATTACAATTTTGAGTTTGAGGTCAACATTCTATACAATTGTGTATGTTGATCGTTATAAACTAATGTTAATGTAACCAGAAAATAAGCTATCAGCATCATTTACCATTTAAATGCCAACAAATCGTTGTAAAAAAACTCACCCGGCATGAGCGCAGGTGAGTTTGGTAAGAGGTCACAAAGTCGAACGATTGGGTTACATCTCCTGGTTTTCCAGTTTAGCCAGCAACACAAGACGACACTCCCGAGCAATATGGTGCCAACGAGAGTGACGTAGACGCGTTGAAAAACAAGTAAAGTTTAAACAAGCAAACTCAGCATTCAAAATGAAACTCACAGTCTCGTAGATTTACAACATAATTATATAATCTCAAATCACTGAATAAAGAAGAGATACATTTCTCCCACATCAGATAAGTAGATCCAATAATTTAACCATGCCAGAAATTATTATCTTGCCCACGGGCGAAGATAAAATGCCCGTACGGAACTCCTTTTAAAGGGTCACCACATTGTAATTACCTCCCTTGTTGAAGACTGTCGTCTGTAGCATAATGGAAATCTTGTCTTGTGGCAATATTTAGAACGCTAATTAAGTATTTCTCGCTTCAAATGTCACCATAAAACAGTTTTCACGCACCATTCAAGAAATAATGCTTCACTCTCCTTAGAACTATTTAAAGACCGATTTGACAATTAAAATTGTTTGAATCACTACGTGCATCCATACGCATTTATTTTAACTAAGCACAAAAGAGTTCCAGAAAAAAATACATTTTTAATTAATTTTGTTTAACTGAGGTGGGAGAAAAACATCTACCATAGCCGCTCGTGTAAGATAGGTTCATCCCGACCCTCTCGCAGGGTGTTTTGCGGAAACGCGGTAAACCTCGTTTCCGCAAAACAACCTACGCTCGGGTCGGAATAAACCTATCTTACACTCCCGGCCATAGAAGATACTTATAATCCAATACAATGTTAATGAATACAGTTTGCCATTTGAGTACACAGGATCATAAGTGTAGCTGTTACTTTAGATCACGGGTTTGTAAGGATAAGAAGTGCATATTAGTTGTGTTGTGTTCAGGCGTAAGTGCTATACATATTACTTATATTTGCATGAGCCAGAATGATCTTATGGTGTATGTCAGCAACGAAGTATACTTGAAATGCTAGCAGATTTCAAAATATGCACAAGTCCGATTCGGGAGAAAAGCTCCTGGCACCACTATATTGAAACGAAATCGTAGCCAACCTGCAGTAAAAGTGTTCGTACACGGTACCACATTCTCCGATATTTATAAAATTATCAAATAAAATATAATCATACTCACAAGTGTAGAAGTAAATATTAAGGCACAGCTGCAGCACGGACGTGTCGACAGCTAGTAATCTTTGCACCACCGATATCTGGCCGTGTAATAGGATCACCACGATAAAGTCAGAGATATGCTAACTGAAAGACAAACATATACACCAGCATACATGTTCACGACAGTCACACTCAAATGATCGGTGAGGAAGCGTCTGCAAAGTCTTACAAATATCTTACGATATTAAGATATCTACCAAATTAAATTCACCAAGATAGACAAAGACTATCGGTAAGTTCTGTATGTAAGAAGGTTGAGGATAATGTGTTATCCGCCAATTGCATTCAAATTCCAAATTAAAGAGGTAGGGCATCAGTCCCACCACAATAATATAAAAATACAGTACATGAAATGCAACAAAAACAGCAATTATTTATCAACTTGTGTTTCTATTTCAATTGCCTTGTCGGATTACAACTGAAATTACAAGATGATGACTATAAAATGATGTTAGGGCGAGAGTTGTCCAGTGGTCTAGGAGTCCGCCTTTCTCCAAAAAGGTGATGAGATCGATTCCCTCCAGTAGTCTTTTCTCACTCTTTTCCGTGTATTTTACTTACTTACAAAGAAATTTATACGTATGCATTGGTTTAACAATGTATCTCTTTCGTTGTTTTCGCGGGAAAAATATGTGTTTTGTAAATATTACATTGTTTACATTGATCTTAGTAATAAAGTCAAAGTAAGTTGATAAACGTACGTACACATTGATTATCCTAGGACAAAACATAGATTTGTAGTGAATTATTCGTCCGTTGAGTATAGTTATTGAACAAGGCGACCTTAATTTGGACTCGGCGACCTTCCATTGAAATATGCGACCTTACATTGGACTAGGCGACCTTGCATTGAAATATGCGACCTTGCATTGAAATGTGCGACCTTACATTGGACTAGTCGACCTTGCATTGAAATGTGCGACCTTGCATTGGACTATGCGACCTTGCATTGGACTGCGCGACCTTGAATTTAACCAGGCGAACTTGAATTGGACTAGGCGACCTTGCATTTGACTCGGCGACCTTGCATTAGACTACGCTACTTTAATTGAATTATATTCGGCGACCTTTCGATTTATGTGAAACAAAATCACTGCTTTACTAAAATGTCCCTTTCAGTCGTCAGGAGGGCAGTAAACTATTTTGTTTTTATTTGTTTTTAATCTAACTATGAGCAAGTACTATTAAATCAAATATTGAAAAGTTTTCATCCTGTAATACAGCTGACCTGTAACCATAAATTTGAAAATAAGACGAACTCTTCGCAGGTGTTCCCGCTAATAAAAATGAATAAAGCAGTCTGATAATATATGTTTGTAATAATGCGGAATCTATTTAAGGATTTAAGTAATTACAGATTTTGTGTAAGACCCCCGGGACTCCATATGCTAAAACTGTACGAGATATGTGGAAACTGAAATCGCGGACATTTTCTTTTTTACGAAGGAGTACAGTTTATGTCATAACATTATCATGGTAGATACTGTATTTTGCTACTCCATTTTCAATATAAATACTTTAAACAAATTAAAAGCCATCTTTCCAGTCGCCACCATATCAAACGATACACTTTATATCCAGCCATATGAAGCAGTTTATTGACAAGTTATCTTAATGCCTTGTGAATAAATTAACAAGTGCAGACACATCAAAAGTCAAGCTGGTTATTTATCCATCTTTAACAAGATTATACGATACAGTGTCTGATATACCTACTGTTATACCTACCATTGAGTGTGAAAACATGTTTTAGTTGATATTTCATAGCGTAGTATTAAGTTATATATAAATAAATAAATATATTTGAAATACTAATGTCATGTTTCAAAGGTTGTTTTGTTGTTTTAGGGAATTGATCAAGCACGTTATCTTTAGTTAGCTGAGTGTGTTGTATAAATGTCTTTATTCCTGTGGACGAACTCTGTTTTACACTGCTCTAACCTAGTACTAGCACAAAAATAAAACGTAAACAATGGTCGGAAACCAAAACAATCTTACAAATACAATTAAAAGTAGAAAAGCTACTATGAAAATGGATACTCTATCTGAGTATCTGTATGTGTTTTAATACCTACTTCGCAGTTTAACATCAGGGGAAGATCTCGGCTTCAATATACATAAATAACAATAAAACCCATGAATGTTGTAATACCAACATCAAAGCTTTATTTTCATGGCAATGAGTTCTCACTGAATTTGCTCAAAGTAATAAATAATCACAAAACATCATATAGTTTTAATGATACTGTTTTAACGGTCAGTTAACAATTTAACCAAATAAATATTAACTAAGAATACATGTGCTGCCCTGCGAAGAAATGATTTTAGAGGCATTTTGGTGATTCATAACAACTTAATAAATCTATAGAAACTATATAAGTCAAATATGTAACAACGACTATGTTTATAGGCGCAAGGCTAAGACCTAACACACTCTGAAAGAGAGATAAACCATACAACTTACATACTTATCATGAAATATATCATGAACAGAATAGATAACCAGTTCGATATTCAGAATATTTATTCACAGATATATATGACCATGTTGTGACCATGTATGCATTAACTTACATTCGATAAATAATTTATGTGCATTTAATTTCAAAGACTAAAATTGTAATGTTTACCAAACTCATACAGTCATGTCATGTTTCAGAAATAAAAAGGCTAGGGGGTAAAAATTTGCAAGCAGTTATGAAACTTTAAACGTTTAATGGCCCGTAATGTCTATGGGTGAAATTAGATCATCATTAGGGTGAAAACAGCAACTGCGTAACAATATTAACAAAATAAAATGAATTACGACACCTCTAAATAACTCCATTGAAAGGCGTGAGTTAATATATTGAAATTCAACGCCAATACTATTGAAGTTTGCTAGTGTAAGATAGTATCTAAGTGTAACATAATAGTTATATAATCAGTGTCATTATATTAGGAACATGATACAAAAAGAGCAGTTAAGAATGAAGTCAATTGTCAGTAGAAAACAGTATTACAAAATGGTTACAGCCCAGCCCAAATAAATAATTGCACAGAAATTATTGCAAGGATTTGAACTGTAGTGGTTGAATACATGATATAGAATAGGTCCGATAATGTTGCCCAGACGTTACAATATACACGTGAGATATATTTATATCGTCATGGACGCACGTGCCTTATATTAACTTGAATTATTTGTCGGAAGGGTGTCGAGAATATGGTCACCGCGCCCTATCTTAATCTATTCGCTCGAATATTAATACGCCAGCACCTCCAATTTGAGGACGATTCTTGATGAAAGTAACGTATGCAAATTAAAGATATTTCAAGTACAGTTTTTCATATTTGTACAGTTATGATGTATCGCCGAGGATGACCTCCGAATAATTCTCTATCTAATTATGTAGTTGAAATTTGCATTTCATTCAAGAAAAAATAATTTCGAGCCCTTCGACTAGAATCAAGTCACTTCCTGTTAGCCTGTACGTTGTAGTGCCGGCTGACGTGATACATACCGCAAGGGGATAACGTGTATGTAAACTACAGTAACGACATGTTGCTCTGGCAGTACCTTTCGCTGTTGATTTAGGAAATGAACATTAAATATTCATTATATCATATCCTCATGATCATGAATCCACACGCAATACATATCGCAAAGGTAAGTTTGTATGACTATTATGAGTCACTCGGGCCAATTATCACTCAACGGCGACACCGTGTATTAACCTCTAAATCATTCCGTTGACTACAGAACTATGAAACATATTCCATAACTATTACTAAAATGACCGATTTGCATACAAGTTTTATAAGTAAGACAGGCTAGTTAAAAATATATGAAAGAAGTTACTGTCTCCATATTTAACAAGTGTTTTACGGCTGTTATTTATCATACATAATTATGTTTTTCAAACATATGACAGGCAAATATAAATACTTGGCAATCGTATATTATTGTTGTCATATTCCGTTTTATTTTATTTGCGACATTGCAGATATTACCTAGCTTGCAATTTGGAGCAAAACAAATGTTTATGAACTTCTTTTATCGTTTAATGTTAACGTCGGTTTTTATAAGAAAAATGCTTGAAAAGGTCTCTACGATATGTGGCATTCAGCAAAGGTTTTATTTTAGTTGATTGAATGTGTTTGTATGATAGAAACATTAATTCTTGTTAGTCCATCATTTTCGGCTAAACACGGTTTTCTTCAAAATAGTAAAATCCTAGGTGAACTTAAAAATACTTTAAGATGACATAGCGCACGCGATCAACCTGTAATAATCAAAATGATTGCTTAATATACTTTGATCTTAAATTTATGATTTGTGTGATCTTTTTCGGGACACTTTTTTATTGTTATTCGAAGCGTAACTGTTGAATTACCGATGTCATGACTGTATTGACCTAATATTGGTGCCCGATTTGTCTGAGTGAAACGGTGACATGTATTGCGATAGGTTAGGCTAGGGACATCCTGGTTGATATAATGACATATGCACATTTGCGATATAAAGATGAGAGCAAACCCTTTGAAGACGACTGCATGATAATAGTTTTACTTAATGTTATACGTGTACTCAACGTTGCAAATTTATCGATATGTATTTGCGTTTAATCAAGACAATTTGAGTAACACTGACACAATAATTGAATTTTTTGCACCCATTTATAATACGAAACGAATTATGACTTTCAATGAAAACCAAGTCAAATTCAAATCCAAGACAAAATCAAATTAGCAAAATTGGTAAAACACATTGAATCCTAAACTGCAAGACAAAGAACAGGGACAAGAGCAGTTGCAGAAACATATTCTTGTCCTTTTTTTGCGTCGAACGACCAAGGCAAAATCATTAATGACAACAAATACCGTATTTACGCTAGCATTGTTTTAATATGTAGTCGCTGGACGTATTTTGCCATTATCATTAGAAAGTTTCTGATAGTTCTTTTGTTTATTTGAGTTTATCAAGGTCTGCCCGCCGCGCCCATTGGCTGCATTACAGCTTGACGCCGCTGTGACACCATCACGACTTGAATTGTGTTTAAATGCCATAGGTCACATGAGAAGTGACTGCCATTCGCATTCAAATCCAGACATTGGAAGACTTAAAGAAGCAGAGTGGGATACAAGAGATTCGGATGCGATACCCTAGCTGTTTGCGAAGAAACCTCTTGGTTTTTTAACGTGCTCGGTGTTAAGCAACGATACATGGGATCCAACTTTCTCCCACCTCAGATAAGTAGATCCATTAATTTAACCATGCTAGAAATTCTTATCTTGCCCACGGGCGAAGATAAAATGCCCGTATGGAACTTCTTTTAATGGTCACCACATTGTAATAATGTTGAAGACTGTCGTCTGTAGCGCATCATAGATATATATTGTGGCAATATTTAGAACGCGAGTTAATTATTTATCGCTTCAAATGTCACCAGAAAACAGTTTTCACGCAACTTTCAAGAAATAATGCTTCACCCTTCTAAGAACTATTTAAAGACCGATCAGACCATTTACATACCCTGAACCACTGCGCGAATATCCATGACAACCACGAATTATCGCATATCCGTACGCAATTAGTTTCACTAAGCACAAAGGAGTTCCAGCAAAAAATACATTTTTAATTAATTTTGTTTAACTGAGGTGGGAGAAAAAGCATCTACCATAGCCGCTCGTGTAAGATAGGTTCACCCCGACCCTCGCGCAGGGTGTTTTGCGGAAACTCGGTAAACCTCGTTTCCGCAAAACACCCTACGCTCGGGTCGGAATGAACCTATCTTACACTCTCGGCCATGGAAGATACTTATACTCTTGTGTTGACCCACTACTGAGTACACCATTTTCCCACTAATACCCTTTCAATGCCGAACTCTGGGCAAGGGAGCTTCATGTACCATATTTTAACTTTTCGGTTTGACGCGGCAGGAGTTTTAACCCCCGACCTTTCGCAACGAAGATAATGCTCTACCATTGAGCTATCTTAAACAGTTAGCCACTGAATTGTATGTAACACTCAACATGAACGTTGTGGTTTTACTTATAAACCGTGTATCAGTATATATAGAGAAATACATATCTATATATATAACCAAAATCATTACTCATTACCATAATATATTATCATTGACAGCATTCTTGTTATTTTTATACATATTCTCACAATATTTATGTTAAAACTATAGATACTCATTCGATAGATATCATTACTTATGTTATAATTGCCATATGCCATGTTTTGTTCATATACATATTGTTGTGACGATGAGCTTTTTATGATTAAGACATAAACATGTTCTGTTCTATTATGTTCTGTTCTGTTCATTATGTTGAATAAAAATGTAGTGGTTAAAAGCGATGACATGAGAACAACCAATAATTTCAGTTGTATTCGTTCATATGATATTATTAACATGTGCTATGAACACTGATCAACTACAAACTGCGTTTAATTTTATTTCTAATTTAATAAACCTAGAGCTATAAATCAAGGGCAGTGGCAACCCGGAACCAATGTAGCTGCATAAATACTATAGCAAGACAAGCGCACATATGCTGGCACGTACACGCGCGCGCGTGCAAGCATGAACTCATGCATACAGCTATAGCATTTGTATGCTATGTGCATCAAACTCTATAAAATAGTTAACCTTTACGAATGCAGCTTGGACGCATACGCATAATGTTTTGTAGGTGTATACGAATATGTAATCATTAATTTTAATGCATGGTAGATGTCGTGCTGAGTAAATGATGACGAGAATTTACATAGCGCATACAAAATGTATCAAATATATCTTCCTTCATATAAATACACTGCATCTTTGATAATGTCGTGTACTTTTAAATGCAATAGTATGATGAATTACAGTTATAACTTGTCCATCATCCGTGTTTTCATTTTTTTTCTCTTTAAAAGTACCATAAAAATGTTGATGACTATCTAAATGCAGAACGAAATTCATTTTCATATAAAAGTAAATCAAACGTTTTATTGTTAGTATCAGATGCAAAGCGTCGACAGTACATGAAATCAGACGATATCCATCGCAAAATTGGTTATGCTTATGTAAGTCGTCCAGCTTGATAACGTTCTGAAAAACCTTCTGATGACGTATGTCATCTTGTAATTACTACAAATCAGCACGCTTAGCACAGGCAAAAACATACATAATCAATATTGACAACCAAAGACAGAGACATATAGTTAATGCACCTATTAGTCAAAGAACAGACTATATTTTTGCTAAGGTTACTGGGTTGGTGATAACACTCATAAGGCCGGGCACAACATCCGTTCAGGTTCTTGGCAAAGGCAAAACTACCATAACCAATACGCGTGATACAGCAGAGGGGCCATACGTTTGAGAATTTACGCTCATCATACTGTGTATGACAGTGTTGTTTTATGGTAATACTATGGTTTAAATCAGTGAAAACCTTGCTTGCCTGTTTAAATAACCAGTCATTTTCACCAGGAAGAAATACTCAATATATTCTCAAAACATAATGTTGGAAAAGCAAACGACTCAAACACACATGATTATATATAACCTTAGATCGCGTCTTATACATGAGGTTATATAACTTTTTTAATATCAAAAGTTTCCGTTTGAGCGACCAATTGTACTAGGTTGAATATCAATATAGCCTACTGCTCGTCAAATAACGCTAGTGACTGAATGTCTGTCAAATATCTTTAGCCGCTTCAATAACAAAATCACAATTATTGGTCCAATTAATCATCTTTCAGTCAAAGAGGTCGAAGCATAAGCATAACAAACTCATCTATTTAAATTATTCTTTGGATTTCTATAGCCAGTCAATTACGCCGACTGCTAATGTTCTGCAATTTTCTAAATACCTGTCTGTTGACATTATTTAAAAATTGAAATGAATGAATCCTCCTTTAAAATAGTGTGCGTATATATTGTAATATATTGATATGTTCAAATATTTTCTTTAATAATTGTTATTTGCACAGTTGTATTCACACCTAGAGTACAACGATATCTTTCACTTAAACGTAACGAATAAATTTAATTTGACAAGATGATGATCTTCAAAAGGCATAGGTTGGCAACCCAATAAATAATTGCATTACATTCAATGCAAATGTTTATACTCGTTTTAAACATGTTACACTAAACTGTATCTCGGTTAATGACTCGTGTTGGTATATCGGTATTAGTTATACTTTACAAATAGTGTACAGTTTTAATTGAGAAATAGTTTGAATACTCCATATAAAACGGATAAATGTTTAATTGTCAGCATCTTACTTATTTTAAATGTTATTAATAGCAATATGTATCATTCAGTTGCTTAATTTATTAATACCAAGCAATACATACTAAAACAGTTATTTCAGTTATAAAAGGTAGATAGTTTAATGATGATCGACGACAAGGAAACAAAACGATTATCCACGTATTGCTTACCAAACATATAAAAGGCACCATCAAAATTAAGTAAATTGATCACCTTGTACAATAGATCTATGTTTATAATGTTCTATCGTGTACTTCTATAGACACACTATCTTTCATTCCTGAAAATGATATAATAGTACTTGTATCAACTGAGGTTGACATTATTGTTTGCAAGTGAGTGCTGCGTTTTCATACGATGGTAGTCTAAGAGTGGTATGTTCAAAATAGATTAAAGATTGCTGATTGCTGATTGGAACTTGGAGATGGAGTCTGACGTTTCTTTCCATGGATAGAACAACTATTGTTCTTTACTGTTATCTTTTCAAATTTGAGTCCTGACAAGTTTAGGATACGTTTTGGCACAAAGTGTAACAAATAATAACAACTGCATGTTCAAAATTGCCACGCAAGAGCTTGTATGTGCACGTGTTCTATAAAAGACAAAGGCACACAAAAACGGTCTGACGTTTAAAATTTGAAATACCCTTGACTGGGTCACTGTACTCACAGGCTGTTGTTCATCACGTAAGTATTTAAATCATATATGATGAAAAGCCTTTTTTTTATCAAACACTTAAAACCTTAATAACAAGAAGATTAGCCAAGAGTATATCATGCTTAGTTGTCGTTTACTTTAACATTTATGTGTTTCATGCAGCACAGCAATAGCATTAACATAGCTCGTTGTCTATAAAACGAGTAACCAAAGAGACGGTTTGAAATTTACGCGCGTTGAAACATCCTTGTGTGTTTTTACAGTATACCATGATACAGGTACCTTATATGTAGTACAGTGATAAAAGTCGTCGGCAATTAATAATTCAAAGTTTTCAGTTGACGAAATTAAACATTAAATCATGTTATATCTATATCATTATCACACATGACGAGGCTAGGAATGCATAAAGGAGATTATATATTTAGTTTCGTCGTCAGTAAAACGATACATTGTACACCTAACGTCTCCTGTATAGTATAATTTAGACTCCACAAAATCGTAGAAATGCCATTTTAATGTGCTAATTAAACATACCATCCAAAAACTCTATTTGTTTTGTTATTTTATTTGGAGGAAATACTGTCATACTGTTGGATACACATGAATGAGAGTTATCCCAATTATGATCAGAACAAAGGATGACCAAATTCAGCATGATCTACAATTCACAGGCAACAAAGCACTCCAATTAATGGCAGCAATACCAACATCCAAAGCAAAATACGCTCTGTGATTCTGGTAAGTGGCAGCAATATCAACATCTCAAACCAAACAATATATGTAATACTATATAATGGCAACAATCAACATCCAAAGTCAAGCAATATATGTGATACTGTTTAATGGCAGCACTATCAACATCCAGAGCCAAACACGCTCTGTGATTCTGGTTGATGGCTTATGTATCAATTTCTAAGGCCAAATTTCTATTTAACGGCACTAGGAACATTGTCGAAAGCCAAAAACCCAATGTGGTGCTGTTGTATGGCGCCAGGATCAATATATAAGCCCAAACACTCTCCGTGATTCTGTTAATTGGCACAAGGATCAACAAGCTCAGTGATTCTATTTGAATCAGGCACCATGATCAACATGCTTCCTGATTCTTCTTGGTTGGAGCACAATCACTACTTTAAGCCAAACACTCTCCTTACATCTGTTCAATCAGGGTCAGGATCAATATCGCAGGTCATACACGCTCCGTGATTCTGTTTAACGGCACCATGATCAATATCTAAGGTCAAACACTAACTTGGATTGTGTTTAACGGCACAAGGATCAACATCCAAAGCCAATCACTATCTGTGATTCTATTTTACGGCATCAGGATCTATATCGAAGGTCAAACGTTCTCTGTGATTCCGTTTGACGGCACCAAGATAATTATCGTAGGCCAAACACCATCTGTGTTTCTGTTTGACAGCACCAGGATCAATATATAAGGCCAAACACTCTCTGCGGTTCTTTTTATTGACACTAGGATCAATTTCTAAAGCCGAATTCTCTATTTGATTATGTTTTATGGCAACGGGATCAATATCAAGGCAAACGCTCTCTATGGTTCTGTTTAATGACACCGGGATCAATTTCTTCAGCTAAATTCTCTATTTGATTCTGTTTAATAGCACCGGGATCAACATTTAAGCTCAAACATTCTCTGTGATTTGTTTAATGGCACCAGGATTTATATCTAAGGTCAAGCACTCTCTGTCATTCAGTTAAATGGCACCAGGAGCAATACCTATGGTCAAACTTTCTCTGTTATTCTGTTTTATGGCACCAGGATCAATATCTAAGGATAAACATTACATTAAGTTCTGTTTTATGGAACAAGTATCAATATCTTAAGCCAGACACTCTCTGTGATTCTGTTTTTATTGTACAATGATCAATATCTAAAGCCAAACACCCTCTGTGATTCTGTTATATGGAACAAGTATCAATATCTAAAGCCATACACTCTGTGATTTTGCTTAACGGCACCAGGAAAAATACCTAAAGGCAAACACTCTCTGTGATTCTATTTGTATGGTACAAGGATCAATACCTAAAGCCAAACACTCTCTGTGATTCTATTTTTATGGTACAACGATCAATAGCTAAAGCCAAAAGCTCTCTGTGATTCTGTTTTATGTCACAAGTGGCAATATCTAAAGCCAAACGCTCTCTGTGATTCCGTTTTATGACACAAGGATCAATATCTAAAGCTAAACGCTCTATGTGGTTCTGTTCTATGGCACAATGATCAATATCTTAAGCCAAATACTCTCGATGATTCTGTTTTATGGCACAAGGATCAATATCAAGAACCAAACGCTCTCTGTGATTCTGTTTTATGGCACAAGGATCAATATCTAAAGCCAAACGCTCTCTGTGATTCTGTTTTATGGCACAAGGATCAATATCTAAAGCCAAACGCTCTCTCTGATTCTGTTTTATGGCACAAGGATCAATATCTAAAGTCAAACGCTCTCTGTGATTCTGTTTTATGACACAAAGATCAATATCTAAAGCTTAACGCTATATGTGGTTCTGTTCTATGGCACAATGATCAATATCTAAAGCCAAACACTCTCGATGATTCTGTTTTATGGCACAAGGATCAATATCTAAAGCCAAACGCTCTCTGTGGTTCTGTTTTATGGCACAAGGATCAATATCTAAAGCCAAACTTTCGCTGTGATTCTGCTTTATGGCACACGGATCAATATCTAATGCCAAATACTTTCTGTGATTCTGTTTAATGTTTCAAGAGGATACACGTAGCTCGTACCAGTGTATGTTGTTCTTGTCTCTGGCTGCTTTCATGGCATTAAATTTTATTGTGTTTTAATCATTACAAACTTGATTCATTACTTTGGAACTGCTCAGCAATTCGGTTAGAGACGCGATGTCTTACAAGTCTCTTTAGTCGCTTCCAAATATGTTTGAAATCAGTGATCCTTATAAATACTTTTCAAACGAAAAGGTAAGGTTAATCACGCCGACTGATAATGTTCTGCAATTATTCTAAAAACCTGTATGTTATCATTATCTATAATTTGAAATTAATAAAAATTCCTTCGGAATAAATTTTGCAATGATAATTTATTATATTGATATGTTCAAATATCTTTTTTAATAATAGCAATTTGCACAAATACATTCACAACTAAAGATATATTTTCAAACGAATAACTTCAAGCTTAATTGCATTTTATAAGTGGATGATCTCCAAAAGGCATAGGTTGGTGACACAATAAATCAATTGATGTCATTCGCTTCAAATTCATTCTGTTTGTTTAATTGTTTCTTGCATGAGCATACTTTTATTGAACTAAGCAAATCGTTTATAACCCCACCCCCACCCACTGGAAAAATCGTGTTTCAGTGAACTTGTATTTCACTGACCGTTCCAAGGCGGTAATCTCACCATTTGTTTTAAAAATTTACTTTGATGCGTGTGCAGACTTATTGATTTGTTGTATATTTATATCTCCCGTTCAGTGTTGTTTAGGCCCTTTTATTGTGCATCTTAACTGCTTCTACATTTGCATTTTTGACTCCTGGTTTGTCCCTGTAGTTTTCAATGCTTCATTATAATCTTCGTTAAAGCTATCAAAATTGTAAAATTAAATATGTATCTCGGTGTGAAGGCCAACTGAAGCTTACAACGTTCAAAACGGATTTGACATATCAATTCTAACGCATTTTGGAATACCTATTATTTTATTAGTTATAACTTTCCTTAAATATAATCTACTGTTATCTATTTCAAAAGAAAATCGTTTAGTTGCCAAACAAAAGTGTGTGTTTCTGCTGTTGTTTTAAATCTGTTGTTGTTGTTGTTGTACTTTTTTTATCAGAAATGGTTACATTTATCTTAAATGAAATTCAAAGCAATATTCTAGTATAACCTTTAATTGCGTTATTTATAAATGTAATAAATAATAAAATAAATTAAGATTGCTCGAGGATGACCGACGACAAGTAAATATAAGTTAACCGATTACGTGGCGCAATATATCTTAGTGTTTTGTGTAAGTTCGCGTAGTTCATGTAAAGTTATAGACAACCTTTCAGCTCTTTCATTCATAAAAAAGCGTTTACCGACTGATGTCTTCATGCGGTAGAGAACACGCTTTAGTTTGTTACTAAACGTATGACCCGCCTCGTTTATATAGGATTATAGGATATTAAGACAAACTACATGGAGTTCCTCCGATCGATCAGACCAAGGGCAGGGCTTTGTCGTGAATTGAATTGAAATTGTTCTTGTAATTGAACTTGAATCATTGATAAGGGCCGGCCACAATGCAACCGTCTTTTTAAGGTCCAAAATTAAAAAAAAATAATAATAATATAGTTTTTATTTAGCAATCATAATTCATATATCCGTTGCAACATGTGAAGCTGTAAAGTGTGGGAGTTGAGCATTTTTTACGAAAGAAGATTTTTTCAGATTTTCAATCAAAAGGCATTTACGTGTTCCCGGTAATGTCTTATTACAATATGAATATGTTTATGAGTCATAATTACCGGAACTATCCAATCAACAATGTATTGAGGCTTTGTGGTGATTTCAGATATATATTCAATAAAAAAAGATATTTGCATTTTTGTAACCCAGAAATGAATTCCATCAATTAATCCATTATATTTTTGAATAACTTTCTTATTTGAAAAGACATCATCAAGAACTCTCATACACTGTTAATTAGATAGTCTGGGCATTTTTGACACAAAAACGAAATGATAATGTCGACTGACTTTTCCAAAACAATGTGACTAGTTTTTTATCCAAAATCTGATCAAATCTTCTGTTGAAAAATGTGTTCAAGTCGTTACTTCACCAAAACTTGTAACCAAGAATGTATGTTTAACTCCAAAAAATGATCGTTCCTCAAAACTAAATAAAACATGAACCTTTGGAACGCTTTAATTTCTGGCCTTGACTCCACCCACTTTTGCACTGTGGAAGGCCCTTAAAAATGAGCATAAAGTTGGTTTAGTAAAACAAATATTTTTAATTTGGGCTGTTTTTACATATCTTACAGCATACTTCATCTTAAACGGGTTATTCAAAGCATAATTAGGTTAAATGCTACTACTTAATTCTCCTATACATTTCAATGTAAACAGACAACAATTCAAATGGAAACAAATACCATTTATAGAGTTTCAGGTATATGTCAACCATACATATCCTTAGAATTCAGTTCAAAGCCATTTGATTTAATCAATAAAAAAGATTGTCGCGTTACGCATTAGAAAATCACAAACTGTTTGAAGGATTCGTTAATTTATTTCAAGTATTCAAAGTTGAATCTTGCGGAAAGTAACTTAAGTTATAATAATCTCTGAGATAATAATTCATGATTTATCTCTATTGTTGCGGGTATTATACTGAATTCAAAGAATGATAATTATACATAATTGGCATTATTCAGACTAGAAAAAAATAGCAGTCTGATGTAGCATTCTTAACCTTATCATAAAGAATGCATCCTGGACCTCATTCGGGCACTTGAAATTTAGTTATAATATTGTCAAACCTTTCACGTAGAGCAGTGGAGCGCACACGAAGGTCATTGGTACTGGCGTACAATAAAAGCTGATTTGACAGAAAGCTAGTATTCGCACGGGGAACCTCTTGTCAAAGATGCGTACCATACGATTGAGTGGGTACCAAGTAATAATATTATGAGTTGTTTTTTTATCTGCCGATAATGCAATGTAGTGTTTCACGGCTCTCAACAACATATATTGGGAGGAAGCTCAATATATGTACCAAAGTTTAAACAGCATTAGAAAAAATGTAACGTTTCTTATGAGAAATATAAACTTAGTTAAACGTAAGCACTGTGTATTCGATAAAGTGACAAAATCCGATGTAAGTGTACCAACAATGGGGTGAAAATGTAAACATAAAGAACATCAAGCATGTTCAACATGTTTTTGAAAGCACAAATCAATCAGCTTCAACACCTATAAAAAATAAATGTAGCCAATGGTCTGAGATTGTATTACCATGTTTTATTTCAGGTTTATGTGTCAGTTAAAAGAAGTAAGGCACTTTCGAATGTGTGTAATTTACTCTTTTAATGACGATGTGTCTATTTTTGGTCCGGTTATCGATTATAATCGATATATGTTAATAAATTCAACAACCTCATGGAAGCTATTGATAGGGGTTGAGTCATAGTCCAATTACTGGAAATATATATGTAAGACAATTTTGATCCAATTTCTCTTCTTTCAGAATAGATCATGTATCCCAAAATAATTCGGTTTTTTGTCGATGACATGACACACATCTGTTAAAATCCACTGGCGGGCAAAAGTTCAATCCGCCATTTTTGAAAGAAAACAATAACATTGAACATTAAATGACCAATTGTGCACTTATGCATTGTTGTAAAATGCACTTAATAGGTTGGAGAAAGGAAGAAATGTTTAATTGCATAGATCATTTCACTCAAATTAATAGCCCCTGGTAGAAACTTGTAAATCATCAATGCTTGATGAATACAGTTAGTATAACGAAAAAGCCAGAATGTTCTTAGTATAGTGAAGTAATGACAGAATAAGGCCAAACGCAAACTTGGAAGTGTTTGATTGTAGCACTCAAAAAAGTGCACACATACATTTACTACACAAAGTAGCGTTTCAACCTCATACCAGCCCTACGTTCAGTTAAGGCTAAATTACAGCCGCACTCACTCTTATAAAAATGCATCATTGAGAGAAATGTATTGCGTGTGGATTTATAATATTATAAACAAATACTTTCAGTTGAAGAAGTGAAAGGGGAGTAATTCGACTATTTATAATAAACTGAAACTTTAGCATGTGTCTCTCTTGTATAGCTTTCTCGTAAATATCCCTTACCCTTCGGTTGCTTTACGACTGGTGTGCGTCGAACACCCTCTTGAGCAGCTTTATTTCTGTTATTGATACTTGTTGATCTGTCACGCTTAACTTAAATTCATTTCAATAAGAAATGTGTTAATAATATTTCACCTTAGTTACATACAATAACAGTTCCATCTTTGAAAACCTTTGTAATTTACAATGTAATTTAATGTATCTTATTACAATAAAAATGTAGGATTGACATATGGGATTATTTTACCAAATAATAAAATAAAGCTGATCCATCGTTCTGCACCATTTAAACCAATTCAAATGTACGGGCCCGGCTTGCCAATACCTTATGCCACAGCTAATCACACATACATCACCGCCATAATATCACGTAGACACGTACACATATTTTAAAAAGCAAGCTCACGTTCAGCATTGATATAATAGATGACTATTGTAGAACGAATAGACTGGTAAAGTTTTGATTTCATAAATAAAACAAAACTTGATTCTCAATTGTCAACAATTTATTGCATTAAACATGGTGACGTTCTCTAGAAATATGAACCTGCCGTTTTGTAACGTACGTTATACCCTATAACCTTCAATGCAAAGAGGCAACACGTTTGTCTCATGTTTGTCTTTACAGGTTACATGGTTTAATTGTATCCGAAAAACTTGTATGTGGTTTTTAGATTCCTGGTATCTCCATATTATTTTGATGTGTTTGATATGCACAAAAAGAAAAGGTAAATTTGTAACCGAAAATTATGTAACCATCTAGTTTTTTTGGCCTTCAAAGATTGCATAATATGTCAGAAACGTCTGATTTCAGATGAAATAAAGAGTAAATA
This sequence comes from Mya arenaria, assembly GCF_026914265.1. Classification (NCBI taxonomy): domain Eukaryota; kingdom Metazoa; phylum Mollusca; class Bivalvia; order Myida; family Myidae; genus Mya; species Mya arenaria. The sequence continues at coordinate 22,435,091 of NC_069132.1, read as the reverse complement.
TACAAACTGAAATTTCTTTGTGTGTGGTATACTTTTGGTCATTTATTTATAATATCAAGAATCAATTGACAAATACCTTTTTATGATAGCAAAACAGTATGGGGTCACCCGATATCAAACGTTTATATTAAGGTTTACCATAACACAAGCATATGTATGGGTCGGATTCTTTAAGCAAACCATTCTGGAAGGGAGGTCCTCCGGGACAACACTTTATTTACAATATTGCTATACACTTTGAATGTTTTATAACAGCATTTAAGGCTATATTAACAATGCCCATTGACAGTTATAAGAGGAAGTGCAACACATACAAAGCTGCTAGCAACGCCCCAAGCAGCTAATCATTTGCAAGAAACATGAAAACATATTCAATCACCCCGAAGGACCAAGAAAAAAATACAATTGGGCCATTTTCTGTTAGATCTTACCAAAACACAATTCATTTCATCAGAGCAAATTAAATGAAAAGCACGTGGTGGACAAGTCAACCGGTCCGGCTCGTTATGTGACCAAATGGAAACACCTTGGCAGGTATTCATAAAATGTCTCAAGTCATTCCCTAAATGAAGTGAATTTCTTAAGTTAAGTTTCTTACTGGTCATATTCTATAATAACCCTTATCATATCTGAAATACTTTATTTTCATTGTTTTTTATGAACATTCAAACTTTTATATTTAAAAACCTTATCCTTTTCTTTCGTTGTTTATTAGCACTGCGAATAGTTGTACAATATTAGATCATGACCTTTCCTCCAAAGGAACCGAATTCTGATAGATATGGTGACTGCCCTCGTTGACTGTGTTTCCAGAATTACCAGCATATCTTTCTTCCGTGGCGGTAGACGGGTAGTTTCCTTCCACTTCAGTTCTCTCCAAATCTTCATACACATGTGTTTGCTCATTTCCGGTACGTGCATTCATTTCAGTCATTGTTGCTTGATCTTAAACAACGTCATACATATTTAATTTATAGTTGATCTAACTGCAAGTGTATCTTAAGAAAGACGGATTGGATGGTGTAAGAGCGTCTTCAAAATCACTCTTCAAAAACTAAATGTTGCGTGTATCCAGTTTAACGTAAGATAAAATGTACTTCCATGTTTAGAAAATGGGTGATCATGGCTTATATATAAAACGCTGTAATCTTTGCACTCATTGTTGTACACACTTACGTTGGTTTTGTCTTCCAAGCCTTCTGGTCCATTGTGTAGTCATGATTTGTACCACAGACTCGCCTGTCCTCCTGTAAGTTTTATCAAACAGTTTGTTCAAATGAATGGATACAATACTTCATAAAAATGAAATTCACATATTAAAGGGAGATTTTCGTTTTGATAGAGATTTTCCTACGCAACATAAACATTTTAGAACATTTTGAACTGTTTAAATGTTGAGTTAAAATGCAGTAACGATTTGTTAAATGTCAAAATTAAGCCATCTGAAACATATTTGGTCCGTTTTGAAGTGATCTTAATAGCTCACTTTAAGCCGATGTAGATAACATTTGAATTATAAAACAAATAATTATCACAAGTATCTTGGGTGTACAGCATGTGAAACATACATTGAAATATGTTAAGCTTAATGGCATCAATAGCATATGTACACAAACAGAGAAGGACACAAATAAACAGTATCAATAACAATACAGCACGATCCAACATGAATGACGCAACGCCATTGGTCAAGGACTGATCACACGGTGACCCCCATTTTTTTCCATACTGGGTCACTAAATTAAATCGTTCCAAAATAGCGTCTATTTTCAGATTCTGATAAACAAATGAAACTTTTTCCATACATTGGTCATTTCAAACAGGTTGTTACGTTACGGGGTTAATAGGTGTCCCGATATGAGATGTATTGGGCTAAGGAAACCATATCCGACAGTAGGACAACCCTCTAGCCCTGTAACTTATAATGTGTACATTAGACTCATCATTATTGTATACTCGTCATTTCCCAGATTCATGTTCGGAAGCCTTTGTCGTGCCATTACAAAAGACATGTAGCATTTATGGTGAAAATAACTATAAGCGAATGACATTACTAAGTACTTTGGGAATTCTTTTCACACGAATTTTGAACAACTGGGCTGAAATTTAGACGGTGTATATTGAAGCACAGACTGGTTTTAGAACAAATATGGGAACCGTAGACATTATTTTTGTACTTCATGGCCTGTTAACTCATGTTCTTAATCAATGGAGAAAACTGTATTGCGTTTTTGTTGACTTTACTAAATATTTTTCATTATTTTGTTACAGATAAAGAGGGAAAATACTTGATATAATCAAATGTATGTATTCGTGGGTTAAATATATAGCTTAATATTGTAATCAGTAGAATGTATGAATGAGTAGTAGGTGAACGACAAGGGGAACTCCTTTTCTATGTTCTATGTTTTTAAATTATCTATAATCTGTTTCTGTGAAAAAGGATTTGATGGCATTGATAGAGAATCGTTTAAGCTTTTCCTCATTCAAGCAAGTCTAAATTTGTTATCAGAATAAAGTGAACGCTAGATACTGGGTGTTAATACTGGAAAAAAACAAAAGTAATGATTTTCAGAAAAGGAGGAAGACTTTTGGCTTATATACCTTTATAAAAACGGAATTAAACTTCCGATTGTAAATATTTAATTATTTAGGAATTGTTCTTACCACAGGTGGGTCTTTTTCAGATTCCCAAAATACATAGGCAGGTCAAAGGCACAAGCAGGTATTCATTGATACGAAACTTGTTAGGTACAATCGGTTTTAATGATGTGTGGCTTTTCTTGGATGTAGGTAATGATAAACTAAACTAAATTTTTATAATGTTAAACCGAGGTGAAATGACAATTTTATTCAAAATTGGAATGAAAGATTAGACGAATCTAGTAGAGCATTAATTTACAAGAACATATCAAGTTTTAAACTTCAACCTTACTTAATTTCATGTAATAGTAAACAGTTTCGTGTATCTGCACATAGACTTAAAGTCGAAAGTGGAAGACGGGCGAAAACAAACCCTATAGCTTTTAATCAGAAAATGTGTAACATATGCCAAGTCTTAGAAGACGAATACCATTTTGTTTTGGAATGTTATCTTTATTCTGATATACGAGGTAAATATATTCCATTATATTATAGAAGGATAACAAACATGCAAAAGTTTACACAATTAGTTTCATCTAAAAAAGTTACTTATATGCGAATTGTTTAATAATATCAATAATACATTAATACATATAACATAAAACTCGTGTACATATTTATTTATTTTTGAATTTTTCTCTAAGTCTTTCTATTATTTCGTTTTCGTATAAATGGCCACATATAGAGACTAATCGATAAGTGTTAACTAACTTATTTATCATAAATGAAATTGTTTAACGATGGTTACATATTAGTAATTTACAATTTAAAAGGTGTTAAAACTCTTAACTGAAAATGCTACTTTTTATAGATAATAAAACGCATGTTTGATTGAGTTTATACCTGAAAATGGATAAATAAATATGTAACACATGTTTTCGTAACTTATATTAGTATGGCGTAACATAGTAGAATTTGATTCGGGTGACAATTATATTGAAATATATTTAAAGTTTTTAATTGAGGTAATTATTGCTAATATTTTTTATATGAAATCAACTATAGAGCTACAATGTAAATATCTATTTTAATAAGGCATCTATCAAATCGTCCTTCTGTATAGAAAGTAAAAATGTCAAACTTTTGAGTATTTTTTCAATTGATGTACTGACAGTAAATTTTGGTTATAAGAATGGTAATATTTTGTTATATATTTGTTCACCTGTAAATACTGAATATGATTTTTGTCCACATGGGCCATGGCCTTCTGGGTGAAATGTAAATAAAACTTTATTAAACTTTATTAAAATTTTATCATTTGTCAATGTAATTATGAAATACGGTTGCGGGTGACCGGAGAAATGTTTTAAATCCAGACCGGTCATTTAAAAATACATAATCCAAAAATATATTAAAAAAGAATGACTTGTAGGCAAATCCTTATAAAGATGTTTTCTTCAATATTCGATTAAATGTTGTGTCTTACCGTTCTATGACAACTATAAAGACAATAACACCGAGAAGAATAGAGTTGACAATGCCGAAAGTCACAAGTAAGCCGACGAAAGTACTGTATGGCAAATCTGAAAAAACAACGTTAATAGCATATTAAAATTCTTCGTATTCTAAAAACCATACCTTATTTTAAAGCGTAAAGAAATGTGCTGATAAGTGCTCGTGTAAAGGAGTTGAGAATGTTCAGTGTTATTAAAATTGTATTCTAACACAATTAATGGTTGGAAATGTAGTCTTCATAGGAGTTAAGAAATATGTGACTTCCGTCATAATTTGTTTTAGGGCGACAGTCATACCTGTATTTACCATGTAAAAGAACAAAGGACAGTGCAGCTGTCGATTTGAATTAAGGTGAACACGATGTTCTGGTGTTGGAGCAAAAAATAAAATAAAATAACTCAAGGAATGAGACGTGTGCCAAAAAGTTAATTCTAAATGTCCGTTCATTAAATTGGTGTCCAACTTACTTGATGCCTCTCAAACAGCTTAAGGCTAAGGTTCAATGGTCCTTTCTTAAAAACTTATGTGACGCTTTTAGACTAATTCTAATTGAAAGCGATGAAACGTTAAGAGGCTGTACACGTGAGCAGCGTGATTTTAGTTCTTATACAATTCTGTTCACAGGCAATAAAGATTGAATCCAAAAAGTATTTTGAGTGGCCACAAACTGTGACTGATAAGTGACTGTCGTTACCTACGAATAGGTAAATGTAAATTGGTGAAATTTTAATATATTTAGCCAGTTATAACAGTTACTGATAAACCTATATGTGCAAGGATATACAAACATTGCTTCGCATAAGTGTATTGCTAGTGTAAAGTTAATTAAATGAAACCTGATATTGGCTGAGGATGTTTTTTTACTATTTGTAGTAGATAAAATAAGGCTGGGCCTTTAGTCAACACATTGCCATTTTATGCGTTATCATCTATTATTAATCAACTATTACGTATTTGACGAGATATAGAGACAATTGCGGTACCAATACCAGACAATTGAAGACAATATATGCCAGAACTCGTTCAATATCAACCAAACTCGGCCAATGTCAACAAAACCTTTCGAGCTCAGGCATATACAGCTAACCTCGGACAAATAACTAGGCCAATACGAAATCACCAAATTAATAACATTATTGATTTACCTATTACCATCGCTTCCTCGCAAATAGTTTTTTAAGTGTCTTTGGGTTGCAATGAATTTAATATTAACGTTGCAATCTTATGAATGTATTTAAAATAAAGTGGTCTTTTAAGTCGCACTATTAAACCGCATAACACCATACGTCTCATTTTGTTATTATTACATTTATTATCTTATCATGTCATGTCAAAAAGTAGGTCTTACGATAATTGATTTCGATTTGCGGTTCTTATGTTGGTAGGCCTGCGACACCTACATCCATAAAACAAAGATTGTTTCCCACGAACATACATTATTCCTAAACACTAGCCATTGATAAAATCAAATCATTTTTGTTACTAACATCAGACGGGTCAAATACTCAGTAAGCAAAAATACCTTTGGTGTGTGTTTTTCAAGTAATAACAACATTAAAACCACCGTAATTGTTATAAATGTTGGCATATAAAAAGCTTGAGGACCCTTTAGAATTACACTGAAACCTATTCATTATCGAAACAAACTGATAAATTATCAAATCCTCAAGTACAAGCAAATCACTGCGTTTTTGTCACAGACACATAAATGGTTCGACCAGACCATGACCCCATGGTGTCAGCAGTAAAGCAAATTGAATATCAGATTGAACCAATTAATAGGCATACCTGTCGATTCTGTGTAAAATATTTCTGAATTATATAAAGCCTTTCGATATTTAAAAAAAAACTCGCTTGAGCTCATTTTAAACCAACCGTGTACTGAAAAAAATATTCCTGCTACAATAAGTCTCATTCAGTGCAAAACAAAACCCAAACAAATGCTTATATGGAGACAAATAAGCAAGTGGACAATTTCGGGCGGCATGATATGTGAACAGAAGTTTCAGATAAACAACAATTATGGCATAAATTATGTTGAAACTGTACAATAATGCAGTAATCATTTACTTCATTGCATGTGGAGAAATATTAATTTTTGCGACGGATTATAATGCAGCTTTATTATGTTGATGGAGTTATTAATTATGCACGCCTTGACCTTTAAACTCGATTTAGGCACTTAAAAGAATTTTAAGAGCGCAACTGTCGATCAGAAATTATACGCTATATATCAGAATACAATAATATAAGACTATCTTTGCATTAACCATATTTTGCCTACAGAACCATTTTAAAGAACCCGTTTCTAAAATGCGAGGCAGGCAAATATGTTTTGTACTTGAGAGATCAAGAAAATCCAATTAAAGCCAATTGACCTTTTGACCATACCTTTCAAAAAAGATAAATATTGAAGAAGTAACTTCAATTAAGCTATTTTAAAACAGTTTTGATCTATCTCATCCGCAACCATTACAGCCACAATAAGTTTTGCAAAGTGCTTTTTGACGCCAAACTCTGACAAACTTTTCTTCCGTAAATATACTCCAAAACATATACAAATAAAGGGAATCAGGTGTTATGCTTGCTAAATAGTGTGCCATAACAAAACATTGAAATTTAGATATGTTGGGTTTGGTACTTGACACGCACCTTTACACTGTGTCATTTCCTTAATAGACTGTTTGATTTAGACATAGAATCCCACTTTTGCATTATGAAACCCCTCTAAACAATATGTTAAATGTTTTCCTGAACTGGTATTTGCTTTACTATTACTTTTACCTCCGTTCTCCAGGTTATCTGAGGAAGCTGTGTTACCATCTGTGCATTCTTGTGGAGATGGTTTTGAGGACAAACGATATTCGTCATATTGGCATTCGTTGTTGCATTTTGTACAATAGTTGTTAACACAAGTAGCTGTTGTATCGCAGGTGCTTTTCGATATACTGCATTTCGGACAGTTGTGAGGACATGGTTGTAGGCAAGCTATACCATAGAATCCATCATAACAACTTGTACACATATCCTTGTTTTTACACGTTTTACACGAATATAGACAAGTTTCAGAACAGGTTTGGCCAAAGAAACCAGGTTTACATCGCGTACATATATCAGAATACATAAAATGTCCACAAGTTTCACAAGTTATTGGACATGCTTCGCACTTGGCACCTGGCCTATTAGAACTATACCCGTCTTTGCATTTCTCACAGAAATCACCTATAGCATTTTGCTTGCACTCGCAACTCCCGTTCTTTAAACAACTCAACTTATTCAAGCATTCTTCATAGCAAAGGAAATTACACCGACTGCCCCAATAATTTGGTTTGCATTCACAGTAGCCAGTTTCAATATCACAAACCCCATTTATACAATTGGATGGACAAGCAGTACAAGTGCCATCCGCTTTAAAGAAGTACCCAGTTTTACATATGTTTGAAATTAATTTTATTCCTGATGAATGATTTTCACATCTTCTGCCGCTGTAATTCACTTTGCAATTACAATTTCCATTCATATCACATGTACTATTTATACAACCATTTGAGCAGGCCATATTACAGTATTTTCCGTAATTTCCCGTTTTGCATAAACACTTCCGATCAACCCGGCATGTGTTATCGCTACAGTTTTCATTGCATACAAAGTGGCATGACTCTCCCCAGAATCCAAGCTTACATTGACAATAGCCGGTATCTTTGTCACATGATGGAGTTAAACAATTATGTGAACAAATAAATGAACACTGTTTGCCCCAAAAACCCAATTTGCATTGGCAGCTTCCACTTTTACTACACGTGTCCCCCACACATCCGAGTTCGCAACGTTGTTCGCATGTATACCCATAATAATTAGGTTTTCAAATGCAAGTACCGTCTGTAGAACTACACAAGCTGTCCTCACACCCATAAGAACACCCTTTGTCGCATGATAGACCCCAGAAATGCTCTCTACATTCACAGTTACCACGAAGATCACATATGCCTTTTTGACAACCAACCGAACATTCGTTTGTACAAAAGGTACCCCAATATCCCTTATAACATACGCAACTTTGATTCTCATTGCATTTTCCATTAGTGCAAAGAGTTGTACAGTTGTATATACAACGCTGACCAAAGGCATGGCTTTTACATTTACAACTTCCGTCCGGTGCACATTCATCTAAACATCCTTTAGAGCATCGATGTTCACAAGTCTCTCCCCAGAAACCGGTAGAACACTTACAATGTCCAACATCGTTACATGTGCCATCTTCACATCCAAAATTACATGAAATATCACACCGTGCTCCCCAATAAGTTTCTACACACTTGCAGTGTCCGTCTTGATCACAAATTCCATATTCACATCCAGGTGAACATTTAGAAGAACATTTGTAACCCCAGAGGCCTTGTTTGCATTTATCACAACTACCATGGCCATAATACACTAAACAATTTTCATTTTTTTCACATCTGTCATTATATGGTTGATAACCTGGCTCACAACTGTCACAATGCCCTGTTGGCCATCTACAGGTTTTACAACGAGGACAACTCTCTTCGCAATCCCCTCGGTAAGAGTACATGTAACCGTCAAGACACTGCTCGCATGTGTCGTTAGATAAACATCTGGCACAGTTACGTAATGCACATATGCTGGTACAGTCCTTTCCAAAAAAGCCATCTCGACATCCGTCCATGCAGTAAAAGTCACCGTTTTCCAAGGAAATACATCGTTCCGTTTTGCAGCAATCACATGGTCGACATTCTTCCATCAGTACTTCATACAAAAAGGAAACAAGAGGGTCATAATGGCTTTATATTGTTCAATTGACTTATATACTGTACATGGCATAAACACACTCTTTTTACGAACGTTGTATATAATCACTAGTTTCAGAGTATGGAACGCCAAAACTGTCTTATGTTGTAACGTCTTATGCTATTATGACTAACTGACATAATTTTTATATTACATTCATAAAACCCTACCAATAAGGTCATGAATTGTGCTGATAACGAAATGTGTTGCTTAATAACCACTGGCTTTTATATGATCTTTTCAGAGTTCTCTTTTTTGACACAAAAATTGGTGAATGTTAATTGAATGACTGAGATATAATAAAGAAGATATACATTTAATACTTTTGATTTAATTCCATCTAATGAGATGCACGAAATGGCATTTGCTCTATTTATTTATTAATCTTTACGAGTTTTTTAATTAATTAAACTAATTGTTATTTTCGTATCACGAAATGATACCATCATCAGTATTATCGGGGCGTAGAATTGGCCCCAATTATTTTTCAAAACATATCTTCATTTATTCTGTTACAAATTACATAAACAATAAATATATAGAATAATTACAATCAACCGTACCAAGTTTTATTTGTTATAGAAAATGTATTTTAGAACTCTTCAGAGTCCTTTTATTATCTATGTACAATATACAAAAAACACTATCACACATGTATGCATACCTTTTAAACACTGCATGCTGTTTATTCAGCTGATTAACGATATTTACATTCACATTTATTAGAGGTTTGTTAGAGATACAGGTGTACGTAAATGATAATCGTGTGTACGAGAATGGATATATACAGCTCATAATTCATCAAATGTCTTCATATGTGATTATTTATTAAAAATAAAACAATATACCCTTATTTTTGCGTTGACTCTGAGATTGTGTTGTGAAATAAATATTTAGCCATGAAGTCATAAACTTAAGTACGTTCGAATGCAAAGTGCATTCAGCTGTGCATTTAAAGCATAATTATTCCTGAACCGAAATGAAACTAATTGGGTTTTTCTTCTACCATTTGAACTTTATTACTTTAATACTTGCTTCCAGAAATAAAATGTAAAAAATGGAATATTCGTCTACCTGTCTGAATTCCGCTAACGAGTAGTACGAAATAAAAGTATTCCATATTCTTTAAGATTTCTAAATCGCCAACAGCTTCCTTCATAAACAGTTTAAACTAAGTGTGTGTTCATACCACGTGGTTTGTGACGTCGCATCTGGATATCTCCTTAGTCGACTCGATTTGAAAAGGAAACTCGCTTTTAGGTTTTTATTGGATTAGGAAAGAAATATGAACGCTACACTCGGTTATTGAGATATTTGTTATATTAGCAAATGGCTTTTCAATTCAAGATACCAACAGTATTGACATACAAAACGCAAGTTTGGGAAATCATATATAAGGTAAAACGTGAGATCTGAGGGTCATTTAATATAGAAGTATGTACATGTTGTATTTTGCTTTTGTAAAAATAAAAATGTATTTGGCTATCAAGTAAAGAAGTAATTTGGTTATTGCACTAACACTGAAAAACCTTTAGCATGATATAATATAAGCCAACTTCATAATTAAATAATCAATAGTATCTTCTTTCAATATGAGATTTATCTATTATGACCAGTTCAATTAAACTTTGTACGAAGTCTTCTAGGCGTGCGAACGAGCACTTATTTTTCGTAGATGTACACAAAACACTACGAAAGCTTTCAGTGTGGCTTACGAACATGGCCTCTTAAACATGGTCATCTCGCCAAATATAGGAAAATATAGTGGCCAGTCGGCTCACTATACAAATATTATAGAATAATAGTATAAAACACATTTCGTTAGTTTGTACTACTTACAGTTCCCTCATCATTATTTATCAGCCTTGGGATATTTATATATTTTCATTTTTTGTCTTTTTTAGGTGGGGGTGGAGGGTGCGGTCATAGGGATGAGGCATATCAACGCACCCTGCCCCTGTGATAACGACATTCAATTTTAGTTTATACCAGTCATACGGTGATAGATTAGTACAGAACAGCAAATACATTGACGACCGAATCATGTCGCCTGATAAACAAGCAAGTTGCAAGTGCTAAGTGAAACAGAGCAGAATTTAAAACCAAAACTGAAAGGTTATTATGCAATTATAATATTCCTATATACTTATGAGAGTATTGAATGACCAGCTGTCATCGTATCATAACGAACTTGTGCTGTGGTTGTTGTAATTTCATTCCGCCTTAATATAAAATATTATATAGGCGTAATTAAAGAACAGGTTTTAAAACGTTGATTTTTACCTGTTCATGTTGCGTAAATGTCTAAAATATACCGGCTTTTAAACTGATGGGAGCCAGAACTACCCTTGTACTATTTGATAATTCATTTATAAATTAGTAGTGTAAATGTTTATTTGTGACTAAAGATATAGGGGTTCATATGTACGGTTTTTTTGGTAATATTGTTACGAAGTGGAAAATAGTCCATGTCTAATACAGGGGCTCATATGCCTTGTTTAGATAGTAACGGTCTGGAGTCTTGAAAATATTTAGATATAGCGGATCATATGCATGTTTTAGAAAGTTAATTTGGTCTCGGGTCTGAAAATAGTCTTGTTAGGTATTTGCAGATTTTAGATAGTTACATTTCGGAGCCGGTAAACAGTCCAATACGGGGCTCATAATGCTTTTAAGATAGCTACGTTCTGGAGTATGGAAACGGTTCTTATAAGATACAGTTGCTCATATGCTGTTTTAAGATAGCGTCATTCTGAAGTCTTACAAATAGATAAATTTAGATATAAGGGCTCTTATGAAGTTTTCAGAAAATTACGTTTCGAAGTCTGGAAAAGAGTCTCATAAGATATTAGGGCTCATATGCAGCTTTTAGATAGTTACGCTTGGGAGTCCGGAAATAGTCCCAGTCCCAGTCCAATACAGGGGCACATATGCTATTTTAGAAAGTTCTGAACTGAAACATGGAAAATAGTCTCATTAGATAAAAGGGCGCATATGCTGTTTATAGATAGTTACGTTTCGGAGTCTTGAATATACTCATATATATAGGGGCTCATACATGCATGTCAAATTTAAAGTGGCTATACACCAGATTGGCACCAAAAATGATTTTTTTCTGTAACGAATCTCAGGACAATTATGTAATAAAATTGTTGACATTTTGATATCATATTGTAAAAAAAATACAAAATTTAAAACAAAAACGAATCGGAGACCGGGTTCGAACCGGTGTCGCTTAAATTGCAGTCCAGTGTGGTATGTACAGTGCTACGAAGGCTTATCCTAAAGCGATGGAATATTTAGGATATATACATAACTTGGTAATATCACGTGATAACATCGACAGGCAATCATGCATAAGAATGAATTCTAAACATACCTAGTGATCTTTTTAATTGGAAAATGCGAACAGCCTGCGAAAAATAAATTAATTGTAAACTATGTGGTACTTCAGTTAGTTAGCTTCAATGCATTGTACACATAGATACCAAGTTTATGTCAGTTTTCGACAATTTTCTGTTTTTGTTTTTTGCTATTTCATCATATGGTGTATAGCCCCTTACCGAAGTATGGGCAATAGTCTCATAACATACGGTGGCTCATATGCAGTGTTTAGATAGTTACGTTCTGAGGTTTGGGAAATAGTCTCATAGGGACTTATATGCAAATTTTTAAAGGTTGCTTTCCGGAGTCTGCAAAATTAAATCTCGGACAAATAAAACAGGTAGTGTGAGGTTTGATATATATATATTCTGATATTTACGAAATAGACTCAATCAGATTGTCAAGGTGATTGGTAGTTTTGGTAATTTTAGGTGGGTTATTCTTATTATGTTCTGAATAAAAAAAACATTAAGCCCGGATATAGGTGTATTCTGACTTTAGAGTGAAGGGTTTTTCAGTTTTGTAAGGTATTTTTATATGCAAAATTCATAAAAGCATCAGACTTGTATTCATAAAATATCTTAAATCATTTCCTAACTTAGGTTATTTGCTATTTGTTGTATCTAACTAGTCATATGAGTTCATTACTTGGTTATTTCTAAGATTTCTATTTTCATTGACCTGATTTAAATACATGAATTTATGCGTATTTATATTACTAGTTTGTTTTTTTAAGTTAAATGTTTAGAACACTTAATTCAGGAAATAACTTAAGATGGTTTGTGATATGGGCATTGCTTATAAGTTATTTTATAAAGAAGGAAGAAGCTAATAAACCATAAACGCTGGTGAGATCGTGTTGGAAATTATCTTTGACAGATTTTAGATAAATGTGCTTTGACCCTCATTTCTCAAAAAATATATATTACACTTGACACTTTAAGTATATTTCATAAAGCAAAATTGCTTGCGTGATTAGTTTTGATGAAAGTATTCGGATAATATTTTAGCAAAACAATTAGCTGAAGGTATTAAATGGAAACCATAACACGGTTTATACAAAACAGGTGAGCAAAACACAAACCACATGGAGTTCCTCAGCGCAGACCAAGGGCAGAGCATTGTGGTGAATTGAAATGAACTATTTGTTTTACTTGAACTTGAAACAGTATTAAAAATGAGTCTGAAGTTGGGGAAATGATATGATTTTATTTGCGATATTTATACAGATTAAGATTATAAAAGTTACGATTAAGATCCTTTATAACTCGGATCCCCACATCAGTGGCATGATCACTTATAAAGAAACTTATGTTTTAATTTATATATTTTACAACGATTGTGAAACAAGTTACAACAACATTATATTAATCACTCTCGTTGGCACGATGTAACACGAGAGTGTGCTATTGTGCTGTTGGGGAAACAAGAGTATCCGAAGGAAACCCACTTGTCCGGCTTGGTGACCTCAAACAAAACTCACATGATCAGAATGTAGTGTTTGATTGTAGCTCTCAGAAGCAGTGCACCCATACAAATTCCACACAAACTAACGTTTCAACCTCATACAACCCCAGCGTTCAGTTATATAACAGTCGCGCACGGTAGTTGGCGTTCCGCTTTCCGCGCTACGATGCAACAGGGATACCAAACAAAATAGTTAGCTTAAATAAGATAACGTTAGCATTGATTGAACTGAGGTGCATTTCTGGTTATGGGTACAAAGCGCTAGCCGAGTTCATTCAGAATATGCATAAGTGCACGAAAGTCGGATACGACATTCCGGATCAAAACGCGGTACAGCTACCCCTTTTATTATATACATTGTTGGCATCAATCACTAAAAAGACACATGATTTCATAAGGAATACAGGGAATATTATGATAGGACGCTTTTATGTTGCCAGTATCACATTGAGTTCGGTGTGTAAAGACAAATCCGTCGAGACTTGCCCCCAGGATACATGTTTACTCACCGAAAGAGACATGATGCAGGTCACCAGAAAAACGTTTTATCGTTATATTCAATTTATTATATACCTGCCTATTTAATTATTCCTTTTTATTTTTCGGTTCCAATTTGTTTTTTTCTGTCAAATGCGCGTATGAATTCGAATGTGTTACGTAGTTTTGTGTAATGAAGTCAATTGAAGCTACTAAAGCGAAACGATGTCAGACGTTACAGAGTTTACTTTATTGAGCAAAATGAGAACCAAATATTATATAATTTAGCAAAATAAAAAAAAATTCTAATACGAAAACAATTATTAAATGTCACAGCACAAGAAAACAACAACAAAACGGGACTTATTTTACGAGTATACACTAATCGTCATTTCCTGTAGACGTAACACGGTAATTTTTAACAAAGTAAATATTTGTAGGATTTTTTGACGATCATAATATGCAGAATTGAGGAAAGTTCGTGAGTCAATCGCTATTTTTGTCGATGACGCGAATTCGCCTTCTTCTTTGTATTGGCGAGCTACTCATATTTATGATAATAAACATGGATTATGCAACATTTTATGAACTTCAAAATGGCAAACAACTAGTTCACTGAAATTAAGTAGCTGTAAAGATAGTTTGGAAGTTTTTCTTTGCTTCGTGCTTATCCTCATGGTTCTTTGAAGAACATGAGAACCATGTTCCGGAATATTTACATGCTTCTGGAGCGTTAGTAAAGTAAGATAATTTTATGTATTTGAAAGTTTACAGGTTTTACCAGTTTTTTGGTCACGCTATTTTCAGCAACGCGAAAGTAGTTCCGAGATTACACACGGTACTCGCTTGATACGGAATCATGCTACGGATTTTTCAATACGGCGTGCTGTATATTCACTGTTGGATATGGAATAGAAATTTAATAGGCATATAATAAATAATTTTATTGACATACTTTTTGTTTTACTACGTCAATTCAGCATCGCACAATGGTATTTGTGATAACGTAACGTCAGCTGAGTGGAATACATTGAATGATGACTTCCTTATTTAGAGACCTGCATTGTGTGTGGAATTATAATTAAGTCATTATATACTTAGTTGAAGCAGTGAAAGGGAAGTAATTCGACTATTTACAATAAACTGAACTTTTAGCATGTGTCTCTCTTGTATACCCTTCGAAGGTTTATCGTAAACGTATCTCGTATTACAGTGCTTTGCGACTGCTGTGCGTCGAACCCACGCTTGCACAACTTAATTCATGTCATTGATACTTGTTGATTTGTCATGTTTAAGTTAAAGTTTACATCTTTAAGAAACTATGTGTTTTTATAAGCTCAGTTACATGATAATGAAGTTTCGACTTGATGAAACTATTGTGATAATGGGAGGCTTTGTTATACTATAGAAACTACAGTAACAATACTACAATGAAAACTAAAGGCCTTTTTAATTTTTTGTATGTTCATTTGCTGTAGACCTCGTATCACATGTATTTTATGTGCAAAGTGTACAATAAACTTTGAAACTTAAAGGGACAAGCCAAGTTGTGGAAAATTCTCAAAAGAAATAATGTTGACGATCGACAGAAAATAGCGGGCTACTCCTGCCCTATGGGACTTATTAACATCCTTTGTGTAATTTGTATAACTGCCGGTCAATGCCAAAGCTATATGTCTATATGACAATCAAGAAGTCCAACATTGTGATACAGTTTTATTCCAAATACATGTGTTTCTACACTAAAATATAATACAGACATTGTCCTTAAAATACGATAGGAAGTGATAAATCGAACTAAATGTAAAAACTAAAAGCAATAAAGCAAAATCAAAATAAACCTCCAATAAATGTGACATCGTCAGCGAGGAAAAAGTGTCATTTTTAGGTTTAGGTTTCGTGCATCATAAGCAGACAATCATACTTTTTTTACATATTTTCGAATCGGATCTTGAATTGCATTCTATCATTGTTTACATATTTGTTTTGAAATTCTACATCTGGGTTAAAAAGAAAAGTTTTTAACGTGGATACCTCAATAGGAACAGTACTCGTTTTTCTGATGTCTTAACATATATCTAAATATTAATTTGGTATTATGTTGATAAAAGAGTAAAGATTTCACATTTTAATTACAACACTGTACACCCAATGGCGATAGCCTTGTTCCGTGTTATTTTGTTTTTCAGAGAAAGACACGGCAAAATGAAATTTACTCGCCGCTTGTTAATAACTTATGCGTTATTAAATTTAGGCAAACAATGTATTGAATAATGTCAGGTCATATATAAAGTGCTATACGTCATCAAAGGTGTTTGAAAATTTAACCATCTTTAAAACTAAAACGCCAGTTGTCTACGATTTTGTTTAACAGCCTTTGTACAATCATATATTAATTATAATATAGTCAAATGAAAAGCTAAAACATGCATTTCACAAGTAATTTCAAGCAAAATATAACAAAAATAACATAAGTTGCTACTCTAAATATTAAATGCAATGTTTAGGAAAGTATATAAAAATGGAATATAATTATATAACCTTTATAACAAACATATATAAATGCATCTTTATCAGACATCATTTCACTTTTCTATTCAGCTATTATTTCTATACATTGTATATACAATATATATATATATATATATATATATATATATATATATATATATATATATATATATATATATATATATATAAAAAACGTAAATATGAAGCACACAACAGCTTATCACGCACACATCACCGTCATCCATAATGTCACGTAGACTCGTAAGAATGATCGAAACTAATACATATCTTTACATCGTCAAACGTCAGTGATGTATTGAAAAAACAAATTCGTTTCTGTATAACATGGTACAGTAAAATGTTATCTAAATTTCTTTACCGGTTACTGGGTTTAAAACAACAATTCTAAGAAGCAGACTTTATATATGGTACTTATGTAATTTGATTATTTTTTAAACAGCATTGACGATGTCTATTAACAGTATGAAATGGCAAAACCTACAACACCCGCAGCAACGGCTCAAGCAGCTCACCATTTGCAAGCATTTTGTAAAGCATATTCAAGCATCCCGAATAACGTGAAATAAGAAAACAACAACAGCCATTCGAGGCCAAGTAGATGGGATCAGAACAAATTAAAATAAAAAAAGGCGCTTTAGAGGCCGGGACCGACCAAATCCCGTTCAATAAAACACGCGTGTGTCGGTGCTAGCGAGATGTATTTGTCTGAAAGACAACATCTGTTTGTTTGGTTTAACAAATTTTTAGTCATTTTCTTTATTAGCACTGCGAATAGTTGTAAAACTAGACAGCCAAATAGTAGATCATGCATCTGTCTCTAAAGGAACCGAATTTTGATAGACATGGTGACTGCCCTCGTTGATTGTATTTTCTGAATTACTAGCATCTCTTTCTCTCGTGGCGGTCGACGAGTAGTTTCCTTCCGTTTCCGTTCTCTTCAAATCTTCGTACACATGTGTTTGGGTATTTCCGGTATGTGTATTCATTTCAGTCATTGTTGCTTCATCTAAACAACGTCATACATATTTAATTCATTTTTTTTCCAGATTGATTAAACTGCAAGTCTATATTAAGAAAACGGGTTGGACGCTGTCAGGTTTGTCTTAATATATCTCTTCATGATCAAAACTAATGAATGCTGTATGTTCCCAGTTTTACGTAGGATAAAATGCTTTTCCATACTAAGAGAATCGATAATAATTAATCAACTGTTACGCATCTGAAGCGATACGGGGACAATCACGGTACCAATACCAGACAATTGAAGACAATATTTTCCAAATCTGGCTCAAAACGACGAAACTCGGCAAATATCAACAAATCTCGGTCAATATGAGTTTCCTCCGTTTAATTAGTAACAAAACTATCCAAATATAGAAATTGAGAAATTGGACCATTTTCATTGGCTGTCGAAACTCGCCTAATATGAGAAATATGCTGGAAACTATTTTAAAAGGTAGCAATTTTGTTTTTGCTCTACCGACTGTTTTGAGAATTGTGCTTTGTTGTAACCCTTTTGGAATAACTAGACTATTAAATACTTCAATTACTTTGTACAGTTTGATATTACCGTTGTATTTAACCCGTTGATGGATTTTACGACTATTATGTTTTGCACACCGACAAAATGGATGATGAAGGTGACAAATTAGACATTTTGTCAAACGATTTTCGAAATTAAGGCGTAAAGAGACGCTTCCTTAGACTACACAGTGCTTTACTCATAATAGGTATGTGCTATGTAACTAACAGAATGCATGTCAAAATTAGCAAAATCGAGTATTGAAAAGCAGACACCATGAATGAAAAAGGGATAAATACTGCTTCATTGTGAACTTAAGATAAGTTATTTGAATGTTTTTAACCAAAACGTCATACCATATGTTATAGTTAATTAATAAAATACTTATTGATTAGGTGATTTCATATTAGCCGAGTTATTTGTCCTCAATCAGTCGTATTTGCCTTTGTCTTCGGGCTCAGGCAAATACAGCTAACCTCGGACAAATCACTTGGCCCATATGAATACACCTAACTTATAACATTATATTATTGCTTTATAACTATACAGTAAAAAAAGTGGTACTCATTATTGTTCACACTTACGTTGGTCTGGCTTTCCAAGCCATCTGGTCCAACGTGTATTCATGAGTTTTATTACAGACTCGCCTGTCCGCCTGAAAGTTTATTCAAACAGTTCAAAAAGTTTTATTTAATGTAGTTTTTATGAAATACATAATAAGACTTCATAAAATGAAATTCATATATGAAAGGGATATATTAGTTTTGATAGAGCTTTTCCGATGCATCGTTATCATTTAAAATGTCTGTACATGTTTGATTTTTAGTATAAAATGTAGTAAGCTTTTGTTAAATTTCATAGCTAAGACATTGCGGAAGATATTAGAGGTAGGGTCCATTAAAAAGTGGTTTTAATAGATCATCTTTACTATGTAAAATGGTACTCCATGTGTTATATATGTTTGAAAATACATATCTAGAATTTTTAAAACCTATGCATTTAATTGGAAATATTGTTGTCATATTGACCGAAATTCTTTAAGGCAATTTTGAAATCATATGAATAATAACAAAATAACTATCACCAACATCTTGGTTCTGCAGCAAAGACAGGAGGACGTAATTTTGTTTCATGCAAACATTAAGTGATAAATTGTTTCAGTGCAAACAAAACGGCGGATTTATATGGAAAAGTACAGATTATGGTACCAACTTTTGCCACAAGATAAAAAGGGTACAGAAGGCCGTATATAGCCATCACATACCATATTTAAAGACTCATGATCATTCGCGATTCTCCGAACTAAACAAAGTATCCTTAATGCTGAACAATTTTGCAGAAGTGTGTTGTCAGGGTCACCAAAATGTGAAAAAAGTGTTTGCAATAAAGAATGATTGGCTGAGCATAAGAAATCGGCCAGTAAACGATAACAGTCGAACGATAACCATCGAGTTGGGGAATTAGGGAAATATACATGCAAGCACAGAAACAATATACCAGAAAACGCCCTATATTCCTAGAAAATCGAAAAAATGTGAAATATATCAACACGTTTAACATTGCATGATAGCCCACAAGCTGTTAAAGTTCTGCTTTTAATTGCAATGCATGGGTTTTTCACACAAAGTGAAAATCCACTTTCCAGGAAAAAGATGGTACCAGAATCGGTACTTTTCCAAACAAAACCGCCATTTTGTTTGCACTGAAACATTTAGCTCACGCATTGTTTGCATGAAACGAAATAACGTCTTTCCCCTTGACAAGCATTGGTTTTGCTTTGTGGAAAGTATACACAGTTAGAGAATGACACAAATAAACGGTAAAAATAACAATATGCATACGTTACACAAAAAGTTATTATTCGTCAATGCAATTATTAAATACGTTTGCTGGTGACCGTAGTGTTGTTTGTGAACCAAACAGGTCATTTAAGCTTTCATTATCCCAAAACATGTTATCAAAGAATGAATTATAAGCAAATCACAATAGAAATGCTGTCTTCATATTAAGATCAAATGTTAAGTCTAACCTTTCTATCACAACTACGAAGACGATAACACCAAGTAGAATACAGTTGACAATGCCGAAGGTCACAAGTAAACCGACGTAGGTACTATGTGGCAAATCTGAAAGAAATATAAACAGTTAATAACTTATTATTTTTCATTTTTTAAACCATACTTTATAGGCATTTATAAAGAATAAAGAAATGTGCTCATAAGTGACAGGAGTTCAGAATGTTTCAGTGCTATTGAAATATCTGTTTGCATCCAAACACAATTAATGGTTGGAAAAAAATCGGTATCAGATTTCCGAAAATGTGACTTACGTAGGCAAAATGGGTAAAACACGACAGTCATATCAGTAATTTACAATGTACAAAAGGCTAGCAGAGCTGTCGATTTAAATTAAGGTTAAAAGAGATATATATTGAAGTAATGATTTCAATTTATTTTCTGGTTAAAAAATATAAATATGACTCAGCCGCAATCATATCAATCAATGGTTTGGCAAAATGCTTTTGGAACCAAATTTTAATTAAATCGAAAAACATTACTCAGCTCTCAAAACACATTAACTGGAAAAGAAACAGGTGCTATGCTTGTTAAGGAGTATACCTTTTAGGGACTCGCGCATTCGTAGGAACTCGTTTCAGTACAAAAAATGAGTTTTCCTGGTTATGTATCTCAAATCACTTATATTATAATTATTTTATTCTATTGATTTAAAACCTAAATTGCAGAAAACTAAATAAGGTAAATTAACCAATCACGAAACGCGTTGGTAACGTTTTAAAATCGTTGACTTCAATGGCAATATTTGAGCATATATCGTCAATGGTTGCAGGGTTCCAGACGCCAGCATCTTAGTTTTAACACTCCTAATGATTTTCCAGGCTTTTATTTCGTTATTAAAAATTCCATGAAAAGTTTATTACCATGCATTACAATGAACTATTCCTTTTGAAAATATATGATATTTGAGATATTACGTTTGGTGCTTTATCACACTTTTGCACTGGGGAAGTTCCTTTATTGATTGTTTTGCTTTAGACCTATCATCCCCCTTTTGCATTGTGCTACCCAACTTAACAATATATTGTAGTTTAAGATTTGTTCCTGAACTGGTAATTGCTTAACTTTTACCTTTTTCTCCGTTCTCAAGAATCTTGCTATCGATGTTCTTTGTGGGAGCTTTGTTACCAGCTGTGCAATCTGATGGAAATGATGTTGAGGACGAACGATGTTCACCATCATGGCATTCGTTGCTACATTTCGTCGAACAGTCGTTAACACAAGTATCTGAAGTATTGCAGGTGCCTTCTGTTACATCGCATTTTGTACAGTTGTAAAGGCATGGTTGTTGACAAGTTGAACCATAGAAGCCGTCATTACAGCTTGAACATGTATCCTTGTCCTTACACGTTTCACACGAAAATGGACATGTTTCTGAACAGGTTTGGCCAAAGTAACCCGGTTTACATCGCATACATATAGTACCATATATAACTGTTGCACACGTTTCGCAAGTTATAGGACATGCTTCGCACCTAGAACCTGACACATATGAACTATACCCGTCTTTGCATTTCTCACAGAAATCACCAATAGCATTTTGCTTGCACTCGCAACTCCCGTTCTTCAGACAAGTTAACTCATTTAAGCATCCTTTCGAGCAATAATAATTACATTGGTTGCCCCAATATCCTGGTTTACATTCACAATACCCCGTTTCTATATCACAAACCCCATTTATACAATTGTATGAACAAGAAATACATGTGCCATCCGCTTTAAAATACCCATTATTACATTTTTTCGATATTACTTTTAATCCTGATAATTGCTTTTCACATCTTCTGCCGCTGTAATTCTCTTTGCAATCACAGTTTCCATTAATATAACATGTATTGTTTTTGCAGCCTTTTGAGCAGGCCATATTGCAGTATTTTCCGTAACTTCCCGTTTTGCATAAACACGTCCCATCAACCCGACAAGTGTTATCGATACAGTGTGCATTGCATACTGAATGGCATGACTCTCCCCAGAATCCAGGCTTACATTTACAATAGCCGATATCTTTGTTACATGAACGAGTTAAGCAATTTAGTGAACAAATATATGAACAATGTTTGCCCCAATAGCCCGATTTACATTGGCAACTGCCACTTTTACTACACGTGTCCCCCACACATCCGATTTTGCAAGGTTGTTCACATCTATCCCCATAATAATTAGGTTTGCAAGTGCATATACCGTCTTTTGAACTACATAAGCTGTCCTCACACCCAAAAGAACATTTTTTTTCGCATGATTGACCCCAGAAGTGCTCTCTACATGCACAGTTACCACGAAGATCGCATATGCCTTGTTGACAACCAACCGAACATTCGTTTGTACAAAGGGTACCCCAATATCCCTTAGTACAGACGCAACTTTGCTTCTCATTGCATTCTCCATTAGTGCAAAGAGCTGTACAGTTGTATATGCAACGCTGACCAAAAGCATGACCTTTACATTTACAACTTCCGTCCGGTTCACAGTCATCTAAACATCCTTCAGAGCATCGGTGTTCACAAGTATCTCCCCAGAAACCGGTAGAGCATTTACATTGTCCACGATCGTTACATATTCCATTTTCACATCCAATATTACATGACATTGCACACCGTGTTCCCCAATAAGTTTCTACGCATTTGCAGCGTCCGTCCA
Organism: Mya arenaria; assembly: GCF_026914265.1. Taxonomy (NCBI): domain Eukaryota; kingdom Metazoa; phylum Mollusca; class Bivalvia; order Myida; family Myidae; genus Mya; species Mya arenaria. The sequence goes on along the minus strand of NC_069132.1, from coordinate 22,412,090 downwards.
TATCGCAAATTCCATCGACACATCCGGGTGAACATTTAGAATTACATTTGTAACCCCAGAGTCCTTGTTTGCATTTATCACAATTACCAAGGCCATAAT